>NC_091785.1:48715832-49315832 GCF_029378745.1 Bos indicus
CGGGCCTGGCGGGCGCCCGGCAGGAGGCCTGGGGGCCCCGGGGCGCCCGGGCCCGCGCGGCCACGTGCTCCTCGCCGGATGATATTTGCAAAGAAAGTGCTAATGGCCAATCTGGTGTTTATTTTGAAACTGCTAACAATGATTTTTCTCGGGTAAAAAGGCAGTGTCTGCGCACACACGCTCTGCTGGGTTTTGAGCAGAGGCTCCGCCAGATGGTGCGAAGCCCTAGGTGCGCTCACGACCGCGCTCAGCCCGGCTCCGCCGCCGGGAACCCGTGCCGGGGGCCGCCCGCGCCTGCCCCACCGCCGGCCTCCCAAAAACAGAGAGGGCAAAAAAAAAAAAAAAAAAAGAAGGGAAAAGGCCACTGGGGGAGGGGCCGAGGGCGGGGGCCGGGAGCCGCAAGTTCCCCCGCAGAAAATTCCACGGAAGGGGGAGGGGAGTCCTCGCTCCAGTTCCCGCCCCCGCCCCCCGAAAACGATCTGGAAATTGCTTCCAACCTCCCCGGGACTTCTGACACTTCCGTCCACTTCCAGGCGGACAAAGCCCTTTCTCGAGGAAGCCCGGGGCTGCCCTCTGGGAAGAGCGCGGGGCTCCCGCGAGCCCCTCTCCCAGCGCCTCCCTCCCGGTAGGCTGGGAACGGCGGCGGTGATGGTGTCACCGCAGGCCGCCGGGCCGCCTGGGGCTCGGGGCGCGTGGCCGCGGCGGGCGCTGGCACTTCTGAGAGCGCGGCACGTCCTCGGATGGATCCCCGTATTTATATTTGATTTATTTTTTATTTTGTAGCACAAACAGAAATCCATAAACTGTCGGTTCAGCGCCATTGACTCTTTGATCAGTTACTGGGCTATTTCTTTCCTTCTCTCCCCACCCCCCCCCCCAATCTCCGTCAGTGAGAGGAGATTAAATGCCTTTATTTTCAACTGTTTATACTGCAAAGGTACAGGGATAAATGAACAATAAAAGTGCACTTAAAACGGAAACCTCCTCCTCCTCTGTGCATAAACTCAGCGCTGCCTGCATCAACCTCTTCGTTAGAACACAGCGATTTCCCAAAACATTTAGCCCTTATATACAAAGGAAATAAAAGCACCCTGTCCACGCGGAGCCGGAGTTCCAGAGGCTTCACTGAATCCTAGTGAAATAATTATCCAAGGGCGCACCGCCTCCACCGCCTTTGTCGGAAAGACCATAGTTTACCTGTCAGATCTGTTTTACTCGAAGAGAAAACCACACTGGTTTACCACTGCAGACACTAAAATCCAGCAAGCTTGTTGCCTAGGTAAGGACAAACTTTTTCAAAGGGAAGTAAAATCTGAAAACTAATTGCCCTGCAGACAGTACGAAGCATGTGTGCTGGGCTGCAAGAAGGACGAGAGAGTTCTTTTCCACTTGTCTCACAATTCTTAAAGTTAACATCAAAACGGAAGACGCCACTTTCATTTATAAGCGTGAAGCTCAGTTTGGAAGCATATTTTAAATCAACCTGCGCAAAGTGGATTTCACTGAGGAATTGGATTGGCCTCCTCCCCCAACGCTATTTTAAGAAAACGGGGGAAAAATCTTTAAAAACAACTAAGCAACAACACACCACGCAACACAAAACCAGCCCAAGACTGCACAATGTCAAAAAGCAATGAAGCGCTCTCCTGCACTTAATCACACGACTGATAGCCAAGTCATGATCGGAAAAGTTGACCAAGACAAGTTAAATAATTTAATAAGGAACTGCTTGTAATTATGTTATTTACAAGGTATGACAGAGAGTGGAAAAGGATGAGAAGCTGCCCCCAGAGCAATGGACGGGTTTGGGTGACCCCTGGAGCTCAGAGTTTGAATTATGGAGCTGGGGGGCTGAGAGGTGAAGATGGACTAGAGGAGAACAAGGTGACTTTTCACCCCAACACATTTAACTTTTAAATCCAAATACACGCCTCCTGTTACGAGACCATCACACTGGAAAGGAGAAAAAAATGAACTACTCAACTCCAACTCAATGGGCTTTGGAAAAGAGTTAGTTGCCTTTGTTATGGGGGGGGGGGGGGAAATCAATGAAATGATTCCAAGTAAAGAGAGAAACGTTTAAAAATATACAAGGGGGAGATCTTGAAAATTTTCTGTCAAATATTAATTACCATGATTAATTAAGACAGAATTTGATTCCAATCACAAGCCATTTAATAAAGCATATATGTCCTGTTCTAATGACAACATAAACTATTTCACCAACCGCTTCATTTATTCCAATAAATAGGGAATTCTTATTAGCATGTCAAGAAAACTAAATGAGAAACAAATACACCAGATCCATTTGCCAGCCCTCTCCTCCCTGAAACTCCAGGACAGCCCCAGCTGAGCAGTGAAAACTAGTGCAAGAGGCTTAAACTTTCTCACCTGTTTGGTCATTGAATCTATGAGGCGAACATACAGATCCTGCTCCGTTCTGACTCCTGCAAGAAACAGGGACAAACTCTCATCAGGACTTCAGCGAGGGCACTCGGGGGCACAGGAAGTGGGTAGCTCAGGACTGCTGCCGCGGTGATGCAGCAAAACTTAGGCATGCCTCTGAAAGGCAGGAAAGAAAACCCAGTCACTCGTTTTTTCTTTTTTCTTAATTAAGAACCTTGAGACTCTTAGGGTTTGCATTGAAAGGAGCAAAGGACTCTGCCTGGCTGAGAGCAGGCCTGGTTGCTGAACCGAGAGGGCCCATGTGCTCATTTATTTTTAGAAAACAGAAAGCACAAAATGGAAACTGAGAGTCTCAACTCTTTCTAGTGTCTCTCGAGGATTTTTTAAAAATCCGTACACAGAAAGTAAGCTGTGCTGGATGCACAGAGCTACCCCCATCTCAATAATTAACATTAATTTGCAAAATTGAAAAAAGTCACTTAAAAGTGATGTTCTGCTGGCGCCCACATCGATCCCCTTTTTACTTTCTACTTCAAGCCGGACCGGTTAATCATGTGAAGTGCCATCGACTTATTGATCGTTTGTGTTTTGTTTTCCTTCTATGCCATGAGAAGATTTCGTGTTTACATCCGTGTCATTTTAATCTCGAAATCTTTACGTCCTTTAAGCATCGCGGAAAAAGAGAGAGCGAGCCAGCGGGGCGGGAATGCAGGAGCAGCCGCTGCCACTTACCGTTGCTGTAGAGCAACTGGAGTTTATAGTGGATGCCGTTGTTGGTTTTCTCGTTGTTGGGCTCCTGAAAGTAACGATAAATAACTGCGTTTAGTGCGCCTGGTGTCCGGCGCGGCCACCGCACTCGGTGCCCTGCACGACCGAGGCCCCTTGGCCTCACGCGAGGCAGGACTCCCGGCCGGGAGCAGCGGCTGAGGTCACTTTCCTGCTGGAAGCCCAGCGCCCTCCTCGCCCGGAGTGAGTCCGGGGGCGCAGAGAAGTTGCCCAGCCCTCCGCGGGCCCGGTCGGCCGCACGTGGCGGCGGCAGGGGCGCCTGGCCGAGCCGTCCCCGCCGCCGAGGGGGCACCCGGGGCCACCGCGCTGGGGCACCGCCTGCCTCCCACTTCTAGGAAGCCGGAGGGTGTGATTGTGTGTTTGCACTTACTTTCTCTTTCTCCACAAAGTCCACAAAAGCGGTCCTTTCAATCTCCACCGGCTGCCCCTGCCTGTCGTAGAGCGCCAGCACGAAGTGGAAGAAATTGGACTTCCGGAGGTTGGAAGGAGGCTGCTTCTCGAAGTGCGCCCGCGCCAGCCCCACGCCGCTGCGGGAGGAAAGAGACAGCGGCCCGGTGAGGAGCGCGGCGCCGGCCGGCCGCGGGGACCCGGCGGGGCCGGGCCCGGGGCGCGCGGGGGCGGCCGGTACGTACCTCTGGGCGGCTGTGTTGGCGTCCACCACCCCCGCCGTATGCATCCACGAGCGCACCGGGTTCATGCCGCTGCCCAGCGGCTCCTCCTTCATGGTCGTCCCCCCGCGCGGAATATTCTCCTGAATCCCAAACATGAAAACTGCTGGCGGCGGCCGCCGCTCCCGGCCGAAAGCACTTCCGCGAGCAGCGGCGCTGGGGGGCTCGGCGGCAGGCGGCTGCCCTGGCCGCACTGGCCCTGCTCGGCGCCTGCGGTCCGGCCCGCCGCCGGCTTCAGCCCGTCCCGGGCAGGCGCGACATACACCGGCGGCTGGGCGCTCCGGACGGCCGGGGGCGCGGAGGCGGCTCCACCGGCGGCTCCACCGGCGGCGGCGGCGGCGCTTCGGAGGAGCAGGACGCGGTGGCCGCGGCTGTGCTTGTTGTTGTTGTTGTTTGCAGGCGCGCTCAACGTGGTGTCATCCTAGCCAGGCGGCGTCCGCGGCTGCAGGGCACTGCGGGATCGCCCGCTTCTGGCGCGGCCCGCCTGCTCCAAAGACAAATAAACGGGGCAGTGAGTGCCGCGGCGCAGTCCCGGGCGCAGGCGGGGCGCGGCGGGGCCTGGAGCGGCGCGCGCAGCGGACGGAGGCGCACAAAACTCAGCCCTCTCTCCCCGAGGAATGGACCCTTTCCCGGGAGCCAAAACTCGAAGCCCCCGGGAGCGGCGCTGTCAGAGGGTGACGTCGGGGGGCGGCGCCTGCGCCATATATGGGAGCGGCCGCCCCTCGCCGCGCCCCTCGCCGCCGCCGCCGCCGCCGCCGCGCTCGCCGACTGACTGCCTGACGGCGCCGCGAGCCGGCCCGAGCCCCGCGAGCCCCGCGAGCCCCGCCGCCGCCCAGCGCCGCCGCCGCCCCCAGCCGCGCGCCGCGGCTCCTCGCGCCCACCCGCCGCCAAGGAAGTTTCTCCTCGCCCAAATCAGTCTCCAAAGCAGACAGACAGGCAGTGCGCGGCTGCAGCCTGGCCCCTCAACCCCTCCTCCCGACATCAGCCACACAAGTCAAAGCACGGTGGGGAGGAGAGGGTAAAACGCAGGGGCGCCCCCAGTTGCCCAGACGCTGGCCGTAAACGCGAGGGGCCGCGGGTCGCCGCGGGACGGCCCAGAGCGGGAGGCGGGTAGAAGCCGGCAGGCCGCAGACAGGGGGCTGGAGGGGCGAGCACCCGGCCGGGGCGGGGGCTGGAGGGGTGGGGCAGGGCTCCCCGGCTAAGGCGGGGCGCGCAGTTCAGCCCGGTTTGCAAGCCGACCGAAGGCTGCTGGGGGGGGCCGATGTGCCCCCGGCTGGGCCTCGCGGGGCGCTCGAGCTCTCCGCCCCAGTGGAGGCCACCGAGTGTGTCGGGCTGGGGCACCCACGTCGGAGGCGGGCTCTGCCCGATGCGCGCTCTCTCTCCCCGTGGCCACGGGAGACCCCGTCCCCCGGCCTGTCCTTAGGCGCAGCGAGTGACAAAGAAGGCTCCGGGCTCCCTGGGCGGACAGGAAGCGCGCCCGGCCTCTCCGGCGACCCGGGGCCCGGTGTCCGGCTGCGCGCCCCACGCGGTGACCAGACCTCCCCGGCGCCAGCCGCTCTAAAAGCCGAGCAGACGCTGCGGGCGCCGGGGTCCTGCCCTCGGTGCCGCTGAGCCTGGGTGAGCGCGCGGCGCGCGACTTTACAGACCTGGTTTCGAGGAATCGGGAGGGCAGCGGGGCGCGAGCAGCGCGTGGGCCCGGCGGCCGGGCTCCTGCAGCCAGGACTCGGCACCCAGGCGCACTGCCCACCGAAAGGACCTGTGCGTGACACGGAGCGGGGGCCCAGGGGACGACCGGGAGCTGTCCCAGCACTTCCCTGCCGAGAGAAATCAGGCCCTTTTGATTAAAACAAACAAAAACAAAAAAACGGGTTTCAAGGTGCAAGTGTGCCGCAAGACAGACTCTTCACGCCGGGTCTGGGGTGGCACTCCTTTTATTTCATGAATTGGCAGTGTGTGTACGCTAATATTTTAATTAATCGGGAAAATCGAAGTCCGATTTACCTTATCTGGGGACCCCCAAGCCTCTTGGAAGGGGTGAGAAAAAAGCAGTTCTGGAAAGCAATCTATTTTGCTGGTGTTGGGGGTTAATGACTATTGCCAAAGATAAGTGAATTACCACAGCTGTTGCGCCAGTCCCATCTCAAAATCCATTCCGGTGCCGGCCGTCTAATTAAATACGTAAGTATAATAAAATCATATTTTATGACTATTTGAGGGTAATGAGATTAGTCTTTAGAAGCAATCGCCACATATTAAAGATGCCACTGTCTATAGAATGTTAATAACCTTAAATCAAAGTGTATGGAAACTATTCACGATAAATTAAAAGAAAATTTCTGTATTCCTAATAAGCCCAGCGCTTTCCACCCACAGCCAACCCACTGGAAGAGGGAACACTTTCTTCGTGGAGGGACAACGCAAAATAAAGTTGCTGAGCGGTGGAGGGTGGGGTGGAGACATGGCTTTGTCTCTGCGTGTTTAGCTGCTTCGGGGGCTCACGCAAGGCAAGCGCCCAGGCAAGCGTTATTGTCAGATTATGCAAAGTGCCTGTTCGGAAAAGATGAAGTTGGAAAGAGGAGACAATGCTTCCTTTGTAGCCCACTTCCTAAAATGCCCAGCCCAGGCTAGAGGTGCCCCCTTCTTTGCTCTAACGAAAGTATCATGCTTAAAATCATTTACAGTATCTTTAATTCAGATTACACGCGCCAAGGCGATTTAAATCTGATTACCAAATTAGAAGGTTTAAAAACAAATCCTTCTAAATCTGATACTGTTGACTAAAGAGGGAAAAAAAGTTCTATAAGCCCATCACAGAAGGTAACGATCCTGCCCCAGAAAGAAAAGGGGTTTTAAACCTTTTTGACAACAAATGCAGCTGCCCCACTATTTTGGACGATATTAAGCGAAAATGAATGCAAATCTGTGTTCAGCAGCCATCTGGCCCGAAATGGGGGCGTCAGCTGCTCTCACAACAGGCTCGGAGGCTGAATCCATTTCAGCTCATTTTCTAGATCATCTGGTCCCGCACCCAAAGCGTGGAAAATACGGTCTTTATCATTCACCAACTTTATCTTTTTTGTCACTCCACTGCTGGCTGCGAGCTGCGGGCACAGGGACTCGCCACCCGGGCAGGGTCTCCACACGGGCCTGCTGCGGAGCAGCCTGGGAGGGCAGTGCCCTCGGCCCCCACCTCGCCCCACTCCAGGGGTTTGCCTTGATGGGGCGGGAGCAGCGGGCCGTGAGGAGCCAGGGGCCCAGCACCCAGGCCAGGGAGGGGAGGGGGCTGCAGGCCCATCCCGGATGTCCGGAGACAGGCTGCAGCGCGTGCCCGCGCCCGCCGTCCCCCGTGGGAGTCCTGCCCCGCCCCTCTCCCTCTCTGGGGACCTAGAGGCGCCCAGTACCCCGGCAGGAGACGCCGAGGGGGGGACAGGCTGACACTGTGGAAGTTGCGCAGGCCCGCCGCTACCGCCGGTCCAGCCTCCGCGCACAGAGCGCTCCCAGGGGCCAGACAGACGCCCAGGGGCCGGCCCGGGTGGGGCCTGACCTTCGCTGGAAACCCCGCGGGCCGCCACGGCGGCGACCACCGCTCAGGGCCCCGCGCTCAACGCGATTTGCACGGGTGGCCCTCGCGCCGCCGCCGCCTCCTCCTCCTCGGAGGGTGGGAAGTATTCCTTTTGTGCGGATTTACGGGGAGAGGCTTCAATGAGCCCCCTCGCATTTGCATTTAAATAGCGGCATCAAGCGCTTCGCGTGCCACACACCAGTGGGCTCCCAGATGTCACGCCGGAGTCAGTCAGATGGCCAGTGCCCAGCTGTCCTCCCCACGTCGTGCCGGAGCAGGCAGTGACCTTAAAGAGACAGCGCCCGCAGCCCCTGGAGCCCCGCTCGGGGAGCGGCTTCCAGGGCGCAGGGCCGCGGCCGCGCTTGGCCGCTGACCCGCGGCACCACCGGAGGCTGGGCCAGGCGGTACAACCGCGCGGCGCCCGCGCCCAGGCCCGCTCCGGCCTCCCTGCCGGCCGCGCCGTGCCCGGCCCGCCGCGCGCGCCACTACCCACCAGCGGTAGGAGGAGGGCGGCTCCTCGCGCGCCAGGCGTGAACTTCCCCCTCGCGTCTCCCGCGTCCCGGGTCCTCCACGCCCGCGTGGTGCGGGGCCTGGTGAGGGGGAGCCAGGCTGGTGCCGGCCTCCGAGCCATCCAGAAACTTCGGCCAAGTTGGGGTCCCAGGGTGCACGGCCGGGCTCTGAGTCCGCGCTGGACTCGTGTACAGGGGGCACTCTGTGAATGCCCCTTCTGGCTCCCGGCCAAGCCCGGGGAGCCAGCCGCCCTCCCTACCAGCCTTCCAACGAGTCAGAAACTGCATTTCCGGCGCTGAGAAGCCCGGGCCACGGTTCCTGGAAGCCATGCCTAAGAGGGATCCGGGGTGCGGGGCGCGGCCGGGTGCGGCTCCCTCGTAGAGCCGGTGTCCTCGGACCCAGGCTGCGCGGCGGTGCCCCTCAGAGCCCTCGGGAAAGGGTGGGAGCCACGCGCCGAAGGCCAGCGGTTCGCTTTCCCGCCTCCAGTGCTGAGTTGCAGGCGCGGCCCGCCCCCACGTCCTCCGCGCCCGGGGGTCACGCTCAAACCGCGCCGGTGACCCGGCCTCCAGCCCCGCTCCGGGCCCGGCGCCACAGGCAGAGCTCGGGAAAAGAACCCGAAAGCGCAGAGCCAGACTGACCTTGGGCACTGGCGAGCAGGAGGCCGTAGGGGCTAGGAGAGCCGGAGAAGACAGTAACCCTGGGAGGGCGCACTTAGGAAGTCCCGCGCACTGCGGGGCGAGGTGACACAGCCGGGCACTCGCAAACCTTGCCCGGCGTGGATCAGGGGCGCGGCCTGAGTGCGCCCGGGCTTAGCCTTGTACCGCGCGGGGTACAAAGGGCCGGTGGGCCTGGGGAGTCAGGAAAGCCGGGGCTCCGCACTCAGGCCACCCCAACCTGTTAAGCGACGCGCAAAGGGGGCCGGGCCAGAGTCTGGGGAGGTTTCCAGGCCCAGGGACCGCGCCTTCCCCCTGGCTGGACAGGGACGGAGGCTGCGGGGTTCTAGGGAGGCTATGGAGACAGAACCCAAGCCAGGACGCGCCTCCCACCAGCCCTGGGAGGCAAGTCACTGGGCATCTGACCCCACACACACAGGGCGCTCCTACGGGCTCCTCTGCCCTGCGCTGGAAGGCACAAGGCCTGGCTGGAAGGATTCACAGCTAAAAAGTGAACATTGGAGGGTCTCAGACCCCGGATCTCTGCACCGCCTCCTCAAGCCCGGTCACTCTGGAAGGGTCAGGCTCCTGCAGGCCGACCCCAAGGACCGAAAAGGGCTCAATACTCCAAGTGAGAAGGTGCAGGCGCCTCCTGCCGAGGCGGCCAAGTTTGACAAACAGCGCCTCCTGGGGTGAGCAGAGCAGAGTGCCGCCGCGAGCCGAGCCGCCCACACTCTCACCCAGGCCCGGGCAGGTGGCCGCCGCCGCTCCCCGCCAGCCCGCAACGGCGGGGCCGCGGGTCCTGCGCGCCCGGTGCACCTAGGCCTCGCTGACCCGGTGACCCCAGGAGCGCGCAGAGCCGTCCGCCCGCCGCCTGGTCCTAACTGCCGCTCACGTGTCTGCAAAGTCAGGACGAGCCCGGGCACCCGGAATAAGGCCGGGCGGCGAGCACCGAGCCCGCTCCCCGCAGGGAACCGCACGCTCCCAATTGCCCGGCCCTGCGGGGGCCGCGAACGCCAGCCGGCCCGCTCTCGACCGCCTCCCCGGAAAGCCTAGCTCCGAGCGGGGCCGAGGATGCCGAGCGCGCCTGGGCTCTTGCGGAGTGCGAAATTAGAAAGGAAACAGTTAATTCCTCTCCCCGGGTCCTAACTTTTCCCTGGCCCTTCCGGTCACTTTGGCTAACCCCATATTCCGAGTCAGTCCCTGGAGCTCCTCGGTGGGAGTGAGAATCCGAAACCACACGCTCGGTCTCCGCCAGTCGGGCTTCTCCCTACGCACCTTGCAACCTTAAAGGTTGCCTCTTCGCAACACGCTCGGCAGGCGCACCAGAGCGGGGAAAGACGGCTCGTGCGTGCCAGGGGTCCCTCGGATCCGAAAAGGTACAGAGATTTCGCAACGAGCTGGGATTTCCCGAGCTGCCTTCAGCGGCGCCCCAAGGCAGTCCGGCAGGAGGAGCCCGAGCCGGAGCCCCGGACCGGATTCCGCGAGCGCCCGCCCCGCCAGTTTACAAAGCAAACTTCCCCCAGAGCAGTTTCTAGATCGAAATGGCGCGCGCAGTCCGCCAATCAACACTTCCACAGACCCAAACTGCAGAAACACCGATCGATCAGATAATTTCAAATATTATAATTGGCTTTAATTAAACACACTGCGTTCTAATTAACTCTGAAATTTTAGCATGCTTTGGGACACTGGTGTCTGATTTGATATTGTCAGTCCAGATGTCCTAATAAAATTCAATCCTCCACTCAAGACTTCAATATTCACTAAGAACAAAATGCAAATTAAATGTAAAACCTAAAGTATCACCAAAGGTATAATCAAGAAAGGTGTCTCAAAACTTCTCACTTTTTATTACGCAGTAGTTTAAAAATGCAGATTACATCCTAACAAGACCTCTCCAGCACACCATAAATCTTAACTCTTTCCTGGACGGGGTTGGCGTGCCCTGCCACTGGCTCAAAGGTAAAGAAGCGGGGCAGATAGATCCCATGGCGGGACTGCACCACTTCATCTGGAAGCCAACGGAGCGCAAAACTTTGCCACTGAGATTCTGGTTTGAAACATCGGGTTTGCCAACCCAGGCAAAGGAGCTGGGGTGGTAGAGCCAAGGGGTGCAGGTGAACAGGTCGGCATGCCACTGACGTCCTCCTCTGCCCGCGACCTTCGTCTACGCCCTGGCCACTGCTCAAGAGAGCGTGTACACACTCCTTCTCCTGCGCAAAAGTGTGGAGGTGGGTGACAGCGGCCAGGCCCGCTCAGTCCGCTCAATTATCTGGGCTGCGGGGACCCGGACAAAGAGGCTGGGAAGGCAGGATGAGCACACCGCCCTTGGACAGAAATGTGTCAAGCCCGCCTCCCTTCCCGCCTGCACAAACCCTTTCGCCCTCATTCTCGCGACTTCTAAGGGATCCAAGCCGGCGGTCGGGGTGCGGCGGCGCGCGGTGTCGGGGCAATCTCTCCCGGGAAGCCCAGCGCAGGCCACTCCGGGGTGCGCCTTTGGCGACACGCTGGCAGCGACTAGATTCTTTCCCAGTGCGAGGGTCTGCTAAATGTACAGTCCAGAGTGAGCCCTATGAAAGAGAAGCTATTCTCACACTAAACATGTGTATGTTTTCCATACTAATGGAGTCACTTAAAGCTGTTGCTAATTTAACTTTTTAAAAAGGCCACACTGTGGAAATTTGCATTTTCTTTAGGATATTGAAATGAAGAGGAAACTGCTGGGCGGCGAGGCTGCCCAGGGCATAGCTGGGGGGCATGCAGAAATAAAAACAGATAAAGAAAAGAAGAAAGAAAGAAACCCGCTTCTCTTCTAGACTATTAATAAGCAATTTGTCCCGCTGAAATTTACATTGCAAAGCGCGGCGCACTAGCTGCCGCGGCGGCAGAGCCGGCGCAGGCTCGGGTAGTGCGTCCCGCGCGGGGTGCGAGCGGCCTCTGGACCGTCCCGGCCGCCTTCTGGAGTGATCGGTGGGCAGCTTTGAATTTGGCGTCCTTGTCGCAGCACGGCCAACCCTCGCCCACATCCACGCGTATCTGCACCCCAGGGCCCAGCCTGGGCCGCGCGCCCGGGGAGAGCCAGGTCTGGAGCTGCGCGCTGGCCACTAGGCCAGGGCCGCAGCCAGGCAGGGGTCTCTCCAGGGCAGACTCTAGGCTCCTATGGACATCCCAGACCCAAGGACCCCCATCCGCCCCCAATACTGCTCAGGCCTTAAATTAACGACGCCAACAATAAACTGGAGATTTTTTCGCGCTGTGCCGCGCGGCCCTGGTCCGAGTCCACCGCCAGTGCGGAGCCTCGCTCTGCGCGCCCGCCCCGCGCCCCCGCCAGCTCCCCCGCCCGCGCGCGGCCCGGCGGAGCGCGGCTCCCGAGCCTAGCGTGGGGCCAGGGCGCCATCTATGGGCGCCGCGCGCTCCGGGCGCCGCCGCCGCCACCCTCTCCCCGGCGGAACCCGCGCCGCCTCCCGCCGCCGCCCGCGCTCGCCCCGCGCCCGCTCCGCGACGCCTGCCACTTATCACAATTACACGGCGCTCCCCGTGCCAGTTTGCTTATGAAACATTGATTGCTAGATGTTCCAACTTTTAAGCATTATATTAAAACTTTCGAAATGAGGGCGCTCTCCGGCTTGCTTGTGATTTTTAGGCACACGATTAAGACATGAAATGTAAAGATAATGCAATTTGATTTGTTAGTCTAACTCTGCGATTTGAGACTCGATGTCCCCAAAGACCAGGCGAGCTTTTCGCCTTTATTTATTTTTATTAAAACATCAATCTACGCTGGAGCTGGGTGAACTCGGTTTCACCTGGAGAACATAAAATCCTCCATACCAGAGAAATAAGCACCTTTCATAAATCATTGGTATTCCTGACACATCGATCAATTTTTGGTTGTTAATCCGAAAGGAGGAGTTTTAATTGCTTCCCGCGTTCTCGTCCGGCCACCTCGGGTTTCGACCCCTCCCTCCGGCCCTCCAAGGGTCCCACTTTGTATTGGGGGAGGGGCCGTGATGGAGAAATCCCGGGTCCTTACCCGAATCCCAGAACCCCCAGTCTCCGCCCGCGCCCGTGCGCGCCTCCCCCGCACCGAGGGCTCCCGGCACGCGCTCAGCTCTCCGCAGCCTAGGCTGGGAGGGCCTCGAGGAGAGGCCACCGGGGACCCGCGAGGTCCCTCAGGCGTGCTCGCAGGCCGCCACGACGCTGCGAGGGCCCGGCGCTAAAGTTCCCCCAGTGCCGCCCCGGGTCCCGGACCCCCGCGTCCTCAAGCCCCGCCACGCACCTTCGCCGCAGCCCCGGCCTGCGCTCCTGCAGGCGAGGAGAGCGCACTCCGGCTCGGCCACCCAGCACAGGCCTGCGACGCGCGAAGTTCAACTTTGCCGGCCCGTGGCCTCCCGGGGGCCTCACTCCGGGGCGGGGGACCCCGACGGGATCGCGGGCAGCCTCCGCGAGCTCACCTGAGCCACTCATTCGACGGGTATGGCGGGGCGCCCCGGCCGCGAGGTGACGGCGGCGCCGGCGGCGGGCCGGGAGGGTGTGCGGCCCGGCGCCTCCCCACGTTCCCACCTCCCGCCCTCCAGGGAGAGCCCACGGGCCGGGCCGCGAGCGCGCCAGTGCGCACGCGCCGCGCTGTCTTCCTCGGCTGGAGGCGGCCGCGCGGCGCGCGGGGGCCGAGCGGGGGCGACAGGAGGTGCCCGCGGGCGCCCCGCAGCCCGCCGGCCGCCGCGCCCCGAGGCCGCAGCTGGGTCCGAGCTGGCCGCGGTGGAAGGGTTGGGGACCTCGGGGATGTCCCTGGCCCTCCGTGTGGAAACCCTGTTGCCGGGACGGGCTCCCCCGCCCACAGCTCCGCTCCTTCCCCTGGGGCGTTCGTAACCTGCTTTGGCCAAGAGAGCGCGCCAGGCCCCAGACTGGCCGCCCCAGCCGGGACGCCTGTCCAGAAGCCGGTTCCAGGCCCGGGGAAGCCTGGAGCTGTCGGTGTGGACGCGTGCACCCTCCCAAGTGCAGGGTGGCGCGGAGTGCCCTGGCCCTTTTGGTAATGTTGGAGGGGGAAGGCCTCCCTGCAGATGAGGTGCCACTGGTAATCTAGTGAGAAGCAGCCTTCTGCCCGGCAGTCACAGTGAAATGGGGGGCGCAAGAGATCTCCCACGAAAAGGGAGATGATCAAGATTCTCCCTATAAAGCCACTGTGAAAGAAGGTACCTGGCCCACTCCAAGTGGAGCTGTGCACAGCTCTTAGGGAATGAGGCAAGGCACCCAGTACCCCACATCTCTGGTCTTTGGTGTCACCTGACGAATGACCCCTGTGGAACCTTTGCCATAAACATCTGGAGCTGCTCTGTAGGCAAGAAATGGGACCAGGTGGGCACTCGCATCCTGGGGCCTGTGGCTGGCGCTGGGGTTGGAAGGAGCTGACCCTCCTGCCCTCTCCTACCCCAGCTCTGCTTATTTCTCTAATATGCCCCTTGGATGAAAACCTACAGCTCTCTCCTACTAATGCTTATCTCCCTGCTTCCTCAAAACCTCAGTGCAGTTCCGGCACCTAACAAGTACAGCTTTCACATCAGCAAGGTTTGTCTCAGAAAGCACCAGTGAGGCGAAGCGGGACCGCACCCTCCAACACTCCTTGGTTTTTCTCGCCTGTTTCTTGCTCCTAGATTTGTTTTGTACTCTCTACTTCAACCTTTTACAGTGAAAATTGAATGTGCTGAATCATGAAATCTTACTGGAAGGAAAAAGTTATTTTTGGCCATTTATTTAGTAAAAAGCACTCTAGAGAATGCAACCCAGAAATGTACTTTATTATGATAGCTTAATGTAAGAAAAGAACTAAATAACGAATATTTCCCCCCTGTCATCTTCACTTGGGAGTCATTTTTAATGTGAGCCAGCATGAAGCCATTAAACCTGTATGCAATATTTTAAGATGTAAAATTACCCATGTTTTTAATAGCACCTCACAGGTATTGGATGTTGCGTGCCAGCAGCCGAGATAGGCACGCACGTGCACAGAAAAGCTGGAGGACTGTCCTGGCCGTGCTGCAGGAAGCTGCGGCCACAGCCCAGGGCCAGGCTCTGGAGCAAGCCACGTGTGGCTTCAGAGGCAAAGGCGGGAGGGGGTCGATGTCTTGAAGTTGCTTTGCACACGTGGAGCCTTGAAAGGGCTTCTGCCCAATCAGTCTGGCCAGGTCAGCTGTGGAATGACAGGGAGGGGGCTGCGGGTGGGCTCTGTCCTCAAACGGGCACTTGGTGACCCTGCGTACTGCTTCACCGCAAGTTCCCGCATACCCCTGCCCAAGTCCTGCCTGTTTCCCTGTCCCCCAGAGGCTGCTGTCCCCAGCACTCCCTGCAAGGGGCCCCTACTGCCCTGAGGGTGCCTGCCCCTTGTTCCACGGCACCCTCTCTTCCCGAGCTGCCCCTAGACAGTGGAGCCCCGGGTCCACCTCCGCACGTTCTTAAGGGAGATGTGTGTGTGTGTGTGTGTGGTGTGTGTATACATGAATGAGGAATGGCTGGAGAACATTTTGCCACGTAGGTCGTGATTCAGGGACCAATCGCTGAAGAGAGGGATGGTGCTGGTCTG
The DNA here is from genome assembly GCF_029378745.1 of Bos indicus. Lineage (NCBI taxonomy): Eukaryota > Metazoa > Chordata > Mammalia > Artiodactyla > Bovidae > Bos > Bos indicus. Next base: position 48,730,998 of record NC_091785.1, read on the forward strand.
GTGGGTCCGTGTGAGAAATGATATGATCTGCTGGAATGCTTGGAGGAAACCCATCCTTTTTATGGCAGGAAGAAACTCAGAGAGCTCCACCCATGATGACTGTCCATAAGCTCGCTTTCACATAGCTGTGTCAGCACACAGGTGTCCTTCGAGAAGCCATCGACTCCCTCTGTGCCTCACTCACTGGACACAGTGACTGCCACGCCCTCCACTGCCCTCCAGAATATTCTCGCAGGCTGGCTGAGCCGTGTGCAGTGGTGAGGAGGCCCTGCCCGCATGCCGTGGGAGGTGCCGTGTTGCAGCTGCACACTCGAGAGAACGGGAAACAGCCAGGTGACATGTGCACGGGGAGAGGCCTCCACAGGTCTCGGAGGTTAAGCCTCATTCTCTCAGGCACATAAAATCAATGTCCATTTCACTGTCGAGGTCCACATCTGTGTGCTTTGTCACTGGCCACTGTACCTAGAAACGTAAATTCACAAACATCAATATTCAGACCTGTTTCAATATTTGCTTTGGTCTCTTCCCCCGTAACGAGCACTGTGCCTGCTGGCCCCCACTAAGCAGCCGACACCGTGGTGGGCGGATGGGAGGTGGGGCTGTGACTGCCCCCAGCACCACACGCTTCCCTGGTGGCTCAGACGGTAAAGCGTCTGCCTACAATGTGGGAGACCCGGGTTCGATCCCTGGGTCGGGAAGATCCTCTGGAGAAGGGAATGGCACCCACTCCAGTATTCTCGCCTGGAAAATCCCATGGACGGAGGAGCCCGGTAGGCTACAGTCCATGGGGTCACAAAGAGTCGGACACGACTGAGCGACTTCACTTCACTCCACTTCATCCAAGGATGGGGGGTGCAGGGAGCCCATCATGGAGGTGAAACTCGGCCACTGAACCCAGAAGCTGAAGCTCAGTCATGGGCATTCCCGGAGCACAGGCAGTTCCAGGCACTGCTGTATTTGCAGGTCTCGCATTCCTGAGTGAGCCGTGTCTCTACAATCTCTCTTTCGAGAAACTCCTGGAGTCAGGGCCCCCGTCCCGGTCATCCGGTTTATTACTTCTTAGGACAGAGCTGGCTCGACGAGAGGGCTCAGCAATGCTTCCTGAATTAATACAGATGTGATTCAGTGTTAGAGACTTCGTGTCCTGGGAAGAGTCACACACACACACACACACACACACACACACACACACACACACACACCTTGATAGAATGGGAAGGCAGAAACCGCTCTGCTGCCTAGAAGGCTGTTGTCCGTGGGAAAATGTTACTTAAAATCGGTGGCTGACTTGGTCAGATATCCTGTGATGCTTGGGGACACCCTCGCTCTTGCTGCCCACTGGAGCGACCCGCGTGAGAGTACCAGAGCAACCCACTGTCTGCGGGGGACAGCTAGCACAAGGGGCCTTTGTGGGAGTCGGGCGGGGGCAGTGAGAACGCTCAGGGTCGAGGCCCACCTGGCAGGCAGTGAACAGCCGCCCACAGGACAGTCAGCTGGGCCAGGGGTGAAGAGGCCCGGCTCCCCGAGGCCCTGCCTGCCTGGGAAGTCGGTTCCAAACTGAGACCCACTTCTCCCAGCTGTGGAGACGGACTTTGAGCTCTCAGGGTGGAAGACTTCCCCTAGAGACTCCATTCAAGCAGCTGTGACAAAGGCTGTCAGGGTGTGCAGGGGGGCGGTCAGACTCCCCTTCCCGAGACACCTCTGCCCTGCCTGTCCCCCACTGCTGGGGTCTAACGGGACCTGAAGGGTGAGTCTGTCTTATCGCCATTCCTGGGAAACCCCAGAGCGGGAAGCCCTCGGGCCAGGAGGTGATGTTTTCAGTGAAAAGTGTGTGGACGGCAGAGGGTTCCCTGGCCGGCAGGCCCAAGCGCCTGAGGCCTCTGGAAATGCAGCGGTGAGGTGAGAGGTCAGGGACAGAAAGTTAGAAGACGGGACAGAGGTCAGGGATGGAAAGAAAGAACTTGGCAGTTGCCCTCCCAGGAAACTGAGCGAGACTGAACCGCAGGATCCCTCCAAGCCCGCAGAGAGCAGTGCTCGTGGGTCTCATGTTGGAGCGAAGGAGCAGCAGTACGAGCTCAGGGCTGTCAGCTCTCACGAGAAACAGGACTTCAGTCCTGCAACCACAGGAGCTGAGTTTAGCCAAAGATCATCGATGGATGAGGATGCCCAAGCCCCAGATGAGAACACAGCCAGGCCAGCAGGCTGATTTCCGCTTTCTGAGACCCCCAGTCAAGCTCACGCAGGTGGCCGACCTGCAGAACTGTGCGCAGTAAGCTTAGTCTTACATCACCAAGTCTGTGGCACTTCGTTACAGCAACACCACCCAGCGAAAACACCCACCTTTGAAGCCTAGCGGCAGATGCTCCTTGCTTACTCCATGTACCAGTCAGCTGTTACCATGGTAACACTCTAGCAAACCTTCCGCAGTGCAGAGGCTTAAACAGCAGCCTTGCCCCTTGCCCGTCCTCCTGCAGATCAGCTGGCACAGCGGTGCTGCTCTTGGCCTGGCTGGTTGTGTCCAGCCAAGTGTGGCTTCACCACACAAGGCAAGAGCGTGAACTCTCCCAGCAACCCCGTGGACAGGCTGGCTTGTTCTCTGGGGGCTCCCTGGCTCCAGGGTGGCCCCAGGCTGGAGCAGACCTGTTCTGAGGGGTTGTGGCCTGGTGAGCATCACCAGTTCCCTGGGAAGAAGGCTAACCCAGCCTCTGAGCCACGGAGTGTGGAGAGGACGCACGTCAGCCCTGTTAGGATGCTCCAGGCGATGGGGAGGTGGTGAAGGTCAGCAGGGAAGATGCAGACCGTGGGGCAAACCGCAGGTGCAGTGGGCCACCTGTGAAGTCACACGTGGGTTGATGAGTGCATGCAGGATCAGCTCCCCTCGCCACTGTGTTGCTCAAGGGTCAGCTGTACTTTTCTCTGTTCCTCCTGCTGTGCACATGTGCTCAGTTGCTCTGTCGTGTCCATCTCTTTGTGACCCATGGACTGTAGCTGCCAGGCCCCTCTGTCCATGGGATTCTCCAGGCAAGAATACTGGAGAGGGTACCATTTCCGCCTCCAGGGGATCGTCCCGACCCAGGGATCAAACCAGCATCTACTGAGTCTCCTGCATTGGCAGGTGGATTCTTTACCCACTGAGCCATCAGGGAAGCCCCCCATGGGGGCTGCACAGGCAGCCAGAACTCCTACCCTCACCCGGTAGTAATAAGTGAGGGGTAGACAGGGGCTGACAGTAAACCTGGACACCTGGCAGTACCCCCACTGGGCAATAATGAGGTGATACCTTCCTCTGCCAGAGCAGCATCAGAGGAAGCCAGCTAAATCAGAAGTTTAAGGAAGATTCAGTCTCTTGTGATATAGTATCCAAAAGGTCCAGGTTGCCATCGAAAATCACTTGTCATAGCAAAAACCAGGCATATCTCAAGCTCAATGGAAAAAAAAGAAAAAAAGATAATTAAGAGACTCTAACAATGGGATGACAAGACGTTACAATTGTCGGATAGAGATTTTAAAATAGTCACCATCAGAGTGCTTCAATAAGCAGTTGCAAATATACTTGAAACAAATGAAAAAATAGAAAATATCAGAAAATAAATAGAAGGTTTTAGAAAGGGAAGATATAAAGAAGAAGTGGAAATTTAAGAAGTGAAAATACAATAACCAAAATAAAAAACTCAGGGGACTGGCTCTATATATGGCGGAATGGAGGAGTCAGATGAAAGAATCAGTGAATTCAATCTAAACAATAAAGAAAATAGATTTTTAAAAATAAACAGAGCCTCGGGGACATGTGGAATTATAACTGAAGATCACACATTTGTGTTACTAGAGTCCCCAGGAGGAGGGTAATGAAAAAAAGGCTGGCAAACTACCTAGGAAAGGACATTATCGTACAGAGTCCACAAAGTGAGTAAACCCCGAACAGAATAGACCCAAAGACATGCACACCGAGGCACAGCACAGCCACAGCTCTGAAGACCCAAGACCAAAAGAAGCACACTGCACACAGGAACAGAGAGGAGACACCCTACATATATGTGTTCAGACGCTCGCTCGTGTCCGACTCTGCGATCCCCCGGGCTGCAGCCTGCCCGGCTCCTCTGTCCATGGGATTCTCTAGGCAAGGATACTAGAGTGGGCCACCAATTTCCTCCTCCGGGCACCTTCCCAACTCAGGGATCGAATCCCTGGCTTTGGCATCTCCTGCACTGGCAGGTGGGTTTTTTGTTTTTTACCACTAGCACCACCTGGAAAGCCATTACATATAGAGAAAAAGTAATTTTAATGACAATGGATTTATCATCAGAAACCAAGGAAGTCAGAATAAAAGTGGCAAAAGTTATTTTAAGTGTTGAAAGAGAAGAACTGTCAACCCAGGAACCGACATTCAGAAAAAAAAAAATGTCCTTCAGGAATAAAAGAGAGATGAAGACTTTCTCAGATGAAAGACAACTCAGACTTTCTTGCTGGTTGACCTAACCCTCCAAGAACGGCTAGAGAATGTTCTTTAAACAAGAAAGAAATAGCAAGACTGGTGGCTTTGGAACATCAAAGACATAAACAGAAACACAATACTTAAGTGAAAATGGAATTCAAAAAAGTGTTGAAGTCCCAGCAAACACAAGTCCACATCTAGACAGCGTCACAGGTGAATTCTACAAAACATTTAGGAAGAGTTAACACCTATCCTTCTCAAACTATTCCAAAAAAACTGAAGCGGAAGGAATGCTTCTGCACTCATTCTTTGAAGCCAGCATCACCCTGATTACTAAAACCGGACAAAGATTCCATAAAGAAAGAAAATTACAGGCTAGTATCACTGTTGAACATAGATATAAAAATTCTCAACAAAATACTAGCAAACTGAAATAAAAAATACGTTGAATGGATCATACGCTATGATCAGGTAGGATGTGTTGAAGGGACGCAAAAATGGTTCTGTATACTCAGTCCCTACATACAAACCTTCAGGTTTCGAACTTTTGAAGGTGCAAACACGCTTCCACAGGTCCAGTCACACATGCAGTTCATGCGTCTGATGCGCATTGTCACGTGTGCGTCCTCACACGGTTGTGCTTTTGTGGACTTTATTGTACAGCACTGTATAGAGAACAGCAGTGCAGTCTCTTTATTTCAAGCCCAGGGTGTCCAGAAGCAAGCTTAAGGTCAGCAGTGATACAGCTGGAACTACTGTACTGCTCAAAGCACAATAGGTAATCCCAAAGAAAGGCAACGCCAAAGAATGTTCAAACTGCTGCCCAACTGCACACATCTCACACACTAGCAAAGTAATGCTCGAAATTCTCCAAGCTGGGCTTCAACAGTACGTGAACCAAGACCTTCAGTTCAGTTCAGTCCAGTTCAGTCGCTCAGTCGTGTCTGACTCTTTGCGACCCCATGAATCGCAGCACGCCAGGCCTCCCTGTCCATCACCAACTCCCGGAGTTCACTCAAACTCATGTCCATCGAGTCGGTGATGCCATCCAGCCATCTCATCCTCTGTCGTCCCCTTCTCCTTCTGCCCCCAATCCCTCCCAGCATCAGAGTCTTTTCCAGTGAGTCACCTCTTCGCATGAGGTGGCCAAAGTATTGGAGTTTCAGCTTTAGCATCAGTCCTTCCAATGAACACCCAGGACTGATCTCCTTTAGGATGGACTGGTTGGATCTCCTTGCAGTCCAAGGGACTCTGAAGAATCTTCTCTAACACCACAGTTCAAAAGCATCAATTCTTTGGCACTCAGCTTTCTTCACAGTCCAAATCTCACATCCATACATGACCACTGGAAAAACCATAGCCTTGACTAGCTGGACCTTTGTTGGCAAAGTAATGTCTCTGCTTTTGAATATGTTATCTAGGTTGGTCATAACTTTCCTTCCAAGGAGCAAGCATCTTTTAATTTCATGACTGCAGTCACCATCTGCAATGATTTTGGAGCCCCCAAAAATAAAGTCTGACACTGTTTCCACTGTTTCCCCATCTATTTCCCATGAAGTGATGGACCAGATGCCATGATCTTCGTTTTCTGAATGTTGAGTTTTAAGCCAACTTTTTCACTCTCCTCTTTCACCTTCATCAAGAGGCTTTTTAGTTCCTCTTCACTTTCTGCCGTAAGGGTGGTGTCATCTGCGTATCTGAGGTTATTGATATTTCTCCCAGCAAGCTAGGTTCCAGCTTGTGCTTCTTCCAGCCCAGCGTTTCTCATGATGTACTCTGCTTATAAGTTAAATAAGCAGGGTGACAATATACACCCTTGACGTACTCCTTTGCCTATTTGGAACCAGTCTGTTGTTCCATGTCCAGTTCTAACTGTTGCTTCTTGACCTGCATATAGGTTTCTCAATAGGTAGGTCAGGTGGTCTGGTATTCCCATCTCTTTCAGAATTTTCCACAGTTTATTGTGATCCACACATCAAAGGCTTTGGCATAGTCAATAAAGGAGAAATAGATGTTTTTCTGGAACTCTCTTGCTTTTTCCATGATCCAGAGGATGTTGGCAATTTGATCTCTGGTTCCTCTGCCTTTTCTAAAACCACCTTGAACATCTGGAAGTTCATAGTTCACATATTGCTGAAGCCTGGCTTGGAGAATTTTGAGCATTACTTTACTAGCGTGTGAAATGAGTGCAATTGTGCGGTAGTTTGAGCATTCTTTGGCATTGCCTTTCTTTGGGATTGGAATGAAAACTGACCTTTTCCAGTCCTGTGGCCACTGCAGAGTTTTCCAAATTTGCTGGCATATTGAGTGCATCACTTTCACAGCATCATCTTTCAGGATTTGAAATAGCTCGACTGGAATTCCATCACCTCCACTAGCTTTGTTCGTAGTGATGCTTCCTAAGGCCCACTTGACTTCACATTCCAGGATGTCTGGCTCTAGGTGAGTGATCACACCATCATGATTATCTGGGTCATGAAGACCTTTTTTGTACAGTGCTTCTGTGTATTCTTGCCACCTCCTCTTAATATCTTCTGCTTCTGTTAGGTCCATACCATTTCTATCCTTTATCGACCCCATCTTTGCATTAAATGTTCCCTTGGAATCTCTAATTTTCTTGAAGAAATCTCTAGTCTTTCCCATTCTCTTGTTTTCCTCTATTTCTTTGCATTGATCACTGAGGAAGGCTTTCTTATCTCTTCTTGCTATTCTTTAGAACTCTGCATTCAGATGCTTGTATCTTTTCTTTTCTCCTTTGCTTTTCGCTTCTCTTCTTTTCACAGCTACTTGTAAGGCCTCCCCAGACAGCCATTTTGCTTTTTTGCGTTTCTTTTCTATGGGGATGGTCTTGATCCCTGTCTCCTGTACAGTGTCACGAACCTCCATCCATAGTTCATCAGGCACTCTGTCTATCAGATCTAGTCCCTTAAATCTATTTCTCACTTCCACTGTATAATCATTAGGGATTTGATTTAGGTCATACCTGAATGGTCTAGTGGTTTTCCCTACTTTCTTCAATTTAAGTCTGAATTTGGCAATAAGGAGTTCATGATCTGAGCCACAGTCAGCTCCTGGTCTCGTTTTTGTTGACTGTATAGAGCTTCTCCATCTTTGGCTGCAAAGGATATAATCAATCTGATTTCAGTGTTGACCATCTGGTGATGTCCATGTGTAGAGTCTTCTCTTGTGTTTTTGGAAGAGGGTGTTTGCTATGACCAGTGCATTCTCTTGGCAAAACTCTATTAGCCTTTGCCCTGCTTCATTCCATATTCCAAGGCCAAATTTGCCTGTTACTCCAGGTGTTTCTTGACTTCCTACTTTTGCATTCCATCCCCTATAATGAAAAGGACATCTTTTTGGGGTGTTAGTTCTAAAAGGTCTTGTAGGTCTTCATAGAACCGTTCAACTTCAGCTTCTTCAGTGTTACTGGTTGGGGCATAGGCTTGGATTACTGTGATATTGAGTGGTTTGCCTTGAAAACGAACAGAGATCATTCTGTCATTTTTGAGATTGCATCCAAGTACTGCATTTTGGACTCTTTTGTTGACCACGATGGCTACTCCATTTCTTCTGAGGGATTCCTGCCTGCAGTAGTAGATATAATGGTCATCGGAGTTAAATTCACCCACTCCAGTCCATTTTAGTTCGCTAATTCCTGGAATGTCGACATTCACTCTTGCCATCTCCTGTTGGCCACTTCCAATTTGCCTTGATTCATGGACCTGACATTCCAGGTTCCTATGCAATATTGCTCTTTACAGCATCAGATCTTGCTTCTATCACCAGTCACATCCACAACTGGGTATTGTTTTTGCTTTGGCTCCATTCCTTCATTCTTTCTGGAGTTATTTCTCCACTGATCTCCTGTAGCATATTGGGCACCTACCGACCTGGGGTGCTCCTCTTTCAGTATCCTATCATTTTGCCTTTTCATACTGTTCAAACCAAGACCTTCCAGGTGTTCAAACTGGATTTAGAAAAGGCAGAGGAACCAGAGATCAAACTGCCAACATCCATTGGATCATAGAAAAAGCAAGAGAATTCCAGAAAAACATCTACTTCTGCTTTATGCCAAAATCTTTGACTGTGTGGATCACAACAAACTGTGGAAAATTCTTAAAGGGATGGGAATACCAGACCACCTGACCTGTCTCTTGAGAAATCTGTATGCAGGTCAGGAAGCAACAGTTAGAACTGGACATGGAACAACGGACTAGTTCCAAGTTAGGAAAGGAGTACGTCAAGGCTGCATATTGTCACCCTGCTTATTTAACTTATATGCAGAATACATCAGCAAAATTCCAGGTTGGATGAAGCACAAGCCGGAATCAAGATTTCTGGTAGAAATATCAATAACCTCAGATATACAGATGATACCACCCTTATGGCAGAAATGGAAGAGGAACTAGGAGCCTCTTGATGAAAGTGAAAGAGGAGAGTGAAAAAGCCGGCTTCAAACTCAACATTCAAAAAGTGAAGATCTTGGCATCCAGTCCCATCACTTCATGGGAAATAGATGGGGAAACAGTGGAAATAGTGTCAGACTTTATTTTCTTGGGCTCCAAAATCACTGCAGATGGTGACTGCAGTCATGAAATTAAAAGATGCTTGCTCTTTGGAAGAAAAGCTATGACCAACTTACATAGCATATTAAAAAGCAGAGACATTACTTTGCCAACAAAGGTCCATCTAGTCAAGGCTATGGTTTTTCCAGTAGTCATGTTATGGATGTGAGAGTTGGGCCATAAAGAAAGCTGAGTGCCAAAGAATTGATGCTTTTGAACTGTGGTGTTGGAGAAGACTCTTGAGAGTCTCTTGGACTGCAAGGAGATCAGACCAATCAATCTTCAAGGAGATCAGTCCTGAATGTTCATTGGAAGGACTGATGCTGAAGCTGAAACTCCAATACTTTGGCCACCTGATGCACAGAACTGACTCACTGGAAAAGACCCTGATGCTGGGCAAGACTGAAGGCAGGAGGAGAAGGGGACGACAGAGGATGAGGTGGTTGGATGGCATCATGAACTCAATGGACATATGTCTGAGCAAACTCCAGGAGTTGGTGATGGACAGGGAAGCCTGGTGTGCTGCAGTCCATGGGGTTGCAAAGTTGGACACGACTGAGCAAATGAACTGAACTGAACTGATTGTACTTTTCAAGGTACTGTACTGTAAGATCAAATATGTTTTTTATTTTCTGTGTTGTTTATGTATTATTTGTGTGAAAAGTAGTACAAACGTATTACAGTACAATACTAAATAGCTGAGTGTGTTAGTTGGGTACCTAGGCTAACTTTGTTGGACTTTCAAGCACATTCTCAGAGTAGAACTCATTCGTATGTAGGAGACTTACTGTATATCCAGAATCCGCACACCACATTAACAAGTTGAAGAATAAAACTCATCTAGTCATCTCAATAGGTGTAGAAAAAGCTTTTGACACAATTCAACTTTAACTTATAAAATCTCTCAACCAAGTGGACAAAAAGGGGACGTACCTCAACATTTTAGAAAGGCCATATGTGAGAAAGCTACAGCCAACATTATACCCAATAGTGAAAAGCTGAAAGCGTTCTCTAAGGTGCTTAGTGTCCTATCTAAGACCAGGACACGACTAGTGTGTCCAAGTATGCCCATTCTCAACCCTTATTCAACCTTGCATTGGAATTCCTAATCACAGTAATCAGGCAATAAAACAATAATAATACAAATCTGAAGAAAGACGCAAAACTGTCAGTGTTCGACGATGACATGATACTAAACAGAGAGAAAACTCTAAAGACACCACGAAAAACATTTGAAATTAATAAATGAATTTAGCAAAATTGCAGGATACAAAATTAATACACAGAAATCTGTTGCGTTTTTATACACTAATAATGAACTATCAGAAAGCAATATTAAGAAACAACCTAATTTACATTTGCACCAAAAAGAATAAAATACATCAGAATAAATCTAACCAAAGAGGTAAAGCACTCTGAAAACTATAAGATATTGATGAAAGAAAGTGAAGATGATACAAATGGAAAGGTATATTGTGCTCATGCATTGGAAAAATTAATATTCCTAAAATGGCCATACTACCCAAGGCGATCTACAGATTCAGGTCAATCCCTATCAAAATACCAATGGCATTTTTCACAGAGCTAGAACAAATAATTCTAAAATTTATATGGAAACACAAATGATCCCCAATAGCCAAAACAGTCTTGAGAAAGAAGAAAAAGCTGGAGGTATCTCCTGTCCTGATTTCAAACTGCACTACAAAGCTACAGAAATTAAAACAGCATGACTGGCATTAGAAACACACACAGGGGTCAGTGGTGTAGAACGGAGGGCCCAGAAATAAACACACACGGTTATGGGAAGGTGACTCAGCAGGGTTTCCAGGGTAGGGCCTGCTGAGGCAGGGCAGGGCATGCCCCGGGCTGGTGGGACTGCTGGGGCCCTGCCTCCAGCTGCGGGTGCCCTGCCACTGATGCTGCGTCACAGCTGGGCCAGATGCTGCCACCATGTTGTCACGGAGGGAGACAGGTAGAGCAGACCTGGGCTCTCCGTGTGTTATTCTTCACAACTGCACGTGAACCTCCGCTGACCTCAACATAAACAGCCAAGTTAAAAAGTCGTGAGGATCGGCAGTGTTTTCTGAGCACCTGCGAGCCTTCCGGTTCCCACCAGAGCCCTGCAGGGCGGACACCCTTGTCGTTCTGCTTTAGATGAAGACAGCAAGTCTGAGCAGGGACAGACAGCTCCCCGGGGGACACCAGCCTGCGGTATGGAAGCGGGTGTTACAGCACAGGGAGCTGACCTGGCTTTTAATTCCCTGCATCCCAGCTCTGCAGGCCTTTCAGTCTGGGCCCCACGAGGGTGTGCCCTCCCTCCTGGCCAGGCTGCTGGGTCCTCGGTGCCCACTGCACCCAGAGCCCCACAGCCTCCTCTCACTGGGGCAGAGCCGTTCCTGCTCACCCACGGTCCTCAGCACCACACGGGGCAAGTGCCCTCCCTGGAGGGACCTGGCCACAGGCCCTGCCTGAGCCCGCCTGCAGGACGGACCAAGGGCCAGCTCCCAGGGGGCAGCTTCAGGTACTGGGGGTTGGCGGGAAGACACGGGCTTCCCCCACAGGCCTGATCTCCAAGGCCTGTGGGGCTGCACGCTGCACACTCAGGCCTCCCGCACCGACACCCCGCTGTCCTGCCCGGCTCCCAGGTAAAGTCCTGTCCTTGTCCATTCGCAAGAGACGTACCCGGAGATGAGCTCCCAGCAGCTTCTGGGCACCGCTCACGTCCAGCACCGCTGGGTCTGGGAGTGTCCTGGGATGGCTGTAACAAATCACCCCAAACTGGGTGCCTGAAAACAACAGGAATTTGTTCCCTTGGGGAACAGCTCTGGGGCCCAAAAGGTGGAAATCAGTACCACCAGGCTGAAGCCGGGTGCCACCAAGGCCGAGGCACCCCAGGGGCTCAGGGGGAAGGGGCCTGTTCCTTGCTCCCCCCAGGGGCTGAGCTCCTTTGGCTCAGGACCGCCCCCTCTGATCCCAGCGTGTGCACTCAGGTGGCCTCCTCCTCCTCTGCCCACAAAACACCGCCTTTCTGCCTCCCTCCTCTAAGGAGAGGTGGCCGTGTTTAGGCCTCATCCTGACAGTCCAGGGTAACTTAACCTTTCCAGATCTTTCACTCCAAACTGCGAGCACCCTTGTCCCTTGTAAGACATGACGACAGGCTCCAGGGTTGGGACCTGATACCCTTGGGGCAGCCGTGAGGCAGCCGGCACACTCCCCATTCCACAGCTCCAGCCAGATCCCATCCCCTCCGGACACCTGTCCTGCCTTAACCCAAACGCATCATTCTTGTCCTCAACCTGAACCGCCAGGGACGTCTGAACGATAGGGGACGTCAAATCGATGGTTGTTCAGATAGACCCTTGAAAAGATGTGATGTGCACCGGTCTCCCTCTGAACGCCCCCCGCCAGCCCCTGGTCCTCCTCAGTCTGCTATTCGCTTCTGTGGATCTGCAGTCTCGGACACTTGGTGCGAACGAGGCCGCATAAGACGTGGCCGTTGGTCCAGCTCCTTGTCCTCTGTAGGTTGTCCAGGCTGTGGCGGGAAGGGGCCCCCGCCTTTTGATGGCCGAGGACTATTCCAGGATGCAAACCGGGCCCCGACCTGTGAGGGCCACATCCCAGCCCTGCTCCTGACTGCCCTCAGCTCAGGAGCTCAGCCCAGGCCCGTGGTCCTTGGGTGGCCCTGGTCCCAGTGCAGTGCAGAGGTCCAGGGACTTCTAGACAGACCAGGAGGCCTCCCAAGCACCTGCGAGCAGCACCCGAGCACCGTGCACCCCTGCCTGCAGGGAGGCGGGGGTTACAGCCTCATCCCAGAAACCCACGTGTTTGTCCCCATGGTGAGTCTGGGTCCCCTCCCGCCAGGGGCCCGGCCTCTTCCTGTGACCCTGAGCAGAAAGGCTCCCTTCGCCTGGGCACAGGGACAGAGGACGGGCTTTCCTGTCCAGAAGTGGTGGCCACAGGTCAGGGCCAAGACCCCCCAGCAGCCCCTGGCGTGGTGGAGGAGAGGCCAGCTGCCCCGGCCGCCCTGAAGGGCGTGCTGGGCCCTGCCGGCCCTGACTCAGGCTCTCTGGCGCGGGCTGGGTTCCCAGGCCAGGGCCAGCCTCCAGACGCCCACAGAGGGCACTCCCAAGCCAGGAGGCACAGCTGCCTGTAAAGTGTGCGGGGATCCCCTCCTCCATCTGCCCTTCGGCCATGCTGGGCTTCCACAGTGGGGCGAGGTATCCAGCCCACACTCAAGTCCTGGAGGGGCGACCCGGACGGAAGGAGCAACACGGGGTGGGGGCAGGGAGCCAAGCTGGCCTGCAGGTGCTGGTGGCCCAGGTGGCAGGTCAGTGCAGGAAAGAGGTCCAGGGAGGCCAAAGAGGAAGCCTCTTCTATTCAAAGCAAGTAGCCTCCCAACGCACCTGCAAGCACGTGCCTGAGCACCGTGCGCCCCCACCCGGCCTCTGGTCCCCCAGGCTCTGCCAGTGCCCGTCAGACCACTGCAGACGTGGAGCTCGGCACCTGGGTTCCAGGGCGGGGCGTGGACGAAGCTATGAGGACAAGGACTCTGACGTCAGAGGCTCAGACCATTCCCCACAGGAGCCACCCCTTCCGCTGTTTGCCTCCAAGCTGTGGGGAGCCCAGGAGGAAGGGGCACACAAATCAGTGGACAGATACGAGATCTGCAAAGTGAAGGCACTCAGTCGTGTCCGACTCTGTGACCCCATGGACTGTACGAGGCTTCTCTGTTCATGGGATTCTCCAGGCAAGGATACTGGAGTGGATTGCCATTTCCTTCTCCAGGGGATCTTCCCGGCCCAGGGATCGCACCCGGGTCTCCTGCATTGCAGGCAGACACTTTACCATCTGAGCCACCTGATGGTAGAGATGAAAGAGATCTGGGGTCTTGTTCTAAAGTCTGATTTCACCCGAACCAGACTCCACCTCCACCAGCGTGATGCCAGGATCCGAGGCCTCGGGGTCCCAGCGCCAGCCAGGATCAAGGCTCACTGGCCTGAGCTGCCACTTCCCACAGGACGCTGGCAGTGCCAATGTCAGGCACCAGTGGTAACTGTCATAGCTCCAATCCTGCTGCCCGATGGCACCTTCCCTCTGAAACATCCCTGACTGTTCTATACATCAGTGTCTTTTTTGCTGTCTTTTGGACTCTGTGGGAGAGGGAGAGGGCGGGATGATTTGGGAGAATGGCATTGAAAGATGTATAACAGCATATATGAAACGAGTCGCCAGTCCAGATTCGATGCATGATACTGGATGCTTGGGGCTGGTGCACTGGGATGACCCAGAGGGATGGTATGGGGAGGGAGGAGGGAGGAGGGTTCGGGATGGGGAACACATGTATACCTGTGGCAGATTCATTTTGATATATGGCAAAACCAATACAATATTGTAAAGTTAAATAAAATAAAATTTAAAAAAAAATGAAACACCCCTGACTTCACAGCTGCTCACATGATGCGTCATGGGCTTGACCGCGTGGTCCGAGCTCCTCCTGGGTGGCACGCTTTGTTAACCCGGCGTCCATCCCAGCTAGGGCCCTGGGCTGACGACTCATCCTGGGCGAGCAGGAGAACGTGCCCAGGGCAGCAGGGGACCCAGTGTGGGGGTGCTGTGGTGAAAGCCAGGGCCCCTGCCACGGGAGACCTCCACACGGATACTGAAATCAGAGCTGGCTTAGGCTTTGCAACTCTCCTTTTACCATAAATAGTACCTCCTCTCTCCTACCCAAGGCAATCTACAGATCCAATGCAATCCCTATCAAATTACCAATGGCATCCGCAGAATTAGACCAATTTTTAAAAAAAAAATTTGTATGGAGACACAGAAGTCCCTGAATGATCAAAGCAATCTTGAGAAAGAACAACAGAGCTGGAGGGATCCGTTGCCCTGGCCTCAGACTACACTGCAAAGCTATGGGATCAAACCAATATGGAGCTGGCACAGAAACAGACGTATATTCATAGCTCAATGGGACAGGATAGAAAGCCAGAAATAAACCCACACATCGATGGTCGATTAGTCTATGACAAGGGAGGCACGACTATATAATGGAGAAAAGACAGTCTCTTCAATAAGTAGTGCTAGGAAAACTGGACAGCTACATGCAGAATAAGGACATTAGAACATTAACACCACACACAAAAATAAACTCAAAGTGGATTAAAGACCTCAAAGTAAGACTGAATACTATAAAACTTTTAAGGGAAAACATGCGCAGACCCCTCTTTGACATAAATTGTAGCAATATCTTTTTGACCCGTCTCCTAGAGTAATGGAAATAAAAACAAAAATAAACAAATAAGGCCTAATTAAACTCAAAAGCTTTTGCAAAGCAAAGGAAACCATACACAAATTAAAAGACAATCCACTTTTCATTGGGAGAATGGGAGAAAATATTTGCAAATGATGCGACTGACAAGGAATTAACTTCCCAAATTTACAAACAGCTCATGCAGCTCAACATAAAATAAATAAATAAATAAATGAGCAGAAGACCTCTATAGACATTTCTCCAAAGAAGATGTACAGATGGGCCATCAGACAGATGAAAAGAGGCCCAGCATCACTAATTATTAGAGAACTGCAAGTCAAAACTACATGAGATATGACCTCACACCAGTCAGAATGACCATGATCAGAAAGTCTAAAACCAAGAAATGCTGGAGAGGGTGTGGAGAAGAGGGACCCTCCTACACTATTGGTGAAAGCAAGTGAAAATGAAAATCGCTTAGTCGTGTCTGACTCTTTGCGACCCCATGGACTGTAGCCTTCCAGGCTCCTCTCTCCATGGAATTCTCCAGGCAATTCTACTGGAGTGGGTAGCCTTTCCCTTCTTCAGGGGATCTTCCCAACCCAAGGGATCAAACCCAGGTCTCCCACATTGCAGGCAGATTCTTTACCAGCTGAGCCACAGGGAAGTCCCCACTACTGATGGGAATGCAAATCGCTACAGATGCTGCGGAGAACAACATAGAAGCTCCTTTAAAAACTAAAAATAGAACTACCATTTGATACAGCAATCCCACCCCTGGGCATATATCTGAGAAAACCAGGTATCCAAAGGATATATGCACCCCAGTGTTCACTGCAGCACTGTCTACAAGAGCCAAGACGTGGCAGCAACTTCTGTCAGAAGGGATGAACAAAGATGTGGCACATAGACAGTGGGTTACTCAGCCATTTGAAAGAATGAAATAATGCCATTTGCAGCAGCATGGATGGATCTGGAGATTATCATACTAAGTGAAGTATGTCAGGTGGAGAAAGACAAATATGTGATATCCTTTATATGCAGAATAAAAAAAGATACAAATGAACTTATTTACACAATAGAAGCAGACTTGCAGACTTAGAGAATGAACTTACGGTCAGCAGGAGGGAAGGGCAGTGGGCAGGGAGAGCCTGGGAGGTTGGGACTGAGATATACACAGTGCTGTGTCTGAAACAGGCAGCCAACAAGGAGCTATACATACAGGCACAGCACAGAGAGCTCTGCTCAACGTTCCGTAATCGCCTGAACGGGAAAAGACCTTGAAAAAGAAGAGATACGTGAATGCGTATAACTGGATCACTTAGCCGCACACCTGAAACTTACTGTTAATCAAGTACATTTTAATGTAAAATACTAATTTAAAAAATAATAAATAAGTGAAAAAAATACCTCTTCCTCACCCCTCCTGGGAGCAGTCAGCCTAGCAGCCACCCACACCCAGTATGAATTTGTTCACCCTGCACAGATGCTCTCACAGTCAAAGCAGCTGTATTCACATTTCAGGCCCACCAACCCTGTTGGTCCTGTGAAATTCTGATTTCTCCGCCCAAAAAGAGACTCAAACGTGGTCCCAGTCTTGTGGAATTTCAGGATATCAAAGATTAAGGACACATCTCTGGAGTGCCTAGAAAGGGAAGGGAGAGGCTAACCACAGGGGAATCAGCAAGAGACTTCCCATCAGTCACAGTGGGTCCCAGAACACAGCAGAGTCGACCTTTAAAGTCACGAGGAGCATATTTTGGACTCAGAATCTGTCCTCAGCCAGACCAGCAATTACGTTTGGAGACAGAACTCCCAGATATGCAAATCTGGGAGAAGTAATCTGTTAATTCTCCTTTTGTGCCCTGTCGGAGAAAGACTTGAGGATGCACTCCAAAAAGTCAACAATAGCAACAATAGAAAGAATTCAAGAAAAAGAAGGAAATGGGATCCAAGAAAATAGCTGCGTTAACTCAGGTGTGCAACATGGAAATAAATTCTAGTCTCAGGGCCTGGAGAACAGCCAGTTCCAACCCACTGAAGGGAAGCTGGCTGGGTTTCCTGATGCGCCAAGGAAGGCATGCTTGCTCCATCGATGTGGGCAAAAAAAGGCAGCAATGCCAGGGTAAAGAGTTACCGATGAGTGTCATGGGCTCAGATGAAGCATCCTGACATGATCTGGAGCGGTTGACAGCCTGTAAAAATTATACATCCATTTCAACATGGGTCCTGGATCATCCCCCTGCCAGCAGCCGGGTTTAGTGGTATAGGAAAGGAATAGTATTTGTAGTATCATAATATACGTTAGAGTTACAGAGTTAACATAGTGGCAATTACAGGGGAGAGACTGATAACAGATTGAAGGCAGAGAGGAAATGCTACAAACCCTCTGCCGTCGGTTTATTAAACTGCAACGCCTCACTTCCTCCCCTCTTTTCCTGGCTTTAGTTTTCTCCATAGCTCTCGCCACCACCTGACACGCTGCAGATTTTGCTTAGGAAGTTTGCTCGTTGTTTGCCTCTCTCTACTTGGAAGTTGGCTTTTGTCTGTATTGCTAGCTGCCCAGCGGTGCCAGCGTTTAGCACGTGTTCACGACTTCTTGTGGAGAAAGGACAGCTGAACAGTGTAAATGTCAGGGCACCGCTGACACAGGATTGGGGGGGACAGTGTGGAGAGAGGGGCCCCCCTTCTTCCTCTGACACAGAAGGGAGATGGGAGGGTGTGTCCAAGGCTGGTCCATGCCTGGGATTCGGAGCTATCCATGAAAACTCGGGAGGGCTATAAATGACATACCAAAATTTAGTGGAAGTGGAGGAAGTCGAAACGACTTAAACTTCTCTTTCGTACTGAGAAGTCAAATGGAAGTTGTTTAAAATTGACACGTGCAGGGGCAGAAGTAGAAGCATGTTATTTAGAATTACAGTGGTAACAAGATCTGAAAACATAAACTGTTCAAATGGTTCTCTCCTGAGAAAGGGAATGGGGCAGGAAACATTTCTTTTTCACTTCATATCCGTCCATCCACACAGATTTAATATTTGTACTTTGTGTGTATTGCTTTTATAATTTTTTTAAAATGTTGGAGAAAAGCCATGGGCACAGACGGCAATGTCCTTGTTTCTTGTAAAAATGTCTTCGCTTGTTCTTGATTTAGTCTTATTCCCCTGGACTTCACAGAGGGTCCGTATGAAAAATGGCCATCCGAAGGATCTGAAAGCCGCAGTGAGAGATGTTCACGTCCATTATGTCACCTGGCGTCCCTAAACGAGGATTCATGCCCCACATCTCTCCTAGAATGTCTCACAGGAAGAAAGTTTGTCTCAACTATGGAAAAATATCTACAGTAGATACAGAAGACCAAAGAGCTGGCATTTTTAATAAAGAGAAACGTTCTGAAGTTAATAAGAAAAATTCCTAAATATCTCAATAGAAAAAAAGAAGATAAAGAATATAAAAAAAACTTACCAAAGGAGAAATGAAAAACCATCGAATAAAACAGCAAATTAACTTTCTTACCCCTCAGCCAGGGGAATTGAAAAAGGAGGAGGGACAAGAAGAGAAGAAGGAGGGGAGGAGGGGGAGGGGATGGGGGAGGAGGGGATGTGGGAAGGAGAGGGGGAGGAGGGGGAGGGTACCTGGGGAGGAGGGGGAGGGAAGAGAGGGGCGGAAGGGAGAAAGAGAGAGACAGGCAGTAATGGTGGGGGGGTGGGGTTGGGGATCTTACACCGTTTTCCATGGGCCAACTGGAGGAAGTCCAGCAGTTCAGCTTCTAAGAGCTGAGGCTAAGGAAATAATTGGTTAAGGGTGCAAAGCTGTGTATCAGTCCAGTGACAGGTGTTGGAGACTCTGTGGCCCGTGCAGTGTGCGGACAGAGGCAGAGACTGGAGTGACGGAGGACGACCAGGGACTGCTTAGAACCACCAGTGACTGGAGAGAGATGGGGAGGATGCTCCACCAGAGCCCCCGGAGGGAGAGTGGTCCTGCCCACACCTTGCTTTTGGACTCTGGCCTCCTGAGCTGTGGAAGGACACATTCTGTTATTGGAAGCCACCAGCCTATGGCACCTGGTCACATATCCTGGAAGCTACGTGTGATTCTCAACAACGGAAGATGGGCCGGCAGTCCTGGGCGGGACAAGGGCACCCAGCGTAGCAGGTGCCTCCCACGGGGGCCTCCGGCTCTGGCCCATGGCAGCTGCCCTCCGTGTCACTGTGTCAGCTGGAGCTCACAGGGTTCTATGCCCAGAAGGAAGATGGACGAAGAACCCCGGGGGAAGTCTGGGTCAGTTTGATTTCTCCCCTCCCCTCTGCAGTCAACGGTGTCCAGGAAAGTATATCAGGTGAACCAGATGTGGCTTCAGGGGACCACCTGGTAAGTGGCCTCAGAGGATGGAGGGCTTCCCAGTGAGCTAGACCCATGGGACTAGGACAAGTGCAGCAGACAGAGCAATGTTTCAGTGTTCAGTGTATCTTAAAATGGTAGGTCCTGCCTCTTACTTTAAAAATAGGCCATATAGACCGGGGGAAAATATTTGCAAATGATGCAACTGATAGGAGACTAATTTCCAAAATATACAAACAGCTCTTACACTCAACAACAACGATGAAAAACAACCCAACTGAAAAATGGGCAGAAGACTTACATATACTTCTACAAAGAATTCAAACAGAAAGTTAATAGGGACATGAAAAGATGCTCAACATCACTAATTATTAGAGAAACGCAAAGCAATACAATGAGGTAGCACCTCACACCAGTCAGAATGGCTATCATTTTTTAACAACAAATGCTGGAGAGGGTGTGGAGAACAGGGAGCAGGCCTCCACTGCTGGTGGGAAGGTAAGCTGGTGCAGCCACTATGGAGAACAGTATGCAGGTTCCTCAGAAAGCTAAGAATAGGGCTGCCATATGGCCCTGCAATCCCATCCTGGGCGTGTGTGAGCGCATGCTAAGTGGCTTCATCGTGCGGGACTCTGTGTGACCCCATGGACTGTAGCCCACCAGGCTCCTCTGTCCATGGGATTCTCCAGGCAGAGTATTGGAGTGGGTTTCCTTGCCCTCCTCCAGGAGATCTTCCCAACCCAGGGATTGAACCATCACCTCCCATGTCTCGTGCATTGGGAGGTGGGTTCTTTACCACTGGTGCCACCCGGGAAGACCACTCCTGGGCATATATCCGGACACAAACTCTAATCTGAAAGGATATATGTACCCCTATGTTCATAGCAGCACTATCCATGAGAGCCAAGACGTGAAAACAGCCTACATGTCCATCGAGAGATGAATGGCCAGAGAAGACGCGCTGTGCACACACGTGGAATACTATTCAGCTATTCAAGAGGAAACAACACCACTCACGGCAACGTGGATGGACCGAGAGGTTACCATACCAAGTGAAGTCAGCCAAACGCCTGCGACATCACTGCTGCTGCATCCAGAAGGGGCTCGAATAAACGCACCACGAAGCAGAGGCAGACCCGGAGAAGAAACTCGCGGTTGCCAAGGGGACGGGAGGCGGAGGAGGGGCGGACTGTCGCACATACGTAACTGTCGGACGTAACGCGAACTGTTACGTACAGAACGCACGAACAACAGGCTCTTTCTCTAGAGCCCAGGGAACTGTATTCAGCGTCCCGTGATAAACCGTAGTGGAAAAGAATATGAAAGAGAATGTGTGTGTATAACTGAAGCATTTTGCCGGACAGCAGAAATCAACACACCTTGTAAATCAACTATACTTC
The DNA here is from genome assembly GCF_029378745.1 of Bos indicus. Classification (NCBI taxonomy): domain Eukaryota; kingdom Metazoa; phylum Chordata; class Mammalia; order Artiodactyla; family Bovidae; genus Bos; species Bos indicus. The sequence goes on from NC_091785.1 coordinate 48,751,989, forward strand.
AATAAAATAATTTCAAAAAAAAGCCCATATAGGAACTTGATACAATATCTGGAAAGTGATGCATCCTTCTCAGCTCTGGTAAGAAAGAGCTAAAAATACCACAAGCCACTGAATGAGACAAAAAAGAAGCAGGCTCACAGATCTAGAGAATAAACTAGTGGTTAGCAGCTTTATAAAAATAATAATAAGATAGCATTAATATAAGCTACAAGGGTATATTGTACAACTTGGGGAATAACTATATAATATAAATAACTATTATATAAATAACATTTATATAAACAATATAAATGGAGTATAACCTTTAAAAATGATGAATAGCAATATTGTACACCTGTAAGTTAGATAATATTGTCTAGCGACTATACTTCAACGAAAATGAAACAGAAAGGCTAAACAGAACGAACCTGGCTCTGTCTAACCAGAGGCACCAAGCGTGCGGGAGCCAGGTGTCAGCTCTGGCACCTGAGGAGTCCCGGGCACCACTTAGCCGGACTTCCAGGCTCAGATGTGGCACGCCCCTTTGACTCTTGCCGCAGCCCTGTGAAGCTAAGTCACGACTCACTTCCTGGCAGATGTTTCAAGGGCCAAAGTGCTAGTGTCAGTCACCATTTGATCCCCCTTCTGGGTGGCTAAAAAGCCAGTTTAGGAGGAGACAGGACGGCGCAGGGCCCTCGCAGCTGTCTGGCTCACCTAGACCCGTACGTGAGCCAGAGATGACTTGGGTTACTTTAAGCTGCCACGGTTGGGGAGTCCTCTGTTATTACTTAGCTTATCCTAACAAACTACAGACACAATCTGAGCATCTATTAGGAGAAGGAGCTAAGTCCAGGCTGTAACCTGTGCGGAGCCCAGTGCCGCCTGCTGAGGGCACACAGAGCGGCCGCCCCCCTGATTGTCCCCAGAGAGCCAGGCTGGTCGCTGAGCAGCAGAGGCGAGGAATACACACGGGAGGGCCAAGCGTGGCACACAGCCTCAGCTGGGACCTCCACGCAGAGGCACAGAGGCGCAGCACCACAAGGCCAGGAGAAAGCGCGGCCCCCAGGCGTGCTGGGGGCACGGAGCCCAGGGGTCGCAGGAACATGGGGGCCCGGTGGAATGTACACACACAAGAAGAAATAAGGACATCTGCATAGTCAGGAATGCACTCACAAAATGGGATACAGCCACACAATGGGATATTATTCAGCCATAAAAAGGAATAAAATGAGTTACAAGCTGGACTCAAGATAGGCAGGAGAGACATCAACAACCTCAGATATCCGAATGATACCCCTCTAATGGCAGAAAGAAGAGGAACTAAAGAGCCTCTTGAGGAGGGTGAAGGGGAGAGTGAAAGAGCCAGCTTAAAACTAAATATTAAAAAAACTTAAGATCACAGCATCCCGCCTCATCACTTCATGGCAAATAGAAGGGGCAAAGGAGGAAGTAGTGACAGATTTCGTCTCCTTGGGCTCTAAGATCACTGTGGATGGTGACTGCAGCCATGAAATCAGAAGACGCTTGCTTCTGGGCAGGAAAGCGATGACAAACCTAGACAGTGGGTTGAAAAGCGGAGGCATCACTCCGTCAGCAAAGGTCCATATGGTCAAGGCTGTGGTCTTTCCAGTGGTCACATACGGCTGTGAGAGCTGGACCATAAAGAAGGCGGAGCACCAACGAATTGATGCCTTCAACCTGTGATGCTGGAGAAGGCTCCTGAGAGTCCCTTGGACAGCAAGGAGATCAAACCAGTCAATCTTAAGGCAAATCAACCCTGAATACTCATCGGAAGGACAGAGCTGAAGCTGAAACTCCAGTATTTTGGTCATCTGATGCGAACAGCTGTCTCGTTGGAAAAGTCCCTGATGCTGGGAAAGACTGAGAGCAGGAGGAGAAGGGGGCTTCAGAGGATGAGATGGCTGGATGGCATCACTGATGCAATGGACATGAACTTGGGCAAGCTTCAGGAGATGGTGAGGGACAGGGAGGTCTGGTGTTCTGCAATTCACTGATATTCTCTTCCTGCTTTTTAATAAAGCAGGCATCCATGTGGGCTTTGCTGCAGTGACCGCCCACTGTGTGCCCATCAGGCTGGGAGAGCAAGGTCCTGAGAACCTCAGAAAGTGCTCGTGAGCTTCTGGAAAAATGCACGTATGATCTGCTCAATAATCTCGGCCAGCTCGTCCCAGTTTCTGGATGGCCTTGCAGTTGTTTATGATGAAGCTGAACTGGGCTCCTTATCAGTCCCCTCACTGTTGCAAGGTTCTGGGTATAAACCACGTCCTTGGAGGGGTAACTAAAAGATGGATTAGACAGGAAGGTCATCCCTTTTTCTTGGTGCAGATAACTCAGACGCAGGCCTGTGGCTGGTGAGAACTCCCCCCGTCGGTGGGCTGTGGTCCTCATTTCACATGGGTCCAGGCTGGTGTCTTAAGTAAGAAGACTCATGAGGCTGGAGTGGAAAACAGCACATGTACTCATGTGCTGCCCTGGGCAGCAGCACAGGGCACAGAGGGACACCACTGTATACAGTTCCCAGCACGTGGCAGGCATTTTAGGTGGGGTTCTTCAGGTTGCAAAAAAAGAGATAAATCTACTCTAACTTCTTGGGCTCTAAAATCACTGCAGATGGTGACTGCAGCCATGAAATTAAAATACACTTGCTCCTTGAAAGAAAAGCTATGAACAACCTAGACAGCATATTTCACTTTCGACAAAACAGACTTGGAGTTCCAAAGGCGGCCTGGGTCTAGAATGGCTGTTGGATCCTTATGTGAATGAAAGTCGCTCAGTCGTGTCCAACTCTTTGCAACCCCATGGACTAAGCAGTCCATGGAATTCTCCAGGCCAGAATACCGGAGTGGGTAGCCTTTCCCTTCTCCAAGAGATCTTCCCAACCCAGGGATTGAACCCAGGTCTCCCGCATTGCAGGCGGATTCTTTACCACCTGAACCACAAGGGAAGCCCAAGAAAACTAGAATCAGTTGCCTATCCCTTCTTCAGGAGGTCTTCCCAACCCAGGAATCAAACCAGGGTCTCCTGCATTGCAGGCAGATTCTTTACCAGCTGAGCTATCAAGGATCCTTAGGAGTGGAACCTTATTTCCATACGCTCACCCTTGACGTGGGCTTTGAGAGAAGCATGTGGACACTAGCCAAAGGGGCACCATGAGCAACAGCAGGACCTCGTCCACGAGCAGGACAAGTCTGACTTTGCCACAGGGTTGGGTCCTGCATCTTGTGGGTCCCACTTGGAGCCCTCCTATCTGCTGGTGGCTGGTCAGCTCTCCGCTCCATCCGGCTCAGGGGGACGTGCAGCAGCCCTGAGGTCTGGGGTCTGGGTTCCCACGTTGGGCTTTGTTCTTGCCCTGAGGTTTTGGAGGAAAACACCAGCCTGGCAAATTTAGCCCTGAATTCCAGCCAAAGTGGAGGCAGGACATGTTCAGATCCACGGGTCCCGCTTTGTGGAGGCCTTGAGACGCCCATTGGGAAGGCTTGTGGGATGGCGGTGGAGACCCTGAGGACAGGAGCAGGCTGAGGAGAGGAAGACCCATGTGCCAACCTGAGACGTCTTCTCCTGGGCAGTGTCTGCATGTTCAGGTCTCAGCGCCGGGGGCATGGGAGCTGGTGAGCGCGGTCAGGCCGCTGTGACCGCCCAGTGCTGGGGGCGGGGCGCGGGGCGCGGGGCGGGGTGCTGGCTGCTCCAGGGCCGGGCCTTGTCACTGTGTCTGTTTGATGTGTCTCTCTCAACTGGGCAGCAGCACAGGCCACAGAGTGACGCCACTGTATACAGTTCCCAGCACGTGGCAGGCATTTTAGGTGGGGCTCTTCAGGTTGCAAAAAAAAAGATAAATTTACTCTTAACTTTTTGGGCTCCAAAATTACTGTAGATGGTGATTGCAGCCATGAAATTAAAACATGCTTGCTACTTGGAAGAAAAGCTATGACCAACCTAGACAGCATATTAAAAAGCAGAGACATTACTTGGCGCACAAAGGTGCATCTAGTCAAAGTTAAGGTTTTTCCAGTAGTCATGTTTGGATGTGAAAGTTGGACCATAAAGAAAGCTGAGTGCCGAAGAAGATGTTTTTGAACTGTGGTGTTGGAGAAGACTCTTGAGAGTCCCTTGGACTGCAAGGAGAGCCAACCAGTCCATCCTAAGGGAAATCAGTTCTGAATACTCACTGGAAGGACTGATGCTGAAGCTGAAACTCCAATACTTTGGCCATCTGATTTGAGGAACTGACTCATTGGAAAAGCCCCTGATGCTGGGAAAGATTGAAGGTGAGAGGAGAAGGGGACGACAGAGGATGAGATGGTTGGATGGTGTTACTGACTCGATGGACATGAGTTGGAGCAAGCTCCGGGAGTTGGTGATGGACAGGGAAGCCTAGTGTGCTGCAGTCCATGGGGTCACAAAGAGTCAGACACGACTGAGCTACTGACCTGACCTGACCTGACCTGAACTCTAACTCAAACCCAAAGGTGGTGCCAGCGCTGCTTTTGGGTGGGGGTTTGGTTGCAAGACTCTGACAGAGGCCGTTTACTGATGGGACATCAGGAGCTCCTGGAATTCGTGGCAGAAGGGGCACCGGGGATTCTCCAGACATCTCAGGGCAGGAGGCAGACAGTAGTTCAGGTGGCAAGGTCCGAAGGGTCTCCCATCCTGCACAGCTGGGTCCCAAGTGTCTCAGGTCCTGTGAGGGCGCCCCATCCCACACTGAGGATGCTGGGGGCACCACCTAGGCTATGCAGTGGTCACTGCCCCAGGAGGACTGAAGGCTTGGTGGCCGGGCAAGAACTCCAGGCAGTTCAGGGGTCCCCAGCCCCCAGGAAACCAGGTCACAGAGCAGGAGGTGAGCAGTGGGCGACTGAGTGAAGCTTCATCTGTATTTACAGCCACTCTCCATAGCTCGTGTCACCACCTGAGCTCCGCCTCCATCAGCTCAGCTACAGCATTAAATTCTCACAGGTGTGTGAATGCCAGCCCTAAAGTCAGGATAGTATATCCTGAGATTGCCCCCAAACAGCATGGAGGTGCCCAAGAAATGTAATCGGTCGAATCACCCCCAAACCATCCATCACCCGCAGCCCGTGGGAAACTCGTCTTTCACGAAACTGGTCCCTGGTGCCCAAAAGGGGGATGGCTGAGACAGATGTATGCAGAGCTCGAGGGCGGTGGTGCCGGCTCTCACAGCTGTCGGGGCCCAGGGACAGGAATGGATCCCTGCCACCCAGCAGAGAGGTGGGGCTCGGAGCCGGATGGGTAGCGAGGGCCAATGTCCCTGTGGTTTCACCCCTGGGCTGGAGGCACAGCCTCACGCACGCTGAACAGCAGCCCCCACTGTGGCTGACCAGGAGTCAGGGAGGTTCCCGTCCACTCCTTGCCCTGAGGTCCCACCCTGGTTCTCTGGTCACAGTTTCCTGGGCTGGGACCTCACATGGCAAACAGGTGACCATTACTTTCTATGGGAAAAGATGCCATGGAGGTTCTTGAGAGACTTCCCTGGTGGCCCAGTGGTGAAGAATCCACCTTCCAATGTAGGGGATGCAGGTTCGATCCCTAGTTGGGGAGTTAAGACCCCAGATGTCATGGGACAGCTAAGCCCGTGGGCCTCAACTAGAGAGCCTGCATGCTGCAGCGAAGACCCAGGGCGGCCAAAAAATTAAAAACAGGTTCATGAGAGGAGAGGCTTATCCTGGACTATCCGGGTGGCCCTAGCTGCCATCATGCCTCCTTCTAGAGGGACCCAGGGGAAGGTCTGGTTCAGATCACAGCACAGTGGGGAGGCATATGAGGACAGAGGCAGAGACGGGAGTGAAGTGGCCACAAGCCAGGGACGCCAGGCACTGCCGGCCCCCCGGAGGCGGGAGCAGGCGGCAAGCACCGCCCCCTCCCCGGAGCTTGTGGAGAAGCCTGGCCCTGCAGGACTCCCTGAGTTTGAGCTCCAGCCTCAGGGCTGTGAGAGAGTTAAGTTTCTGTTGATTCAAATACACTTCAGGGCTTCCTTGGTGGCTCAGTAGTGAAGGATCTGCTTGCCTGTGCAGGAGGCACAGGTTTGATCCCTGGTCTGGGAAGACTCCACAGGCTGCAGAGCAACTCAGTCTGCACACCACAGCGACTGAGCCTGAGCTCAGAGCCTGGAGCCCAGCTACCGAGTCCACAGGCCGCAACGACTGAAGGCCGTGTTCCCTAGAGCCAGCGCTCGGCCACAGGAGAAGCCTCTGCCGTGAGAGGCCCGTGCACCGCAGCTCGAGGGCAGCCCCGTTCTCTGCAACTCGAGAGGGCCCTGGCGCAGCAAGGAAGACGAGCGCAGCAACAGATACATACAGACAACAGAACCAAAAGAACGCTGACAGACGGTGAACGCGGCAGGCGGAAGCAGCGGCAGGCGGTGCAGCGGCCCACCCCCGAGAGGGCGCCGGGTTCACGGGGCCCAGCTCCTTGCTGAGGCCGCGGGGCGGGCCACAGTGCCGAAGCTCACGCGGGCCTTTCGGAAGCTTTTTGGCTCCAGAGTCGCTCCTGGGCCCCGTCCAAGGGAGGGTCTCTGCGGCTCCCATCTCCCCTCCTGCGTCCTTCCTTAGACCCAGGCGCCCGCAGGCTTGAGGAAGAGCTGGGACTCGGGGGCAGGCGGGAGGCTCTGCTGTGCAGTGACGGTCAAGTTTTTGTTCTCTTCTCGAGCTGCTCCTGGGCCCGTCTGGACGGCCTGACGGAACCCCAGAAACTCGGAGCCTCCAAGGCCCCTCCATCTGGGGGCGGCTTCAGTTGAGATCACCGTGCGAAGAGGGAGACTGGGCGCCCTGGGGCGATCAGACAGCGCCACCTCCTGCACAGGGCCTCGGACGGGCCAGTGGGAGGCCACCAACCTCGGGTCGCCGACCAGCCAGCGGGTGGAAAACAGCAGTGAGAACCGCGGCCGGAACTCACCGCCACACACCCACCGGGAGCCAGGCCCGGCCGCCTGCCCCACGGCCCCTGCCCTCGCACAGACAAGACCGCGCATGAGCCGGTGAAGGCCGGGGACACGTCATGTGCAGGCCGGGGACATGCCGAGTGCACAGGGGAGCCAGAGCCGGCCTCAGCCCCGCCCTTCCCTGCCTCCCTGTGGAAAGCTGCTTCTTATCAAAACAAGCGGTTCCTGCAAAGGCTCACATTTTACACCCAGGTTCCTTTGTTCCAACAATGCGGTGAGACCTCGGATATGAGTGAAAACATCCCTTCAGAGGGAAGCATTATAAGGACACCTTTTCCATTTCCCTGTCCAGTGCAGGCCGCAGCCCTGGGGGCAGGGGGCCGGGGCTGGGAGGCCGCTGGGTCTGGGGGCCTCCTGCCTTTCCTCCCCTCCAGACCCTGCCCCTGTCCTGTCCCTCCACCTCCAGGCCTGCGGGAGTCCCTCTCCCCTCCGTTGGGGTGATCGTCCCCAGCTGGGAGCCACTGTCTCTCTTGCTCGTTGATGACCAGAGCAGTTGAAACCGAAAGGGCAGGCGGTTGCAGCCCTGATGGATCAGAGGCCCAGAGGGTGGACGTGGGCTTGGAGCCGGGCGCTAGGTCCCTGGTTGGAGTCACGCCAAGGACACGGGTTGGGAGAGCTCGGCCCCTTGGTGAGGAGGGGAGCCCTTGGAACCATCTGCCCTCCACCTCATCTTTTCTCCTTTCAAGGGGGTTTCAAGTTGGAACCATGGCTGGTGTCTTGAAGGATTCATCTGGGCCTTCCTGGGGGGTTTAGGAATGACAGACCAGGAGAGAATTTCGGAACCAGACGGTTCTCGTAAAACAAAATAATGGATTCCTTCCAAGTATGCGATATTGATTTACATCACCTAAGAAGTCATCCTAACACTCTGCGAAGGATATGTTTTCAGTTCTAAAATCTTCTAATGGATATGTCAATTTTAACGGATTTTTCCCTGTTAGGTCTAAATCTTTCCTTTGGATCATGCCACGCAGCTGTCGTGAGCACTGATAATGTGACAAATGGGGTTAGGATACGCATTTCCATTTTCCAAATGAGCCTTTCTTGTGAGGCTGCGGCTGGCCTGCCTCGTTCCAGGCAAATGAGCCCAAAGGCTCAGGCGGCGACGAGAGAGGGGTGCCCAGTGTGGGCTGAGGCTCCGTCTCAGGAGCCGAGGCAGGGCGGGCCTGCCTCCCCACGCGGTGTCAGCCATGGGCTGGCCTTGCCAGGCAGCTCACGCCTAAGTGTCTGCTGACAACGCTGGTATTATTACGATCGCTCTTGTGCAGACGAGGACTCTGCGGCCCGGAGACAGAACGGCTGTCTGTTCTGTCAGCTTCCCCATGGGGTGCTCGGCCTGTGCAGGTGCCCCTCTGGGCGTGTCTCCATGATGAACCCCCTTAACCCTCCCCGCAGGGCGCTGCGGGTCGTCCGAGCTTTATAGATGAGGAAACCGAGGTGTGGAGGGCTTCAAACGTTCATCTGAGGCCACGCAGCAGGAAAGCGGGTCGCCGGCTCCAGGCTCCAGTGATGAGAGGCACAGACGGGACCCTTTCCAGGCAGAAGGCAGGTTCCAACCCCTCCTGCCCCCTCCCCGTGGCAAGTCAGGCAGGTCGGCCAGGCTGGGCGAGGCTCTCTGCCCACCACCTCACTCGATCCCGGCTGAGGCCAGTGGGGAAGGTGGCGTCAGTCCCCACACGTGGCTGGGCCCTGGGCCACCTTTGGTTTCCACGCGCTGCAGACAAGCATCAGGGGGCGTCAGGGGGCGTGGGGCCATCGGGGGTGCTGGGGCTGTGCGCCCCCCGAGCAGACTCAGCGGCACTGCAGGGCAGCTCCGTGAGCCCTTCCTTGAATGAGCTGTGTGTAGCTTTGCTTCTTTATTGATTTTGCTGCCTCGCTTTGCCAGGTTTTCCCCAGGACTTTACCATAATCATGTTTTCTAGTCAGGCTGATGATGTCTCCCTTAAGAGGTATTAATATCGGAATAAATTGTTCTTAAGGTGCATCTACTTATGAAATAAACCATAACAAGCGCACTGCAGTGTTCCATGGAGCACAGTACACATCATAATACGTAGGGGACTCTCGGTGTTCATGCTTAGTTCTGACTTCCCCCAGTGAGTCTGCGAGGGCCAGGATGCCTTTCTAGGACAATCTCTGCCAGTCAGGAAAACCCAGCGACGCTTTGTCCGAATGAGGTGGGGTGCTCGGCCGGAGCAGCCTGGGTGGTCAGTTGGGCCCTGGGAGCCCTCTGCACAGGAAGAAGGTGCAGAGCATTTTTGAGATCTTCGTCCCCCCGGCCCATTGGAGAGTTCACTGCGTAAACCCCAAAACCCCTGCTTCAGGAGGACATCCCTGCGTGGGAAGCTCTCGTCTTTAATGGTAGGTGTCAAATGCATCGCCGTATCTAAATATTCATCATTAAGTATTAAACATTTGTTCTAAATAGCACTGTGAAATGCAAACGAGAGCAGCTATGTGATATCTTAACATAAAATTTATTAAATCCGTTGCCCCAAACTTTCCAACCTCACTGCAAAGCTGTGCACTCACCACTCGCAAACATAGATGTGTCAGAGCTGGGCCGCCTCTTCTGGGAGTCAAAATGTCGGGGCAGTGGGCACGCAGGAAGGATGGTGGGGCTGGGGGGACCAGCCACCATCACCCGGGATAATGGGAAATGAGGCTTTGCCTGCTTTGTGTCCCCCGCCTCAGAAAAACTACTGCCTCAGTTAAAAGAACCCTCAGGCTTCGCCATCACAGGAAACCCAGGTGCCTCCATGCCAGAGACCCCGGGGCTCCTGCAGTGTGGGCAGGGCAGGGTGAACGGCTGGCCAGAGCTGCAGGGTCCACAGCTCTGTGAAGAGAGGACCTGCAGGCAGCTGGGCCCCCGCCATCCTGGGCCACTGGGAGATGCACCCCAAAAGGACCCCTAAGGATGCACCCCAAAGGAAAGAGCACTCAGGGGCTGGTCAGAGTCTCGGAGGCCTCGATTCAGGTACATGGATACTCAGAGCTGTCTCTGTGGGACCTCTGCCGACCACGAGGAGCTCGGGACTGGGCGGGTGGGTGGAGCCAGCACGCAGGGCTAGTTACCTGGTGGGTTGGTCGGTTAGCTGACCCATCAGGTGCTCCCTGCTCCCCCTGCACAGCATCGCTCACACCCGGGCGTCGCCCTGGAAAAGATGTCACCTGGCCGTGGTGCGTCTTTTTGTTGTTGTTGTTGTTCTTTCTTCTTATTATTATTTAATTTATTTATTTTAATTAGAGGCTAATTACTTTACCATATTATTGGTTTTGCCATACATCAGCATGAGTTCACGACAGGTGTACACGTGTCCGCATCCTGAACCCCCTCCCACCTCCCTCCCCGGACCACCCCTCTGGGTCATCGCAGTGGAAACATGTGTCATATCATATAAGAAACAAATCGCCAGTCCAGGTTTGATGCCATGGTGCATCTTAAGCGAGGTCGCCCGCCCCACCCCCATGCCTGCAGGACGTTCGGAAGCCGCTACTGCACTCGGGGCTTCTCCTCCCCCGTCCCGATGCTGCCCTCTGCTCCTCGGGGCCGCCTGCACGTGGTACCTGCTCCATAAGCCTCCTGGACCATTGTAAGAACAAGTGGATGTCACACATGGCTTGCGAGAGAGCTCACGAGTGTGGGCCCCGCCCCACCTTCAGCATTAAACGTGAGCACACTACTTGACACATTTCAACACGATGCACAACAGGAAACGTGTTTTATGCTGGGCCGGTCCTCACGCATTTATATTTCTGTGTGTGCTGTGCTTAGTCACTCAGTCGTGCCTGACTCCTTGCAACCCCATGGACTGTAGCCCGCCAGGCTCCTCTGTCTATAGGGATTCTCCAGGCAAGAATGCTGGAGTGGGTTGCCATGCCCTCCTGCAATGGATCTTCCCTAGTCAGGGATCGAACCCAAGTCTCCTGCATTGCACATGAATTCTTTACCATCTGAGCCACGTACTCTCTAAGATGCACTTTTAACATTTTCCCATCTCTGACATGCACCGTCTTACAATCAAAGGCACCGTCTCGCAGTGAAATGCTGCCTGGCACCCTCCTCACTCATGGTACCATGTGGGGTGAATTTCCTTCTTCTTAATAGTGATTCAGCATTGGGATGAAAGGATTTTGAGTATGCAGAAAAGTACCCAAGCAGGGCAGCTGATTTGGATTTTGTGCTGAACCCAGAATTCAATATTAGCAAAGCAAATACTCATCTTTGGGAGAATGATGGGGAGGTCCCAAGTTTCTTTTGCAAAACAGCTACCCAGCACTTTGGGAACCTGAAGGAGGGAAGAGGCCCTCAAGGAGACGAGGCTGGGTTGTGTTTGGTGACCAGGACATGAGCTGAAGGACTGACCACACCCCTCCCAGGAGCGCAGCCCGAGGCAGGAGAAGTGGCCGAGGCCTCAGAGTTGATGAGGAACTCAGGGCACCAGGAAGCTGCTGGGACTGACGCTGGGGTGTCAGACGTCTGTCATTAATGCCTTTATCACAGTTGAGTCGCGTATTTTCTTTCTTGCTGCTGCTGCTGCTAAGTCACTTCAGTCGTGTCCGACTCTGTGCGACCGCATAGATGGCAGCCCACCAGGCTCCCCCGTCCCTGGGATTCTCCAGGCAAGAACACTGGAGTGGGTTGCCATTTCCTTCTCCAATGCATGAAAGTGAAAAGTGAAAGTGAAGTTGCTCAGTCGTGTCCAACTCTTAGCGACCCCATGGACTGCAGCCCACCAGGCTCCTCCATCCACGGGATTTTCCAGGCAAGAGTACTGGAGTGGGTTGCCATTGCCTTCTCCGGTTTTCTTTCTTAGTTGTTCATAAAATCATCGTAGAGTAGGCCCTCCAGATCCACGGGTTTGGGATCTGTAGAGTGAATCAGTCGCAAGTAGAATTCCATTGTACATAAGGGCTGTGCGCATCCTTGATCAGGTACGTACAGAGGTCCTGGAGCCCATCCCCAGAAGATACCCAAGTTGTACATCCTACAACTCCTAGCACTTAGACTGATGAGCGGAAAGATGCTTAACTAACAAAGGTCTTGGAAACCAGTACCTTTAGTGCATGACTCACTGCTGAACATTCTCTATTTCATTCTACTTCATTGTCTGAAGCTTCTGGCCGTAACCCACTGCACTGACCTCCCGGCCCACTGCCGTCTGCGATTTGAGAAGACATGCGGGCAGCCCTCTCCTCCGCTGCACACGGGAAACTGCCCCCTCTCCGGGAGGAGGGAGAGAGGCAGGGAGTCTGAACCAACGCCGTCTGACAAAAACACAACGCGCACAACCGGAGCAGGCATGTCCCTGGCGGCCCAGTGGCTGAGACGCCATGCTCCCAGTGCAGGGCCCCAGCTTGATCCCGGGCAGGGAGCTGGATCCCACACGTCACAGCTAAGAGTTCGAGCGTCACAACTGAAAGATCCCACGTGCCCCAACTCAGGTCTGGGGTTACAAAAGAAGTAACCAAATATTAGGGGAAAGAACAAGAGCCACAGGCACAGCTGAAAATTTCCCAGTAGCCACACGAAAAGTGTAAAAAGGAGTAGGTGAAATTATTTTTGATACTATATTTCATTTAACCCAACATATTAAAATATGCCACCTTAATATGCAAACATACGCAAAAATTCTCAGTGAGCTATTTTACACCCTTGTCTTCATACTGAGTGTGTGAATCTGGTGTGGGCTGACACTTACAGCCCATCTTTGTTCAGACAAGACAGCTTTCAAGTGTCTCCCTGTTGGAGGGCACAGCTCTGGAGCTGGGGTGAGCAAAGCTGTCAGGGAGAGGGCCGAGTGACACGTTTTAGATTCTGCCAGTCGACGGTCTTTGGCCCAACTCCTCAACCCGGCCTCTGTCGTGTGGAAGCAGAAAGCAGACACGGAGGACACCTGCATGTCTTCAGTCGTGCTCCGTGACGTGTTTACAAGAACAGACTTGTCCCAAGGGCCAGAGTTTGCCAACCGCTGATGTGGCTCATTCCAGGCCTGAAGCCAGCACATCTCAGACTCTCCAGCTCGAGCCAAAGAACCCTTGTTTACTGTTGGCCCAGTGAGTAAAAGTGAAAGTCACTCCGTTATGTTCGACTCTTTGCGACTATACAGTCCATGGAATTCTCCAGGCCAGAATCCTCGAGTGGGTAGCCTTTCCCTTCTCTAGGGGATCTTCCCAACCCAGGAATCAAACCAGGGTCTCCTGCATTGCAGGTGGATTCTTTCCTAGCTGAGCTACCAGGGAAGCCCAAGAATACTGCAGTGGGTAGCCTGTCCTTTCTCCAGTGGATCTTCCCGACTCAGGAATCAAACTGGGGTCTCTTGCATTCCAGGCAGATTCTTTACTAGCTGAGCTACTAGGAAAGCCAGGTCATCAAAATTCCCACTGAAGCTCTGCCGTTTCAGGCTCCTCGAACCGAGGCCCTAGGCGGCCCTCCTCTGGGGCAATTCCCTCCCCTTTCTGCTCACCCCTCAGCCTGCATGGGCCTTGCCCCCTCCCCATCCACGTTCTTCCCTAGATCTCAGCATCACCTCTCCTCCCCTGCTCTCCCCATCTCCCCTTCTCTTCCAGGAGGTCAACAGCTGAGTTCTGCTCCCTTTGAAGAGTGTGTGGGGATGTGAGGTTGACTTCATGAAAGTTCATCGTCTCTGGTGGTCCAAGAACTCCCAACCCAGGGAGCAGGGAGGGCTGTGGCACTGGTCTAGGGCAAGCTGGCCAGTCAGATGGGAATGGCCCTCTGAAGGCACGGGCTTTCCAGGTCTACAGAACAGCTGTCACTGTGTCCCCCGTCCCGGATGCCTGCAGGGCCTGGGAGGACCTGCTGGACCCAGCCCGGCAGCATCTCTCATGGCTCCACATTGGCCAAATGGCTCCAGCAGCTGACTTTGGCTCCAGGCCAGGCACTCGCCCAGGCCTACAGGAAAGGGTTTCCAAGTGACCAACATTAGCCTGTGCTGTGATACGCTTAGTCACTCAGTCGTGTCCAACTCTGTGGTCGCATGGACTGTAGCCCACCAGGTTCCTGTGTCTATGGGGATTCTCCAGGCAAGAATACTGGACTGGGTTGCCACGCCCTCCTCCAGGGGATCTTCCCAACCCAACCCAGGGATTGAACCCGAGTCGCCCACATTGCAGGCAGATCCTTTACCATCTGAGCCACCAGAGAAGCCCAAACATTAGCCTGATGGCTTCTAAATGCCATCCCGGAGCCAAGCGAGCCCTGAGTGACGGTGGCAGGAGGCAGACCTTCCAGATTTACCTGCCAATCCCTCACCTTTCCATGGGCAATTCCTTGTCCTCAACTGCCCTCCCACGACAGGGCGGGGGGTCATGGGGGACCTGGCCGATGAGTCTCTGCCCTGAGGTTTTGGACTTGGAGTGCTGTTGACCCACTTGGGGGCCACTGGCAGTCACATGGGGAAGGCTGATGTGAAGCAAGTGTGAAGGAAGCCAAGTGCAGGGAGCAGAGCGGCAGCTGGAGGGACCAGAGGCACTGGTGGCCGGGGATGTCCCATCCAGGCCTGGCTCATTCTTGCTCTTTAGGGCCAAGTGGCTCTTGGACACGACTCCAGGTCCTAGCGATAAGTGCCTGTCTGCTTAGCCAGCTCCCATTTCGTCCCAACCACTTGCAGACAAACGAGTCCTATTAAGTTGTGATTAAACAAGCGCGATCTAACCTGAGTGGTCAAAGGCGCAATAAATGTAGAGGCGAGAAAGGGCCAGGAGCGGCTGGGGGACCACAGCCTCAGGAGCCCCCTTCTGATCTGTGGCCCCACTGTCCTGGGCTTGGTTTTGCCACCCCTGCCCGGGGGAAAAAGCGCCTGCTTGCCTTCTGTCCCTAGGGAAAGGAGCAAGAAAAGAAACACCTTCAGAAAACATGGGACTTAATATCACATGCTGCTTTGGGGTATTTCAGGGGTGAATGGCAGAGTGAGAAATAAGTCCCCCCCAAGCTGGGGCAAAGGGGACTGCTGTTCACAACAAACCTCCGGCACAGGTTGAACAGTGTCTCCCCAAACCTCTCACGTCTACCAAGACCATGGAGGTGATGATGTTCAGACATAGATCTCTGCAGGTGTAGTTGGTTAAGATGACGTTGTTCTGGATGGGGGGGCCACATCCAGTGACTTGCGTCTTTGTAAGGAGAAGACGGGCACAAAGGGACAGAACACGCAGGGGAGACGGCCACGTGACGAGGAGGCAGCTGTGACCTGTGGAACCCCGGCCACCAGCAGGAAGAGCCCGTGCAGCGTCCTGAGGCCTCAGCCCTGACCACACCGGGACTTCTGCCCCCCAGACTGCGAGAGAACAGAGATTCTGTTGTTTTAAGGAAGGCTTCTTCCTCTGGACTCCCTTTGCCTCGTGCAGACGCTGCTTCAATGACGGCCTCTGAGGGCGTCAGTGCCCGAGTCTACATCTGCGTCCCTCGCCCGCTGAGCTCCTGGTGGTGACCCTGGCCCCCGCCACCTGCACGCCTGGCTGGAGAGACATCTCCTGAGTGGGTGGCCAAGTCCGCTCATGGGTGGAGCAAACCTCGGACACACTTAAGGAAACAGCAGGTGGGGCTTCGCTGACAAAGCCAGGATCTGAATTGTTCCTGTTGATCATGTGCTTGACGTACATCAGCCATGCTGCAGACTCCTGTTGCCTGGTGGATTCATCTCTCCTGCTCTGATCCCCATTTGCTGGGTCAGGTGACGGAGGCCCAGCAAGTCCATGGTGACCCTGGCATCCCTGCCAGGAGCCGGGACCTTCAAGCGGCAACTGAGGTTACAGGAGGTCATGAGGTCATCCACCAGGACTGGCATCCTTATGCGAAGAGACACGGGAACACAGAGAAGAGACCTGGGAGGACGCACACATGAAGACGCGGGAGAAGGCGGCGTCCACAGGCAGGGACAGAGCCTCAGGGGACCCAGCCCTGCCCACACCTCGGCCTTGACCTTCCAGTCGCTTGGACTGTGAGAAGATCCATTTCTTTGCTTAAGCCCCCAGGCTGTGGCCCTTTGTTACAGCTGCCCTAGCAGACAAATACTCAAGCCTCCCTGATCTTATTTGTCCTTAACATTCAGTTTTTAACATAGATTCGTTGATTTTCTGCCATCTTCCAAGATGGATATCATATCAGATCAGTCGCTCAGTCGTGTCCAACTATTTGCGACCACATGAATTGCAGCACGCCAGGCCTCCCTGTCCATCACCAACTCCCGGAGTTCACTCAGACTCACGTCCATCGAGTCAGTGATGCCATCCAGCCATCTCATCCTCTGTAGTCCCCTCCTCCTCCTGCCCCCAATCCCTCCCAGGATCAGAGTCTTTTCCAATGAGTCAACTCTTCGCATGAGGTGGCCAAAGTACTGGAGTTTCAGCTTTAGCATCATTCGTTCCAAAGAAACCCCAGGGCTGATCTCCTTTAGAATGGACTGGTTGGATCTCCTTGCAGTCCAAGGGACTCTCAAGAGTCTTCTCCAACACCACAGTTCAAAAGCATCAATTCTTCGGCGCTCAGCTTTCTTCACAGTCCAACGCTCACATCCATACATGACCACAGGAAAAACCATAGCCTTGACTAGACGGACCTTTGTTGGCAAAGTAATGTCTCTGCTTTTGAATATGCTATCTAGGTTGGTCATAACTTTCCTTTAAGATGGATATAAGTGTTTCAAAATCTATGTCAACAGGTCGAGGGACACCATGGACGTTTTTGGAAGCCCCCTCCCCGCCCCGGGTGTGAGAACGAGGCTGTCTGTCTCCAGCGCATGGCTCAGGTGCCCAAGTTGTGCACGGTGGTCCACGGGTGAACAGTGCCTGCTCGAAGCCCTGATGGTGGGTCACTGGGGAGAAGATGTCACGACCCCACGTGGACGGGTCACAGGTGTCGTGTCCGGGGCGTTGGCAGTGTTCCTCGGGCTTCACACGCTTGCCTGGTTCACAGCAGAGGGTTCTGACCTCTGAGTGCTTCAAGTCCTTCACCCACAAAATCTAGGAGGCACCCCCATGCCCTTGCAGAGAATTCTCTGTCAGGCAATTCCAAGGGATGTTCATAAGGGAGACTTTTCCTCTCTCTTTGGAAACGCACTTGGAAAGGGTTGTGTGGATGAGGCTGGGGATTCCAAATGCTCCCAATTACTGGAACATTCCCCTAATTTGAAATATTTTCCCCTCAAGCTCCCGAGGATTCGTGCAAACGTTCCCAGCGTTCACGTTTGGATGCTGGTGGGAAGCGGAGCAGGTAATTCAGCGTTCTGTTAAGGTGATAAAGACCTCCCCGCGCACAGAGAAATACAGAAACAGGGCACGGGCCCGGCAGTCAGCAGCTAAAACGTTGCCTTGTGGGCCTCAGCGAGGAAGAGGCCTGCTAGTCCCACGGATGCACGGGGGGGACTCCAGTGATCCAGGACCCCGTGCTGGGGTCCTCCGGGCTTAACTCCTCCTCCAGCGATGCTCCTGGGCAGGGGAGGGCTTGTCTGGGGACTTGCCCACACCTGACCCTCGCTGGCCATAAAGGAGGCACTGTGAAGCCCCAGACCACTGAGTGTGAACAAGTGCCCGTGGCAAGGACTCCAGGCCCAAGATGTGCCAGAGACCACCGCTGTCTGCCAGCAGGAGGCACGTTCCCTTGTGACATTGGCTGACCACACAGAACAGTGGGGCACGGTGACTCCCAGCGTCCCAGCCGCTCACAGGACTAAGGAGTCCTGAGTGAGGGGAGAGCCGCATGCCCTCACCCCCAATTCCTTCGTACCATCCACCATGCTCGCAGCCCTCGGGGCTGTGAGATGAATGTGGAATGGTGGTCTAGGGGATTGCAGGGCGACTGAGAAAGGGGGAGTTCATTCGTGGGAACAGTTTTCCTTTTGCAAGATGAGCAGCTTTGGAGACTGACTGCACAGTCGTGTGAACGTACTCAGGCCTGGTAAATTACACCAAAGATACTGAACTTTAAGTGTGCGCGCGTGCTCAGTCGCTCAGTCGTGTCCTACTCTTTGCGACCCCATAGACTGTAGCCCACCAGGCTCCTCTGTCCATGGGATTCTCCAGGCAAGAATATTGGAGTGGGTTGCCATGCCCTCCTCCAGGATGTTAAGTGTATTTCCCCATAATTAAAAATAAATTTAAAATAACAAGACCCAGCTATAACAGTCATCTTAAGTAGGTTCCTTTAAAATAGTTACTTGAAATATGAAAACTTGGGCTGAGCATAAATCTATGGAAAAAGACCTACCCTGAAACCAGGAAGCAAAGAGAGCTGGTGTGGTTACACCAAAATCACACAAAATAGAACTCAAGAGAGCCGTACAAGAGAGAAGGAGGGGCATCCCCAGAACTCTGGGCTCTGGGCTCGTCAGGCACGTGGACTCAGAGCTGGAACCCCGATCACCACCTGTCCATAGGTAGTGTCTCTGCCTGCTTTCCTGCTCTGACCCCTGCACCCCAGGTCAGGCAGAGTGGTGGGCTGACCCCTGCACCCCAGCTCGCTGGGAGACAAGCTTTGGCCATGTGTCGGGACGGATGCCCGGCAACATCACGAGAGCTGGCCCTGCTCCCACGCTCGCCCCCAGCCGGCCTGCTCGGGCCCAGCGCCCCAGACTCGCAAACAGCATTCCAGGTGCAGCCCAGAGTGAAAACCAGAGGGGCTGGGCAGCAGTGGCCAGGCCTGCCAGGGCCAGGGAGCTCCTGGAGGCTGTGCCCTGGGACGCAGAGGGACGTGGGAGAAGGGGACAGCCCCAGTCCTCAGTCTGGGGTTTTCCTTCCTGTCTTTAGTCAAAGCAGGTAATGGCGTGTGAAAAGTGGACTCAGCCTGACGTGTCTGCCCCTTGGGGCTCTGAGCAGGGTGGAGGGGTGTGCACGCCCCTCACTCAGTACTCAGGGCTGTGGTGGAAACAGCATAAGGTCTTCAGGGTTTATCTGTGTTGTAGGTTGTGTCAGGATTTCCTTTCTTTTTAAGGCTGAATAGTGTTTCCTTTGGAGAAGTCAATGGCAACCCACTCCAGTACTCTTGCCTGGAAAATCTCATGGATGGAGGAGCCTGGTAGGCTGCAGTCCATGGGGTCACGAGGAGTTGGGCACGACTGAGCGACTTCACGTTTACTTTTCACTTTCATGCACTGGAGAAGGAAATGGCAACCCACGCCAGTGTTCTTGCCTAGAGAACCCCAGGGACGGCGGAGCCTGGTGGGCTGCCGTCTATGGGGTCTCGCAGAGTTGGACGTGACTGAAGCGACTCAGCATCAGCAGCAGCAGTGTTTCCCTATATGTAACGGGCCGTGTACATGTAAAACGCACCATGCTTTGTTTCTCCTTCCCTCCACTGATTGACAGATGGGCTGTCACCCTCGTTTGGCTACGGTGACTAATGCTGCTGTGAATATAGCATCTGTTCATGGCCTTAACTTCCATTCTTTTCGGTACGTATGCAGAAGTGGCATTGCTGGATCATATGTAACTCTATTTTTGAGTTTTGAGCAATCACCACAGTGTTGTACATTGTAAACAGCTGCCCCTGACGGTGCACAAGGACTCTAACTTCACATCCTTGCAACCTGTCCCTTCCTGGGCTTTTGACTGTAGCACCCCAGTGAGTACGAGGTGTGGGCCTTGCTTTTTAAAGTCCATTCTGACAACGTCTGGCTTTTAATTGGCATGATTAGTTCACTAAAATTTACCATGATTTTTGACGTGGTTGGATTTAGGTCTGCTGGTTTATTATTTATTTTCTCTTTTTCGTCTTTGTTTTGTGCGCCTCTGCTCCTCATTTTCTGCCTTCTTCTGGGTTTCTTGAATATTTTTTTTAAAAATCCGCTTTAATTATCTATGTATTTTACCTGTATCTCCGTACCTTACCCTGTTGGCTCAGTGAAGAATCTGCCTGCAATGCAGGAGACATGCATTTGACCCCTGGGTCAGGAAGATCCCCTGGAGAATGAAATGGAAACCCACTCCAGTATTCTTTTCTGGAGAATCCCATGGACAGAGGAGCCTGGCAGGCTACAGTCCATGGGGTCACAAAGAGTCAGACACGACTGAGCAACTAACACTGTACCTTAGACTATTAGTTGTTGCTTAGGGATTAAAATATACACAATACCTCCTTGACTTTTCAGTCTAGTTAGAGTTAATACTGTGCCAGCCTTATAACTTTATCCGTCCATATGTAACCCCAGACCTTTAATCTATAGTTGTCATGTGTATTATATCCATATACATAATAAACTGCAGAAGACAATGTTATAATTCTTTGCTTTAAACAGTCATATATTTTAAAGAAATGAAGATTTCAAAATTCATTTACATTTTCCCATGTATTTCCCAGTTTTGACATTCTTCGTTACTGCCCTAAAATCCAAATTCCTAACTGGCATCATTTCCCTTAAAGAACTTCTTTTAGTATTTCTCATAAGTAGCAACAATTTCTCCAAGTATTATTTAATCCGAAAATGTTTTCCCTGGTGAAGGGACGCTGTCCCTGGACTCCTAGGTTAATGGGTTTGTCTTTCAGAATCAGACATGTTCCACTGCCTGCTGGCTTCCATAGTTTCCAATGGGAAGTCTGCAGTCACCCAAATCCTATTTTTGCATAGTATATGTACATCAGTTCAGTTCAGTTCAGTTCAGTCACTCAGTCATGTCCGACTCTTTGCGACCCCATGAATCGCAGCACGCCAGGCCTCCCTGTCCATCACCAACTCCCGGCGTCCACTCAGACTCATGTCCATCGAGTCCATGATGCCATCCAGCCATCTCATCCTCTGTCATCCCCTTCTCCTCCTGCCCCCAATCCCTCCCAGCATCAGAGTCTTTTCCAATGAGTCAACTCTTCGCATGAGGTGGCCCAAGTACTGGAGTTTCAGCTTTAGCATCATTCCTTCCAAAGAAACCCCAGGGCTGATCTCCTTTAGGATGGACCAGTTGGATCTCCTTACAGTCCAAGGGACTCTCAAGAGTCTTCTCCAACACCACAGTTCAAAAGCATCAATTATTCGGCACTCAGCCTTCTTCACAGTCCAACTCTCATATCCATACATGACCACAGGAAAAACCATAGCCTTGACTAGACAGACCTTTGTTGGCAAAGTGATGTCTCTGCTTTTGAATACACTGTTTAGGTTGATCATAACTTTTCTTCCAAGGAGTAAGCGTCTTTTAATTTCATGGCTGCAGTCACCATCTGCAGTGATTTTGGAGCCCAGAAAAATAAAGTCTGACACTGTTTCCACTGTTTCCCCATCTATTTCCCATGAAGTGATGGGACCAGATGCCATGATCTTCGTTTTCTGAATGTTGAGCTTTAAGCCAACTTTTTCACTCTCCTCTTTCACTTTTATCAAGAGGCTCTTTAGTTACACACACATATACAATGTGTGTAGTTCGGTCTTCCCTAGTGGCTCAGATGGTATCTGTGTATAGTTTTTCTTTGGCTGCTTCAGAGACCTGCTTTCTTATTTCTATTTATCCTGTTTGGGGTTGACTGAGCTTTTTGAAACTCAAATTTGTATCTTTCACCTAATTAAGGAAATTTCTTGGCCACTATAACTTTGAATGTTTTTTCTCCTACATATCTGTGTTTTGTCTCCTCTTGGGACTCAAATTTCATGTGTTAGACCTTTTGATTTTGTCCTAGAGGTTTCCAATAATAATTCCTTCATTATTTTCAATCTGTTTTCTCTCTCTTCTTCAGATTAGATCGTTGATATTCATCTATAGTGAAGTTCACTGACTCTTTATTCTGTTATCTCCATTCTGGTAATAAGCTAATCTCCTCCATTTTTAATTTCAAATACTGTATTTTTTCATTTCTAGAATTTCTTTGTGGTTCTTATGTTTACATTTCTATTTCTTAGTTGAGATTTCTTATCTCTTCTTTCACTGATAGCATATTTTTCTTTACTTAATTGAGTATAGCTGTAATATCTTCTTAACAGTCATCTCCTAAATCCAACATCTTGGGATCATCTCAGGATTATTCTCAGTGGATTGACTTTGTCTTGAGCCTGGGTCACATTTTCCTGTGGGTTTTTTGTGTTTTTTTTTCATATCTCAAGTGATTTTAGATTGTATCCTGAATGCCATGTGTTGGGACTGTTGTATTGCAGAAATCCTGGAGTCTACTCTAATCCTCCAGAGAATGTTGACTTTTTTGTTTGTTAGTTTGGGTAGACAATTAACATGATTGGATTCAAACTGCAAACTTTGTGTCTTTAGCATCAGCTCAAATCACAGTACAGATCTTTTATTTTAGCTAAACTGCCTTGAGTCTGCCAACAACCCTGTGTGGGTCAGGGACCAGTCAGAGATTTGGGTAGAGTTTTCTTTTATTTTGCAGAGTTTTTAGTTTTTATGTGCAAGAGGGTTACGTCCAGTAGGAGTTTACTTGGCTGTACCTGCATGCTTGTTTCTAAAGCAGAGGTGTTTTGTACGCCTGTCACAAAGCTGGGAGGCCTCTGAGCAGGTAACTTAGTGATGGGTAGAAACACCTTCAGAAGAGATTAAGGAATAAAATGCCAGCTTTGGGCAAGCCTGCCTTTATTAGTCTGCTCAGGCTGCAACCACTTTGTGGCTTAAACAACAGAAAATTATGTTCTCACTGTTCCAGAGGCTCAAAGTCCAAAAGTAGGGTGTCAACAGGTTTGTTTTTTTCTGAGGTCTCTCTTCCTTGGCATGTACTGGGTTAGCCAAAAAAGTTGATCTGGGTTTTTCTGTAACACCTAACAGAAAAATCTAAAAGAGTTTTTTGGCCAACCCAATGGATGGCCATCTTCTCCCCGCGTGTGTCTTTCCCGTCTGTGTATGTCTGTGTCCTAATCTCTTCTTATAAAGACAATGGTTGCATTGGATGGGGACCCACCCTAATAAACCTCATTTAATCCGAAATACCTTTAAAGACTCTTTCTCCAAATAGAGTCACATTCTAAATTACTGGTAGTTAGGGCTTCAGTGTATAAATTTTGAGAAGGAAGGAATTCATCCTGTTACACCACCCTTCAAAGGCTAAGGGCCACCCTCTCTTTAAAGACTGTAGTTAATTCAGTGGATCCACTCAGTGGTCCCATGCTACCCCCATATTCTGGTAAGGATGCAGGCTCTGGGAGATGCAGCCATGGAGCTGCTGAGTGGCACATCTGGTGCCCACTTCCCACGTCAGCCTGTCTGACCAGGAGCCCAATTTAGGTGTTGGGCTCTGGTCCTCCAAGCCCAGTAGGTCATGAGCACCACCAGATCTTATAACCTCCCATCACAGATCCAAAAGTACCAAGTGGGACAGTTCCTGTGTTGGACAGAGGGGTCCAGATGGCTCTGTGGGCTCTGTCTGTAGCTCAGCACTGCCTCCTGGGAGCCCCAGTAGCCTGATTCAGAGGCAGGCAGCTCTCTGAAGCTCCCAGAACCAGGGCTGGAGCCTGTTTAAAAGCCCTGCCTGGTCCCTCACCTGAGAGCAGGGCTCCTTGCTCATCAGCAGCTAACTCCATCCATGTCTCAATGGTCCATATTTGATGTCAAGACAGAGAAGTAGCTGTGGCTCCATGTGGGTGTGAATCACTATACAGTGTCTGAGTCCCTAGAGCATGGCCTGGCTTCAAGACAGCTAAACAGCTCACTCCAGGGAACAGCCACAGAAATGAAAACTTCAAGAGCTCTGCCGTCTATGGAACGGGGTTGGCTCTTCTGAGTTGCACGTAGAGGGAAGAAGCAACACCTGGAATGAACAGAATTGGAATGTTTTGGAAAACTTGGCTTCAGTGTCATTTCCTTCTCCAGGGGATCTTCCCCACCCAGGGATCAAACCTGGGTCTCCTGCATTGCAGGCAGATTCTTTAGCATCTGAGCCATCAGAGAGGTTTTAAAGTGCAGACAATATTGAAGAGCACAGGCCAGCCCTGAGCCTCCAGAGAGTCTGGGTGGATGGGCGGGAGAGGATGGACAGGCAGAAAGCCTGCTGGCTGTTACAATTCTCTGCAGCCATGTTGCTGGCTCATTTTAATGTCAAAGAACACTTTTAACCAGGCTTGATTCATGCAACCATATTGATGCAGCATATTTATGCAATTTGCCTCAATTACACTGTCTAGGGACCAGCTTGACAACCCATTCATCCCCTGGTAAAATATTTGATAAACAAAATCAGAGATGGATCACTTAAAATCCTGAATTTCACTCCCATTTCGCTCCCATTTTCTGAAAAAGGAGTCAGAGTGCTTGACCTTCTGGGAGGAGGCAGTCAGCTTTGTCCTGTGTCCCAAGAGCCTGGCCTCCCCACAGTCTGGCCACTGCCAAGTCACCCCTCGCTGAGGAGGGGCCGCCGCATGTACGCGAGTGCCTTGCCACCAGGTAACTGTAGCCCAGCATGTTGCCCGGTGTAGGTCACAACAGGAGGATGTGCAATTAAAGGGACAAAAATACCCCAAGGAAATCAACGCGGGACTTATTAATATCAGACCCGTAGGTGACAACTGTCAGACAATCGGTCAACAAGGGGCCCGTGTCTGCATGATCCCGGCTAACCCGTTATGATCTTTATGAAGTGTCCTTCTGGGGGGTCTGGATCTGCAGATATGAGGGGGAGCCCCTTCCCTTTTATTAGCAGCTAAGCTCTTTATACTTGGACCATATTGCAGCAGGTTAGAAGTCTAAGCTTTATTGTCTTATGTTATTGAAAATCCAGATTCCGGCAGGCTTCTCCCTCAGGTCACGCTTTGTCTGCGAATACATTCTCATTTTTCCATGTACAGAGACCGTCTGGAGAGAGGCAGAAAAAGATTAGGACTGTAATATACTTAAATCCAATTTATTTGCCAGGCCAGAAACTTCCACCCTCCACAATTGCTTCCAACTCAAGATGCTGTCTTTAATTCTTTCGTGACAGGGAGAAACACGGGTGCCAGCTCCGCTGGGTCCAGGCGAAGAGGAAGGACCGGGTCCTAAGGCGTCCGGGCCAGCGGGGGGCAGGGGGCCCGGAGGGGGTCCAGACTGAAGTTTCTGGTTCAGACCTTCTCATTTGTTTTTGAGAAACAAATCTTCAGTTGCGTGTCATTCATCGGAAGAGAAACGTGCTCATTAGAGAAGAAGGCAGGTCCAGAAAAGCCCGCTGGCCTGTGAGTCCTGTCCCGGCCGCTCCTTCGTGCCTGATGGCATCAGGACCACCTGGCCCCTCGCCCCAGCTCCTGCCCAGGTGTCAGCCCAACCAGCAGGGTCCCTACGGCCGCTGCCAAGGTCCATCTTAGCCTGCAGTGACTTTCCCTCCAGACTTTGCCTCTGGACACAGGCAGGAAGCCTGGGAGGGAAATGATCTGTGTGGGTTTTTTGTTAGCTAGTGTGCTCATTTTAGGACTTTCCAGGCTTTACCACGACTCAGATGGTAAAGAATCTGCCTGCAATGTAGGAGACACAGGTTTAATCCCTGGGCTGGGAAGGTCTCCTGGAGAAGGGATTGGCTACCCACTCCAGAATTCTTACCTGGGGAATCCCATGGACAGAGGAGCCTGGCGGGCTCCAGTCCTTGGGGTCAGAAAGAGTGGGACACACCTGAGCGACTAACACTTTCAGCTTTTTTGTTTGTTTGCTCAGCGTAAATGATAGGATACCAAGGCCCACAGGGCAAGTGCGGAGGGCGAGGGGGTGCCCTGGAGGTGCCCTTCCCACTCCCGCCAGGCCGAACAAAGTTGGGTCCCTGCCTTAGCCCTGGACAGCCCAGGTCGTGACTTTGGCCTGGGCGGCCCCCGATTCCTGTCTACTAGCCCTGCCTAAGTCAGTCCAGTGTGGCTCAGAGCACACCGACTGTGTGTGCCCTTCCATGCCAGGCTTTGACAAAGGGAGGATGCAGAGATGGCAGCCCAGACAGAAGTGATCCACTGGGGGCCTCTGAGCTCGGGGAGGAATGGGGCGTGGGGACGGTCCCAGCGGCAGGCAGCACCTGGAGAGGAGCTTGGGAGCTGCTGCCTGGTGACCAGCTGGGGCCGGCTCGCCTGGAACATCCCTGTAAACACTGAGAGTCACGGGTCCCAGGAAACGCTCAGTTGAAGACAGATAGGGCAGTCAGCCACCTGGCGGCCAGAACCCAGCTCAGTGCTGCTGTGTCCCGTCTGCCCATCTGGGTGACCCTGGAAGTCAGCTCACGACCTGGGCCTGTTTCCACATCCAGAGACCGCAGACGATAGGAGGCCTTTCACCTCAATGAGACCTCTCGGCTTTTCACACACTGCTGTGTCTGGGCCCATGGCCTCCCCCCGTGCACTCTGGACGCCTTTAAGGAAGACGGTGGGCTACCATCAGTTTGCCATCGCCAGAGCGCCGATGAGCGTGATTCATTCAGAGATGCGGCAAGTCACACAGCCTTGACGGTCCAGCGCTTGGGACGGGACACTGGCCGGCCTGGGAAGCAGTCCACGGTCGGCAGGAGACAGCCTGGGAGCTCCAATCTCTCGACAACTCAGCCAGTCAGGGGGCCCAGGTGGCCTCCTGTCCTCTGCCTCTCTCCCTCTTCATGGGGCGAGGGTGAGAGTGGACACACGGATGAAGGCACGAGCAGTCTGAGCCTGGGTGCCTCCTTTTTAGGGAATGCTGGGAAACTCAGTTGCCAGCAGCACAGAAGGCCCAGGCCCCTGCACCCTCAGCCCCTCGTCCCTTTTGAGCTAAAGGGCGGCCCCTGCCAGCCAGCCTGTGCCGGCAGTCCACAAGGAGCCCTCATGGCTGTGTGGCAGCATCTGCTGGTCTCTGCAGTGCAAGGCACATGTGAACACTGGGGTTTCTCCAAGGTGAAGGTCGTGACAAGGCTGCTTTTACAAAACATCTCAGGCAGTGGGTCATTTGGCTCATGGACTTCAAATTCTGTACCAGCATCAAATTCTCCTTACTAGAAACGACAGCAATGGAAGTCCTCGGTGATTCTCCCTTGGCCTGGCCCATGTCACCTGCATCCTATGGAAACGGGCCTTCTTCAAAAGAACAGAAGGAGAAAAGACCACGGGAGTGAGCTGGAGACCCACAGAGAGGGGGCCCTGAGAGCTGTGGGGGACTGGGGGTCACTGCATGGTCTCCTGGTCCAGAGCACCATTCCTGGGCATGGGCCGACATGCAAAGGGATACTTGGGTCTTGGTCAGACCTCCGTGAGGCCTCCTGGGGTGGGTGAGGGATGCTGTGCCCTCCTACGTGCTTGCATCCCTTCCTGCCACCAAAGGGCAGAGTTGGGGAAATCTGTTCCACTTGGAAGGAGACAGGCTTCCAGGCTGACGTCCTGCCAGGAAGATGCTATGTTTGAGACAGAGACGGGACATCTCGAGTGCAGGAGGCTTCACAAACTGGAACCTCCAGGGGCCTTGACAGGTGTCATTGTCCCCACATAGGATGTTTGACCCCAGAAGGGAAAGAAGACAGTGGTCCCTTCCAGAGGCTCAGAATGCAGCTTTGGGCATAAACCTGTGCACAGAATCAATTTTTTAGGAGGGTGACGAATTGAGCCAAGAGTAGGGGCGTTTCACACATCAAAAGATTTTGCCGAATTGTCTTCCAAAATGACTGCAGCGCTTTTCTTTGCTCTCAACAAGGACTGAATGCCTATTTCCCAGCATCTTCACCAGCACCGAGTTTTACTTTTTAAAACTTCTTGCCAACTTGACAGTAAAATATCTAATAGCTCTGACTTTCATTTTTAAACTTACAAGATGCAGCTACAGCAAAAACTCAAGCATCTATCAACAGGATACCAGCAACGTGAATTATGGCTCATATAATTATATGTGGGTCTTAAAATAACGAGCCATATCTGTGCTGATGAGCTATGCTCACAGAAGGGACATCCAGAACATAGTGTTAAATGGAAATGGAAGTTGCAGGAGCTTTATGTATAATTTTAACAGTCTACACACATGTACACACACACTCATGTGTGTACATGTGCACACTCATACACACGCCCTAGGCGGAGGCATCATTGGGGATCAGATAGCGGGGAAACATCAGACAGAGCTGGCCCAGCATGAGGGAGGCCATTGCCTTGGATGTCAGGGCTGGACTAGTGTCGGTGTTATATCAGAAAAAGTGCTTGGAGTCACCAGATAGATGCAAAGGTCATCCTGCAAGTGTTAACCAGGTAGGGCAGTTTGGAAGGAACCAAGGTAACTGACTGAGGAAATACACTAGAAAATGCAAAATCCACCAACGGTATTGAACATACTTTCTTAGAAGAGTCTGTAAATGGATACACATGAGTGTATTCCTGCTGTCACTGGCCGAGGCTCAGCGGGATATGCCGCGTCCCAGTGCCCGCCCCGCAAGAGGGCTGGTCAGGCCTGCCAGTCAGGCCCCCAAACTAGCATCCTCTGTTGCCTCTTCTCTATGGGCTCCAGGGGTCATTAGACCGTGGGCAGGGCAGGGGGCCTGTCCCGGTGAACAAAGCCCACCCCCTGGAGAAAGTGTCGGACCCCATTCAGAAGTTTTGGCTTTCCTGGAGGGCGGGGGCCAGCTCCGTCAGCTCAGGCCCAGCCCCTGGGGGCTCTGATGGCCTTCCCTGCAGAGCAGGCCGTGAGGGAGGCATCTCACCTTGAACTTGCATGAAAGGCACGCCTCTTCCTTCTTGCAAGGCTCAGCCCATGTTCCTCAGAAGACAGCCTTCCCAAACCATGACAGCAGGGACTGCTTCCGTGGGCCAGGCCGTGCCGCCAGCACGTTTGAGAGCAGAAGGGGCACTCTACATGTGTTGGGGGTCTGGCACTAGTCGTTGATTAAAATAGCACGGGCCCCACCCAGGTGTGCTGATGGCAGGGCCAGCCACAGCCCTCGGGCGCTCCAACACTGGACTCGGCATTTCTGCGGCACCCCGCCGGCCCCGAGCCGGCATCGTTCACTTAGAATCCACGGCACAGCGCTGATGGGAGCTGCGTGAAGACCTTCATTCCAGAAACGTTTTTCTTCTGGGGAATTTTCATTCGAAGCAGAGGCTTCAAAAAAAATGAATGCAGACAAGCAAGTGTGATGAGGCAGCTCCAGCGTGCCCAGCCACACCCACACGATGGAGGTGAAGTCACGACTCAGAAAGCTATGTCCAAGAGAGGCGGGGATCACGGACGCAAACACTGGTGTGTCTCGTTTGCGAGGCGACCGTCCCCTAAACATATCAAATGCACTCCCCTATTCCCAGGCAGACTGATAAAGTAGTTTGATACAAATCAGTTGTAGATTAGATTCTGCAAAGCACGTTTTCCTAGGAAATCCAATTGCACCTGCTTTGGTTTCTGGGGCGGCATCCGTTATCCGGTGATGGTACAAGAATTGCGCTGCAGCTCTTTGAGTGGGAAGGGCGAGATCCTTCATCCGACGGGGGTGGGATGAGACTGCTCGAGGGGGTTCCGCAGGGAAGGGGCTCCAGTGGGCACCCTTGGGTCCCAGGCTGGCTGGGCAACCTTGCCAGGCCCCTCGGCTGGTGCCTCCCCCACCAAGACCCACCCAAGGGGCCCAGCCTGCAGGCCATACATCCGAAGGCAGGCGTTCGGTGGAGCTCCCCGCAATTTATTTTAATTACGTGTGTCATAAAAAGACCACCTACAGATGAGACAATGCTGCCGTAAGAGTCTCAAGGTTACTGCAGGGAATACTTCATAACTGAAGTGTGTTTTCCCCAAGGACTTATACTACCATTTGATTTAATTTTTAATTTTTACATTTTAATCAAAAATAGATCAAATGGTGGTGGTCTCTCCGGGGAAACATACTTCAGATAGGAAGCCGGCCATGCTCCTTTTAAATATGTAAAGCTGCCATCCTCCTATGAGTCACGGACGGCGCCGGCTGCCAGCCGCCCCTGCCACGCGCTGGGCGTGTTTCCCGAGCATTGAGGCCGCTGGCAGCTCCACCTGCCCCAATGCAGCATGAGCGTTAGACAAAGGACGAGAAGGTCGTTCAGTCAGTCCCCTCCGCACAGCGTGTGGCCTCGGGTCTCCAGGGAGAGGCCAGTTGGGTCTCCCAGGGGAGGCCCCTTACCTTTCCAGGGTGGGGTGGTGGGCAGTGTGAATTGCATCTCACGGGTGTGTGTGTGCGCACACCTGTGCACACTTGCCCTGTGTTCTGAACGACAGGCAATAAAACTCTGCAACTGCAAGGAAAGGCACACACTCTCATCCAGATGGGTCTTCCACCCACGAGGGCCGCCCTGCTTGTCACATCGCCACCTTGCGGGTGACCGCACACCTGCTGATACCCAGGTGGGCTCCAAGAGCAGCCACTGACCTACCGCGTGACCTCAGATGACCCACATGTGCACTCTGCAGCCTCTCTGGACTTGACGTTCTCACCTGTAAAGTGGGGACAAAGCTGGCACGTGCACTGTCGTGCGGCCCAAGCGTCCATCAGGGAACGCGATCTTCCCGCCGCCAGGGTAATAAAGGTACCCTGCTGTTTCTCTCCTCCTGAGTGTCCCCACAGGACCCTGGAGGCTCTTCTCAAGGCTGCGTGCCTGGTGGGGACACAGCCAGGAAAACAGGGGGGACCAGGGCCCCAGCAGCCCTACGCTTCCCGGGGGCTGCCTCAACCCTGGGCAGTGCCCACAGCTCTGCGCCTGCCTGGGTCTCCCGTTTATAAGTAACCCAGACATCAGCCCTCCAGGCTTCCAGGCTCCAGCTGCCACTGCAAAGCAGACCCCAGGAAGCTGGGGGGACGCAGGGAGGGGAGCGCCCCACCCATCCTCTAACTCCTGTTGCTGAGACTGGCGACACCCTGGCCACGCTTCCCTGTGTACATTTAACACAGCCCTCTGGTGCCCCAGGTGATGCAGTGGTAAAGAATCTGCCTGCCAATGCAGGAGACACAGGAGACAGGGGTCAATCCCTGCATCAGGAAGATCCCCTGGAAGAGGGCATGGCAACCCACTCCAGTATTCTTGCCTGGGAAATCCCATAGACAGAGAAGCCTGGTGGGCTGCAGTCCATGGGGTCACAAAAGAGTCAGACATGACTTAGCGCCTGAGCACACAGGCGCTGGAGCCCCAAGTGGGGATGTTCCCCACCTCCCGTCAAGGTCATTTACATAAACATCCACTGGAGGCGTTTCTTCGGAATTAGCTCCAGGGAAATGATGCAGTTCTGAAGAATGGGTGTGCTTCACCTCTTCAGACCCTTGGGGCACATAGCAGACCACCTCTGTGCCCTAGAAGCCCAGAGAAAAAGTTCCCGCTCACGTCAGCGACCTGGCGCCCCGGCCCGTCTCCTCCGCCCTGGTGCCCAGTTCGTTGTCTGCCTTCATCTCGGAGCTTGTCACAGACGAACTTTGTGGTGGGCTGCCCAGCGCCCTGTGGCGGCTGCAGGGCAGGGAGGCGCGCGAAGGCTGGTCTGGCCGTGTCCCTTCTCTGGCCCTGCCCACCAAGGCTGAGGGGGCAGCCTGCCTCTCTGGGCACCCCACCCGCTGGGCAGGCCGGCAGGTTGATTGGGGGCAGGCAGCCTCTTCCCCTCCGCCCTGCCCGAGACCATCACCCCTGCACCCCGACCCCATCACCACCCCGGCAGACGGGCTGAGTCCCCTGTGCCCGCTGCTGGGGCCACCACAGCCTCTTGCATTTGCTCGGGCTGCGGCCCCGGGACAGCTCTGTGGGCCCCCGAATCGGGGTGCAGGGTGAGAGGGTTTGGCTGTTGCTCCAGACGCGGGGGTCGGGGGAGGCTAAGGCCTGCAGGGAGCTCAGTCAGCTTCAGGCCCTGAGGACCACTGGGATCCGCCTAGTCACACAGGTCCCCGAAGTCCACGGGATTTTCTCATGGAGGTACACAGCCCGTGCGTCGTGGAGAGAGCTTACGCGTGACACAGGGAGCTGGGACACGAGCTCTTACTGGACTGTGTTACTGATGCAGAGGCCCCCGGCTGGACGCCCTGGAACTGGGGCTCCACCCTCAGCGCGGTCCCAGCTAAGTCCCTGGGGGCAGCCAGGGTGGGGAGGAGGCCCAGCCTGGGCCCACACTCTCCTTGCGTGTTTGATCCCAGCCCTCGGGGCCGTGAGGAGCAGGCGGGCACCTGGCGCAGCCTGGACTCCTGCCTCCAACCACCTGGCCCTGGGCCCCGTGTGCTCTGTGTTCCCGGCCTCCGCAGTGCGCACGCGCGGCTTTTCTCAGCAGGCCAGGGTCACCCTGGACAGAGGCAGGGAGGGTCTGGGGACGGGAAGCAGGTGGGACGGGAACACACGGCCGGCCTGGGCTCCTGACTTTCAGAAGCTCATTAGAAATCAGTTCCCCAGGCTCCCCTGCCGGCTCAGTGGTAAAGAACCACCTGCCAATGCAGGACAATCAGGATTGAGCCCTGATCTGCGAACATCCCTTGGGGCAGCTCAGCCCGTGAGCCACCACTGTGAGGCTGTGCTCCAGGGTCTGGGAGCCGCAGCCCATGAACCTGCAGCCCGTGCCCGAGCTCTGCAATGAGAAGGCCATAACCCACACGGACGAGGAGCCCCAGCTCGCTGCAACTAGAGAAAAGCCTGCCTGGCAACGAAGACCCAGCACAGACAAGAGTAAATTAATAAATTTTTTTAAAAGAAATTGGTTTCAGTTGACCCTGCAGATACTCACTGAAGCGGCCTGGGGCCGGGAGCCCTGCCCAGCTCTGGGGCACCGATGAACGAAGCACCATCCTCGCCTCCACTCAGCCCGAGCAAACCCCACCCCCACCCTCCAAGGCCAGCCTCCTCCAGGGCTCTGCAAGGGGACCGGTAGATAGAGGTGGACGGGCGCCCTGAGACTGGATGGGGTAGGGGGCAAAGACACCGTGACCTGGCCTCATCCATAACTTACAAACATCACTGAGCCATAAAGGCAAAAGGAGAAGGGGGCGGCAGGGGAAGAGATGGTTAGATAGCATCACCCACTCAACGGGCATGAGTTTGAGCAAACTCTGGGAGGCGGTGGAGGACAGGGAAACCTGGCGTCCATGGGGTCGACAACATACAGGCAAGGTGGAGGAGAAAACTAGGTGTCATCACAGCAAGACGTCAACACATACGGTTTGTAAAAGGAATAGAGAATCCACGTGGCGGTTTCTGCCTCAAAGAAGACGGAGCCACGTGAACTCACTTCACATAAGCAGTCCAAGAAACACCGAGTCTGAGTGCCACGCGGACGGCACCCTGGATCGTCTTACACATTTATACGAATTGTCTCAATGTCTTGTTAAGACCCAAGTTTCTAAAGAGAGGCAGAGCTTGAGAGGATGTAAATGAGGCTCAGTGGCCTCGGGGCCTCTGGGAACTGCTGGGCCTGTCACCATTGTTCATGTGGTCTTGGGGACACAGATCTTCCGGGGGAGCCTCTGGCCTTTCCCAGAGCAGGGTTCAGACCGTGATGGCCCTCACTGGGGTATGTGCATCCGTTCAGGTTCTGCTGTTGAACGTGAAGTCGGAGGCCCAGCTCGCTGGCCGTGGGATGCGCTGTGGGCCGGGCGGGCACAATGGCCAGCCAGCGGCTCCAGAGCCTGGACCTGTGGACCAGGGGTCGTGAGCGCTTCTTTCAACTACCCCGGATGCCAAGGAAACCACAGCCTAAGTGGAACCATCTGGGGGGACAAAGAGGCTTTGTGGAAAGTCCCCTCCCGCTCCGGTTGAGGAGAAGCCACTGACCATGCGGAGAGGGTGGAGAGGGCCTTCGGTGGCCACCATGGAATGCAGGACCCAGCAGGGAGGGGCAGCACCGGGACTCAGAGCAAAGACCGACTGCGAGGGCAGCCCTCCCCACAAGGGCCCCGCGCTCTTTCTAATTTTATTGTGGTGAGAACACTCAACATGGGATCTGGCCTCTCCAGGGCTTCTCGTGTGCAACACACACAGCGTGGTGGACGCGGGCACTGTCGTGCAGCACAGCCCCGGGGCTCGGCCGCCCTGCAGATCCGAAACTCTGCCCGCCCGGCACCCACCGCCCTGCATCCCTCCCCCAGCCCAGCAACCATCATTCTGTTCCTGGCTTCTATGAGCTTGACTCTTTAGTTTCCTGATATCGGTGGGATCAGGCAATATTCATTCTTCTGTGACTGGCATATTTCCCTTAGCGTAATATCCTCCAGGGTCATCCATGTGGTCACACAATGCAGGATTTCCTTCTCTTTTAAGGCTGAGTAATATTCCACTGTGTGTACGTACCACATTCTCTTTATCCATTTATCAGCTGATGGCCATTTAACTGGGCTTCCCCAGTGGCTCAGGTGGTAAAGAAGCCGCCCACAATGCAGGAGTCGCAGGAGACGTGGGTTTGATTCTTGGGTCTGGAAGATTTCCTGGAGGAGAAAATGGCAAGCCACTCAAGTATTCCTGCCTGGAGACTCTCATGGACAGAGGAGCCTGGAGGGCTACAGTCCATGGGGTATCAAAGAGTCAGACACGACTGAAGTGGCCGAGCACTCATGCACGGCCATGTAGCTAGTCTCCACGCCTCGCTGTTGTGAGCTGTGCTGCAGTGATGATGGGCGTGCTCTCATTTCGAGGTCCTGACCGCCATTCCTTTGGCTGTATACCCAGGACTGGCATTGCTGGATCATCTGATGGTTCTATTTTTAATTTTTTAAACTTTTACTTTTTTTGTTCATCATGGATTTTTTTTTGCATCAATTTAAAAAAATTTTAAATCTATTTTTTGGCCACACTGTGTGGCATGCATGATCCTAGTTCCCCAGCCAGGAATCAAACTCTCACCCCAGCAGGGGAAGTGTAGAGTCCCAATCACTGGACTGCCAGAGAAGTCCCTTTGTTTTTAACTTTTGGGTGAACCTGCATACTATTTTCCATAGCACCTGCACCATTTTGCACTCTTATCAACAGTGCGCGTTTCTAATTTCTCCACATCTTTGTGAACACTTAGTATCTATTGCACCCACTCCAGGACTCTTGCCTGGAAACTCCCATAGACGGAGGAGCCTGGTGGGCTGCAGTCCATGGGGTCGCGAAAAGTCCACACGACTGAGCGACCTCACTTTCACTTTTCACTTTCATGCATTGGAGAAGGAAATGGCAACCCACTCCAGTGTTCTTGCCTGGAGAATCCCAGGGATGGGGGAGCCTGGCGGGCTGCCGTCCATGGGGTCACACAGAATCGGACACGACTGAAGCGACTTAGCAGCAGCAGCAGCAGCAGCAGCAGCAGCAGTATCTATTGCTCCATCCCAGCAGGAGCTCAATGCTATCTCAGTGAGGTTCTGCTTTGCATCTCCGTGATGATCAGCGATGTTAAGCATCTCTTCATACGCATCTCTTCATCATACTTTCTGATTTCAAAATATATTACAAAGGTATGTAATCAAAAAAAATATATGTACTGGTATTAGTGCAGACGTATGTAGCAGAACAGAGAGCTCAGAAGTAAATCCATGCACGTAAGGGTCAAGTGACCCTTGACACAGGTGCTGAAAACACACAGTGGGGAAAGGAGCGTGTCCTTAACAGATGTTGCCGGAAAACTGGGTATCCTCACACAAAGTAAGAAAGCTGGACTCTTATACCACACACAAATCACCTCAAAATGGATTAAAGATCCAAAACTGCAAAACCTCTAGAAGAAAACATAGAGGAACGCTTCATGATATTGATCTTGGCAATGACACGGTGTGGCGTGCAGTGAAGTGAAAGGCACTCAGTCGGTTCTGACTCTTTGTGACCCCATGGGCTGTACAGTCCATGGAATGCTCCAGGCCCGAATACTGGAGTGGGTAGCCTTTCCGTTCCCCAGGGGATCTTCCCAACCCAGGGATCAAACCCAGGTCTCCCGCACTGCAGGTGGATTCTTTTCCAACTGAGCTATCGGGGAAGCCCCGTATGGCATATGACACCAGAAGCACAGGCAACAGAGGGAAAGCTAGACAAGCCGGACGACATCAGAGCCAGAAGAAGAGAGAAAGAAATAACAGCGTTTGCAGCGACATGGGCGGACCTGGAGACGGTCACGCTAAGTGCAGCGATCAGACACCACGTGGTATCGCCTATTACGTGGAATCTAGAAAAATGACACAAACGAACCTCTGTATCTGTAAGAAGGACTTACAGATACAGAAAACAAGTTTATGTCTACAACAAAAAAGAGGAAAGGTGGGGGTGGCATAAATTAAGAGTTTGGGGTTGACATATACACACTGCTACACAAAATAAACAAACAGCAAGGACCTACTGTCCAGCAGGAGCTACACTCAGTGTCTACAACCACCCGAACGGGACAGGCGGCTGAGGGAGGACGGACACCTGTATACGTGTAACAGTCACTCTGTGTGCATCTGACACTGATACAGCATGGTCAGTTAACTATACTCCAATATAAAATAAATTTTTTTTAAATAGTAGGAGAAAACATTACTTTCAGCACCATTGTTTTGCTACGAATATAAAATCCATTTATGTGTATAGGTTATGCTTCAATAAAACATTTCACAACCTCCCCTCCAAAAAGAAGAATTGGTTAATATTTGGAGAAAAACAAAGTTAGATATATCGCCCTTTATGCCCTAAAACTCTGTAGCTAAAGCACAAAGTTTTATGTGTTAAAAGTGAAATCAGGGGCTTCCCTGGGGGTCCAGTGGTTAAGACTCTGTCTTGCAATGCAGGGGACACCAGTCTGTTCTGGCTCAAAAGATCCTATATGCCAGGAGCAGCCAAGCCCGAGAGCCACAACTACTGAGCCTGTGCTCTAGAGCCCGTGGCTCACAAGAGACCACCTCAATGAGAAGCCCGCACGCCGCAAGAGCAGCCCCCGACGCCACGACCAGAGCACGGCCTGCTGACAGTGATGAGGACCCAGTGCAGACAAAAAGAAAGTTTAAAAAATGAAATCAGAATCATGCAAAAATGTAGGCCATAATTTACGTATCAGTTCATGTAACGCACATCATCTTGGGGAAAGGAAGGTCTTTCTTGAATGGCTCCAAGGCTAGAAACACACTACAAGGAGGCTGAGAGTTATGACGGCTAAAACCGTCCAGGAAATGATGCCATGGACATCACTGAAAAGAAGGAGAAAAATTATAAATGGGGAAAAAATACGGGCAACAAACGAGAGGAAAACAGACGTAACAGCCTCAGTATCTAAAGAACTCCTCAAAATATAACAAAGAGAAGCACCCCAACAGAAAAACATCCAAAGACGGGTCATTCACGAAGGACAAACGTGGCTGATAATACACATCAGAAATGCAATATGGGACCCACACGTTAAAACCACAAAGTCAGTGCAAAGGTCAGGCTGGCAGGGATTAAGAGAGAACTTTTGCCAACAAAATCAAAATTGAATCTGATCAAGCTTCTGGATCAACAGCAATTACAGTAACTACCAAGATCTCAGTTCCCTGACCAGGAACTGAGGCAGGCTGATGTTGCTGCTCAGTGGCTCAGTCGTCCGACTCTTTGCCACCCCGTGGACTGCAGCACGCAGGCACCCCTGTCCTTCACCATCTCTGGGCCCATTGAATCAGCGATGCCATCCAACCATCTCATCCCGTGTCACCCCCTTCTCCTCCCACCTTCAATCTTTCCCAGCATCAGGGTCTTTTACAGTGAGTCAGCTCTTCATATCAGGTGGCCAAAGGACTGGAGCTTCAGCTTCAGCATCAGTCCTTCCAATGAATATTCAAGGTTGATTTCCTTAGGATGGACTGGTTTGATCTCCTTGCAGTCCAAGGGACACTGAAGAGACTTTTCCAGCACCACAGTTCAAAAGCATCAATTCTTTGGTGCTCAGCCTTCTCATGGTCCAATTCGCACATCTGTACACGACTACTGGAAAAACCAAAGCTTTGACTATACACACCTTTGTTGGCAAAGTGATGTCTCTGCTTTTTAATACACAGTCTAGCAGTGACAGGCTTTCTTTTCTGTGTCCAAAATCACTGTGGACGGTGACTGCAGTCATGAACTTAGAAGACACTTCTCTTTGGAAGGAAAGGAGCAAGGAGAAACCTAGACAGAGGCAAGAGCAGCAGGTAAACTTGGGAGAGGCAAAGAGCGACATTTCGACGCAGACTGTACGAACAAACTAGCTTCCTGAAACTTCACTGCAGAGGAGTAAAGGGGGAGGAAGAAGACCCTCGATCAGAGACTCAGGACGGATCAGCCAGCCTGGTACATGGACCCTGTATGCGTCCAACTCAAACACGCTGTGAAAAACCAAACAAAATGAAAACAATCATCTATGAAATTGAAGAGGCAGAGGGATTTGATCAAAGACTAGAGATTTCATAAATAAGGAATTATTGTAAATTTTGTTTGAGGGCTGACTATTGTATTGTGGTTATGCTTTTTATGCCGCTTCTTTGGGAGGACAGATGGAAATAATTATAGCGGAACTAGTATTATGGCTAGAGTCTGTTCCCAGGGCACAGGGAGGCAGAGGCAGCGGGCAGGACTGGCCACGGCGACCTTTGTTGGCAAAGGTCAAAGGCTACAGGGTCTTTGTACTATTGGTTCTGCCTACGTTCCTCTGTGTTCGAGATGTTCCAAGTTAATAACAATAAAAAGAGTGGGTTCTATTTGGTGTTGGTGAGTGGGAAGGGACATGGGACCACCTTTCCAGATGGCAAAAAATCTGAGTAGACCCACTGACGCAGCAGCACAACTTCCAGAATCTTCTCTTACAAATTCAAAGACCTTATAAAACTGTATACGTAAGACTATTTATCCCGCAATTTTTGTAACAGGCAGATGAAAAAAAGGACGAATGAATGAAAAGAATATAAATTCACATTAGGGAGCCAGTGGGGAAACACACTGTGCGTTTCCAGTCGGTGGAATTAATACCGTGCAGCATCCTAACCCAACCTTTTTTTCCTTTTTTGCCTCGATGCATGGCCTACAGGATCTCAGCTCCCTGACCAGGGACAGGCCACGGCAGTCAGAGCACCAAATCCTAACTACAGAACCACTGGGGAAGTCCCCATGCTGACGTGAGCAGACGTACGTGACGGTAACACCCAGAGGGCAGGTAGACATGTGTGCTCACACAGAAGTTTTGTGAAGATACACAATGAAATGTGAGCATTAGTTATCTTCGTGTAATACGATTATAAGTTACTTTTATATTCATATTTCATTTCTACCTACCTATGGAAATTTGAGGTATCTTTGTGCTTTTTTTTTTGGCTGAGCTGCATGGCATGTGGGAGCTTAGTTCCTTGACCAGGAATCAAACCCACACCCCTGCACTGGGAACGCGGAGCGTTAACCTCTGGGCTGCCAGATCAGTCCCATGGTAACATTTATGGAATATGTGTAAAAGACAAATTTGAAGACTAAACTACATTTTAAAAGGAAGCAAATCATTTCAGGTGATGCTAATGTGTCTGTGATAAGCATTTACCATGCTTCTGAAGTTTCTGAGAGTTTTGTAAGTTGTTTCAAGCTTTAGAAACCAATATAAACATATTTTGTTAAATGATAAAAGGTATGTATTGGTATTTTCATCTCTACACAAAAAGCAAGGACAGATCATGTTTAAAGAACGAATGGAAAATTTAATGGGTATCAACTTATGTGTAAGTGTATTTAACACACACACAAATGCCTGGTCTGTTTCCTCGGATGCTCCTCTTTTTTGGCAAGAACACAGAGACGGAGCACTTTCAAGGTATAATCACATTTCATGCTTGTCCCGGGTGTGTCAAAACCCAGTTTCATGGAATCGGTGCAAGTTTTGCGTCTGCCTAACCTGTTTCGGTACCTGTGGGGCTGACAGATTGAGGTGTCGGGAGAGGGGGTCCCTGTGTGAGGTCTGGGCGGTGGGTCCGCCTCCTGCCTCTCACAGCCCCTCACATCCAGGTAGGACAGAGCGGCTCCCCGACGCTCACCTACACGCTTAGAGCCAGCCCTTCCCGACTGATGGCAGTTAGTGTCAGAGCCGTGAAGGTGACGGCCGCTCGTCCAGAGGCGGGGTGCCCCGCCACTTTTTTTAAGTAACCTTTTTTACAAGTTTTACTTATTTTTAAACATTTGTTGGCTGTACCCTTCAGCACGTGGAAACCTTGCTCCCCGACCAGGGACCAAACGCACACCCACTGCATTGGAAGCGGGGAGACTCCACCACCGGACCGCCGGGGAGGTTCCCCTGCCACCTCTTAAGACGGTGCTTTCCCACAGTGACGTGGAGCCTATTCACTCGGTAACATTCGGCTGGAAATAAAGAAGTCTGTATTCGGACGGGGGCGCCCCCGGCAAGCCCAGGGTGGACACGCGGGGTGAGGTGGGCTGTTCTCTCTCTCTTCTACATGAACAAGCATATTTTTATAACCATAAAAATGCCAATTAAGAAAGTTTTACCAAAACACCCTCTCCTTCATCCGTTTCAGGCTGCAGGGCCCAGAAGGAAGTGGGCTGACGGGAGAGACGGGGACGATTAGGGGGTGATTCTGGGGCCGGGTGAAGGCCAGGCCAGTAAGGCAGAATGCCCACAGGTCGCCCCACCGGACTTTCTGTGCCTGGGGTCTCTCTGGGCAAGAAGGCCAGATGGCAGGCTCCAAGGGGCACAGAGAAGGTTCCAGAAGCCTAGACCCTTGGCGTGATCTGCTGCAGGCCTGTTCTTAGTGAACAGAGAATGGAGACCATGTCCCGCAGGGCCCACCAGCTCCGCCACGCTCTCCTTCCCACCTGAGAACTGCAGGAGTTCGGGATAAAGCTGCTGGCTCCCACATGCCAGCTGGCTTTAAAGCACCCCTCTCGTCGGATTCACGCTGTTAGGTGTCCTCATGTGCGGCTTTTCCATAGAAGACCCACTGCTCTGGCCTCAGAAGGGCCGTGGGGCCGGGGCCGGACGCCCAGCAGTGGCCAGGCCTCGTGTACTCAGGTTTCATACCAATGACAGCCCCTGGGTCCTCAGACCCTTGCATACTTGAGAGTGAGGCGGAGATGCTGGCGGGCGTGGGGAGGTGAG
This sequence comes from Bos indicus, assembly GCF_029378745.1. Classification (NCBI taxonomy): domain Eukaryota; kingdom Metazoa; phylum Chordata; class Mammalia; order Artiodactyla; family Bovidae; genus Bos; species Bos indicus. Next base: position 48,792,787 of record NC_091785.1, read on the forward strand.
TCCGCCTGGCTCCCCCGCAGGGGTGGCTGTCCTGCACCAGGCCAGATGCTGCACAGGGGCTTCTTCTCCCCCAAAAGCTTTCAGTCCATGTAAATGGCTGGGGTGACCCGTGTGCCGTCTCAGTGACCAAACACTCGCTGTACCTATGTGGACACCCCCTCTCCCCACGGATCTGGGGGGAAAGGAAGAGCTTATACACAAAACACCAGGTTGGGATCTGAGCACCTTCATGTCTTCCATACAAATGAAGATGTCGATCTCATTTTGAGAAGAGAGAAGCAAATTAACGCATTTTAAAAACGTCTTTTTAAGGCCTCGAATCTCAGCTCCTTCTCTCCTGCGGCCTGGACCTTGCTTCATCCGGTCACAGCTCTGCGAGCTTATTTGGGGTTCACTGTCCAGTGGCTCCAAAAACGCTGGGGGCAGAAAATGCTTTCCGTCCTGCGGCCTGGCAGCACCCTGTGCCTGCAGGTAATCCGTCCTACAGACGGGGTTTGCTCATCTCCTTTCTGCAGCCTGTCTTCTGGCCTCGTCTGTCCAGCCTGAACCCCTCGCCCATGACTGCACACCACGATCGCCTACAGATCAGGCTTCTGAATGTGGATGCTGCGGGCCGGCTGCTGGCAGAGGACACGGCCACGTGGACGGCCCAGGAAACACGGAGAGCTGGGTGGGAGGGGAGAGGGCCTGTGAACAAGCTGCCACCTGGGGTTTCGCTGGGACCCGTCTCGAGGTGACAAGGGCATCCTGGAGGAGCCTGCAGACCCCAGGGAGCACGCCAATCTCCACAGTCAGACCAGACACTGAAAACCCGAGAGAAGATGAGAAACTCCCATTTTAATATAAAAGTGGCCCTGCACCTGGTAACTTCAGTTGGGGAAATCACACAGAACAGATTGGATGCTAACATTTAGGAAAATTCAGTGTAAAATTACAGAGCATTTTCAATATAAAAATAAGACTTTTAATTTAAAAAAGAGCACATAAGCAGCTCTGGATACACCCTCAAAACAACAGAGAAGTACGGAGCTGGGCTTTCCATTTGGACGTGGACTCTCAAACCGCACACGACGTTTGATGCCGGATACTTTCAACTCTCAAATAAAGCCATGACCTTCCCCAGCAGGCTGCGCTGGGAAGGCAGCTGCGGGAGGAGCGAGGTCTGCAGGCTCTCTGGCTCTGGAGTGAGGAGGCGGGACCTCCCGCCGGGAGCATGGCGGCTGCTGTGGGGACAGGGGGTGCCAGGTCCAGCCAGGGGAGCACATCTGCCACTGCACGAGGGCTCGAAACCATGACTGCGCCCTTCCTCTCCCGGCGCGGTCCTCTACCGGTCCTCCGTGTGGTTAAAGTGTCCCTACAACGAGAAAACAGGGTGTCGTGGGAAGGAACCTACCTTGGCTTCAGGTTCACAACACTGAGCTCTGCCTTTCAATCGGCTGAGCTGACACACACTCTGAGCTAAGCACGTATTTACAGAACATATATAAAATACCATAATTAAGATATTTAAAGTGCTTCCTACAGTGCTTGGCACATAGAATGTTCTCGATAAATGTTACTTCTCTTCTCTCCTACAGTTCTATGAGAGGGGAAAAAAGAGAATGAAAGAATCATTTATAAATCCATAGTTTTTTTCTAATGACATCTGAATACTGAATATGGATTCAGCACAAGTGCACTGCAGCAGGCTCCTCGCAGGGGGCCCGGGGCGGGAGGTAACCCAGCTTCGCGAGGATCCCACTCGGGCCTGGCCTCCCTGCCCCTGGAGCAGACTCCTGCCTCCCCACCTTCACGCAGAAGTGCTGAGATGTCTCGTTGAGCCAGCCCACCCCACCCCACCCTGCCTGGACGGGGTTTGTCTGGAGACACACTGGAGGCAGAACAAACAGGACACGGGACAACCAGACACACGGACACATCAAAGAGAGGACCAAACCTAGACTCTCCTCCACAAAAGAACCCGCAGGAACCACTCACTCAAACCTCTCACCCAGTCTCCATCCCCTGACACGACCGCATTTTCCAAATCCTCAGGCTTTTCTCCCCAGGGCCCAGTTTGCCGATGTCCCTCTCCAAGCTTAGACCCCTGTCCCTGATGCAGAAGTGAGGTCTCGTGTCCCCAGACTCTGAGGCGGCCACTGGTGGGGACCAGCCACTGGAGCCACGTCCGATGGAGGGTCTGGGCACTGAGCCCGATCTGATAAAGTCACGAAGGAAGAGGACAGCTGTGCCTTAGACGTCAGTCTCACTGTTGGCAAGCCGTATGTCCACTGCCTGGCTGAGCAGGCTTGAGAAGATATTAACGCAATGGTGGGAAATACGACACTTCTGATAAAACAGTTTCAGTATTTTTCCACCAAGCAAGAGAAGAGTGTTTTTTTTTTTTTATTGAAGAGAGTTTTGTTTTGTTTCTAACACTGGGATCAAAAGAGAGTAAGGTCCAAAAAGACACCTAGGTACTTTAGAGTAACACTGTCAAAACCCAAGGAGTCTTGAAAGTGGGAACAAAGAAATGCCACATCAAGCTGAAGGGATCCTCAACAAGATTGACAGCTGATTTCTCAGCCCAATTCAGAGTGCTGAAGGTCAACCAAGGATTTTGTATCCAACAAAACTATCCTTCAAAAATGAGAAATTAAGACACTCCCAGATAAACAAAAACAAAAAACCTGTCGTTAGCAGACCTACCCTACAAGAAATACTGATGAGGCTCTTTCAGGTTAAAACTAAAGGACCTTAGATGGTAACTCAAGTCCACAAGAATCCATGAAAATGGCATTTTTCCCCTAATTACCACCTATGAGTCCCCCCTCCACTGAACCTGTCTCATTTCAACAGCACTCTCTCTGCCTTGGGTCGCAGCTTCTGAAGGACCTCCTCTGGCTGCACCTCTCCATGGACGCCCCCCGCCCCACCCTCCAGGTCCCGTCCCCTCCGGAGCCTGTCCCCTGGCTGGGAGAGCCTCCCCACCAGGTGTCCTCTCCTAAGATCAGAGACCCTCTCTGACACACTTGCTGCAGGCTGAAAGGTCCACTGCTGGGAGGTGGGAGTGGAATGCGGATGGGAAAGGACCCGTCTGTGTGCCTAAGGCCTCCTGTCAGTCAAGACAGGGCCTGGGCTGGGAACAGGGTGGGCCAGGGGCCAGCTTTCCCTCACTGCACCGGATCCCAGCATGGAGCTCCAACAGAGTCCACGATTCTCTATTTGAACCTCGCCTTCCACCTTGTTACGAAGGCTTGCTGGTCAGTGTAAGTCTGCAGCAGCTGGAGGCGTGCAGAGCACACACCAGGGAAAGAGAAGACTGGAACCCTGAGGGCAGGTTCTGCCTCCGCGCCGGACGGTCCTGACCCTCCCAGGCGCTGGAGCCCGTCCCAGCCCAGTCCACAGACAGCCTTCTGGGGCGGAAGTGGATGGTGGGGACAAGGCTTAGGACTTATCGGTGCCCAGCAGCAGCTTCTGGCGAGCAGCTCAGAACAGCAGCCAGCACGCTGTTCTCAGTCTCCTACCAAGTATGTCCAAAGGGATCAAGCCTGGGAAGCGATGCATCTCGACCAGGGGAAGGACACGTGGGTGGCACGGGAGTCAGGGGGAGGTGGGCTGGAGCAAGGGGACACCCCATGACCGTCTCTGCTCCTCGGAGGCTGAGTCAGGGGCTCAGGCTGGGAGGGAAGAGGAAAGCACGAGCCCAGGCCCGGGATTCTGAGGGGTGGGCCCCCCTGCCACAGTGCTGTGATGGGCAACACTCCTGCCCCAGACACGCAAGGATCAAGAGCTTCACAGAGGAGCTGTGGACAAACAGGCAACTCTAAAAATAGGGTATAAACATGCATGTATATTCCAGGAAAAGCCTTGAGTTTAAAACTAAAAAAAAATTGTACACACAACTTTCCTGGACTTCCAAGGCAGGCCCGGAGGACACTCTCCAAAATCCACTCAGGCTGTTCTTGTGCATAAATTCGTGTTATCTCAAACTCACCACCGTGGGCTGGAAGGGAGGGACGGCCTGGCTCCTCAGCAGAGATGCTGACCCTTAAGAGGTCTGAGGACCCTGCTCTGCAACGAGTCTGAGGGGCTTAAAGGGCCCACTTACCCGCTGCTGCCGCCGCTTTTAAAACAGATTCTTGTTGCTGTTTTCATTTTTACCTTTTGACTCCCTTCACCAATTGCTCCCACCCCTCACGCACTGTCGCTGGCAACCACCAATCTGTGAGCCTTTTTTTGTTTTGAAGATTCCATGTATAAGACAGAATCTGTCTTTCTCTGTCTGACTCATTTCATTTAGGACAACGCCCCCAGATGCCATCCACGTTGCTGGAAATGGCAGCATCTCCCTCTTTTATGGCTAATATTCCACTGGATAAAGAGCACAATTTCTCTATCTCCTCCTCCATCCTATTTTTGCAAGCTCATCTTATGGTCAACAATCTTGCTGAATATTAGTTTTAATAGTTTATCTGCAGATTTGCTTGGATTTTCTATGTAGATGATGTCAGGAAATAACAATTTAGTTTTCTTCCCCTTCTAATTCTTATAACCATTGTTTCTTCTTCCTTGTTTAACTGTCTGAGTTAGAAACCCTACTAAGCAGAAGTGGTGATGGCAAACAAATCTGCTTCTCTCTTCATCCAAAGAAACACTCCCCCTAAGTGCAGAGACCTTTCAACATCACCAGGATAAGCCCTCTATTTATGGTTTTATCTTGAGTGGGATTTGGAGTAACTGAGCAGTTGCTGCCTCTATTAAGATGACAGTTTGATTTGTTTCTTTTTTTCCTCCTTTGATCAAATAATGTAGTTCTTTTTCTAAAGCAAGTCATCTGTATGTTCCTTTATGTAGAATTTCTTTTAAACTATAAAACCATCTGGGATGGTAGCTTTTGAGAACTTTCCCAAATTATTCCATTGGGATTCTCTCTTCTGGAGTTAGTTCTGGCAACTGAATTACCGTGAGGGCAAGGGAATTCCCACTGCACTGGTCTCCCAGCTCTGAGCATGTTACAGACACGTATTCACACGGGACAGTCCCCTTAGCATCGCAGAGCATTATTCCAAGGTCCTTGGCGTCTGTGACTAACGGGTGGTCTGCTGCCACTCAAAGCACTGTTCCCTCATGGCCATCAGTGGTTTCTCTCCAGCAGCTCTCCAGAATCCTCTTTCACCATGATACATCAGACATGCAGATACATCAGGTCCAAGACTCACCAGGCCTTTTCAGGAATACAAAAAAGTATAGACAGCAATGTAACAAATATACACGAACCATCACGTGGCTTATGAGATAAAATGCCACAGGTGAAATGTCATCCATTCTCACTGAAGTGTATATTTACTGAATAAATACATGCCAATCCACTTACGTTGGCTCAGTTGGTAAAGCATCTGCCTGCAGTGCAGGAGACCCAGGTTTGATCCCTGGGTGGGGAAGATCCCCTGGAGAAGGAAATGGCAACCCACTTCAGTATTCTTGCCTGGAGAATTCCATGGACAGAGGAGCCTGGCGGGCTGCAGTCCATGGGGTCACAGAGTCAGACAGGACTGAGCGACTGAGCCACTTATCTCTTCTCCTGACAGGTGTGGATGTGGTTTCTGGCTTTCTGCTAAGCAAACAGCGCCCAAGCGTTCTGCACACATCTCTGCGGGCCGACTGTAGGACCAAACCCAGAAAAGCCAAGTCCTGACAAAGCCTCAGGAGAGCACGTCTGCATCTGCTGTCCTGCTTCTCTCTTCATTTATGACATGATTAACAACGTACTTAATGTCCTTATCTGTAGCATACATTAATTTAGTCCCACACGCTTGCAGGAAATCTAAACTCCATTTAAAAAAAAATATTAGCTTTTCTGTGAAAATCCGTTTCACTGTCTCCTCATAGTATAACATTTTATCCCCAGAGAAAAAAGTTTTAGTTTGGTTCTTTAGTCACCTGAAGGCTCTCTACTCCTTCAGAACCTGAAATGATCTCAACAACACAGTAAAAAAAAAATTTTTTTTTAACTAATTTTCTGGCATCCATATTCAGAGGAAACATTTATTGTCAGAGATTCTATCGGAAGATTCTGTCGGCAAGTCTATGCAAACTCCTCTATTTGACTACACCAACACAGCCAGACTCCTCCTTGGCCCACTGCCTCTCCCACCGTCTGGAGGACTCAGCCCTGTCTTGGCCACAAAGCCCTCACGGTTCTGGGAAGGACGTCCACGAAGCCCTGCGGCCTCACAGCTGTCTGAGCGCATCAGAGCGGGCCGCCGCCGTGCCCGGTGCAGAAGTGACGGGGCCACAGACCAGCCGGGACAGCGGGCACAGGAGGCCTACACTGCGGGCTCAGGGCCCGGCCTCCCCACTGACCACAGCGTGGGGCGGGCCGGTCACCCGGCCCCGTGGACCGCGTTCCTTATCAGCAACCTGACCGCTGACCGCTGGGGTCCCTGCTGAACCTCGGGGAAGTGCACTGGGCACTCTGTTTCCTAAGGAATGATCAGTGAAATTCCCGGTGATCCCTCTGTGACTGTTGTCTTCTCTCAGGACGTATGGATAAAGGGCTGATTAGATCTAGCTGCTGCTGAAACAGAGAGAGTGACCTGCTGCACACGCATCTGTGTTAATCCACGTCAGAGTCTGCCGTGCCCACCCCGGCCCTGGCTCTGGGCCTGACCCCCAAGCCAGGTGGCACTGCCCCCATCACCACAGGCAGGGGGACAGAGACTCCTGTCTGCACCGGCTTCTCCCCCACCCCTGGGTCAGGGCAGTATTTATAGATGCTGCGGATGCAGGGAGCAGTTGCTAATGAGACAGACAGGTAAATAAAATAGAGCAAATACTTTAAAGGTCACCTGTTTGGAGATAAGATGTAGTACAGGGGAAACAGGCATCCATCTGGAATCAGAATGACCATCCTGGGGCACCTCCCTCCGCCCCCAACGGTAGGCTGGGGACCCCTCCCCGGGACCACCCCTCCCGCCCCCCGCCCTCCACTTCTGTCCCCGCATCGCCCACCTCTCTTCTCCCAGCCCTCGTCAGCACCCCTTTTTCTGAGTGGCACCTCCCGCTGGTGTGCTGCAGCTCCTCAGGGAGGGGCCACCCCCAGACTTCACGGGTCAGCGGGGCAGTCACCCTTGGCGCCGTTCCCTCCCCTCGTCTCCCCCGACCCCAGGCAGCCTCCCCGCCCCTCCTTCCAGGGTCCCAGCTCCTGAGGACTTGGCCCGTTGTCAGGAAATGGGTTTCAGTGTCAAAAAGGGAATAACGTAGAAGCTCACTGAGATGCTCCCCTAGTTTTTGCCCTCAACACTAATGAACAGGCTGTTAGCCAAACCAATTTGTTGGGGATTGGGAGCAGCGGGGTCCCCAAAACCAAAAACATCATTTTGCATGTTGGCTCTCACGTAGTAACTCACTATCGGCTTGGGTAAAAACTCAATCAGATCAGATCAGTCGCTCAGTCGTGTCCGACTCTTTGCAACCCCATGAATCGCAGCACGCCAGGCCTCCCTGTCCATCACTAACTCCCGGAGTTCACTCAGACTCACGTCCATCAAGTCAGAACCTGAGATAAACTCCAGCAGAGGGGACCGGCTCCCAGATGCTGAGCTTGCTGGGCGACCAAGACCCCAGGCCTAGTTAAAGACTGCAGGCTTTCTGTTCTCAGGAAGATCTGTCCACTCCTTAGCTGGTTAGCCCAGGTGGGGTCCAGTCAGAACAGAGACTCAGGTGAGGAATGTGGGCTTCAGCGTCACAGATGACGGAAGAAAAGAGGATCCACGGGGGCAGGGAGGCACGTGTTCCCCCAGGAGGGGCCCCCCTCCCAGCCTGGGGGCAGCTGGGAGGATAAAGGGAAGAGATGGGGTGACCGCAGAGCCCGAGGGCTGCCACCCAGAAAGAGCTGGGAGCGAGGGGGCCAAGTCCTCAGGAGCTGGGACCCTGGAAGGAGGGGCGGGGAGGCTGCCTGGGGTCTCGGGAGACGAGAGGAGGGAACGGCGCCGAGGGTGACTGCCACGCTGACCCATGAAGTCTGGGAGTGGCCCCTCCCTGAGGAGCTGCAGCACACCAGCGGCAGGTGCCACTCAGAAAAAGGGGTGCTGACGAGGCAGCACTCCCCCTTGGCCAGCATCCTGAACCCGTTCTTCCTGTGGCTTCCAGCCTGATAATGCCCCTTCCAAGCATTTTCATGTGGTTATCCTGCAGACCTCTCACAGCCTCACGAGGATGCATTTAATGGGAAGAATTTCTAAGAAGAGCATGATTTCATGGCACACTTGGCTACCATGAGCCCCCGGGCCAAGACTGCTGAGCTGAGCAAGGAAGGAAGTAGGCTGCATGGCAGGCCCAGCCTTGGGAGCACTCAAGGAAGGAAAGGAGCCTCCTGCAGGTGGAGACCAGCGCCCTGACCCTGTAGTCTGGATGGTGCACAGCAGAGGGCCACCCACCGGGCGGCAGAGCGGACACCCTGAATGACATAACACCACGTCCCAAGAATCAGGGATGGCCTCACCCCAGCTGTCAGTACCATGAGCGGGGTGACGAGGAGCTGCTTCTTAATAATAACGTGTACTAGGAGCTGAACCTGAACACTGATCACCCTAAGACATCATCAGTGAGCTGCAACGGGCCAAATGGGAGGTTCGTGTGTCAGCCTGGGGAGTGAGTTGGAGAAGGTCTACAGGAAAAGTCCTTGCAAGGACTCACAATAACAATCAGGAAAAGCTTCGTGGGAGAAAGACAACAGGCCCAGGCGGTGAGCTGAGACGGCCACGTGAGAATTCTGAGCAGAACCAACTGGGTCAGCTGATACCTGCTGCGGTCAGAAACACAGCAGAGAAGGGGGACCCGAGGAGGTTCTCAGGGAAAAGCGTCCAGCTCACCGAGAAACCAAAGCAAGCTTCCTGTCAGCGACTCCCCGTGGGGTTCTCAGGGGCGCCATGGTGAAGAATCTGCCTGCCAATGCAGGACACGTGGGTGCAATCTCCGGGTCGGGAAGACCCCCAGAGAAGGAAATGGCAACCCACTCCAGTATTTCTGCCTGGAGAATTCCATGGACAGGGGAGCCCGGTGGGCTACACTCGCTGGGGTCACGAAGTCCGACGCGACTGAGCACGCACACACAGGGCTCCCACACAACCCCCAGCGTGACCCCTGCTGCTCTCTGAGCCAAGCTCACCAGCGGCATCAGCCACGGGAACGGCGGGCCTGGACAGGCAGGCTTCCGTGTGAGTAGGGCGCACCCGTGAGCGGAACCCCTCGTTTAATGAAGTCTTCTGAAATTTGGAATTGCTGCCCATTGGTGATTTACTGTTAAGCGCTTCTCCCTGGGATCTTGCATTTCTAAAAATACTATTTGCTTTTTATTTAACACTGAGCCTCTTGATGTTCTGGAATACAAAAATAGTGTCTTATTATTTTAAAAGCTTAAGAGAGAAACTAGCCATATTATTAGAAAAAGAAGATATATGCAGCTATAGTCTGTTCAAATATCAAGAGGTGTGACTTTTCAAATTCACATTTCAATCTTTATTTACATAAGACTTTTAGAAATAGTGGGTGTAAATATTAAATCACCCAAGCCTGGGTGAAATTTTATTGAGAATAACTACAAATAAAGGGAAACTGATTTTTTAAAGTCACTTTCTGAAAATTTAGATGAAAAGAATATCGAGCATTAGAGAGAAAAATTATATATTTACATATCAATATAGGTTTTCCACGCACAGATTCATCTCCTAGGAAACATACAGAGGCAAGCTTGGGGAATCACAAGGGAAGGAAAACCCTAATCAAATAGGTGCTGTTGTTCAAACAGAACATTAGCTTAAATGATCCAATCAGCTGCTTGAGCCAAATTTTTTTTTCCTTTAAGCTGTTCATGCCAGAAGACAACCTCTTGGAGCATTAAGAATCCGTATTACGTTCCAACTGTTTGCCCAACAGATGGGGGATTTGAAAGACACATTCCATGGAAATGTGACGAGAACGAGGAAGGTTTGGAGTTAGTCACCAGCATAATGCACTCTACCCATAGTGGGGTCATAATATTAATTATCACAATCCAGGGCACGTTTGGCAGTTACATGAATCAACCGAAATACAGTTTACGTTGCTGGATCTTAGTTTTAACATTATTCAGGATTATTGGTGGCTCAGTCGTTGAAGAATCACCTGCAATGTAGGAGACCTGGGTTCGATCCCTGGGTCGGGAAGATTCCCCTGAAGGAGGGCCTGGCAACCCACTCCAGTCTTCTTGCCTGGAGAAGCCCATGGACAAAGAAGCCTGGTGGGCTACAGCCCACAGGGTCTCAAGAGTCAGACATGACTTAGCAACTAAACCACCACCACCTCCACACCACGAAATGCAACAGGACCTGCGGAAATTTTCCTGAGGATGGAGTACGAAAGCAGGAAGGCACATCTCCATGGGCGGGTCTACCTGGCCTTGGTCTTCGTACTTATCTAAGGACTTCAAAGGCTCCATGTTGGCTGGCCTTTGTTTAAAACAAAATCACTGCCTCCCCTACAAAACAGTCACCCACAATGCACCACATGAAAACTCTGCAATTTACTGACTCAAATGTTTGCTGATCAAAAGCAGCACAGAGTTTCCTCTAAAGATCTTTAGGGGGAAATCCTGAAAACACTCACTCACACACACACACACACACACACACGCTCCTGGTTTCTATGTGGAAATTAAACACAATTCTATTTTATTGCAATATGAAGACTGCAAGCTTAAAATTAAAAAAAAAAAAAAGAATTGTAGAGGTTTCAAAGCTCTTATTATTAGAACAAGCCCAAATTTAGGAACAAAGGTATCATGATGCTAATGTGAAGGACAGGAAAGCTTGGCGTGCTCGGGGTTCACAGGGTCGCAGAGTCAGACACGACTTAGCAACTGAACAGCAGCATCGTACACTTCCTGATCTTCTGCCCAGCACAGGGGACTGAGAATCTGACTCTGGCGACACTAAGACGTCCCATTCCTTTGAATTAATGGTGTGAATGCTGTTTATCCTTCTGAAATTTTGGGTTTATGTGAAGTGTATGCAAATAGGAAAGAAAAGCTTAAGGAGGGGAAAGAAAAAGCAACACCGATTCCCATTTGGGTAAGTAAATGAGTTAAGGACATTTCTCTAAGATGTCCGCAAATTAGCTCTATTTTAACCATTTCCAGGACCTGTTCCCTTCTCTAAACCCTGTTTTTAGAAAGAATTTAAAATGTATATTCAATTTGTAGTCTCAGTCTGAAGCTGGAAGAACATCAGTTTGCAGCCGAGTAGAATGCTCAGAAAACCAACCTGTACCTTTCAATTTACACCCCTCTTCCTTAGGAACGAAACGGCCGTTTCTACCACCCTTGTCCTACGGATCCAGGATTTAAGGACAGGTCTTTCACGTCACAGCGAGCAGGGGAATGCACTTACAGACTCTCCTGCGATGCACCTCGGGCAAGGCTGGGCCCGGATCCTTCCGCCATCCAGAGGACCCTGTTCAACAAATCACAGCCACGGATGAGCCAGGGCAGCGGTGATTCACACTGAGCAGGTAAAGGCTGGTCTGGTGGGAGCAGGAACCTACCCCCACGCCTGGTCGGCCCTGGCCGCTGTCGGGCCATGGTGACAGCAGGCGGCCTCTGCGCTGGGCATCCAGGCACTCGGGCTCCTCGCTGCCCCCGGACACTGGGATGCGCACCCTCAGCTGGGGGCAGTCCCGCTCGGGCACCGCGGCGTCCAGCCTCCTGCACACCCGCTTCTGCAACGACAGTCTCACTTTAGATGGCCTCGGAAAGCACACGGCGCTCTGACTGAATCTGCCTCTGAGAACCTCGCTGCAAACACAGACCCCCGAGGAGCTCAGAAAGTTTACAGGATGTTGGGAGAGACAACTTCCAACTTTATCTTCCAGGAATAACCACCATCACTTAACCTCATTACTTCCAGCACAGTCTGATATTTACTTAGCTTTACAAGTTTAAAATAATCATTTGAAGCAATTTTGGTCAAAATTCTTATAATAAACTGTTGTGACTGGTTTATCAATATCGAGAATGTACAAAACCTATAAATTTTTGTTCAAGAATCTAGTCATGCGCTTCGATACTTTTGCCAGGTAGGTACTTTCTTAACACAATATCAAGCTATGTGCTTCCTTAATACGATATGAATAATCCCATGTGGATAATTCTTTGTCTTCCTGACACTGAGGAGTGGGGTGGTTTTATTTATTTCACAAGCTGCACACACAGCCCATAAGGGATAACCTGCAGGAAAGGCATGTGACGTTGGCATTCCCGTGAACTAAAGACGAATTACAGAAGCAGCCTTCCAAAGCTGAAGGAAATGGCTGACTCTCCACGTTCCCAGTCTGTGCTCCGCGGGGTAAGGATGTGTTCCGCGACACAGAGCAGATGGGTAGGAGGCCTCTGTAGGGGACAGAAGGTCCACCCTGTCCTGGGTCCCCGCTGCTGGGCGGTGCCCGCCAGAGTCAGGAAACACCCCTGGTTCACGGGTGGTCCCACACCCTCCTCAGTCACCGGCAAACCATCGTCATGATTTGCACCAAATCTGTTCACGATCCATTCCATTATATTCATTATTTTCTAAATGGGCTTTTTATTTCATGGATTTATCTAATATAGAAACCTGGTGTCGAGTGCTAGTTTTACTCCTCCCTAACTAACATGTCTTAAGATAGATACCTGAGGAGGAAAATGGTAAATGCTGACCTCTGAGCCCCCAAACCAGAGAATATGCCCTGGGGTAAATACAGTGCAGGCTCCGGGAGGCTGAGACAAGGGCAGGGCAGCCAGTCCCCCATCACCCAGCGCCACAGTCCTTCCCAAACATAAGGAAGTCCAGAAAGGTCACAGTCACTGCTGCAGAACCACACCCGGGCACAACCTGAATCGGAGAATGCAGACATTGGAGAATATGGCCAGGGGGACAGAAAAGCCAGGATCCCAGCGCAGGTCCCCTCCGCTCCAGCCCACACCTCCAACGTGGCCCTGCCCTGAGAAGGGCAGGAGGAGATGCTGTGAGCGGGACAGGACAGGGTCACCAGCGAGGGAAAGGCGCCCGGATGCGCAGCGAGGAGGAGCCCGAGCCCCCAGAGCCCAGAGGCGGGCAGGGGCTCCAAAGTCTGCACAGTGAAAATGGACAGAGCACTTACAGAGGTTCTCCTCCGAATTCAGCTCCTGGGAGGGGCATGGGCAAAGGGGCGGGCCAGTGCCCCTGGGGCTGGGTGGTGGCGAGGAGAAAGAGAGAGAGGGCAAGTTTGGGGTCTGGCAAGTGAGGGTGCCCATCATACCAGGGGGCTCACCGCCACCCCGTCCACCAGCAGACGCCTGCTCCACCTGCGCTCAGCCACACCCACAGCGGAGGTGCCTAACGGCAATCTGTAAAAAATACCCCAAAACACAAAAACTCCTCCTGAAAAAGACATGAGTCAAAAGGAGATTGTAATACTCTTAAAAACATAATTACACACTCAAAAAAACATGTGAGGATATGAAAAACCACCTTGAATTAGCGATGTAAAAACAGAAAGGACAAAAATGGGGAGAAGCCAAGAGAGACTTGGATGATTCGGGAAAGCAGTGGAGGGAAACGAGGTATAAACTATAAAGTGCACTGAAGGGGATAACTTCAAGTGAAAACTAACAGAGGACACCAAAGAAGGGCAGGAGCACAGTCAAGAGAAGGAGAACGGCATAAAGAAAACAGGGGGGCTAAAAAAGGGCAGCAGCAGGAAGGGAAGAAAAAGCAGCAAGAAATGTTCGCTGAGTCAGAGTTCCGCAAAGAGGAAAGCAAAGTAACAGCAAAGCTAAGGCTGAAAACTGTAGCCCGAGAAAGCTTCGTGGAAAGAGGAGACTGACTGAAGCTCAAAATGGAGGCTCACACGGCGCCTGGGAAAATTAACCCGGAATGAGCAACACGGAGACGTCCTAATAAAACCAGGAGACTTCAAAGATGAAGACGAAATCCTCAAAGCCCCTGGGCGCGCAGGTCCATGAGGGTGAAAAGGAACTGGAACGGCATCAGGCTTTCCAAGGCAACACGTGAGTGAGACGATGGAGAAACACGCTTTTCAAACTCAGTGAGAGAAAACACAGACCAAGAATGTAAAATCTACACGCTGTCCTTCAAATGTCAAGGTTACAGAAATAGCATTTCAACATAGGTGAATTTAGAGACCACTACAGCCGTGAGCCCTTCCAGAGGATTCTATGTGAGGGTAAGCTTCATCTAACTAACCAGTGATGACTGGGGAAATTCCAGGGTAAGGATTTTTCGTAAGCATCTGAAGGTACTAAGATGTACATCTCAGACTAAATTTAAAATAAAGGTGGAATTAGGCTGACAGACAAATGTGCAAACGTTATGTCCTCTAACATGGTGGAAGTAATTCCACTAAAGCACGAGAGATGAAGGGAGAGGGAAAGTGGAAAAATTCTGTAGTACAGGTCAATACTGTACAGTGACAGTCGTGTATCAAAGGGCACCAGGAAAAAGATTAGTAAGTGTTAAATGAATGAGGGAAAGACAAAATCATCATGAAGTAAACACACAGTGAAATGTATTTTAGGCAAGATTTACTAATAGATGCTAACTCAGAAGGCAAAGGCTTAAGAAGAAATATGCTTTCTCCCCCAAGGTATTTATTAATTTACAAAGTTTCAGTTTTATACATAAAACTGTTTTACATATAGTTTCAACAAATATTTTCATGTTTCAACGTATCTCCCCCAAGGTATTTATTAATTATAATAAATAATTATAATAGTTATAATTTAATTTATAAATTAAATATAATTTAAGTGCAGTTTCAACATATCTCCCCCAAGGTATTTATTCATTATAAAGAAAAGACTGGTAACTTTACAGGGTATGAAACCATCTTCATCCAGAGACAAGGTCAGCATCACGGTACTGAGACATCTCGGCATCACAGTCCCCATAAGATGCACGAAGAAAGCATAACATCACCTCGCGATACTCGTGCCAGAAAGGACGAGGTCTTAACCTCATCACAGAAGATGCTGGACAACCCACATGGACGGAGAGTCTTCTGCCAGATAGCTGACCGCTGCTCCGTAGACGTGCCAGGGTCAGGAAACCAAGGACGTGTCAGTGGCTAGAGGGGTGAGGACTCAGCACAGTGTGGAGTCCTGGAGGGACGAGTCAGTGACTAGAGGGGTGAGGACTCAGGGCAGTGTGGGGTCCTGGAAGGACGCATCGGTGACTGGAGGGGTGAGGACTCGGCGCAGTGTGGGGTCCTGGGAGGACATGGTGACTGGAGGGGTGAGCAGACTCCGCGCAGTGTGGGGGGGTCCTGGAAGGACATGTTGGTGACTAGAGGGGTGAGGACTCGGCACAGTGTGGGGTCCTGGAGGGACGCGTCGGTGACTGGAGGGGTGAGCAGACTCAGCGCAGTGTGGGGTCCTGGAAGGACAGGTCAGTGACTAGAGGAGTGAGGACTCGGCGCAGTGTTGGGTCCTGGAGGGACGCGTCGGTGACTGGAGGGGTGAGGACTCGGCGCAGCGTGGGGTCCTGGAAGAGATCCAGGACAGGAAAAGGGTGCGAGCGGGACATCAGGCGAGGCTGGAGTATGGCTGGAGGCCGGGCGACGGCCGGGGACGAGGCGAGCCTGGCCGCCTGCCAATCGTACTGTGCCCACGTACGTTGTTCACGTGAATTCTCTATATTACAGTTGCTTTTCCCCAACCTTTCTGTAAGTCTAAAACTACTTGGAAATGAAGTTTTAAAAATGAAGATAAAAAACCTCCTGCACCTGCTTTAGTGTATACCACACATCTAGAATGTGGATATAAGCCAAGTCACCTTTCCACAATCTTAATTTTTCCCTCCCAAGTGACATAAAGACTGACGTGTGTAAGACAAAAGTCCTTCCCACGTGTGAAGATGGTTCTTGGATACCTCTGAGGCTGCTTCTCTCCGACCAAGCATTCCTGCTCTCTTTCACTCTCCCATATCCGAGAGGCTTTCCAGAATCTTCCTCTTCTAGACACCATGTCCTAGAGTTTCTAAATCGTCATTATTCCTCCTGAAATGAACCATGTAAAATACCCCCAACACGCTGTCACCACCGCGGAGGAGAGCAGAGCTCCCCGCTACCTCCACGACGTGGTCCCAAGTCCGCAGGGAAAAACTCCGGCTGAGGGGCCCCAGCAACCTGCCACCTGGGTCCACACGAGGCCGGCACCCCCCAGCTTACGTCTGTCTCCCCTAGAGGACGCACAGCCCGTTCCTAGGGACCACTGAGGGTCCTTCTGGTTTAAGTTTAACGCCAGGCTCTGCTACGTAACCCTGACGTTGTTTCCAGGTCCAATCTGATTTCCTTGCTATTTTCCAGTATCAAAGCACTGCCAAATACCGCCATCACCACACGAATCGCCTTCGTAATGGGAAATGGTGCCGCCTTCTGCGTTCCGCCTGAGTCGGATGGAAGGGTTGAGGAAGAAAAGACCAAGGACCACGACCTCCGGTTACTCAGGATCTGCTCAGCCTTCACATTGCAGAAAGGGGCATGCTGTGTAAAGGGGTGTCCTGCCAACTCCCAACTATCTGGGCGGGACTTGCCTGGTGGCCCAGTGAGTAAGCCCCTGTGCGACCACCGCAGGGGGCCTGAGTTCCATCTTGGGTCGGGGAATAAAGATCGTGCATGCCACGCAGTGCGGCCAGAAAAAATCGGGCAAAGAGAAGTGGGGATACTGGCTGTGCCCCGCGTCATCCACACGCAGGATGTGACTCTCCTGCGGTCACATCACAGCCCCGTGCTCCTTTCTGAGGAACATCGCTTGCCAAACAGGAGGGCAGAGGGGCGTGGACGGGCAGGAAGTGTGCTTCTAGAGAAGGTCTCACACTCCATGTTTCTTGATGAGTTAGACGGATTCTAACTTCTTTGTGGGGTCAAACAACACCTGGCACAGCGGGTCAGCAGACCTGTGGCCACCCACAGTGGACACTCCTCAAGAGGCTCCGGTGGCGGGGGCTGGGTCCCCACGTGGTGGGGGATGGGGAGCCACACTGACCAGTCAGTCATTGAGGGCTGGGCTCCTCCAGGGAACATGGGGCCCTCCGCTGGCCGAGGGGATGAAGTCATTCATGTTTTCTGCTTTAAACAGGGATTAGTGAAAGCTGGCTATATGTGACACTGACTCACATATTTACTCGGCAAATATTCCAATTACCATGGACTGGCCTGGACCACGGGAAAACTGGGGCTGAGAGGCACTGAAGTCCAGGACGCGTGTGTTACATGCCTCGCTCTCCCCCACTCCCTTCTAGAGACGCTTCAGTCAGCCTTCATCAAGGCACGTGAAGATTTACCATCTGGCCGCAGACAGTGACTGCAGCCATGAAATTAAAAGATGCTTGCTCCTTGGAAGAAAAGCTATTTAGACAGCGTATTAAAAAGCATAGATATCACTCTGCCGACAAACATCCACCGTCAAAGCTATGGTTTTTCCAGTAGTCATGCAAGGATGCAAGAGTTGGACCATAAAGAAGGCTGAGCACCGAAAAATTGATGCTTTCGAACTGTGGTGCTGGAGAAGACTCTTGAGAGTTCCTTGGACCTGCAAGGAGATCAAACCAGTTAATCCTAAAGGAAATCAACCCTGAATATTCATTGGAAGGACTGATGCTGAAGCTGAAGCTCCAATACTTTGGCCACCTGATGCGAAGAGGCAACTCAATGGAAAAGACCCTGATACTGGGAAAGACTGGGGACAGGAGGAGAAGGAAACGACAGAGGATGAGATGGTTGGATGGTATCATCAACCCTATGGACATGAGTTTGAGCAAACTCTGGGAGATGGTGAACGACAGGGAAGCCTGGCGTGCTGCAGTCCATGGGGTCGCAAAGAGTCAGACATGACCAAACAACAACAAATGGCTCTGGCGCCGTGTAAACAAAATTCAAATCCTGAATAAACACAAAGACCCCGTTACTTAATACCTACAGAAGATCTATCAAGCAGCAATCTCGCCAGAGAAGAGCTGAAAAAGAAACACAGCTGAGTAAGAGAAGACCCTTGACAGGACCCCCCTCTGGAAACCCGTTTCCCGACTTTGCACACAAACAGAACGTGGAGGGTAAAGAAAGAAGAGGCCAACTTCCTTGAGTGCTTTGACAGAAACACCCTGTGAATTCTCTTCAGTCGGCACAGCAAGGAAGTGGCAGGTTCTTGAAAAGCCTTAAGTCAAGCACTTGTAATATATACGCTAATATATGTTAAGCACATATACTCTAAGTTAGAATACCAATGTAAATTGTCAGAGTTGGTAATGCAATTAAAGGTAACTCTCCAACTACACACATACACGCACAATAATCTCATCTTTCATTTGAAGGTATTTTAAGGATTTTTATTGACCAGTGGAATTTATTCTAAAGATCACTTGCATCATAAATGTGTGATGCTGACTGAGTCCCAGTTATCAGAAAGTTGCTGAGTGAGGTATTCTAGTCTAGTTTAATCTCTGTCACAGTAAAGAAAGTTCACTTTGGCTGGAGCAGCTGACACGGACATCCACCAGCTCTGAGACAGAACCGCTAGGGCTGAAGAGCAGGATTGAAGAGGCCTGCAGACTGTTGCCGAGAAAGAAAGCGTGCAGAGATCCCCCCTCGGGGACAGTCGCTTGGAAATGACCTTGCGCTCTTGGGGGTGTTGCTTTCTGCAGCACAGACCGAACCACAGAAACCAGCAGAAGCAAGGGTGCCTACTCTCAACCCCGTGTGGCCAGGTGCCCTGGGACTTCAGCCACAGGGACCATAATGTCGGGACGCTGTGCATCATCAGCTGCCCTTTCCAGGAGACTCCTCCCCGTCCCGGGCATGGACCTGCGTCCACACCCCAGACCAAGTCCTGCTCAGGAAAGAGAAAGCAACCGATGAGGAGACAAGCGAGGTAAGCCGTGGGCACCACTGTGACTCCATGAAAGCTGGCTCCCCAGAGGAAGGTGGTGGAGGAGAGCGAAGAAAAACCACTCTTTGACTTCCAATGAAAATGAAAAGACATAAACACACACTCTAGACTGAGCACTAATTTTGCATGCATGATTTACAAGGACAGTATAAACCTAAATTATAAAAAAATCTATTTACCACAGGTGGGACCTAGTAACTGTCCTTGCAATGATTAAAAAAAAACTACAGCATGGAGTGTTTCTATATTTGTTATTTCAGTAGCAAAGTAGAGCCCTGTGCTGCCAAAGCAGGGCATTTTACTTCTATTCTGCACGTGAAGAAGGTGAAGTCCACCAACCCCAGCTAACTTGCCTGAAGTCCAATGACTGGAAATGCCAGACCTGGGGCTCAGCGTGCGTTAAGTCAAACTGGGGAGACAAGACTGAGACATGTATTAAAGAAGCACTAAAAACTGAAAAATGCATGAAAAATATATCAAAGCTTAACATAAAGCTACAGTAATCAAGATAGTGCAGTAACGGCACAGGACACACACAGAGACCAATGGAACAGAAACGAGAGTCCAGGATAAACCCTTCCGTTTACCGTGAACTAACTTTTGACAAGGCTGCTGAGACAACGCAACGGAGAAAGAAGAGCCTTCATAAGAAGTGGTGCTGGCGTAACTCTATCCACATGCAGAAAGAGGAATTCAGGGCCCTAACCACACAGAGATGAACTTGGGATGGATCAGAGAGCTAAATGTAAGAGCAGAGAACATTAAATTTTTAGAGGAGAACATAAGACAAAATCTCTGTGATCTTGAGCTTGGCAAAGATTTTTTAGATACGACACCAAAAGCATGACTCATAAAAGAAACAAATTCATAAACTGGATTTCGTCAATATCCAAAACTGCTTACTGTATGCACGCTAATGGACTTGTCTCCAGAATATATGAAGAAGTCTTTCAACTCAACAAGATGGCACAATTTTTTAAACAGGCAAAGGATATGAATAGGAATTCTGCTGACAAAGATATACATATGGTCAGTAAGTACATGAAAAGATGTTCAACATCATTAGTCATTACAAAAATGCAAATCAAAACCACAACGGGATACCATGTCCCATCCACTGGAATGGTTATAATCCAAAAAAGTGTTGGCAAGGACGTGGAGAAAACAGAACCCCCATTTGCTGCTGGTGGGAATTCAAATAGGGCAGCTGTTTTGCAGAGCAGTTTGGTGATTCCTCAAAATGCTAAGCACAGAGTTACCTAATAACTCTGCAATTCCACAGCGAAACACCTGCCCAAGGGAGATGAAAACACACGTCCACACGGAAAGCCTGTACCTGGATGTTCACAGCAGCCTTCCTCAGAAATCCCTGAAGAGCAAGCAACCCGAACACCCATCCACGGAGAAATGCTTAAATAAAACGTGGCATTATTCATACAATGCAATATTTAGCGACAAGAAGAAATAAAATACTGATATGTATTTCAATATGGATGAACCGCTTACGTTAAGTGAAAGAAGCCAGTCACAAGAGACCAAATATTGTGTGGTTCCATTTACATGAGATGGCCAGGACAGGACAGTCAGCAGAAGACAGAAAGTGGACTGGTGGCTGCTCAGGGGTGGGGGAGCAGCAGGACCGGGGACCAGGCTTCTTTTGGGGTGATGAAAATGTCCTGAAATCAGGTTGTGATGGTGTTTACACAACTCCATACTACACTAAAACCACTCATCTGTGCACTTCCAGAGTGAACTTCACTAGGATACAAATCTGCAAAACTCCCATTTATTATATATATACTTATTTATTTATATAGGTATATATGTCTAGTCAAGACTATGGTTTTTCCAGTGGTCATGTATGGATGTGAGAGTTGGACTGTGAAGAAAGCTGAGCGCCGAAGAACTGATGCTTTTGAACTGTGGTGTTGGAGAAGACTCTTGAGAGTCCCTTGGACTGCAAGGAGATCCAACCAGCCCATTCTAAAGGAGATCGGTCCTGGGTGTTCTTTGAAAGGAATGATGCTAAAGCTGAAACTCCAGTACTTTGGCCACCTCATGCGAAGAGCTGACTCATTGGAAAAGACTCTGATGCTGGGAGGGATTGGGGGCAGGAGGAGAAGGGGACGACAGAGGATGAGATGGCTGGATGGCATCACTGACTCAATGGACTTGAGTTTGAGTGAACTCCAGGAGTTGGTGATGGACAGGGAGGCCTGGCGTGCTGCAATTCACGGGGTCGCAAAGAGTCGGACACGACTGAGTGACTGAACTGAACTGATATGTATATAAAAAATACGTACATTACACACAGACACACACACATATATACAGTCATTCAGGTGACCAAAATGTATTTTTAAGATACATCAGGTTTCTGGACTGCAGGTCCCCAAACCCCTGGAATTTCTAAGCAACCAGGACAATGGGGGTATTTTCTGTCGCAACACGCAGTCTCTAGTCCTCGGTTCCTGAGGTCACTTCAGAGCCATAAAGGTGAATGGGTGCCCTGTTACTCACGCGAATGAAGTGACTTTTGGCAGGCACCTGAGGGGGTTGGGGGGACTGGCTGCCTGAGGAACCAAGAGGAGCTGCTTGGGACTTTCAGTGCCACCCTCCAATTTCTGGGGAGTGGGGAGGGGACAGAAGCTGCATCACAGAGGCCGCCGTGCAACCCAAGAAAGAGGGGTTCCGCGTGCTTTCAGGACAGGACCGGGAGCCGGTGCGGCGTGTGGCCGGGCCCCAGGAGGACAGAGCTCCTCTGGGCCGGACCCCGTCTTCCATGTGCCTCCCACGGCTGTGGACTCACATCTTTCGATACCCTTTACAGATAATTCATCATCTGGTGAGTCGAGGGCTGCCGCAGTTCTATGAGCGGCTCCAGAGGTCACTGGATCTAAGGAGGGGGTGGTGGGGACTTCTGACTTACAGCCGGTGGTAACAACCTGAGCTTTGAGAATACTGGAGTGGGTTGCCATTCTCTTCTCCAGGGGAACTTCCCAACACAGAGATCAAACTCAGGTCTCCTGCATTGCAGGCAGATCTGAGCCACCGGAGAATGTATGTTAAAGTAACTCCTTCAGGAAGAAAACCAAAAATTAAACCAGATGGAAATAAGAATATACAAAAGACTGAAGTGCACTGGAAATGGTAACTCTGTGGGCAACCAGTACTCTGCCCAGAGAGCCTACTCTTTACAGAGCTTTTTTGGAAAAAGAGTCTTTAGGGAGATAGAATGCTGAGGCGTAGACATGAATTTTTGGGCGTCTGGGTTGACATTTCTATTCTGAAAGGTGCGGTGAGTGTGGTGGTTAGGGACTGCAAGGAGCCAGGCACTGGATGCCCAGTCACAGGGTCAACCTAAGCAAGGCCTCACTTCTCTTCTTCCAGAGCCTAGAACAGTGCTGGTACACAGTAGGTGCTCAGAAAAAGAATTTGTAAAAAGTCTATGCAACAGAAAGGATAAGCACTACTGCTATGTAACTGCCACCACATTCACTGACCTCACCATCATCAGGACACTCCCCAGAGGACAGGAGAGACTCCTGGCCCTGGCTCATGAGAATCCTCATTCCAGAGACGGTCCTGGTGGCCGCAGCTCCTGGTCTCTTCTGCTGGCTTTAGCACACCGGGTGCAGAGCCACTGGGCTGTCACAGAGGTACGAAGGGACTCATGCTTCCCGAGTAACCAAACTCTGAACAGGTGTGTATGAGAGAGACGGAGAACGAGAGTGGAAAATGGAGGGAAGAACATGGCTACTTTATGAAGCTCAAGCCAGATTGTCAGATCAAAAACTAGGACAAAAACAATGTTGCAAAAACAATGCAACGTAAAGGAGGACTCTATCAGGTCAGGAGACAGGACACACCCCAGCACTGCACGCCCTCATCCTGTCTGGTAACAGTCTGGAAGTGCTGGAGCCTCAGCCTGGGCACCTCATCCCACCAACTTCAACCTGAAAGATCACTCAAGGTTTCCTCTACTAAGCCTTTCCTGTTTCCTCAGATCAACAGTGACCTATGGCTCCCATCCCTGACAGTCCGGCGCATCATACCTTTCATCAGTTTACGGCCAACTTTGGACTTCGTTTTCAAGTCTCACGTTGTAGTTCCACAAGCCCCCGGAGGAAGCTGTATAGCCCGGTGGTTAAGAACACAAGCTCTGGAGGGCGCTGGTGGGGTTAGGGCCTACGACCACTTGCGGTAGTTACAACTGCACTCACCTCACACGCTAGTGACGCCATGCTCACAATTCCCCAAGCCAGGCTTCAGCGGTATGTGAACCGTGAACTTCGCGATGTTCAAGCTGGTCTTAGAAAAGGCAGAGGAACCAGAGATCAAATTGCCAACATCCGCTGGATCATGGAAAAAGCAAGAGAGTTCCAGAAAAGCATCTATTTCTGCTTTATTGACTATGCCAAAGCCTTTGACTGTGTGGATCACAATAAACTGTGGAAAATTCTGAAAGAGATGGGAATACCAGACCACCTGACCTGCCTCTTGAGAAATCTGTATGCAGGTCAGGAAGCAACAGTTAGAACTGGACATGGAACAACAGACTGGTTCCAAATAGGAAAAGGAGTCCGTCAAGGGTGTACATTGTCACCCTGCTTATTTAACTTCTATGCAGAGTACATCATGAGAAATGCTGGACTGGAAGAAGCACAAGCTGGAATCAAGAGTGCCGGGGGAAATATCAAAAACCTCAGATATGCAGATGACACCATCCTTATGGCAGAAAGTGAAGAGGAACTAAAAAGCCTCTTGATGAAAGTGAAAGTGGAGAGTGAAAAAGTCGGCTTAAAGCTCAACATTCAGAAAACGAAGATCATGGCATCCGGTCCCACCACTTCATGGGAAATAGATGGGCAAACAGTGGAAACACTGTCAGACTTTATTTTTTGGGGCTCCAAAATCACTGCAGATGGTGACTGCAGCCATGAAATTAAAAGACGCTTACTCCTTGGAAGGAAAGTTATGACCAACCTAGATAGCATATTCAAAAGCAGAGACATTACTTTGCCAACAAAGGTCCAGCTAGTCAAGGCTATGGTTTTTCCTGTGGTCATGTATGGATGTGAGAGTTCGACTGGGAAGAAAGCTGAGCGATGAAGAATTGATGCTTTTGAACTGTGTTGTTGGAGAAGACTCTTGAGAGTCCCTTGGACTGCAAGGAGATCCAACCAGTCCATTCTGAAGATCAGCCCTGGGATTTCTTTGGAGGGAATGATGCTGAAGCTGAAACTCCAGTACTTTGGCCACCTCACGCGAAGAGTTGACTCACTGGAAAAGACTCTGATGCTGGGAGGGATTGGGGGCAGGAGGAGAAGGGGACGACAGAGGATGAGATGGCTGGATGGCATCACTGACTCGATGGACGTGAGCCTGAGTGAATTCCGGGAGTTGGTGATGGACAGGGAGGCCTGGCATGCTGGGATTCATGGGGTCGCAAAGAGTCGGACACGACTGATCGACTGAACTGAACTGAACTAACCACCACTTGCTAGTTGATTCATCTCTCTGTACCTCAGTTTCCTCGTTGGTCATATGGGCATCCCAACAGGCTGTTGTGAAACTGATAACCACATGGTGGCCACTGGAGGACTGGCAGAATCTGCCACACCTCAGCTAAATGTCTCCAAGATGTCCCCTCCTGCGGTGACAGCACCACTGCACACCCAGGAGCTCGAGCCACAACCCTGGGGGTCACCTGGACTCCCCCATTCACACTCCCTGCCACACCCACTCACCAGCAAGACCTGCCGGCTCTTCCTCCAAAACCCACAGCCACGTGTGTGTGCTGCCATTACACTCCCCTCAGGCTGAGCCTCTGACACCTCTCACCATCTATATATTGTGCCTCCCCTCTGACCACCATCCCCTTCATTTCCCACAAAGCTGCTCTGGGGAAAGGGTGGCCCTTTAAATGTCAGGATGATCGTGTCACTTTCCTATTTACTTCCCACCGTCTGGAGGATGGGGCTTCCCAGGTGGCTCAGTGGTAAAAAATCCACCAGCCAATGCTGGAGACACAAGAGACATGGGTTCGATCCCTGGGTCAGGAAGATCCCTTGAAGCAGGCAACCTACTCCAGTATTCTTGCCCAGGAAATCCCATGGACAGAGGAGCCTGGCGGGCCACAATGCACAGGGTTGCAAAGAACGAGATACAGCTGAGAGGTTGAACACACACGTGTCTGGAGGACAGGGGGCTGCTGAAGCCACGGACAGAATGAGACTGGGTGCGTGGATGTCTTTGATCTGGGTACCACTAGAAGGCATGAGGAGAAGGGGATGACAGAGGATGAGATGGTTGGATGGCATCACCGACTTGATGGATGTGAGTTTGAGTAAACTCTGGGAGTTGGTGATGGACAGGGAGGCCTGGCCTGCTGCAGTCCATGGGGTCGCAAACAGTCGGACACGACTGAGCGACTGAACTGGACCGAACTGTTCCACTGCCCTGGGCTCACCTCCATACTGCTATGCACAGAACCAAACTCCCCTCAGGTCTGAGCCGGGATGGTGTGAAGTCTCCCTGTTACAGAAGCTTAGCCTATGCCCTGAGGTGGCACCAGGTGGAGGGGTGCTGCATCAAGAACATAAGTGAGACTAGCTCACGGTCAGGCAGCGGGCAGCGAAGAAAGAGGCTTCAAGGGAGAAAGCGCCTCACTCCTGACAGGCTGTGCAAAACACTGGAGAAAAAGGTTGCCTGTACTAACTGGGAAGGCACACGCCATGCTTATGGAGCCGGGAGGAGTCGAAGAAGAATATAAATAATTCTGTTGCTCGGTATGGCGGCACATGGCTGCTGCTCTTAGAGGGATCCCTGAAGTAAACAAGACGAAATCAGAACCGGCGATTCGCAGGCAGAGTTGTTGGACAAGAGCGCAGCTCAGAGGCTCTGCCCTCATCCCAATCCCACAGGGCTTCTGTCGGTTCCCTACGTACTTCCTACCCACACTAATTTTCCCTTCAAGCCTCGCATAGTCTCGACGATGCACCCACCCCGAGCTTGATTAGGGACCCTCCCATTACCCATCACCTCTTACCCTGCTCTTTCGCAGCAAACGACTGGAGTGTCGGCTGGCCTGGCACCCATACTACACCCAGCCCAGCGCCTGCACGTGGCGGTTTGACTCAGGAACAGCTGCGCGCAAAGGCGGGAGGACCCTTGACTTTGGACACTGAACCTCTGAGGCCTCCGCTGCAGCCCTGAACCATGTGACCAGCCCTGGGTTTCCAGGACACCAAGGTGCCCGGGTCTGCATCTCTGCGCAGGCGCATCCTGAGGGGCGACCCACCCAGGCCCCGCCCAAGCGGGCGCACACCGCCCGCCCTGGCCCGCATCTCTGCGCAGGCGCAGTCTGAGGAGAGGGCCGCCTCATCCAGGCCCCGCCCACTGCACTCCGCCCAAGCGGGTGCGCTCGGCCCGCCCGGGCCCGCAACTCTGCGCAGGCGCGGCCTGAGAGGCGGTCGGCCCCACTCAGGCCGCGCCCACTACGCTCCGCCCAAGCGGGCGCGCGCAGCCCGCCTGGGCCCGGCCTCCTCCTGCTTCAGGCGCCAGTAGTCGCCAGACCCGGTGGGCGTTTGCCCAGCGCTGCCGTCTTCCCTTTCGCAAGGCCCGGGCCCCGGGGGACTCACCGCGTCCCCCGGGACCTGCAGATCCTCAGGCCTCCGCCGTCGCCATCGGCCCAGCGCCAGGGTGTCCATGCGACCCCAGGCCCCAGGCGGCCGGGCCTTCCAGCCGCCGATAGCGGTCAGGTGCCGCCCTCCCGGCCCAGCCCGGGCTGCCGAGGCCACGCCCTCTTAGCGCACGTGCCCCAAGGGAGCCAATAAAGTGCTGGGGGCGGGGCGCCGCCAGGAACTCGCGAGCTCTGGCTGGCGCGGCGACAGGCTGGAGTAGCGGAAGCCAGAAGTTTGAGGCGATGAGGGGATTTCCTCCCTAGGTCGTTGGTTCTGTTACTTTTCTAGTCACTGTCACTCCCCTAGGTCGTTGATTCTGTCATTTCGCCGGTCACCGTCACTGCCCTAGGTCGTTGATTCTGTCTCTTCTCCGGTCACTGTGTCGGCCTTGGGGCTCCAGAGAACCTGTTTAGGGTTTCGCCACGATTCGACTTCGGGCCTGCGATCGGCAGGAGGAGCGCCCGCCTCTCCTCTTGTGATTGGTCCCTGAGCCCCGTCTGCTGTCGCTGGTTGGCTGATAGGTGGCGCAGCGGACCTGTCAGAGCGGAGGAGCGCTGGCGTCTCTGGGAGTTGTAGTCCTTGGGAGTCCGCCTCGCTTCCGGGCGGGAGCCACGCTTCAGCGCGTGGTGTTCTCCAGCCTGGTATTGCCCGGTGCACGGTGGCTTCTCGTCCAGAGGCGCTGGGAACACCCTCGGTTATCTGAAGCCGCAGCTCTGAGCTGCCGGGGCCCTCGGGCCGTGCGGAAGGAGCAAGCGAGGTCGTGCTTCCCGCGGCCGTCGTGCGGTGTGGGATTCGGGTCTTGTGCCGTCCCACCCGCGGAGCCCTGGGCCTAGCTGCGCCTCCCTCTTCTCAGAGGGCCGAGGCGCAGGAGTCCGCCAGTATGTCCAGGCTGGACCGTGCATCCCACCGCGGAGCCCCCGCTACGTTCTGCACCAAAGCGTCGAGCCTGAGATCCTTTATGCTTCATTAAAGTTGGTATAAGCTAATCCTTTGACAGTGATGGGCTGATGGGTCTGTTGGTGCACGGCTGTCTCTAGGACAGATGTTCTTCCCTGTTTAAAGAGGGATGTGCCCCCAAGGTCCCCCACAGTCTATGTACTGAGCTCTAACTGACTTTTACTGTTCTGTTAGTTTACTGTGTACAATGCAATGATCTGATATATGTATATACTGCAAAATGATCACTAGAATGAGGTACAGTTAACATATCCAACACCTCACACAGTTACAGTGTGTGTGTGTGTGTGTGTGTGTGTGGTGTGAAATGGTTTAGAACCTACTTTTAAGCATCTTTTAAATACACACTACAGCAGTGTTAACTATAATCACCATGCTGTATATTACAAGCCCAGAGCTTAATCACCTTGTAAAGACCGGGAGCTTACTGTGGCACGGATCATGAACTCCTTATTGCCAAATTCAGACTTAAATTGAAGAAAGTAGGGGAAACCACTAGACTGTTCAGGTGTGACCTAAATCAAATCCCTTACTATTATACGGTGGAAGTGAGAAATAGATTCAAGGGATTAGATCTGATAGACACAGTGCCTGAAGAACTATGGACGGAGGTTTGTGACATTGTATAAGAGGCAGGGATCAAGACCATCTCCAAGAAAAAGAAATGCAAAAAGGCAAAATGGTTGTCTGAGGAGGCTTTACAAATAGCTGTGAAAAGAAGAGAAGCGAAGGTCAAAGGAGAAAAGGAAAGATACACCCATCTGAATGCAGAGTTCCAAAGAGTAGCAAGGAGAGATAAGAAAGCTGTCCTCAATGATCAATGCAAAGAAATAGAGGAAAACAACAGAATGGGAAAGACTAGAGATCTCTTCAAGAAAATTAGAGATACCAAGGGAACATTTCATGCCAAGATGGGCAAAATAAAGGACAGAAAAGGTATGGATCTAACAGAAGCAGAAGGTATTAAGAACAGGTGGCAAGAATACACAGGAGAACTATACAAAAAAGATCTTCACCACCCAGATAATTATGATGGTGTGATCACTCACCAGACATCCTGGAATGTGAAGTCGAGTGGGCCTTAGGAAGCATCACTATGAACAAAGCTAGTGGAGGTGATGGAATTCCAGTTGAGCTATTTCAAATCCTAAAAGATGATATTGTGAAAGTGCTGCACTCAATATGAGAGCAAATTTGGAAAACTCAGCAGTGACCACAGGACTGGAAAAGGTCAGTTTTCCTTCCAATCCCAAAGAAAGGCAATGCCAAAGAATGCTCAAACTACCGCACAATTGTACTCATCTCACATGCTAGCAAAGTAATGCTCAAAATTCTCCAAGCCAGGCTTCAACAGTACGTGAACCGTGAACTTCCAGATGTTCAAGCTGGATTTAGAAAAGGAAGAGGAATCAGAGATCAAATTGCCAGCATCCATTGGATCATCAAAAAAGCAAAAGAGTTCCAGAAAAACATCTACTTCTGCTTTATTGACTATGTCAAAGCCTTTGACTGTGTGGGTCGCAACGAACTGTGGAAAATTCATCAAGAGATGGGAATACCAGACCACCTGACCTGCCTCTTGGGAAATCTGTATGCAGGTCAGGAAGCAACAGACCTGAACGTGGAACAACAGACTGGCTCCAAATCAGGAAAGGAGTACATCAAGGCTGTATATTGCCACCCTGCTTATTTAACTTACATGCAGAGTACATCATGAGAAACGCTGGACTGGATGAAGCACAAACCGGAATCAAGATTGCCGGCAGAAATATCAAACCTCAGATATGCAGATGACACCACCTTTATGGCAGAAAGCAAAGCACTCAAGAGCCTCTTGATGAAAGTAAAAGAGGAGAGTGAAAAAGCTGGCTTAAAACTCTACATTCAGAAAACTAAGATCATGGCATCTGGTCCCATCACTTCATGGCAAGTAGATGTAGAAACAATGGAAACAGTGACAGACTTTATTTTGGGGGGCTCCAAAATCACTGCAGATGGTGACCGCAGCCATAAAATTAAAAGACACTTGCTCGTTGGAAGAAAAGTTATGACCAACCTAGACAGCATATTAAAAAACAGAGACATTACTTTGCCAACAAAGGTCTGTCTATTCAAAGCTATGGTTTTTCCAGTTGTCACGTATGGATGTGAGAGTTGGACGATAAAGAAAGCTGTTCAGTTGCTCAGTCGTGTCCTACTCTTTGCGACCCCATGGACTGCAGCACGCCAGGCCTCCCTGTCCATCACCAACTCCCAGAGTTTACTCAAATTCTTTTCCATTGAGTTGGTGATGCCATCCACCCACCTCATCCTCTGTCGTCCCCTTCTCCCACCTTCAGTCTTTCCCAGCAGCAGGGTCTTTTCAAATGAGTCAGTTCTTCACATCAAGTGGCCAAAGTATTGGAGTTTCAGCTTCAGCATCAGTCCTTCCAGTGAACACCCAGGACTGGTCTCCTTCAGGATGGACTGGTTGGATCTTCTTGCAGTCCAAGGGAGTCTCAAGAGTCTCCTCCAACACCACAGTTCAAAAGCATCAATTCTTCAGTGCTCAGCTTTCTTAATAGTTCAAAAGCAGCTTATGAACCAACCAAAACCAGCAGCCCACCAATCTTCAGATTTCTTGTCTCATCTCTGATATTTGAGTCACTGTAAGTTTACTATTCTGCAGTTGGAAGCTGTTTTGTTACAAAGACCTATCCTTATCCATTGTGGTGAAATGCATGAAGCCCTACTCAGCTGGGCTACTTGCTACATGATATTCAGCAGATTAAATAGCTAATTACCTCAGTTTTCTCGTTTGTAAAAGAGGATGGGCTTCTCTGGTAGCTGAGTTGGTAAAGGATCTGCCTGCAGTGCAGGAGACCCAGGTTTGATGCCTGGGTTGGGAAGATCCCCTGGAGAAGGAAATGGCAAACCATTCCAGTATCCTTGCCTGGAAAATCCCATGGGCAGAGAAGCCTGGTGGGCTGTAGTCCATGAAGTCGCAGAGTTGGGCACAGCTGAGCCACTAACACTTTCACTTTCACATGGTATTGGGAGGATTAAATGAGGTACTTACATAAAGTACTTAGAACAATGACTGATACAAACTAAATACTCGATAGTACCGGTAATATTTCTAGGACTACTAGTTAATCCTGTACCAACAACCATTGGGACCTTCCAGTGACGAGGAAATTAAGTTCTGGGCTTGTAATATACAGCATGGTGATGGTATGGTTAACAGTGCTGTATTATATGTTTCAAAGATGCTTAAGAGTACGTTTTAAAACATCTCACACCACACACACAAAATGTAACTCTGTGAGGTGCTGGATGTGTTAACATACCTTGTTCTAGCAATCCCTTTGCAGTATATACGTATATCAGATCATTGCCTTGTACACAGTAAACTAAGAAAATAAATGTCCACTGCTGCTGCTGCTAAGTCGCTTCAGTCGTGTCCAACTCTGTGCGACCCCATAGGCGGCAGCCCACCAGGCTCCCCGTCCCTGGGATTGTCCAGGCAAGAACACTGGAGTGGGTTGCCATTTCCTTCTCCAATGCATGCAAGTGAAAAGTGAAAGGGAAGTCGCTCAGTCATGTCCTACTCTTAGCGACCCCATGGACTGCAGTCCACCAGGTTCCGCCATCCACGGGATTTTCCAGGCAAGAGTACTGGAGTGGGGTGCCACTGCCTTCTCTAAATGTCCGCTAGAGCTCAGTAAATATGCGTGTGGGGGACCTTGGGGCCAGATGTGGTTTTGGAATTCAAAGTTTTTTGGATTCTGTTTTAAAGGGCAGTATATATACAACAAGAAACTTTCAGTGGGGTCTGGAACCACATATAATCAAAGACAGTATTTCTGTAGCAAAAATGTGTGAATAGTCACAAATATTACCCGGAAATGGGATATATAAAGGCTGTAAATAGTCTCAGTCTCCATGTTAGTTCAAATGAGTTTGCTCCAAACTTAGGGCCTCCCTTGTGGCTCAGCTGGTAAAGGATCTGCCTGCAATGGAAACCTGGGTTCGATCCCTGGGTTGGGAAGATCCCCTGGAGAAGGAAAAGGCTACCCACTCCAGTATTCTGGCATGCAGAATTCCATGGACTGTATAGTCCATGGGATCGCAAGGAGTCGGGCACGACTAGGCGACTTTCACTTTACTTTCACTTAGGGGAAAACTTCTAAGTCTTAGAACGTTTTGCATTTCAGAATTGAAAGTAAAGTAGTATTGTAGACCTATATTACTACCTCTACTTTAAAAGCTTTGTATGTGTCTTGCAGTTGAGATTAAATGACCTGCTTGGTCGTTCAGTTTCACTGCTCTTTGCACCTAGGGCTGCTTTTTCAGATGCTTGATCCAAACGTTGGCTAATAGGGGCACAGAAGCTTAGTCCCTGAGGAAGGAACAGGTGGTCTCCTTGACCAAATTCTAGTCAGGCTTCTCTGAATCCTCTTATCAACTAGGCTGTGACCTTCAGGCTCCCAGGTTCACCCCTGCATTTTCCAATTTTGGCACAAATTCTGCTGAGTCAACTTAGCTGGAAGCCCTCGCCCCTGGTCTCTGATCACCCTTGGTCTCTGATGGGGCTCCTCATCCTCCACCGTCCCCCAGGGGATGTCTGATCATGGTGCTCTGCGTTCAGCAAGAATGCTGCTAGGTTAACTTAGCCAGAACCTCCCCTTATACATGATGTTTCCTCTTAGAAAGTTTCCATCCACAACCCCACTCTCCCTACCATGCTCCTTGGCTATAAATTCCCCCTTTCCCTTGTGTTTAGCGTTGAGCCCACTCTCTCTGCGCTCACAAAATTCCATTTCAGTAGTCCCTATACCTGTCCCAGTGGTCCCCCTGCATTAAGGCCGCCTTATTCTTTAACAAGTGTCACGATTCTTTTTTCCTTTAATACAATTGGTATGTTTGGAACGACACAGTTTCGTGTAGCACACTACCAAACACGGGCCATCTGGGTACCAACCAAAAGATGTGCACTAAACCTCTCCTGTTATTTACCTCATATATTTAGATTCTTGTATCTTAAAACTTAAGACTTTAAAAATACAAAGTATCTAAAAAGTGATAGTTTGAAGTATTCACTATTCTAATGTATTATATACAATAACAGAATAAAACAGGAGAAAGCTTCATGACATTGGATTCTTGCATATGATGCCAGAAACAGTCAATAAAAGAAAAATTAGGTAAATTGAACTATATAAAAATGTAAAATTTTTGTGAAAAGATGCTATTGCACAGTGAAAGGCAACCCCCAAAATGGAGTAAATATTTGCAAATTATATATTTGATAAGGAGTTAATATCCAAAACACATAAAGAACTCCTACAACTCAGACAACTTGATTTAAAAAAGGACAAAGTACTGGAATAGATGTTTCTTCAAAGGTAATATACAAACGGTCATGAGAAGATGCTCAACATCACTAATGATTAGGGAACATGCACATCAAAACCACAATGAGATACCTCTTCATACCCATTAGAAGGGCTATTATAAAACTAATAAGTGTTGGCTAGAATGTGGAGAAATTGGGGCTGTTGTGTGTTACAGATGAGAATGTAAAATGATGCGGACACTATTAAAAATAGTATGGTATGTCCTTAAAAAGTTAAAGATAAAATTACCATATCATGCAATTCCATTTCTGAGTATCTACACTGAATAATGAAAAGCAAGGAGCAGCACCACTCACAATGGCCAAGGGGTGGAAGCAACCCAGGTGTCCGCAGGTGGGTGAAGGAGCAAAACGTGATCCAGCCATACAATGGAATATTATTCAGTCTTCAAAGAAAGGAAATTCCAGCACCGGTTTACAACATGAATGAACCCTAAGGACATTATGCAAAATGAAATAAGCAGGTCACAAAAGGTCAAGTGCAAAAGAATTCTACTTCTGTGAAGTAGTAGAGTAGTCAGACTCACAGAGACAGACAGCAGCGTGGTGGCTTCTGGCGACCAGGGGAGGGGGATGAAGAGTTTAACTGGGGCAGAGTTTCAGTGCAGTTCAGTCGCTCAGTTGTGTCTGACTCTTTGCAACCCCATGGCCTGCCGTACCCCAGGCTTCCCTGTCCTCCACTATCTCCCGGAGTTCGCTCAAACTCACGTCCATTGAGTCGGTGATGCCATCCAACCATCTCATCCTCTGTCATCCCTTTCTCCTCCTGCCTTCAATCTTTCCCAGTGTCAGGATCTTTTCCAATGAATTAACTCTTCAGTTTATGCATGTGTGCGCGCGCGCACGCGCGCACGCGTGTGTGTGTATTTGCCAGTTCATGGCAAATAGAAGGGGAAAAAGTGGAAGCAGTGACAGATATTCTTTTCTTGGGCTGCAAAATCACTGTGGATGTCGATTGCAGCCATGAAATTAAAAGATGCTTGCTCCTTGGAAGGAAAGCTATGACAAACCTAGACAGTGGGTTAAAAGGCAGAGACATCACTTTGCTGAAAAATGTCCATATAGTCAAAGCTATGGTTTTTCCAGCAGTCATATATGGATGTGAGAGTTGGACCATAAAGAAGGCTGAAGTGAAGTGGAAGTCACTCAGTTATGTCTGACTCTTTGCAACCTCATGGACTATATAGTCCATGGAATTCTCCAGGCCAGAATACTGGAGTGGGTAACTTTTCCCTTCTGCAGGGGATCTTCCCAACCCAGGGATGCAACCCAGGTCTCCTGCATTGCAGGCTGATTCTTTACCAGCTGAACCACAAGGGAAGCAAAGAAGGCTGAGTGCCAATGAATTGATGCTTTTGAATTGTGGTGCTGGAAAAGACTCTTCAGAGTTTCTTGAACACCAAGGAGATCAAACCAGTCAATCCTAAAGGAAATCAACCCTAAATATTCATTGGAAGGACTGATGCTCAAGCTGAAGCTCTAATACTTAGGCCACATGATGCGAAGAACCAACTCACTGGAAAAGACCCTGATGATGGAAAGATTGAAGGTGGGAGGAGAAGGGGTGACAGAGGATAAGATGGTTGGATGGCATCACCGACTCAATGGACATGAATCTGAGCAAACTCTGGGAGATAGTGGAGGACAGAGGAGCTATGCGGTCACAAAGAGTCAGACGTGACTTAGTGACTGAACAATAACAATCGTGTGTGTGTGTGTGTGTGTGTGTGTGTACTGTCCCTTCTGTAGTGGGGCACTCTGAGTTTACTGTGAGACCCTGTACAGTGCCCAGCATGATGTGTGGTACTTGGCACGTTTGCAGTTCACCGTGGCTGGTGGGAGGAACCTCTAGTCTTTCCTAGCCAAGCACTGGATCATTCAGAGTCCAGGAAGATTCTGGAAAGGTTCTGTCTGCTTAACTAGTGAGGTATGTTGAGAGGAGCATTCACAGCCTCAGTCTCCTCATCTATAAAATGGGAGTAAAGCCTCTCAGGGATGTCAGGGCTTCATGGAGTAGCTGTGGGTTGCCTTTGATAGCATGCTCTTCACAGTCTTTCTAATGGGTGGGAGGTTGTGTGCACACATACATGTCTTGTGTGTCTGTATATGTCTTGTGAGAAGGGGGTGAGAAACTTTTGATTCACCTGTTGCAAAGTCATTACTTCTACTTTTCCACCGACTTAAACTTCCTCCTTTAAATCTTTAATGACATTTGTAAAAGATAATACTGCAGTGGGTGGCCATTTCCTTCTCCAGGGTATATTCCTAACCCAGGGATCAAACCCACGTCTCCTGCACTGGCAGGTGGATTCTTTACCACTCAGCCACCAGGGAAACCCTGTTTTACATACTGATGGCCAGAAGCACAGAGCCTGGCTCATAGTATTTAATAAATGCTCTTTCCTTTCTTCTTGCCCTCTTATTTTAAAAAATTTCCCAGAACTTCCTTGGGCACTAGTATAGATTATTGACTATTTCATTCCTTTGAAATTCACAATTTCTTTAGATATTCTGTGACAATGCTGTTTATCATCTTTGCCTGGAAAGGCGTCTCCCTAAAGGGCAATAGCTCTCCTTATTTTCCGTTGCTTGAGGAAACCATCCCCTGCTGAGAGAAGCTAAGCCCCACCCCCACGCCGTCTGCCTGACTCCAGCCCCCAGGACAGTCGGCCCTGGGGAGCGAGCTTCTTTCTTTTCAGTCCAGTGATGGTCTCTGTGTGCCCCCGGAGGGCTGGCCTCCCCGGGGCGGAGCCTGGCCAGCAGTCGGCGCTCGGGAAGTCCCCGCCCATCGGTCGTTAACCATCTTTAGTGGTCACTCCTGCACCCTTGATTTGCTTGCTGTCATTCTCGCAGCAAGGCTGCATATTTCCCTGGTGGCTCAGACGGTAAAACGTCTGCCTACAATGCGGGAGACCCAGGTTCCATCCCTGGGTCGGGAAGATCCTCTGGAGAAGGAAATGGCAATCCATTCCAGTACTCTTGCCTGGAAAATCCCAAGGATGGAGGAGCGTGGTAGGCTACAGCCCATGGGGTCGCAAAGAGTCGGACACGACTGAGCAACTTCACTTTCGCAGCAACGCTGCAGGTCTGTCTGCAGGTTCGGATAAAGAAAGAGACGTCAGCCTCAGAGACTCGGCTGCACAAGGTTGAAGGGCGGACCTGAATTCAGACACAGCTCCGTCTGGATGTCTTCTCCTGCCCTGGCCTTTCGTTCCCGTGGAAACCCTCCTCCTTTTGTCGCAGGTCTTCCTGAAGCCCAGTGAGTTTGGCCAAGCAAACCACAGCAACAGTTCAACAAACAAAACAGCTCTGCTAGTTGCCCCAGGGGCCTTGATGTCCCCGCACGAGGTTCCAGGCACGGCTGGTGGGTACAGAGCCCCCGTGGGCTTCCTCAAGGGGTGCCTCTGCTGTGCACGGACATGAATAATCTTTATTCTGACCCACCTTTGTGCTCAAGGTGGTTCGCGCGTGGGAGTGTGCGGCCAAGGGCTTCTCTTTCTAAAAATCTGTGTCCCCAGTGCCCAGCACAGAGGAGACCCAGCGAGGGTGCTCAGGGCTGAGCCGATGAATGAATGCGTTCAGCAGAGGTAGTTGTGTGGGGTCACCTGCCCACTCTGGGCTGTTTTCAGCT
The DNA here is from genome assembly GCF_029378745.1 of Bos indicus. Lineage (NCBI taxonomy): Eukaryota > Metazoa > Chordata > Mammalia > Artiodactyla > Bovidae > Bos > Bos indicus. The sequence goes on from NC_091785.1 coordinate 48,829,392, forward strand.
AAAGACAGCCGACGTTTCTGGGATGTTAGGTGGGACAATGAAACAATGGGAATGCACAAGCCATCCACTAGCTCACTTCTTGTCTTTGTGATTTTATCTTATGCTTCCATGCCCCAGTCAAAGTGTTACTAAAGAGTGGCTGGTCAGGACTGCCTACAGGGCCCCACGGTCAGCCGCCTCTCCTGCCTTGGTCTTCAGGTGGACAGCACATGGGTAGCTCTAGGGTCCCATTCATCATGGACAGCTGCTCCATCCCAAGGCGATTAGAGTCCGAAGGATGCCCGTCTTTCTAGAAAGTCAGCACATGTTCGTCTTCCTAAGGGTCATGGTTTTGTCTCCACATTATTTTCTCTCAGGTTATTATTATTTTTTTTATGGCAAGACTCAGTATAAGATTTTTCTAAATGCAATCCTTATAATGATCCAGGTTTATTTCATTAAGGCAAATCATAATGATAATAACAATAATAATAAACCACCATTTTCAACTTTCAAAATAATGCCCCTACATGGAGCCCTTTGGGATCTAAGCCATTTCCCTATATTATTTCCTGACATTGTACATGTGCTCTTCAGGGATGATCAAAAATAGAAAATTATTTGAAAGGCTTTACAACTAGTGCAAATTAGAGATTTGTACGATATTGTAAAACATATGTGCCTCCATCCATCCCATAACGGGACTGTAAAGACTTGCTACATACAGTGGGCAGGGATTTTATAGTCTGTCATTTTGCATTTTCTGCATAGGTGCTGTAGAAAAATTAAAATATTAGTAAACCACATATGTGCTTGAAAAAGTATTAACTTTAGATTTGAACATTTTATCTCATTCTAACTTACCTCTGCTTCTAATTGCTGCATAATGATTGTCAAATGCAGACACGAGTGTACTTTCTGTGCTGTGCTATGTTTCGGCAGTAGGTGGAAACTTTAGCACGATGTTATATATTTCATCCTAAAATTTTTTTATTTGCAAGCGTATGAAGCCACATTGGCTATGTTTGACAATCCATTTTTGGCATGTATTTTCATATAAATTATAGGGTGTTCTTGCCTCTCGGCTCTCACAACATAGTAAGGAGAAAGCCCCAGGCTGTGGAAATATGACTGAGGCTGCGTTAGCATGTGGGTTGGAAATAATAAGGATTATAAATGACTCGGTAGGTAGAGAAAACAAGGGGAGAAGACTTATTGGGGAGAAGTAAAACAGCTTGCTCTGTTTATGCGCAGCTGAAAGAAGGCTCCCTGAAAGATATATCACTAGTCACCTTTTTATTTCTGAGGGGCTTTTATTAACCCCTTTTTATCAATCAAAATAAATTGATTGCCAGTGAATGCCATCTTTTCTGACTGTTTGAAATTATAAAACAAAAGCAAAGGCACACAAACTCACATACTACATCTTTCGGTAAAGAAGAGACAAATCCCTCCATAGGGATTGCTAAATAGTGTTAAATCGCTGTCCTTAAAACAAAACATCTCATTTAGGGATCGGAGTAGGCCTCGGGATTCTTCTAAACTCAACTCCCCTAGCTGCGTCAGTGGACGGGAATTCCAGAACACTGTTATTTAATATTTATGTCCCGTCGTAAAAGGACATGTTTCTGTAGGGTAAATACAGTTATGCCAAATAATAACTCGGTGCGGGGTAAGACCTGATACAAGGGGAGAAAAAAAGCAAGGTGGCCAGGAATCCCTGTGATGCGCATCTGGTCATTTCTAGCTGTGAAGCCGCGACAGAGGATGTGCGGAAACTGGAAAACCAGCCTCTCATCCAGGTGGGCAGGAGCCCCCTGCGGGTCCTCACCCGTCGGAGAGAAAGGCCTGAGAGTTTGGGGCAGTGGGCATCCGACACAGCGGTGCAGGAGGAGGGGCTTCCTGGGGGGAGGGGCTGGGGGCGTGGCGTAGCAGGACCTCCCTGAGGCCCCCGGAGCCTGGCTTCGTCCTTCTCAGCCTTGGGGACGCTGCGGCCTGACTTCTGAGGGGCTCGGCGCCTGGCAGAGCCAGGGCTGGGGGCCGTGTTTGCTTCCTCCCTCAGGTCCACACCGTAAAGGGCTGGCAGCTGGGAGGTCCCGACTTCTCCTCTTATCTTAGGAAGGAGACCTTCCCCGCCGTGTATCTCAACAGACCACGGACTGAAAAAAGAACGTGTGTCATAGCTGGAAAGTCTGAAGGTCATGTGGGCATCGACATGTTTCTATGAGATATTTATTCTGATTAAAATAGTCAAGCTTATTTCATAAGGTTTCTGCTTTGCTCTGAAGGAGGTTTGGCTGCTTTATCATGAGAACGTGAAATCCTGACCCAGGTTTACTTTTATCTTTTCAGACTTTTGTGTTTTATTTCAAAGGTTGAAATAAGACAAAATAGAGGTCCACCAAGTCATAGGGAAGGAACATGAGGATACCGAGGGTCAGGAAAAGGAGAATGGTGGCATTGGTACAGACATGGCAAGAGCATAGAACTCGAATCCCCTGGATAAAGAAACAAATGGGCAAAATGTGTTTTGAATATAAGTTAAGCTTACTTGCTGTTCAAGGTGATAAATGCTTGCAAGAGAGCACTCACCACCCCCAAAATGTGTGTGTTTGGGAGGGCGGACACTAGTAACGGGGCAGGAACCGACCCATTTATTTTATATACACACTACAGGGGACTTCCGTGCTGGCTCAGCTGTAAACTCAACTCCCTAGGTGGCTCATTGCAGGCTCAGCCTGCAATGGGGGAGATCTGGGTTCGATCGCTGGGTCGGGAAAAGAAAAGGAGGAAGGAGAAAGGAAAGGCTGCCCACTCCAGTATTCTGGCCCGGAGAACTCCATGGACAGAGGAATCTGGTAGGCTACAGTCCATGGGGTTGCAAAGAGATGGACAGGACTGAGTGACTTTCACTTTCACAGGGCAATAGAGCCTAAAGCATCATTTAAAAATCATTTGCTTTTCCCTTTCTTGTTTTGTACTAGAGGAAGAAATTTAAAGTCAGAAATTTTTCTTTCTTTTCTTTTTTCTTTTTTAACAGAAAAATCATCCTAGCCATTGTAATCTGAGGTGGGTGAGCCAGTCGAGAGACCATGGGAACTGGGAACGCTTTCAGAATCTGATGCAAATCCAGGTCTGTTCCCTTCACGCGCGGTTATTGTACTATTATACCACCTTCCTGGAGTTGCCCCTGAGCTGCAGCAGGAGCAGCGGCTGCCACACTGTGGGGCGGGGGGCTCCCACAGCTGCTCAGCGGGAGACCACCAGCGTCCCTGCCTGTCCTGCCTGCTGGACTCCAGGGGGCTGTGGCTGGCCAAGGCTCACACAGCCTGCCCGACAGCACTGGAGAGGTTCAAGAATACAGATTTCTGAGTCGTATTGATGGGTGGCAAAAACCATCACAGTATTGTAAAGTGATTATCCTCCATGTGAAATAAATAACAGAATACAGATATCAGATGATTAAAAAAAGATAGTTGGTGTTCCTTTGCCCTACACCTGGAGGAAATGCCACCGTTATTGTTTAGGTAACAGAGAGGCTGGGAAGAAGGCCTTTGTAGGTGTGGCAGACTTGTGAGGCATTTTGTCGAACATAGGATTGTTGTGTCACTGGTTAAACCAGCTAGCTCTCCCGGTTGGGACGGCTCTGTCCTCGTGTGGGAGAATCACCGACTGGCCGTGGCTTGGCCCCCAGCACTGTACAGGAGGGTGTATTCTTTAAGGGGTGTGTGTTTTCAGCATACCCTGAATTCCTTGCACAGGTAGGAAGGGCCAGCTCTGCTCACGGCGCTTGCCGGATACTCCAGACATCGGCTCTGTGAGGAGAGAGCTAAAGGCAGAAGTGGCCCTCGAGAGAGCCAAGGTCAGTGGGACGGAAGGCCTGTGAACTCCAGGGTGGAAGGGTCCCCTCTGAGACAGGACATCTCAGAGCCACATAGCCCCAAGGGGCTTACTGCTTAAGACTTCTTAGCTCGCTTTAGAATTACCTCGGATTTTACGAGGGATCTTGTTTGTGACAGCAAAGCCATTTATATCCTTAAACAAGAATTACAAACAGCAACAGAAAATTAACTCCAAAATAACCTGGAGAATAAATACACAGACACACCCGCACACACACACACACACCACTGTTTATATGTAAAATGTTTGACTCAAGATTACACACAGCTGCGGACAAACGTACAGTGACTCTGTACACTCATGATCAACAAAGTGCCATTACAGCTGTATCTGGGTGGTCACGCAGAAAACCAAACCGTCAGGTAGACAAAGGTGTGCGTAGCAGCGTGTGCGTGAGTTTCTCTCCCCTCTCACCGCACATCCCAGCCCCGGCCCCCGTACCAGCCTTTTTCATCTGTACAGGACAGACTCAGTACATTTTACAGCACCTCACATACGCTGCTGGTTGAACTGAGAAGGCAGGAGAAGGTATTAAAAATTGGCAGGTCAGGGGTGAAGCATGTTTTCGGAGGATCGACAGAGCCTCTACAGATAGAGCATCAAGATAGGGCATCAGTTTGGGTTAGTTCTGAATTGCGGCGTCTCCAGGTTGAATAAAGGAACCACTCAACAAAGGATGCTCCTTCCCCAGGCTGAAGAAGCGGCTGGTGCCACCTACAGCCTGGAAACCGGCTCTGCAACCCGCACCTGCGGCCCTGGCTGGTCCCCGAGGAAGACAGATTGGAGCCGATGCAGGGGATGGAAAATGGGCTGTCCGCTCTCAAGACAAATTTCCTCTGATAAATTGCTAACAACTAGAAGTGTGTTTAAAAATGATTTTGGCTAAAGAGATTCTGAAGATTGTAGCAATTAGATCAAGGTTTGTGAACTTCATTTCTTATAAATATATTTCTTCTAAAGTGCGTCTTATGAGATGTGGTCACATCTTTTTTTTTTTTTTTTTTGACATATAGCACTCCCAAATCATTCAGCCTAGTCCTGGATTAGGTTAGTGGGCACATACGTATCCACACTGTCCTACCTTCTTAGGGGAAACGGGATTACTAGGAAACCATCAGAGAGCACACACTTCTGAAAAGAAATGAAATGTATTTTTATTGGCGGAGCCAAGATGAAGTATGTCTTGAAATCTGTTTTACAAATAAACTTGCCCATAAATTGTCCATTCACTGCTTCGAAATCTTTTTTCACACTTGAGGAGCTGTCACAGGGTCCCTAATAAACATGAGTCTTATTTAGTTTACTGGATATGTAATTCTTCTTTTCTTTGAAAATAATTATTTTTCAAGCAAGTGCAGCAAAAATACAACCAATAAAAATCTTGCTATGGCAGCATAAACAACCTTTATAGCCAGCATATACATAGAGTTCTTCCAATAAAAGCAGTTCCTGGTAAGGAAGGGGACAGAAAATTGGCCAGACTTTGCCAAGATCGCGTGCAGGGCTCCCAAGGGTTGACAGAGGAAACCTCACACCCGTTTCCACCTCCCTATCCCAGACTAGTTCTTGGCTATGAGGATGACAGTTGGAGCATCTCAGTTGCCGAGGAGGCCCTTGGGCCACAGAGAACAAGGGGTGGTCACTTGGTGGGACCCCCGTGTGTCCAGTTTATCTCAACATCATTTGTGAGGCAACCTTCCCAAGGCCCATTCTCAGAGCCCTCAAAGCTGATGGATAGTGGGGTGCAATTCCCTGGGGGCTCCCAAGGGGCAGAACACAGACCATCCACCTCTTAGTTACCTCATTCTCATTCCAGGCCCCTCAGCAGGATTGTGCCCTGGTGGGTGGCAGGGCTGGGGCCGTCCAATGGGGGTGACCCTTTGGGGCTCCTAGGGAGGAGCGTTTGCTCAGCCCTCCCAGGCCTGCAGCCAGCTGTGGTCTGTGGTCACACCACCACTACCCCCCCACTCGGGGCCACCCCAGGGGACAGCCCCAGTCCGGGAAGATGCCTCCCCGGGAGCAGAGGTGCTGGTGCTCATTTATGCCTTTTACAGTAGCTTGAGAAGATGTTATCGCAGCTTGAGAACAGAAATTAAAGCATGTATCCTTCAGGTGCAAATCTACTGTACTTACAGCTTTACTGTTTCTCTGCAGGGGGGCTCCATTAATCTTGTAACAGTGAAATTCCTGAGGAAATTAGTTTCCTCCAGTTGGGTTATCCTCAACTGGTCTTTGGGGGAGGAGTAATTAGGATTTAAGACTCCCTCTTAAAGCAAAGGAAGTATTGGCCATTTTACCAGAGTAACAACACTTTTCAGTGCCATGCTTTGCCCATTAAAAACCTGTGTGTCTCTCAGCTCCTCAACACAGGCTCTGCAAAGATTTAGCCAGGTGGGAACCCAATTCCAAGTCCTCATCTATCGTGACCAGGTAGGTGTTTTTCTCCACCTGGGTCATTTGTGCCCACCTAGCACTCAGCACTCTGCCCTGCTGGGGAGTAACCCCTGGGCCCAAGAGGGAATAATGTGCTCTCAAAAATGGGATGGCTAAAATGCGTCCTCACCTACTCAGAGGCGCTGAAATGTTAGCTGTCACCAAACAGAATTACACCTCAGCCACACCCACGTCTCTCTTTGAACTGGGCTCAGTTCACAGACGCAGGGTGCCGCACTTTTGCTTCAATAAATGCTGCACTTTTCTTTCCCCCACAAAGAGGGGGTGTAGATTGGCTACCTGGGGCCGGTAGATGGGCTTTACCGTGGGCAGGCAAGCGGACCCAAGTCTGGTTAGGTATCGCAGGCAGTGATGTTTTTGCATCATGGACTGGAAAGAGCAAGGGCTTTGGAAGTCTGAAAAGCACCCTGTAGCTGTGTATAACCTTGTCTGCCTGTAACTCACATGTGACAAGCCCTGGTACATGATTAGGGCTCAGGGCTTCGTGGAGTGGTTTTTATTGCCAAGCTCAGAGATTCACCTGCTGAACATTAGACCTGTTGATGTCAACAGTGGTAACTGCAAAAAAGGAAGACTATTCCAAGGAGAGGACATCCCCGGTGGTCAGAGGCTAAGATTCTGTGCTCCCAATGCTGGGGGCCTGGGTTCGATCCCTGGTCAGGGAACTAGATCCCGCATGCTGCAACTAAAAATGTGTATGCCACAACGAAGAGCCAAGATCCGCTGTGCCACCACCCCGGAGACCTGGCACGGTCAGATCAATAAAAACTAAAACTCCCCTGCTCTCACTCTCCGGGAGCAAGCTCTCCTGACTCCTTGGGGGCACATCCTTCTGAAGACGTTTTCTTTGCTACATTCACCTATATAGTAATATGTCGTATTTATCTAATTCTGTTTAAAGTTGGTCATCAGAGCAAACATCTTGTGTTGCAACATGCTGTTTTCTCCCCTCTTGTTGCATTTTTCATAGTAATGTCTAGATTTTATTTACTTTCTAATAAAAATAATCTTTTTATTTAAAAATAATTGTAGGGTCACATGCAGTTACAACCCATTCTGGTATTCTTGCCTGGAGAATCCAATGGACAGAGGAGCCTGACAGGCTACAGTCCACAGGGTTGCAAAGAGCTGGACATGACTGAAGCGACTCAGCATGAAGACAGTTATAAGAAATAACACAAGATTCTGTGTATGTTCTTCCCCAAGGACAGCATCTTGAAACACTGTAGTATAATATTGTAATTAGGATGTGGATATTCATACAATCTGTCCATCTTTCCTCCATTTCCTCAGCGTTACTTTTTGTGTGTTTTTTTGTTCTATGCTATTTTGATCACATTCAGGTAATTTACCATCTTCAGTTGCATCTTCTCAGGCGGAGGCACACGTGTAACTAAAGGCCCCTTTCAGTCACTGGCACAATGCTGCCCAAGAGAAAACACGAAGTGAGCCTAAAACGAGTCACCTGCACACTTTAAAAATCTCTAGCAACCACGTTTAAAGGGTGAAAGTGAAAAGTGAAAGTTGGTCACATAGTCATGTCCGACTCTTTGCGATCCTATGGACTGTAGCCCACCGGGTGCTCCGTCCATGAAATTCCCCAGAGTATTGGAGTGGGTTGCCATTTCCTTCTCCTGGGGACCTTCCCAACCCAGGGATCAAACCTGGGTCTCCTGCATTGCAGGCAGATTCTTTACCAACTGAGCTACTAGGGAAACCTCATTTAAAAGGTAGAAAGAAGTAAATCTAATTTTAATAATACATTTCACACAACCCAGTATATTTCGACAGGCAATCACTGTAAAGACTATTCACCGGATACACTGCATGAACTTCTTTTGGCAATGAGTCTCCGAAACTCCATAAGTCCACTTCACCCCACCTCCCCCTGGTCCCAAGTAGAGAACATGGTTCACAGCACCTAGGACGTGCCGGGCTCTCACTCAGGCTCTGGGATGGAGACACAGCTCCCGCCCTTGATGCGAGACCACAGACGCTTCTAACACCGTGAGGTGTGCCCGCAGCCCAAGGCGTGCAGGAGCCCTGAACACCTGAGGGCGGCTCCACGGGGTCTGTCCTCCAACCCGGTACAGAGCCAGAAGAGCCCAGGAGGAGCCCCACGTGTCTGGGTGGAAGCAACGGCGGTAGTGAACCTGGGATCCAGGAGGAGGGGCGCTTTGGAGACAAGGCCGGGGCTGGTCTGGGGGGAACCTTAAAGAGACCACCCCTCCCACCCCCGGCCCTCCCCCAGCCATGGGCACCGGAGGCAAGGGAAGGCGCTCTGCGCGAGGTTTCCCTGGAGATGGAGGCTACCGGGACCATGGACAAGGTCACTCCAGGAGAGGAGTGCGAAGCACTGGTGGAAAGGTGGGAGGGGACGCTGCCTGGAGCGCCAGCATCAGGAGGTGCCGAGGGAATCCGGGGGAGGACTGAGGTTAGAGGGGCGCGGGGCATGGGCGAGCGGGTCCTGGAGCCGGGCCTGACCTCTCAGTGGGTGATGGTGGGCCACATGCTGACGTGGCTTCAGGTTCTTCAGGGCCCAATTCGAAACTCCTTGTCAGCGTTGAGGTTCGGAGAGGGCTCAACCTCCCTTCCCCCAATCTCCCATTCTTCCATCCCTACCTTTTGGATTAAAATTTCAGCTTGTTAAATACACGTTTCCCTGGTGGCTCAAATGGTAGAGCGTCTGCCTGCAGTGTGGGAGACCTAGGTTTGATCCCTGGGTAGGGAAGATACCCTGGAGAAGGAAATTGGAGAAGGAAATGGCAACCCACTCCAGTATTCTTGCCATGGAGAATCCCATGGACAGAGGAACTTGGTGGAGAGAGGAACCTCGTGGGCTGCAGTCCGTGGGGTCGCAAAGAGTCGGACACTACTGAGCGCCTTCACTCACTCAAATATACACTAACATCACACACACACACACACACACGCGTACATCCTTCTCCCAGCTGCCTTTGGAGCTTCTAGGATCGCAGGAAGCCCTGACTTGCAGGAGCTCCGGAGGGGAGCTTCCTGAGAGTCCAGAGCCCCGGGGGTCAGGGTCCTAACTGGCCGGCCGGACGCCGCAGCCCCAGGGTGTTCACCAGCTCGGGGCTGGCACGCGGCCCTGGGGGGCGGGGCGGGGCAGGAGGCGGGGCCGCCGGGACGGCTGGGGGCGGGGCTTCCTGCGCCACCGCCCGCGCTCCGCCCCCATCGGCCGCCCGCGCTCGATTGCTCTTGTCTGGCGGCGGCAGCATGGCGGCGGGGGCGGCTGAGGCAGCGGCGGCGGTGGTGGAGGTCGGCTCAGCTGGGCAGTTTGAGGAGCTGCTGCGCCTCAGAGCCAAGTAAGCGAGGCGGCGGGCGGCAAGGGTGAGGGGACGCGGCGGGGGCCGGCCTCACGGGCGCACTGCTCGGCTCCCTCACGCGCGGCCCAGCCTGGGCGGCCCGGACCCTGAGTCCGGGTCCCCGCCCCGGTGAGGGAGCAGGTCCACCGCAGACCCAGGTTTCGAGGCTCCGGGCGCCCCGCGGCGCCAGGCCCGGCGGCCCCGGGGGGCGGTGACGCGGGGCCCCAGCTCCCGGCCGAGGGTGGGCGCGGAGACCCCGGCCCCTCGCCGCGTCGTCCCGGGCGGGCGCTGCAGGGAGGCCGAGCGGGGCGGCAGTTGGCGTCTGAGGGCGCTCGTGGTCGGGCCGCGCTGCCTGCCCGGGCGCTGGACGGGCTCTCCCGCCTCCTGAGCGCACTCCGCCGCCCTCGGTTCTGGTTTGGCCCGGCTGCCTCTCGCCTGGGGGGAGGCGTCGGAAGGAGAGCCGCGGGGTGCGGTGGGCCCGTTCGGCGGTACCCGGAAACACCGCTCCCCGGCCCCCGACTTGCGGGTCAGCGCCGGCGGGCGCGCGGGGCCTCGGGGCGGTCTCTCCGCCTCGGCTGAGTCGAGCCCTCGCCTGGGCACCCGCCCGGCGCTCAGCCCCCTGCCAGCCCTGGGCCGCCCCTGCGCTCGCGCCCGGGTCGGGCCGCGGTGTCCTCTGCGGTGAGAGGGGTCAGGGCCGCGGGCGGCGCGTGGCCGGCGGGCGGGAGCGCCCTCGGAGGCTCCGGGGGCAGAGAGCCTGCGCGGAGCTCAGGGCGGTGGGGCGTGCGGACCTGATGCGGCCCCGAGTTTGAGCTGGAGGCCGCTGGGGAGCTCCCTGGGAGCGTGGCAGGGGGCGGGTGCCGAAAAGTGTTCATCAGAACTGCTGCTTCGGCGTTTCAGGTTCACTTGGTAAATTGTTGAAAGAGGTGGGCCCGGGGAGGCGGGTGCGTGGGGAATGACGTTGACTCATTGATGAAACGGGATGCGGCCCGGAGGCGGCCTCTGGAAGGAGCCGGGCTTGTGTGGATCTGTCCTTAATAAGCGGGCTTCCCTGGTGGCTCAGACCGTAAACTGCCTGCCTGCAATGTGTGAGACCTGGGTTCGATCCCTGGGTCTCCAGATCCTCTGGAGAAGGAAATGGCAACCCACTCCAGTACTCTTGTCTGGAAAATTCCGTGGACGGAGAAGCCTGGTAGGCTACAGTCTTTGGGATCGCAGAGTCGGACAGGACTGAGCAACTTCACTTCACTTTACCCATCTTAAGTAAACAGCGCCTGACGTCATGAGGACAGAAACCCGAAGCAAACATAAACGCGGTCACCCTCTCCCGGTGAGGATGGAGACTATTTTGCTGTTTGTGTGTTTGGCATTATTGATCCTGTGTTATTTTTTTTTTTTAACGTAAAAGTCCTTAAGACGTCGCAGTCGGTTAAAATGTCAAGTGTTAATACCGTTTGGATGCGTTCTTACCACTGGCCTGTAGGTGACATGATCCAAGTACAGAGCAGTGGCAAGAACGCATCCAAATGGTATTAAGTGAAATGATGCCTTTAGATGGGCACGTGGGAAGTGGTGCTTGGCATCTGGGGAAGGAACAGATCTCTGCTCCTTTTGGTGGAAATGGCAGCATTTCAGAATATGAAGTAGTACTTGTTAATGCTATTTAACGTCTGTTTGACAGATCATTGCTTCTCAATTTAAAAATTTCATGTGAATTGAAAATGTATTTTGCCTAAGTTATCACATGACTTAGGTTTATATGTTTATATGGTTTATATGTTAGTCTACACAGTTGGGAATAATTAAGGTTTGCAGAATAATTAAGGTTTTGCCCATTTGTAAAATATTTAATATAGTCTAATACTACATGATTTTAATACATGGTAGTTAGTGTTATCTGTACAGGAATAACTTCAGGAGCAGAACATCTGAAATAACAGTGAGACAGCAGTTTATTGACCACTAAATATTTTACTGACAAAGAACGGAGGTTCATTACATTGTTTAAAAGCACAGTAGTTAGGATTTGAGAAGGCAGTGGCACCCCACTTCAGTACTCTTGCCTGGAAAATCCCATGGACGGAGAGCCTGGTGGGCTGCAGTCTGTGGGGTCGCTAAGAGTCCACACGACTGAGCGACCTCACTTTCACTTTTCACTTTCATGCATTGGAGAAGGAAATGGCTACCTACTCCCGTGCTCTTGCCTGGAGCATCCCAGGGACGGGGGAGCCTGGTGGGTTGCCGTCTGTGGGGCCTCACAGAGTCGGACACGACTGAAGCAACTTAGCAGCAGCAGTTAGGATTTGAACCTCGTCTTCTCTTAAAGGTTTTTCCTTAAACAGTGCACCCTGCACATTGAGCTGTCCCTGAAGATGGAGAGAGCAGTGGGCCATCAGGAGAGGGTGACAGCATTTATTTGTTTCAGGTTTATGTCCTCATGATATTAGGCGTTGTTCACTTAATTGGAAAGTAGAAGTTAAGCATCTAAATTTGAGAATAACGTGGATAATTTAAAAGAACATTAATATCATTCTTTAATATTTTTAAAGGGCTTACATATTTTTGTTTGATCTTCCCAACCTCTCAGGGTATTATTGCTGTTTCACAGACGTGGAAGTTAAATTACTCTTCAAAGCCGCGTTAGTAATGATGGAATTTAAGTTGTATATGTGTACTTTTTCTTTTTACTTACGTTGGCACATACTGTTAAAAAGTTTTGTAACCTATTTAATTTTTTAAAAATGTACTCGTTGTATTTTCCCATGTTATTAAATGTTCTTTGAGATACAATTTTTAATGACTATAATATTTTATGACCATTAAGAAAACTATGTTGTTGAATAATAGATTTTTACAGTTATTTGCTATGTAAAATACTGGGGAAGTAGTCATATACATACATCTTTGTCTCTTTAATGACTTCTGTAGGATAGATCCTTGAAAGTGGTACAAGAAATTTCTGAAAGTTTCCAATTGAACTTTTACCAGTGGGATATAAAAGTGTTGTCTCACTTTATTCTTTTTATCATTGAATATTTTGATTTTAAAAATCATTTTTCAGTTTGATAAGAAGTGTTAATGTAGTCCAGCTTCACGCGTGAGAGGAAGAGGAATCAGTAACTGGTGAAGTATCAGCAGTACTTCCTCCATAGTCTCTGCCCATGCGCCGAAGCTCCTGAGTTCTAGCTACAGTGGGGCCCGTGGAGTGGGGGCCTGACTATGTGTTTCTCTCCTGCCTTCGGTGGCTCTTCCTTTGGAGCGTCCTGCTTTCTGTGTCCCAGGCAGCTGTCCCTTCTTCCTCTGTCCTGGCTGTGGCCCTTGTCCTCTATTTTCCTTTGTTTCAGCACAAGACCTTGCTTCCTGCCTGGGAAAACAGGACTTCAGTAGCCTCATCAGGCTGCTGCTTCTACTTGCCCCTCCCCCAACACAACAGATTTGCTTGTAGCTTTTCCCACTGTAGGGGCTTCCTGGTGCCTCAGACGGTAAAGAATCTGCCTGCAATGCAGGAGACCCAGGTTCGATTCCTGGGTCAGGAATATCCCCTGGAGAAGGAAATGGCAACCCACTCCAGTATTCTTGCCTGGAGAATCACGTGGACAGAGGAGCCTGATGGGCTACAGTCCATGGGGTTGCAAAGAATTGGGCACGACTGAGCAACTAACACTTTCTTTCACTTTACCCATTCTTGATTCCTTTGTTGCTGACCTAGAGGAGACTGTCTTCTCGTGTTGAATTCTTCTCTGCTCTAGGTTTCCCTGTCCTGCCACCTCTGAGAGCTTGAATCTCATGTCTTCAGCCTCTCCCTCTCACTTGCACTGTCCCCTCACAAAATAAACTATGAAGATGTTCTTGCATTGATAAAAGCCCATCCCTTGATCTGTCTGGATCCTCGCTCGCTCTCTGTTAACAGCCCAGTCTCTTACCTAGTAGGTTCCTAGCAGTTCCCTTCTTCATTCTCAGCTCAGTGGTCCACACACTGCTTCTCTCACCTGCTGAAATGACTGCCCACTGCTGGTCACTCTTCCTGCTCTGTTTGATGGTTGTCCCCCTCCCTTCCTGACTCCTGTGAGACCCCTGAACCTTCTCTGGTCTACTGCCAGGACTCCTTTCCCTCCGTCGCTCTTGACTTGGTGGTGACGAGCCCCAGAGGCTCTGCCCTTGGCCCCTTCTTTATTCTCCGGCGTGGATGAGGGTGGTGCCCGCCATCTCTTGATTCGGAGATCTGCGGATCAAGCGTGGACTTCTCTCCTGAGCTTGACTGTCACTAAGAGCCCACTAGACTTCTTTCCTCCCAGGTTGCCAGCTTCCGGACTGTGGATCGTGGCGAGTGCCACCACGACCTAAGTCACTAAGCCAGAAGCTTGGCGGTGCTGGGCCCCTTCTTTCTCAGCTGTGTTGTTTTAGTGGTTTAACGGTTGATTACTTCTTTCCTTGCCCAAGTTTAATTGTCCTTGTTTTTTTCCTCCTTGTAACATATTTTTCAATGTGTTTTCCTGAGTTTTCAGATTTTTTGTAGTTTAAAGTGAAAGTCACTCGCTCAGTCGTGTCCTAAGTCGGGTCCTACTCTTTGCGACCCCATGAACCGTATAGTCCATGGAATTCTCGAGGCCAGAATACTGGAGTGGGTAGCCCAGCCCTTCTCCAGGGGATCTTCCCGACCCAGGAATCGAACCGGGGTCTCCTGCATTGTAGGCGGATTCTTTACCAACTGAGCTATGAGGGAAGCCTTTTTGTAGTTGAGAGAGATTGTATTTGAATTTGAGTTTCCCACGTGGCGCTGATGTTAAAGAACCTGCCTGGCAATGCAGGAGCCATAAGAGACTCAGGTTCTCTCCCTGGGTCGGGAAGATCATGGCACCCACTCCAGTCTTCTTGGCTGGAGAATCCCGTGGACAGAGGAGCCTGGTGGGCTCCAGTCCATGGGGTCACAGAGTTGCACACGACTGAAGCAACTGTTTGAATTTATAATTCTGTAAAAGTGAAGGGTTTTTCAGTTGAGTATGAGGTTAGACTTAAAGGTATCTTTGCCAAGGTAGTTTTATATGAAAATAGTTAATAGATGTATACTGAGATTTCTAAGGATTTTATCAACAGTTTATTAGTCCACTATTCTGTCTGTTCATACTGTCAGTTTTTAGAAAATACTTTGTAGCATAAGAAAGTTTGTATAAAAAGCAGTTCTATTTTTTTCCTTGTTTTCTGCTTATATACTTCATTTGCCCCATTTTATTCCTATTCCTATGATCACTTCATCACAATACCATGTTTAAAAATACTAACATTAATAGTAGTAACGCATATATAGTCATTTTTCACAAACATTGTGCCCTGACTGCAGAAATCTAGTTTCCACAGGGTCTCAAAATAGAGTTAATTTACATGGCTGGTAGTTGAGGTGGATGAATATTCAGAACCACTTCATGTGAGCTAAGTATTAATTCAAAAAATGTCATTAACTTGAAAATTCATCCAAAAGAAGTCCTTGAAATCATATTTCAGCCTGTGTTTAATACAAGATTCTAGCAGTACAAAAACAATTCAGGCGGTCCTTGAAAGGTTTCTTTGGTAATAGAATTTATCCTCATTTGCTTATTTCTAAAGCTACTGTGTTTTCAAAATCTGCGTTTTACGGATTTACAGGTCCCTTCTTGTGGTCCATTTCTGGGCACCATGGGCTCCTCAGTGCGCTCAGATGAACGACGTGATGGCAGAGCTCGCTAAAGAGCACCAACAAGTTTCATTTGTGAAGGTACTGTGTTTTCAGTGTCATGTCTTAGGGATTTAATTCTGATTTATGGGTTAGACTACATTTTATTGACATAGAAAGGAGCGGTGGTGTGGGATTCCTCATATTCATAGGTAGTGTTGGAATCTGTTATTTTCACAGTAGATTATTCTTAAAAACCTTAAAATGGTTTTATATTTTTCAAGCAGGGAGTGGTGTAAAACTCACTACCCTTTCCTGAATACAGGCTTGGGTGGGAGGACAGGATGGGCAGTCAGGAGAGGGTTTATGTGGGCACTCGCAGGTGAGATCATTCATTGTGGGTAATTGTGGTTTTGTACAGTAGAGATGTTAACAAGACTTGCTTCATTGAAAAGCTAAGTGGGACATGGAAAGTGATTCAAGAAAGGTGTGTGAGGGCTGCAGGGAACAGGGGGGTAGGGGGAGCTCGCTGCCAGGGGTCCGGTAAATGCAGGCCTGCAGGGAAACCAGAGTCTCTCTGTCGCGCTGGGGAAGCAGAGGGAGAAGGAAGCAGCCTGGCTGCCTTTGTTTTCATTCACTTTGCGTGTAGCCTTCTTTGTCCTTGCTCTGGTGCTCCAGCCTCCTCATTCCTGGTGTCTTTCTTGGGTGGGCAGGGCTAGGATAATGAGAGTTACAAAGGACGAGCTCACTTGGTTTTAGCACATTTAATGTATCAGTCAGGACTTAATTGAGGCAACATGGCCAACATGTGAGTTGAGTGTTTTAGAAATGAACTTTTGGGAAGGGAGGCATACCCTATATTCAGAAGCTGAATCTTTAGGTTTTAAAAAAGCAGACAAAAACCCTATTTTAAAAAATAGCTAGAGGATATGTTGGCAAGTATATGGAGTTAAAGATGATGTGAACTGTATTTGTATGTGTGCCTCTTTATGTAGACTGAAGACCCAGAATTCTGACACATTAATTTATTTGTATAGCAGCTGATATACTTTTCAGACAGTTTCCGTTTAAATATGTGTCCTTTGAACAGGTATTGATTGTGTTTAGATGGTTCAAAATCAAAACACTGCAGGAAGAAGTCCATTGAGAAGGCCCAGCCCACTCCTTCTCGCCAGCCTTGCCGTCCCATCCCATAAGTAGCTCTTGTATTAATCTTGTATGAATTCTTGCAGTGTTTCCTTAAGCAGATAGAGCATGTATGAATAGTTAGCTTTTTAAAGTTTAAGGACTTATTTAAAATTCCAGTGAAATGTGTAATGTAACCTTAGAATACAACCTTAAAATGTCCAATATAAATAATAGAAGTGGACATTAAAACTGCATGTTTGGTCAGTGATAAAAGATAACGATTACAAGTGAAATAAATGATTAAACATTTCAATCGTAAGATTAATCAAGACAGTGGTAATTGTTGTAAGTCTGCTTTTATGTGTATCACGTTACTGGTTTAGGTAACGCATTGTTCTTAGCTGCCATTTGAATGATTTATTTAAAGTGACTATAGGATTACTTCTCACATCAGTACCAGACTCGGCAGTGAGATTTTAAGTTGTTCAAGTGCTTAAATGTCTCGGCAAGCCAAGGGTTGGGAGCCCTTATCTGCTGGGGATACCTGACCCCGACTGTACCTGCCGTTCAGAGAGGGTGACAGGTTTCCATGGGTCGTTTGCGCAGGTGTTACTTTCTGGGAAGTCACTCTGTGGCATAGTTTCCTTTTCTTAGACATCTTCAGAGGCAAAGATCATTTGCATGGAGTTCGGAAGGTAGGTGATTTAAAGGGCACAGTGCTGAGCAGTAGCCAGCCTGGGAGAGGTGAAGTACTTGAGAGCGGCGGTGGCATTTTCCAGAGGAGGGGCATGTGGTTCAACTAAACACAGCTTACTCGGTGAGAGCTCTGTGACTCTTCCAGTCTATAGAAGCGACATCCTGGTACTCTCTGTTTCTCACAATTTGATTTCTTGGTCTTTTTGTTTTTTTAACGACTGCACATTTTTGACTTGAAGTATAGAGATTAGTTCATTCTATGACTTAGATTTACAGAACCATTGCATAGAACGATCTTAAGCACTGTGTTTTTAATACTTTAATTCTAAAGTTTTGTGATCATCAATTCCTTATTTTGTAGAACATGGTAAAATACCATCTGAGAAAACCTAGCATACATTTTTTTTGTTTTTTAATCCTAGTAGTTTGTGCCCATTGGAATAGGTTGCTGAAAGGCAAGGTTTTCACTTACTGTGTTTGAATCCCCTCACTTCCTGGACTGATGATACGGCGATAAAGAATGTGTGCTCCTTACTGGTGCCACGTTTAGGCTGCCTGCCGTTGTGTTCGCCTGCATTGGCTGCCCCGTCGGTCGGGTCCTGGGGCTGGGTTCTTCCCTGACTTCACACCTCCAAGGGCTTGGAGGACATAGGTTAGTTATGTCTGTTGCTTGAAGTCTCACAGAAACCTTACATTTATTCAGAATAAGATTAAATAGCTAATTAAAATGTCAAGTGTCTTTGCATTTCAAATTATGTAAAGTCAGTTTGTTAGCACTTTAACAACAATGGGATACACATTTATCATTAAATCAAAATTGTTTGGTCAGTAGACTATTTCAGGATACAATGTCTGGTGGTGGTGTGGGAAAGAGGAAGAATAGTTTTGGGTGGTGAAATTGGGGCCACTGGTCAAATTCATGGTCCAAATCAAAGCCATTTAAAAAAAAATTAAATTCTTATATTTGGTATTATTATTACTTTTGCTTTTAAAGTAAAGATTGTATTTAAAGTGTACAACGTGATGATTTAAATCAAACCCATTTTGTGTGATGTCTTTTCTGTGTACCCCCGTGACTTTTTTTTCCCTTTCTTCTCTGAGCTTAGTCTGTTCCATTGGCTGGACTGTCAGGGAGTCTCTTGTGTTTTCATCGGCTCTGTCCTTGCGTTTTGTCCCTGTTTTGTCCCCTTCTTGACTAGGTGGTGAGACGCTTGAGGGCGGGGCCTTTACCTGGTTTGCTGTGTTTAAGTTGCTTTTCTTTGTGCAGGTGGCTCCCACCTCACGTGCCAGCCCTTTCTCCTCTTTATTCCCTCCCCCTAATTCTAGCTGAGGCCTACTAGGCTCTGATACTGAATGTACCATATACTGCACTTTGGTACAGAAATTTATTCTTGAAGTCAGACTTAGCAACGACCTGGTTGGTGAGATTTAGTATTATTGTATTTCATTTAGTATTAATCTTGTTTGTATGGTAGCTGTTCTTGCATTTTATGTGCATGGTATCTTCAGATATGAAATCAAGAGTACAGAAGGAATTATATACTTACTTTTTTTTTTTTTGATTCCTTAAAAAGGAATCTTTATAGTTTGATATATTCTTAAATGTGCCACCATCTTAAAGAACAGCTTACACTGTAATTTCTAAAGGTCTGTACAGTTAGTATAGATAATTTCTGTAGCTTACACTGTTTAAATTCAAAATAATCTTTGTGAACAATGTGTTTAAGCAGAAAATGTAGGGCAGTCTCCAGAAGGGTGCCAACTAGCTGTAAAACTAGGTATTGGCTAACTGGCTGTATAATTAGGTATCGGCATCGGCTAACTGGTTGTATAACTAGGTATCAGCTGAGTATCTGAACTTGTTTTTTTTGTGTGTCAGAATATTGATCAGTTTATTTAGTGTCTTACAGAGCATATGTAGGATTCCATTTTTTAGGAACTATAGAAATGTCTCTCAGATAATTCTAGTAGGATGGTTAAATCTTAAAAATAACCTAGTTTTAATCTGTGCTGTCTTGGTAAAAAAAACAAAACATAATTAACATAGTTTATTAGCTGTTACTGGGTAAAGTTTGGCAAAGTATTATAAAAAGTTATTAGAAATGTTCATTTAAATACTATTTTGAAATTTATGTTTGACTTTCTGGCAAACAAAGAATTTGACTTTGAAAAACTCGCCTTTCGTAGCACGTCACAGAGTGAAAAGAAGTCCTGTGTGAGGCGTGACAGAGAGTCCCAGAGTGTCAGGCGCTTTTGTTTGCTTGCTTGTTTCCTTGAAGTCTAGTTGATTTATGTTGAAAGGTTGAGTTTTCTCATCCTTGCCTTTACCTTGGAGCCTCTGCCGCCACTGGCAAGTAGTCACTTGTGTTTTTGGCTTAGGAATAGTGACTACTGTTCAGCATTCTGTTTCTTGGACACTCAATTGTATGCCACACCGGATGCTAGTTACTGGGAATGCAGGACAGTAAGGGTGTAGACAGTAAATGGGTAACACAGTGCCAGGGTAATCTCAGGTGGTGTGAATTTCAACAGAAGAAATAAATAGGCAGGCTGTGAAGAGGGGTCTTGGGTAGGCGGGGTGCTTTTATGTAGGTTGTGCTGAAAGGGTGTATCTAACAAGTGAGAGTTAAAAAACGCAAAGATGACAGTCACTGGAAGTGCTGGCAGAGAGCCTTTAGGTAGAGGCTTAGCAGGTGCAGACCTCAGAAGAGCAGTGGGCGGCCAGCGGGGCTGGAGAAGAGGGAAGGGGTCGAAGCCCTGACCGGAAGCTGCAGAGGCAGGGAGGGCCACGTGGCCTTGTGACCCATGGTCGAGTTTTGGTTTTATTGCAAGTGCAGTCTGATGCAGTCTGATTCCTAAGTCGATTACTGTGGCTGCCACATGGAGAATGGTTTGAAGTGGGTAAGAGTACAGACTAGAAGCAGGTCTACCAGTTAGGAGGCTGTTTCACTAGGCCAGGTAAGAGATTTCTTGGACATTAGTGGGGAGATTGTTGAAATGCTGTTATTGTCTGCGTCGGCTTATGTTTTAGAGGGGGCACCCAGGAGACCTCTTGATGGATTGGATGTCAGGGTGGAGGAAATAGATCAGTTAAGATTGTCTCCTTTTTGATCTGAGTAGCTTGGTGGATTAAATGAGATCGGGTCTGCCCTGGGGAGGAACAGGTGCAGTGGGAAATGTCTAGTGGGGATCTGCGGGCAGATGTCGAGTGTGTGGCTTGGAGGTGAGAGGAGAGGTTTGTCCTAGGTAGAGGTTGGGTGGCGGTGCCATACTGGAGTTCCTTAGAGCCAGGGTGTTGCCTGAGACCACTCTGCTAGGAAAGTGAGTATAGGTAAGAGAAGCAGGTGCAGAACCAAGTCCTGGGATGTGCAGCAACATCGTGGTTGGCAAAGGTGAAGGAAGAAGCCAGATACTCAGGCCAGGAGTTAGAGGAAGAGAAGACACGGAAAGCCAAGGGAAGGGAATCTGAGAAGGCAGCTGTGGTCACGCTTACTGAGTGAGACTGCAAGGTCAGTAAAATGAGGAGACGAGGAGGAACCGTTGGGTCTGGTGAGCTGGTAACAGGGCTGTGTAGAGTGGACTGTGCCTAGAGCCAGACTGCCTCACCTCCCGCTCGGCAGTGAGGGACCTAGAAACGGGCTACGATGATAGCACCCGCCGTGAGGGCCCCTGCGGGGGCTCAGACGGTGAAGATCCTGCCCGCGGTGCAGGAGACCTGGGTTTGGTCCTTGGGTTGGGAAGCTTTCCCCAGAGAAGAGATTGGCTACCCACTCTAGTATTCTTGCCTGGAGAATTCCATGGACAGAGGAGCCTGGCAGGCTACACTCCATGGGGTTGCAAAGAGTCAGACATGACTGAACGACTAACGCTCACTCGCTCACTCACCGTGAGGATTAAATGAACTCAGTATGTGAATGCACTCAGAATGTTGTCTGGCTTAGAGTACACCATAGCTCTTAGCCATTACCATCATGGTGGTCTTTGGGGACCCCTGATATATCAAAGGAGATGATGGAGATTCCTTCTGTCTGGATTCATCCTGCTGTAGTAGAGCTCCCCTGCCCTCCTCCCCTCTCCACAGACACACAGCACCCTGGGTGGGAAGGGTCCAAGTTTGAGATTGACGGTGTAGGAAGCACGTGGTTCCCCCAAGGCATTCTGGCTGGGAATCCATTCTGGAAGTGTCCATGTCTGTCTGGTCCTGAAGTCATATATAATCCTGTCTTTTAAATTTGCTGTTTCTTACTTGTTGTGGTAGAAAAGGTAACCGTAGCATAATGAGGAAAGCACAGGGTTTGTCGTCAAACAGACATGGGTTGGTTTCTCAGCTCTCCTGCTAATTAACTGTGTCTGGAGTGACCTCTGTCCTGGCCCCTGTGGAGCTGAGATGATAACGCGGGCCCTGCTTTCCAGTTGTGACAAGTCTGGTGTACAGCACAGAGCAGGCCTCCAAGGAAGGTAGCTCTTATTGGCCATCTTTGGTCTCTTCAGAATGTAGAAGAAAATTGAAATTAAAAGTTTTGAATATGTATGCATTTATCTTCTACTTCCATTGTTATAACTGTTATGTTGCTTTACATCCATCAGAAATATTTCCAAGGAGTTTTAGTGCTGTGAAGGTTTTCGGACTTCAGCTGCCCTTGCTATTCTGGGGAGCGGCTTTGCCTTTAATGGCCCTCCTGGTCTGGACTCAGGAGGATTTGCCTGTCACTGTTGCCTTTGTCTTATTAAGCTCCGTCTTCTGGGAGCTCATTTGAGGGGAGGCACGTGTAGTGATCCTCCTGGCTTCAGCAGGAATTTTGAGAGCATCATTTGCTTCCCAGAAGAGTTGTCAGTAAGGGGCCCTACTGGAAACCAGCAGACATATGAGAAGAGATCAGCTTTTAAAAGCATATAGGAATTTGATTTTATGAGTCAGGATGTGACTTGTTTTGTTCTGTTTAAGACTCTGTTATCTTGCTTCTACTTAGTAGCACCTGTTTTTTGATTCGTATTACTTTTCTGTTAGAATCCCGGAGTGCGAGCGATGGGGATCTTCACTGAGCCTGGCCCAGTGCCCAGAGTGTGGGGGGCACTTACCAGACGTTAGTGCTGCCTCGGTCACCACCTTTCTGCTCTCCTTTGGTCTAGTGTGGAGTTGTCTGAAAGAATATGGTACAGAAGTTCCTTAGACTTTAGAAAGAGTGTCTTCTGAACAGCTGTCTCCAAATGCTTAACCTTCTCTCTGTTCTTTTTTTCAGTTTTATTGGACAGTTGACATTGATTTTAAAATATATGTGGTTTCTTACATTAAAAATGAAAATAATTTAAAGTATTGTTTCAAAAGGGTGTTCTAAAGAAAATAGAATTAAGGTGGTAAAAGAGCACCCAAGAATATACGAGATGGACGATACAAGCCACAGACATGGGATAGCCTCCCCCTGTGTCATGGTCATTTTTATGGATAGAAACAGTGGATTGGTTAAAGCTCTAGATAAAGATAGTATTTTAAGCCCAGTGGAAATCTTTTACTCTTGGAAAAACACAGTGTATATATTTTTAAAACTCTTTAATAACATAATTTATCAATAAACTTTATTTCCTATAGGTATAATGTGGATACAGATTTTTATTGGTTTTAAAAGTTTGTATTAGCATTGACAGTCCTGTGAGGGAAAAACACAATATATCTTGGTTTTTCTCAAAGTATCTAAAGTCCACATAAAAAGCTTATAGTAATTTTATTCTCATTTAGAGAACGTGTTACTAATAAATATGTTTATGTGTCAGATATCACATCAGATCTTGTTGAAGGGCTTCAAGGAAATTTTCAAATAGAATGTGGTCATCTTATTTAAAATGCATTTAAATGTATGAACAGACCCAGAAGCAAGTAACCTAGCAAGATATCTATCTGCTTAGGGTTCAGCAGCCTTGCAGGAGTTAAAAGTAAAATTTATCAGACATCAATAGTTTATTGAAGAAATACTCCTTTTTGCTTCATAATTTGCAGAAGGCTGCAACTGTCAGTCATGATGTACTGCCTCTTGAAATTAGTCAATAGAGCAAACAGCAAGAATTGCTGTGGGCAGAAAATAAGCACTGTAATCATGACATAACTGGGGTCAGTGATTTATGGATTTCAATATAGTAGTAGCTGCATATGATTGAAAATTTACTAGGTCACTAGTGCACCAAAAATTTTATTCACAGCCTCCAGGCATCTTTTGAAATGTGCAACAAAATAAAAACCTCTGAACCTGTTTTGACACCGCAGACTCAGTGGATGACATGCCAGCCCAGTGAGTCTCATTTAAATGTAAATGTGTCATAAACTTTTGTACTGTGCTCTTTTAAAAAACGTCAACTACCTGAAGGGATAATGCATGTGAAACTGATTTACATGTGAAGTAGTTAAAAAGAGAAGACCTTTTTATAATCATGCTTAAATTCTTTTATTTTAAAGTTGGAAGCGGAAGCTGTTCCTGAAGTATCTGAAAAATATGAAATTAGTTCTGTTCCCACCTTTCTGTTTTTCAAGGTAAGGCTAAAGACGGTGGAAGAGATTGCGGAGTACCGCGGGGCTGCCTTCGCCGGTTCCTTTCCCCTTTCCCCTGATGCTGAGCACCAGGTGTTTGCCTGCTCCTCGCCCTGACCTGTCTTGTAGTCTCACTGCTTGCTTGCCCTTGGGGTCCTGGGAAGGTGACACGGACTGTGGAGGTCCACCCACCAGAAGGCATGGCTGTAAACCCAAACTGTTCCCTGAGTTGGGTCAGAGGTTGGTTGGTTGGGGCATGTGCTTGGGTATGATGAAACATCTTGCTGCTTCTGGTTTGATTAGTGACTCTCTTAGGAAGTGGGTGCAAATCTGTGTTTCTGGGCACCCCTGGGTGTCACCAGAGTTCCCCAGGTACCTCATCTGTACTTCATAACAGCTTGACCGCAGCGGGGGTGGGGAGAGCCTGTCTGATCTGGTTTCAGGAGTAGTGCTGCCTTCCCAGTGTTTCCAAAAAGGAAAAAAGAAACCAACTATTCATTTCTAAAATTGACATGCGTGGCAAGGCAGTTTGTAATCCAAATTTCAAAAAATTTCTCCAGTGATAGTGTTGACCTCTTTAAATACTGGCTAGAGCTATGGACTTGTGCTTGTTATAATTTTGGAGCCTAAAATAGATGATGAAGAAATGTACACATACTCTGAATGACTTCTTTAACTTTAGAATTCTCAGAAAATCGACCGATTAGATGGTGCCCATGCCCCAGAGTTGACCAAAAAAGTTCAGCGACATGCGTCTAGCGGCTCCTTCTCGCCCAGTGGTAGTGAGCACCCGAAGGAGGACCTCAGCCTGCGCCTGAAGAAGTTAACCCACGCCGCCCCCTGCATGCTGTTCATGAAGGGGACGCCTCAGGAGCCGCGCTGCGGTAAGGGCCTGCTCCAAGCTGCGCCACACGTGGCTTGGGCTCGAGACCACGTGCTCTGTGCAGACTGCGCTGGACACCTTCTACCGATGCTTGCGATCAGACACCCTTAGAAGAGCAGAAAGGTTGTAATTTCCAGTGGACTCAAGTTAGGTGACGAGAACTTGTTTGCAGTGTAGACTTGGGGAATGTTGAAATCAAAAGACATCTTGGAAATCATCTAATTCAAAACCTTTGTTGTCTGCCTAATTCCCAGTGAAGGCGATTTGCCGTCACTGAGTAGCAGAGTTGGGATTGAGTCCTGGCCACTGTATTGCTGTCTCCATTAATAGGCTTTTGGTCTGTTCAGTTAATCTTGCTCTTAACACTTACCTTCTCTTTCTTGGCAGCCTCCTTTTATTCGTATGGTTCAGATTCAGCAGTTCAGAAATGCACAGAATTACGGTAGTGTTCCAGTGTCCACCCTGTATGCTTTTGCCTCCTGTTGTCTCTCAGTGTCTGATGACACTGTTCACCCATTGCTGTCATTTCCAGTTCATTGCTTCTCGGGATTTAAAGATTGCTAATTCTGTGGCTGACAGTCACTCTTCCCGTCTTGCCTCAGATGTGCATGGAGTGTTGTCCTTAAGTAACTTTCAGAGTCATTTGGCCCCTCAGGTGTTGGATTCATATTGTGTTCTTTTTACTGTGCCTCGTGTAACATTATTATGCTGCATAATCGAGCATTTAATGCCTTTCGATGATGCTGTTGAGAATCTAAGAATGTTGCTTTAACTGCGCAGGAGGGATTTGTTAAAGATAGTTGGCAGGGAAATTAAATGTGTTATTGATGTCATTACTGCATGTCCAGTGTGACTTTATAAATACAGCCAAACTTCCACTATAAAGTTAGTTACAAATTCTTCCCTGTATAGTTAGCAAATTACCTATTAAATTATGAAAAAGTCTAGTTTTAAATGTAAAGTTTCATGGTGAATTCTGTCTTAGAGAAAGAAATGGTTCCTTTCTTTCTCAGTTCTGCTTGAAAATTTTCCTTGCCAGCAGTTACGTGTCAGATGCCTGCTGTGTATATACTGAAGAGCTAACTTAGTCCGTGTGAGAGTTAACCAGAGGGAGCCGCAGAGAGGCTCTGGGTGTTGGTGGTTTGTTCTTGATGGATGCTGGTTCGCCTCTCCCCGTCAGGCAGGGGCGCTGTTTCTGGCACTCTCTGTGCTGACCTCATGACAGCAGTCCCTCGGGTCCCAGTCAGGACCGTTATCAGGCTGTACGGCGAGGAGCAGCCTGCATGACAGGTTATGCACAGTAGGCCCACAGTAAAACCAGTAGCATGGTATCTTCTTTGGGAGCAGAACACTGATACTCTCTTAATTAATCTTCTGAATGAAGAGCTTCCCCGGCAGGTAAAACTGGCAGTGGTGAAACTGCAGTCGGGGAAGGTGGTCTGAAGCGGCAGCGGGGAGGGGTGTCCTGGGATGCCTCGCAGACCGGATGCCGGCTGGCGGGCCGCCTGTGACTGTGCTGCCCTGACGCTTCCAGCTTCACGTCGGCCACCCTCCTTGTGCCTGCAGTTCTTTCTTCATAGTGTCAGAGGTTGGAGTCAGCCTCGGAGAGCCATCCAGATGCGGAATGAGTACTCAAATAAAATAGAATTACACTTAGAAGTAATCATTTTTCTGCTTACCATTTACTTTATTAGGCTGAATTTATGAGGTATTTCTAGCCGTCTTTATATTAACCGCCTGAGTGGCATTTAGAAGGCTGTACAAATAATGAGTTAGAATGAAAAAGAAGCTTGGAAACATTGCAGAGCAATATATTATTGCTTTATATTATACACTATAATATACACTATATTATATACATTTAGATAATACTTGGGAGATATAAAAAAGATTTTTAGATACATATGATAAACAGTTTCATTCTTCATTATTTTTATATATATGTTATATAGAATGTTTATAACTACATTTTAGTAGGCTTTTCTGTTTCCCAGTATTTTGGTTTCTGTGACAGCATGTCTTTCTATCACATATAGTAAACAGATTATTTTGGAGTATTGGTATTCTTTACAAAAGCATCTAGTTAAGGCTTAATCGGGAGTCTTCTGCTGTGACTGTGCCCTGCTGCTTCCTTCACCGGGGCTGCTCTCTAACTGCTTGTCCTTGTCTGTGTGCATGGCTCCATACACTGTCTTTATCTTGAAACTGTTCTCTTACAGGAACATACACAACTTTTACCCTCTGCCTTTCTGAGCTCGTTTGGTGGAAAATTGCTTTTGCTTTTCTGATGGTACATTAGAGATGAGGCCTAGGAAAACTCTTCTTTATCAAAGAATGGCCATCAGCTCCCATGAACTCAGGTGGCTGGTATTTCCATACTTGGCACAGAATTCACTTTGAAGCACTACTGTCATTAACACGCATTACTCCCTTTGGACTCCCTTTGGGAGTAGAGCTACACTTGGTTTTTGATTAGCGGGTCCACACCTTGCATTCAGTAAAACAGAAAACCGTGAATGAATAACACTTAAACTTCCTATCAAGGAAACCTTGAAAGCCGTTTCAGCGTCTGCCCTGGATTCTCCTTGGACTCAGCCCAGCCCCTGCACACTGCACATCTGTCTTCTCAACCCTAACTTTTGGGCTCTACCTGTAGTATGCTTAGTGTCTCAGGAGCCTGGCATGCTGATAGGGTCTCAGTCGTCAGAGGATTAGACTGTCCTTTTTCTGTGCTGCCCAGGAGGACAGGAAAGAAGGCTGTCGTGCTGTAGGATGATTTTTGAGGAGCACTGAGATGCACATCTTTTAAAACAGAATGATACATCCTTGATCTTGCAGGATAATTAAGTTATCTGGGAGCTCTCATGTCTGTTTGCTCTGACAGCGCTTTTAGTGAAGCAAAAGGTATTTGAACCACAGTGCAGATATTTTCCTGCAGTGAGTCATCTAATTGGGTTTTACTTTTTAAATCAGACATGGAAACATTACAGATTCCAAAGCATTCTTTAGGGTTTTATTGTTGGTAGATAGTGATGAAATGTGGCAGTTAGGCTCCTTATTCATGTCATCTGTCATGAGTGGAAATGATTGTGGAGAAAAATGGTGGTTCTATAACCGTTAAACATGGTTTTTCTATTTCTAAATAGTTTTACTGCATTCATGCATTTTTCTTAAAAAAATGTGTGTAAATATTTTGTTATTAAAACCTTCTATTTTATCCTTAAGCATAACATTTCCAGTCTGTCACTTTAACCCTTAAAAATGAAACACTACCAGTCAATCTCTCTAGTCTGCATGTAATTGCCTAAAGCAAAAATAAAGCTTTTTCTCAGTCAGTTACAGTAGAAATGAGTTAATATATTGGCAACAGAATAACCATCAGCAATCAGCCGTTAGCTGTTTACTAATGAACTCCCAGATGAATGAAAAAATTTCAGAATCAGTGTTTTACTTCAGGCTGTACATGAACTTAACACTTCAGTTGTGGGAAAAGCAACTTACATGCTATACAAATAAACACTGGTGCTTCATCCCAGTGAATGGCAGATCTCAGATGTCTGGAGCTCAGTTATAGATCCACATTCTAATAGTAAAAGTGCTTTTGCATGACATCAGGTAAAGCCTATTCATGATTTGATTTTATTTAAAAATAATTGCAGATGCTATTACCTTCTAGGAATTTTGAATCTGAAGAGTAGTTTATTTTCCAGTGGATTACGACTGTATTTGGGAAGAAGAATGATGGAATGTGAATGAGTGGAGTACAGAGTGTTGAAAAACAATCAGGAAGAATTAGCTTATAGGAAGAAAAATACCCTCTTTTCAGACAAGACTAAATAGGTTTATAAAAGACTGATATGCACACTCTTATTCTTCAGTACTAAGGTCATAGTAAGAAAATGGTGTCAAAAAAGCACAGAACAAAAATGTGTCACAAAAGTGTAATAAAATCAGGGAACATGAGATCGTCACTACAGTGTGGTTAAAAAGAAATCACATTACGTGCTTTGGGGAATAGAAATAGTTTTAGAAAAGAAACTGTCAAGTAATGACACGGGACGAGAAAGGATACTGCCAGTCTACTGACAGTTCATACACAACATAGAGGAGATGGCTTTGAAATTCAATGTGCTATGTCATTTTAGACTAAAAGAGAACATATTGCTTTCTTGATTTTTGATGTATTTTATTTAGGGATGATGAAAATTGAGAACTATTGAAATGGATGCACAGGAAGTCGTAAAAGGACAACAGAGACCAGACAGAGTTGGGTTTCCCAGTGTGGTCCAGTCGTAGTGGAGAATAGCAGTTGTAGAGTTTTCTCTTCCACCTACTGCTGCTTTTCACAGATTCACAGAACAGCAGAGCTTGGGGGCGGGGGCACTGGATGGGTGCCCGGGCCAGTCTCCCGATTGATAGCAGAGTGCAGGAGGGCGAGGTGGCCTCCAGGCCTGCACAGGGCCTCTGCTCGGTGAGCGCAGCTGGGCGCCTGGGCTTGAGGTCTGTGTTGTTGGGCCGGCACCGTTTCCTCTGCTATGAAAACATACCTAACATTGAAGAGGAACTCGAATAAACACACCTAAAAAAACTGGTTCAAGGCCAGAGAAGGGGTTCTTAGAATTGGTTTCCTCCTTACACACTAGTCAGCCATGCTAATCATCGGTAAAACAGAGGTAGATTGTCTGTGTTCAGTAGGTAGTGTACACTCTGAATTAACATAAAATTGTGTGTACGTGAGAGAGAGAAATAAAGTTCTTTATTTTCTTTTTCTGTGTGCAGGTTTCAGCAAGCAGATGGTGGAAATTCTTAACAAACATAACATTCAGTTTAGCAGTTTCGACATCTTCTCAGATGAAGAAGTTCGTCAGGGCCTCAAAACCTACTCCAGCTGGCCCACCTACCCCCAGCTCTATGTTTCTGGAGAGCTCATAGGAGGACTTGATATCATTAAGGTTAGAAGTGAGAAGACCATTGTAAAGAATTTTCATGTTTATTGTTGTTTAGTTGCTAAGTTGTCTCTGACTCTTTTGGGGCCCCATGGACTGCAGCCCACCAGGCTCCTCTGCCTGTGGGATTTCCTAGACAAGAATACTGGAGTGGGCTGCCGATTCTTCCTTCAGGGGATCTTACCAACTCAGGGATCGAACTTGTGTCTCTTGGAATGTCAGGCAGGTTCTTTACCACTGAGCCACCAGTTTGGTATTTTCGTATTTAAGCGTACTTTTATAAGTGCTGTATTAAATCAAAAGTATACATTTTTGTAGAATCTACATTTATGAATCTGGAATAAATACAATATTTCTGATTCACTCCTGTAAATTCACTAATGAATTTACTAATAGGTGATACACTGATATTATGGTATGACTGAGGAGATTTGTTACAATAAATGTATAAATAAACATATGTGTTTATTTTAGGAGCTAGAAGCATCTAAAGAACTAGATACAATTTGCCCCAAAGCCCCCAAGTTAGAGGAAAGGTAAGTGTGTTTAAAGTTTCAGTTTGCTATTATTTTAAAAATATTTTTGAGTTTTCAGTTTTTGTATTACTCTTTCCATATGGAAATCAGAGGTTTGCTATTGTATGCCCAGGTCATAATTGTTACATTGTTACAAAGTTAACCGTGCAAACTTGGAAAGGTCTCATTTGGACTAGAGAAAATGTTGCACCAGTTTGATGATTATGTGGAGGATATTCTTGGTTTTGTAGAAACGTCACTGTCACCATGCAGTGACCAAATTGCAGTTCTCCTCTGCATTTTGGAGCTGGGCTCCAGTCTTGGTGGTAGGTTTTAGCGACAGTTCTGCTCACGGCTTGAAGCTGCTCATGGCTTGAAGCTCACGGCCTCGGGCTGGCTGCTGTCTCCATCTTGGTAGAGCTCTGTGAGACGTGTTGAATGTGGAAGGCAGAGGCTGTGCGTGGAGGTCATGTGGAGACTCTGGGATTTCTCATTGCTGTTCTTAGGACCGTAGTAACTTAAAATTGAAGGAGGTTTTGTTTGGAGCTGTGAAATTGCTTTGTCTTATGAAGGGTCTCAAGCTGCTTTTAGAGATTCTGTCTTGTAGAAAGTTTGGACTTGGGTCTGTAGGATTTTAATTTTAATAAATATTAATTGTAGTAAGTAGTTATAATATTAATGTAGAGGATTAAAAAGCAGTTTATTTTGAAATACAGCAGCGTATCAACCATTCATAGTTGGGGCTTGAGTTTATAAGGTAAAACTTTGTCTCGTAATTAATTTTCTTCTCATTTAACATTTTGGGATTTTCTGCACATGTTCACTTACCTGTTTTGGGTAGTACAGTGCTCCTCATAGTTGGCGTGTATGTCGAGCTGACCTGGAAGTGCCACGTGCTCCCAGATGGCGTGCACCCTCAGGTGGCGTGCACACTCAGCGTGCACCCTTTGTGCCTTCGTGGCAGGCAGGTGCGGCTCCAGGCCCCTGTGGCACTCTCGTGTCCTGGGCTAGGGTTTGCTCAAAAGCCTGGGTGGCTCGACGAGGGCCGTGGCCTCGGAAACCCGTCTCCAGATGCGCTTGTGTTTGCTTAGTTTACTTCCCGTGTGTTGAGCGCACCTTTGCTGTTGTTTGGGTCCTTGCTTCCATTAGGCCGCTCTTTCCTAATTTGCTGTGTTCAGGCACTGGAAGATGGCTGGCTGGAATTATATAGAAGGTAGCAGGCAGTACATTTTGAGTCATAATTTAAAGGGCTCCTGGAAAGCGCGGTGTCGGGCCCGAGTCCCTGGCCTCGGCCACGTCTCTGTGGCACAGAGGGGCCTGTTTCGGTTCCCTGGATCCCAGTAGTTGGATCTCCAGGTGAGGGAGTGGGCGCTTCCTGAAAAGTGGCTGCTTGCACCATGTGAGAGCGTGTGTCACGCAGCTTTGTGCATGATTTGCGTGCTTCATTTGTGAGACCATTTTCCTCTGAGGAGATTCGGAGCCGCGAGTGTTCCAGAGTGTGTGGAAGGAGGAGAGCGCAGTGCTGTGACTCCCGCGGGGCCCCTGGTCCTGATGGAGGTGGGCCCTGAGAGCCACTGTGGACTCTAGGGTGTGTGCAGATGGTCAGCGTTCGGGACAGCAAGCTGGATCAGGAGGTTTGAAAGATGGTATAAAGTTGAGAGGAGAGCATTAGACTTCAGCAACTGATGCTGAGCGTGTCTCCCTGCGGGTGGGACCTTGTGGGTGTGAAGAGTGTGGGGCTGTGCTGGCCTCATGATGGGAAAGGACACACGAGTCTAGCTCTGGGAATTCCGGGCGGGCTCAGCCTGTACGTCCCTTATTGAGCAATTCCTTACTGAGTTGGTTATTATTATTTTTTTAGTTCTGTGAGTTGATGGGCTTAAATTTGCAATTTGAAGGCACATTCGTTGCCTTAAAAAGCCATATAGTGCTTTACAGTGGCTTAGGGAGATGGTGAAATAAGGGGAATGTCAGTGCGTTTGCTTGTTTAATACACTCAGTGCTGTGAACTCTCATCCTGCCGTCCCTCAAATGTGCACGCTATCTGCGAAGCGGAGCGAAAGTGGTGTTTAATAATTGAGCTGAGCCCTTTCATATCAATTTTCTCTCTTCAGGCTCAAAGTACTGACAAATAAAGCTTCTGTGATGCTCTTTATGAAAGGAAACAAACAGGTAAAGAACTCAAAAATGGTTTTATTTGTAATTTCTTTTGATGTTAACATCTGCAACAAGGGGACACTTAAATCTTTTTTTCCTAGCTGTAGCTAATGAAGCTGTAGTGGTAGCAGGAAGTTATCCAGGCCTTAATTGGTGCTTATGGAGATCAAACAAAGTAATCTACATTTTCCTTGACTTTATCATCAACATCTCAGCGGGGTGCATTTCTTTCTGCTGCCAAACTTTGTCAGCGGACGTGGTCAGCACTGCTAGCACTGGGCGGTTCCGTTAGCTGCTGTCTACTCCCAGAGCATGCACTTCGGGGCTGGGAACCTCATGGTTTCTTGGTTTGCAGCCCTGGACCGTGGTCTAAAGTGCTGGCACTGCAGAAGGGAGCAGGGCTAAGAACTTGCTTGGTGGATGCGTGGGGCGGTTTGACAGGTGTGATTTGTGATTGGGTGGTTCTTGTTGCTCTGATGGATGAGAGTTGTGTTGATTGTGCATCATTCTGAATATCAAGTTTGATAGCTCACCCCTACTGATAGGGTGATCAGAACCATCTATCCTGAGTATCTGAATCAGATGGGTGATCTCTAGAAGCCAGCCCCTGTTACCATCCTTTGTTCTAACCAGGCGCTGAGGCGGGCAGGGTTGGCAGAGGACAGGTGGATCTGGAAGGCTGGGCGGAGGCGGTCAGGACACTGCCGATCGATCTGCCTCACCTGTCGAGTGGGGTGTGTTGGGCAAGCCACTCGCCCCAGAGCTGCAGTGTCTCCTATAGAAAAGACAGTGTCCCCAGTCTTTTCTATAGGACTGGGATTTGGGATCCTCTGGCATGAAAAAACCTGTTAGACTTTTCTATAACCTCAGAAAAGTTTGGTACTCCATAATGTAAACATACGTTTAAAAAGTGAAACTAGGAAAGGGATGATTCCAACCACTTAAGAAAGGAGGCGTTGTGGCTGTGGTCTGTGTGAAGTGGAGCAGCGGCAGCAGCAGCGGCAGGGTTTGACTTTGGAGGTTTTTGATCATGAGGTGACAGTGTCAGAACACATCTCCAGTCGTGACAAGCCCAAGTCAGGCTGGGGGCCGTGCGCCTGGGGTGACGTCTGGATGGGTCCTTCTTGAAGGGGCGGGTCTCATCAACCTACCGGCTCTGGTACGAGGAGGCCCTGGGAGCCGGCCGTCTTCTGCAGTGCCGTCCCCCGGATAGAGCCTCAGACAGGGCCGTGCTCGTGGGCTGTGTTGGCATGCAGTGCATCCTAAAGTTTGTGTTTTTTCCTAAATTTAGGAAGCTAAGTGTGGCTTCAGCAGACAGATTTTGGAAATACTAAATAGTACTGGGTAAGTAAATCTCATTTTCAGAGGGTATATTTAAGAAATTCTAACTTTTCAGTTCTGACACTGATTCTTCTTAGTTGCTATATCTTTTCATGTATTTTTATCTATTTATTTTTGCTGTAGCATTTTGTGAATGCTTTAACGTAGACCACAGTAGAATTTTTTGACCAATGTCAATGTATTGGTAACATAAAGGAGGTATTTTGGCAGACATTGAGATAGCTATTTGTCTACTTTCCCAGAGGAAAATTAATAACTGAGTTCTTAGCATGCATAAAGATATTTTAGCGAAAGTGTATTATAGGTTTTTAATTTTCTTTAAAAAAAATATTCTAGTTTCCGAATAGTTCGTGAAACAGGAAGCACATGAAGGTCTGTTATCTGGATCTGAGAGGTGGTGGGTTAGACTGTGGTGCTCGTGCTTTTGATCTCAGTGATCTGCCAGGTAGGAAAACTGGAATTGTGGTCAGACCACTTTAGAGATACTTCGCACATGTTCTGTGTTGCGCACTGTTTTTGCTTATTTTTCTTCCTTATTCTCAACTGCCTCTTTTCAGTATTGTAAGGATTCTAACTGCAGCTTTAGATAGACTCGCCAACCCTATGACATGACAGGGAAAGTCACCTTTGAAGTGTGTGGGCATTCTTGGGCTGGGCTGAGTAACACAGCCCCAGATGCAACTTTGGGGATAAAAGAACAGTCATTCTATTCAAGTGACTTTGATGCTTCACAGAGGAGAGACAGGTCGCTGTCGTGCTCCAGCCTCCAGCTGCCCTGTCCTCACCCTGCCCTGGGCTGCAGGAGAGGCTGGCTCGGCTCTGGTCACTTTCTTCCCTTTGCCACATGTCCTGTGAGTCACCCTCAGGCCACCTGTCCTTAGCGCCAGCTAGTCCCCTGGGGTTCTGAGACCAGGATGGGACAGTTCTGGGCCCATTACAGCCTAAGTATTTGGTGGAAAGTCTCCATCACTTACTTTCTGTCCCATGTCTGTGTAAGCCGGATTGGGTTGGAAGCGCCAGTTCCCCCAGAGCAGGGAGCTTCTTGGGACAGAGTACCCTCCCGACTCCAGGCTGGCTGCACACCTCCTAGGGTCTGCTAACGTGGAGGACTGTGATCCTGCTGGAGCTGTTGGAATGTAGGGGGCGCTTCTCGCGCTCTATTCCTTTCCTCCATCCTTGCTCTTGTCTGTTCCTTCCATAGAAAAGACATGTGCCCCGAGGGGCTGAGCACCCAGTGTGCATTGGGGTGTGGGAGGCGCCCTTTACAGGGAACTTCAGGAGGCGTACTGGCAGCTGTGACTCGGTATACCTGTGTACATGTAGGCCCAGCGCTTCTTAGATCCCTTATATCAGTGGGCAGTTCCAGAACTCAGGATTTTTATGATACTGTGTCAATTAGGAGATCTGCCTCTTTAGTTCAACTTGAAGGGAGACTTAAACTGTGGTTCTGTTTTTCTTTTTTTAATCTCTTTTGCTCTTCTTGCAAACGTTACATTCTTGATGCTTGTTGCTGATGTATCCTGTCAAGTTCTTTTTCTGACTCTCTCCTGCCTTATGGACCGTTTTCTTTGGAACTTGTGTGTTAAGTAAACAGGATTTCCCTCTGAAAATGGCTTTGGTTTTATGGACAGTGAAATTCATTTTTTCATATGTGGCATTTTCTTTGGCCAGGTTTTGAAATTGCACGTACACTCAGTCTTCCTGCAGGGATCCAGTCATATATGCTTACTAATTCCTTGACCACCTTGTAATGAAATCCTCCTGAGTAGATGTGGTTGAATTTTCACTCATTTATACAAGTAGCGTTCATCACACAGCATAAAGCCACAGCACTTGCACTGGTTGTGTGCGTCGTGGAAATAGCACGTGTGTTCTGAAGTAGGTCATGCTCTGTGGAAGGCTCATTTCCAGAGGGGAGCTGGCTGGGGGTGTGTCCCCCAGCTGGTGAACTCCCAGCCTCCATCCCTGGGCGCCGCAGGGCTGCTCCCTCCTGCTCCCAAAGCAGAGAAAATCCAGAAAAATTTGTATCTTGGGATGACTTATTCTGTCAAGTACAAGACAGATAAAGAAGTAAAATAATTTGTTTTCCCCCAAATTTTGTTAGCAACAAAATAGTTTTACTTTTCTTGACTGTTTTTGAAACACCAAATAGAGTTTATAATTTTTGTCTAAAACTGTATTTCTTGTTAAAATGTTTTCTCCTTTTTGTAGGATTGAATATGAGACATTTGATATATTGGAGGATGAAGAAGTAAGTTCTGTGTTTTAGGTTTTGTCTTTTGTCTTAGTTTTAACCATTAGGATTGTCATTTATTCTAATCTGATAGGGCCATTTCAGAGTTCCTGTTGTTTCCATAGGTTCGGCAAGGATTAAAAGCTTACTCCAATTGGCCAACGTACCCTCAGCTGTATGTGAAGGGCGAGCTTGTCGGAGGACTGGACATCGTTAAGGTGAGGTCAGGAATCACTGGGAGCCTGTAGGAATGAAAGCCTGAGCGTGTATGAAAACTGTCGTTTCACTGGACTTGTCCTGGGCCTCGTGTCTGATTACTCCAGCCCAGAACTACCATCTCTCCGACAAGAACATCTTGTCTCTTACCTCTCACCTGAGCCAGTCAGAATCCGCCCCTCACTGTGTGGCCTCTCCTACCCACTAGGCCCTTTGCTCTGGCTCTGAGCAGCTGCCAGCCAGGGTCCCCAGAGAGACTCAGCACTCAGAGCAGCTCTGGGTGTGCCCAGTCTCCAGCCCTGATTCACTCACACTGTACTAAGTTCTCCCATGTTTTAGCTTCTTTCCACCCTGTCTCTACTTTGAATTTCCTTGCATAGTCCATATTTAAGTATGCTTTCTGTATCCTTCAGGCTCGTCTTGTCTGTGAATCTTAGATTTTTTCAGCCAGAAATGTTTGTTTTGCATCTGCTTCTGAAGTTCTCCTGCCCTGTTACATTTCTGTTACTATAATTTTATTACTTTCTGGTGTCATTTCAGTCGCCTTACTCACATGTACTCGGTGACGGAGTAGAGAGTGTCAGGCCAAGGGCCGGGGGCCTGGGACACAGTGCTGGCCTGGCCCTGCTAGCTGTGCCACTGAGGCCTGAGGTCACTGACCTCAGGACTGCATGAGGTCATTTCCAGGTCCCCCACTGGTTCTCAAATGCTGGGAAACTGGAGACCTGTGTCAGCTTGTCAGTGTATTTCAAGGACTCTGTTTCTTCTATGTGTTTGATGATGAATTTCCTTGTTTGGTTGGCTTTCAGTTCAGTCACTCAGTTGTGTCCGACTCTTTGGGACCCCATGGACTGCAGCACAGCAGGCTTCCTGTCCATCACCAACTCCCAGAGCTTGCTCAAACTCATGTCCATTGAGTCAGTGATGCCATCCAACCATCTCATCCTCTGTCGTCCCCTTCTCCTCCCGCCTTCAGTTTTTCCCAGCATCAGGGTTTTTTCCAAGGAGTTAGTTCTTTGCATTAGGTGGCCAAAGTATTGGAGTTTCAGCTTCAGCATCAGTCTTTCCAATGAATATTCAGGGCTGATTTCCTTTAAGATTGATTGGTTTGATCTCCTTGCAGTCCAAGGGACTCTAAAGGATCTTCTGTAACAACACAATTCAAAAGCATCAATACTTTGGCACTCAGCTTTCTTTGTGGTCCAACTCTCACATCCATACATGAAAACTGGAAAAACGATAGCTTTGAGTAGATGGATCTTAGTCGGCAAAGTAATGTCTCTGCTTTTTAGTATGCTGTCTGTGTTGGTCATAGCTTTTCTTCCAAGGAGCAAGCATCTTTTAATTTCATGACTGCAGTCACCATCTGCAGTGATTTTGGAGCCCAAGAAAAGAAAATCTGTCACTGTTTCCATTGTTTCCCCATCTATTTGCCATGAAGCAATGGGACCAGATGCCATCATCTTAGTTTTCTGAATGTTGAGTCTTAAGCCAGCTCTTTCACTTTCATCAAGAGGCTCTTTAGTTCCTCTTCACTGTCTTCCATAAGGGTGGTGTCATCTGCGTATCTGAGATTATTGATATTTCTCCCTGCAATCTTGATTCCAGCTTGTGCTTCCTCCAGCCCAGCATTTCTCATGATGTGCTCTGCATAGAAGTTAAATAAGCAGGATGACAGCATACAGCCTTGATGTGTTCCTCTCTCAATTTGGAACCACTCTGTTGTTCCATGTCTGGTTCTAACTGTTGCTTCTTGACCTGAATACAGATTTCTCAGGAGTCAGGTCAGGTGGTCTGGTATTCCCATCTCTTGATGAATTTTCCACAGTTTGTTGTGATCTACATAGTCAAAGACTTTGGCGTAATCAATAAAGCAGAAGTAGATGTTTTTTTGGAACTCTATTGCTTTTTCTATGACCCAACGGATATTGGCAATTTGATCTCTGGTTCCTCTGCCTTTTCTACATCCAGCTTGAACATCTGGAAGTTCATGGTTCATGTATTGCTGAAGCCTGGCTTGGAGCATATTGAGCATTACTCTGCTAGTGTGTGAGATGAGTGCAATTGTGCGGTAGTTTGAGCATTCTTTGGCATTGCCTTTCTTTGGGATTGGAATGAAAATTGACCTTTTCCAGTCTTGTGGCTGCTGCAGAGTTTTCCAATTTTCCTGGCATATTGAGAGCAGCACTTTGACAGCAGCATCTTTTAGGATTTGAAATAGCTTAACTGGAATTCCATCACCTCCATTAACTTTGTTTGTAGTGATGCTTCCTAAGGCCCATTTGACTTCACATTCCAGGATGTCTGGCTCTAGGTGACTGATGATACCATCGTGGTTATCTGGGTCATTAAGATCTTTTTTGTACTGTTCTTCTGTGTATTCTTGCCACCTCTTCTTACTATCTTCTGCTTCTGTTAGATACTGGCTTTAAGTAAATTCTAAGTGAATTTTAAACAGACATGACTTTGCTTATAGGATTTCCAGTCCAGAATGTAGGGCACCCCACCTGGTAGCATGCATGTGTTCTGGAGCTCTCCAGGGCAGCCCAGGACAGCAGGGGCAGCTGCAGCTTCAGCACCATGGACGCCTCCCTGGAGCCCCCTCTGGAGCCGCAGTGCGGGAGTGCGGTGGCAGCGGCGAGGCTGCGGGGCGGCCTCATGGAGAGGGGAGGATCGTATCTGAGGCCAGGTTCTTGATGTTGTAAGTGGAAAGCATGGAGTAAGTGCTGCTGCCTCTGGTTGTCTTATAACCTGCTGTCTGGTTGCTGTTGCCTCCCTACGTTTTTGACTTAACGCTGTCGTCCCATGAAGGAGCTCTGGCCCAGCCCTGGGGGCCTTCAGCGCTGAGTGCTGGCAGCTTTTCTGAGTCACAGAGCTGCAGTCCTGCGGTTTCACTGCCCAGGTTTTGTCTCCTGCTGAGTTCCAGGTTTGATGTCACACTTCTTGAGGAAGTCAGTGAACCATGTCCCCAGTAAACTCTCATTCCTGGAGGGAAGAAAACATACAACATAGCAGCTGAACAGCCCCGAGGCAGCAGAACTCGGTCTGCATTTGTTGTTCTGTATCTATTTGTGTTTGTGTGAGACACAGGCAGCGTGTGGAGCCCAGACGCTCCAGAGCCTGTTCTTGTCTGAAGGTCTGTAGCCTGTCCCTCAGCCACTGCAGCTCTGGGGGAGATGCAGTCAAGATGTCTCATTTCACCCTGAAGCTGAGCTGCGTGGGCAGCTTCTTTTCAGGTGTGTAACAGTGTGTGTTACATGACTTCTTGTGTTCACCTGCTAAGAACTTACATGTCTGGAAATTTGTGATATTGGTAACAGTTTTCTGTGAGAAGGTAACGGGTTTGATGTTATGTTGCCATGTTGGTTTGTTCTGGCAGAGGGCAGCTCTTCATCTTTATGTCACTTAAGCCTTAGCTGTGTTGCTGACGGCTCACCCCTGGCTTCCTCAGCAGGAGCCGTGAGTGCTGGTTTGGTTGAATGAGTGATAAGTGAATGGATTATCTGGTGACTGAGTGACTGCCATGCTGATGTCTGGAGAAAAACATCGACTGGTTAGTATAGATGCAGAGAGCTAACATTAGCTCTGAAGAGTGGACAGTGCACCACTGCAGAGTTTGGGACGCAGAATCAGTTGAGAGTCAGGTGCTTCCCATAGGTCACTGCCTGACACCATCCCAGCAGGTGAGGAAACAGACGGAAGTTAGGGGAGTGGTGTGCCCCCTCCTGGCCAGGGAGCCGTTGAGTCCCAGTCTCATGTCAGGACCACCACCCACCCAGCCATCGAGCTGCACGGCCTGCTGCCTCCAAGTCGTGTGCTCCGAGGAGTCGTGCATGGCTTCTTGATGTCACCGGATGTGTGCTTGTTAAATGGGTACAGGATCCCAAGACCTGCCTGTCTGGGTTTAATCCAGAGAGAGTGCCAGTGGGTTTTAGTGGTTTGATTGATTGATGTTCATGAAGCTTAAGAATAACCTGAAATGTCCTGTCAAATTGTTTATATTAAACTAGAAAATCTTATTTATCCTCCACCATCACATTTTAAACTTGATGGCTGTGTTCCAATTTTAGATCTGAAAGATAGGCACAAACCCTTTCTGAATACTTAGCTTTTTAATGGTTTCTAGCCTTTACATGTACATACCAGTGCCTGGCTTTTCCAGGTTGGGTTGAAACCAAGAAGCCTCGTTACTGCCTGTTGGGCAGCAGGCGTCCTGTGCATTGTATCTGAGTGGACCTGATGTTCCTTCAATCACTTAAAAGTTCATTTTCCCTGTTAATTGCTATTGTTTACATAGGAAGCTTCACTGTTTTGCTCCAATTGCTGTGTTTGCTAATGCTGAAAAATCTGTGGGTTTTCGAACATCTTTTAACTCTAATTTTGTAAGGTGATAGTGTACCTGCGGTTTTTATGGCGGTGCCCTTAGTCTGAATGTGCTGGTGGACTGGAGTTTGCATCCAGTAAGGTGTTTCTTCAGGTTCTCTGATACAGATGCAGTCTGCCATTGTTTAGATGTTTTCATTTTCTATCTATACATATGCATGATATGGTTTCATTCTTTATTTTTAGGAACTGAAAGAAAACGGGGAGTTGCTGCCTATACTGAAAGGAGAAAATTAATGAACAGTAGACTTGGTGCCCACCACTGCAGGAAGGCTTCCTCCAGCGGAGCAGTTCATGATTTAGTCCTCAGGAATGGACTAGGAGGAGAAAATGCTCATCCCCGGTTATGCTTTGTGTGTTTCACAAGGCTGTGCTAAATAACGTATGTGACCTTTTTCCACCAAAAATAGAACGCAATAAACATCTTCAAGTTCAATTAAAAATAATTGTGTAAAAAAGTGTGTCTTTATAGTGATGTTAGGTTTGTAGTTACTGTAACTCACCCACTTTTCATCTCTTTTTCATCATCTGTGGGCATCTTGCAGTTAAGACATAGTCTTCAGAGAGTGGGGAACTTGAGAATCTGAACCACATCAGCATTTAGAGCCACTCATAGAGCAAACCAATGGCTCCCCTCACTGGCCAAAGATCTTTTTACAGCTCAGAAAATCCTGCTGCAGGCCTTTTTCTGAGCATCACTGAGCTGGGCCCTGGTGAAATGGCTGGGTCCACGTCGGCGTCTGTAGCCTCAGGACCTGTGTCAGCTCCAGCAGCGTGGTACCTGGGAGCCTCCCGGAAGAGGGGGCTTCTCAGTGGGGTGTCAGCAGGTTTCTTCCATAACTTGTCCAAGGATAAGGTAGCCTGGCAGAGAGCAGGACGGTGGTGTTGGGTTGTGTTACGCATCACAACATACTCTAATCTTTGCACTAAAAATACTGGTTTAGTCCTTAAATAAGTTGAGAACATCCAGAAGTCCATGAACATTTCAGTAGTATTTTTGATTCTGAATCTAACATGCTGAAAAAACAGTTGTTCCTTTAGGTCTCTGCCGTGCATGCCTTAAACAGATGGCTGAGTCCGTTGCCATGTTCTTAGACTCTGCCGGTACCTGAGGCACATGTTATCCTCATGGAGTTTTCCCTGCCTGTTGAGCTGGGTGGCTAAGGCTCCAGAAAATTGGTGTTTGTAAGGAAAGGGGCGCAGCAGCCAGCAGTTGGGGTAGGAGAGACGGGAGGAAGCTCAGGTAGTTCCGGCGCAGGTAAGGCTTCGCTCACCAGGGCGCTGGCATTTCCTGTTTCTCACGCGGCAGGCCGTCTCCCTGCTGTTGCATCGTGCAGAGAGGAGAGACGTGCTCCCGTGTGTCACACGTGGCCTTGCTTCCTGCCAACGCCCCTCATGGCTTAGTGTCTTATTGCCACTGTGTATAATTAGATGGGGCTCTTTTGGGCTCTTTTTTAGTCTATGAACTATGTTTTTCCACTTTGAAAATAACTGTATAAGCAAAACCTCTAAAATGCAGATGGAAATGCATTTTGACTGAAATTTTATTAAGCCATTGGCTCCATGGATGTGCGTGACTCATGGAGGGGCCCTGATTTCCTTTATCCCAAACCCAAACCGTCTAAGCCCCATGCCGCTTTCGTGACTTCTGCGCTTTCCATGGGCGCTGCCTGCCCTGTTGTATTTTCTACTAAGTCAGATTTTAACCTCACCTTATCCCAAGCAAAAGTATCTGCTGTCACAACAACGTGAAAAGACTTTTTTTTTCCTCCTCCTCTTGTATATTCAAATAAAATGCGTAACTTTTGGCAAAAACTCTGACCTCCAATTAGGGAGCCACCCTTCTGCTCAGAGGTGTTACTCTGATAGTGTAAGATGCCGCATGCGTTTTAGGACAGACTCCCTTCAGGGGACTCTTGCCTGATGAAGAGCTCTGGCATCGTCCTCGGTTGAGCATCCGGTTTGAGTTGGAAGAGTTTTTGGGGAGTTGTCCCCGTGCTGAACATGAGGTTGACCTCTTGAGCCCTGTTAGCTGTTGGCTCCGTGGGCTCCAGGTATGTTGGAGTGACACTGGGGCAGATTTCTACCTTGCAGGTGTTTCTGGCTAGACGTCGGGAAGGCCAAGAGACCTTTGTGCAAACTGAGCCATTCCTCGCTGACTTCCTGGATGTATTTTGGGAGTAAGGCAGGTGATTCCTGTGCCCAGTGGAACTTCACCTTTCACATGTCGACCCCGATCAGACTGCCTAACAGTCGCGCCTGCCCTAGTCATCACCTTTTGTCAGAGTTGTTGTCTTCTCTCTGGAGACAAAGTAGTTCCCAGCATCCGAGAGATGTCAGAAGGCGACAGGGTGTCATCCAGATGCTACCTGAGGCCGAGCTCTGTTGGGAGCAGACCACGGGCTGGTGCTGTGTGAGGGCTCTAGTGAGCTCACATACTTGGGGAGCTGGTGTGCATGTGGATAGAATGGAGCAAGTCTATCCATTGCTGTCTGCCAGGGAGCAGGGGCCTCCCCACAGGCCGGCTCCGCCAGCTCCTCGCCTGCACAGTTCCCTGTGCTTGAGTTCACTTGGGAATTCGGGGAGGCATGCTGGGCTGAGGGCTCGTGCCGGGCCAGGGGCTGGGAGTGGCAGGTCAGTGCACAGGTGCTGAGGCCGCTGGCAGTGACTGCTGCTAGGACTTCATCTCTGGACCCTGGGGAGCCAAACCTCCCGTCGTCCGGGTTGCTCTTCCGGGAACCAGGAGGGCTCACTAGGGAAGGGCAGGCAGCTCCGCTCTACCGTGTGTCCCGCCCTGAGGTAGCCTCCTGGTGAGGGTTCCTGGGGGATTGGTATCCACTTAGGGGAACAGCTTGCAGGAATGGACTTAAAAAATCCCAATAGGATTGCTTGATTTTTTAAAGGAGTTAGGAATTCAGGTGAGGAACTCAGGGAAATACGAGACTTATTAGCTTCAGGACCCAGTGCAGGGTTGGGCTTTTACATATGACTCCAGTATTGTACGACCCCTGAGACCTGAGGCTCGCCCCTTCCATGAGGCCGCCCCACCAAGGTGGATGGAATCAGACTGCCTTTCTGCCTGTGATGAGAAGTCCGGGGTGACTGGCCAGCACGCTCCGCTCTGGCTGTCCCTCTCCTGAGGCAGTGCGTCCTCAGGGAGGCAGTTCATCCCACCTCCTCCTTCATCGCTGTCACTCCTGTAGTCCAAGGACTGACCTGAAGAAGGCTGTAGGCAAATGCGTTGAGACTTGCTCTAATAATGTCAGTGGTCCTTGGCAGGTTAAAGGACGGGGTGACCTTGCCCTGTGGTGACGGAGACCTCCTGTCATTCTGGGTCAGCGGGGCTCTTGACCTCTATCAGGAGCTTCAGGTCCCGCCCATCTTGACTGATGGAAAACTTGCTCAAGAAGGAAGAATTATTCTCCATTTTCAGACACCTACTGATGAGTTTGAAATAGAGACTAAATTTTTAAAAAGCATATTTTTATAATTAGAAAATCTCAATTTTTGTTTTTTAAGAAAACAACTTTCCAGTCATGCAGAGCAGTTACAGTCAGTCAGTTGAGTCGCTCCGTCGTGTCCAACACTTTGTCACCCTGTGGACTGCAGCACGCCAGGCCTCCCTGACCATCACCAACTCCTGGAGTTTGCTCAAACTCACGTCCATCGAGTCAGTGATGCCATCCAACCATCTCATCCTCTGTCGTCCCCTTCTGCCTTCAATCTTTCTCAGCATCAGGGTTTTTTCAAATGAGTCAGTTCTTGACATCAGGTGGCCAAAGTATTGAGCTTCAGCTTCAGCATCAGTCTTTCCAATGAATATTCAGGACTGATTTCCTTTAGGATTGACTGGTTTGATCTCTTTGCAGTCCAAAGGACTCTCAAGAATCTTCTCCAGCACCACGGTTCAAAAGCATCAATTCTTCAGTACTCAGTTTTATTTATGGGCCAACTCCCGCATCCATACACAACTGGAAAAATCATAGCTTTGACTAGACGGACCTTTGTCGGCAAAGTGAATGTCTGCTTTTTAATATGCTGCCTAGGTTGGTCGTAGTTTTTCTTCCAAGGACCAAGTGTCTTTTAATTTCATGGCTGCAGTCACCATCTGCAGTGACTTTGTACCCCCCAAAAAGAAAGTCTGTCACTGCTTCCATTGTTTTCTCATCTATTTGCCATGAAGTGATGGGACTGGATGCCATGATCTTAGTTTTTTGAATGTTGAGTTTTAAGCCAACTATTTCACTCTCCTCTTTCACTTTCATCAAGAGGCTCTTTAATTCTTCTTCACTTTCTGCCATAAGGGTGGTGTCATCTGCATATCTGAGGTTATTGGTATTTCTTCTGGCAATTTTGATTCCAGCTTGTGCTTCATCCAGCCCAGCATGTCTTATGATGTACTCTGCATAGAAGTTAAATAAACAGGGTGACAATATACAGCCTTGATATACTTTTTGCCCAATTTGGAACCAGTCTGTTGTTCCATGTCCAGTTCTAACTGTTGCTTCTTGACCTGCATGGAGATTTCTCAAG
The DNA here is from genome assembly GCF_029378745.1 of Bos indicus. Lineage (NCBI taxonomy): Eukaryota > Metazoa > Chordata > Mammalia > Artiodactyla > Bovidae > Bos > Bos indicus. The sequence continues at coordinate 48,874,246 of NC_091785.1, forward strand.
AGGCAGGTCAGGTGGTCTGGTATCCCCATCTCTTGAAGACTTTTCCACAGTTTGTTGTGATCTACACAGTCAAAGGCTTTGGCGTAGTCAGTGAAGCAGATGTTTTTCTGGAATTCTCTTGCTTTTTCGATGATCCAATGGATGTTGGCAATTTGATTTCTGTTTCCTCTGCCTTTTCTAAATCCAGCTTGAATATCTGGAAGTTCTTGGTTCATGTACTGTTGAAGCCTAGCTTGGAGAATTTTGAGCATTATTTTGCTACTGTGTGAGATGAGTGCAATTGTGCAGTAGTTTGAATGTTCTTTGGCATTGCCCTTCTCTGGGATTGGAAGGAAAACTGACCTTTTCCAGTCCTATGGCCACTGCAGAGTTTTCCAAATTTGCTGGCATATTGAGTGCAGCACTTTCACAGCATCACCTTTTAGGACTTGAAATAGCTTAGCTGGAATTCTATCACCTCCACTAGCTTTGTTTGTAGTGATGCTTCCTAAGGCTCACTTGACTTCACACTCCAGGATGTCTGGCTCTAGGTGAGTGATCACACCATCATGGTTATCTGGATCACTAAGATCTTTTTTGTACAGTTCTGTGTATTCTTGCCACCTCTTCTTAATATCTTCTGCTTCTGTTAGGTTAAACTTCTGCAGAGAAGTTTAGTTGACCTCAGAAATACCTGTAATGTGTTTAAAGCACTTGACACAGGTGATCATTACCTGCCTCATTGGAAGGAATTACAGAAATAAGACCAATCCTGTGGCCAAATCTGGAGAAGGAAATGACAACCCACTCCACTATTCTTGCCTAGAGAATCCCCTGGACACAGGAGCCTGGTGAGCTGCTGTCCATGGGGTCACACAGAGTCGGACACGACTGAAACAACTTAGCATGTATGCTTGCATGGCCAAATCAGAAGTTCATAGCTTAAGACCAAAATATGAAACATGATTTCTGGCTTAATTTTTAATGAAAGTCAGTTTTCTTAAACTTGACAAAAGATACATGTTACCAAAATTCAAACATTTTTTTCCCCTGAAGGTGAAAGTGTTGACTCTTTGAGACCCCATGCAGCCCACCAAGGCTCCTCTCTCCATGGAATTCTCCAGACAAGAATACTGGAGTGGGTTGCCATTCCCTTCCCCAAGGGATCTTCCCTACCCAGGGACTGAACCTGGGTCTTCTGCATTGCAGGCACATTCTTTACCATCTGAGCCACCTTGCAGATAAATTCATTTTTTATACCACATGTCAGATGGTGAGTTGTAATGGATATATAAGTTGTTGCCTCATGCACCAAAATGGGTAATTTCAAAGACAGGGTTTTATAGTTCGTAGCCCCACACTGGTTTCAGAATTCCAGGGGCTTTTGCATAGAGGTCTGTCCGTTATCTATCGATGTTCAGATCCGGAAGATGTGAGTTCAGCTGGCCACAACAGGGAGGGTGTGTGTGGGGCATTGCTGGGCTCGCCACGCACCAGCTCAGCTGAGAACTCAGCATCCTCTGAGGTTGACTACAGGGTGTCTAAGTCACTCTGCAGGGGTCGGGGGCTGGCAGTGGGGTCTGAACCAGGAAGATGCTGACTCCAGCCCTGGGAACTGTGCTTTGGGCATCTTGATATGACAGCTTCAGCCGGAGGTCTTGGGCTTCCAAAATGACAGGACTTTTACATCCATCAAGAATACTGTGGGTTTTTAAAATTAGGGGCCAGGACTCAGCACTTAGGACCAAAAGGGCCTCTCCTGTGCTCCCCCACCTTCATCTAAATGACTACCATTTGTAGATAATTTTTAATTATCTCCTAAGACAACACATTTTGTGTGAGTAAATTACAAGTTTCTCGTATGAATCCCTGGAGGTCAGAAGGGCAGACAGGGTTCCTGGTCACGTGTGGCTCTTAGAACGCCATTACCTTCTTTCTGTGTATGAAGTAAGTTGTGGTCTGACTGGAAAGCATGGCCTCGGGGCTGTGGGGTCACAGGTGTAACACGCACCCCTGCGCTTGCTCTGAGTCTTGAGGGCGTCCCGTGCATGGGGCACTGGGATTCTATGCTGTGTATGAACGGGGGGCAGGGGACATGTATGAATGCATGTCGTGGGTACCTCCTGTCCATACACATACGCTTGTCCTGTAGGACTTCAGTCGCTCAGTCGTGTTCAACTCTTTGCGACCCCATGGACTGCAGCACGCCAGGCCTCCCTGTCCATCACCAACTCCTGGAGTTTACTCAAACCCATGTCCATCGAGTCGGTGATACTATCCAACCATCTCATCCTCTGTCGTCCCCTTCTCCTCCCGCCTTCAATCTTTCCCAGCATCAGGGTCTTTTCCAATGAGTCAGTTCTTCATATCAGGTGACCAAAGTATTGGAGTTTCAGCTTCAGCATCAGTCCTTCCAGTGAACACCCAGGACTGATCTCCTTCAGGATGGACTGGTTGGATCTCCTTGCAGTCCAAGGGACTCTCAAGAATCTTCTCCAACACCGCAGTTCAAAAGCATCAATTTTTCCGGCGCTCAGCTCTTGATAGTCCAACTCTCAAATCCACACCTGACTACTGACTATACATACAGGACTATAGTCCAACTCTCAGATCCACACAGGACTTCACTTAGCAAACCCAAGTCCAAAGGTACAGTGATGAAAAATTTCAAGGTGACGGGAGTGTTGAACAGTCTGGGTTCCCTGAGGGCGGGCCTGCCAGGGGTCCCTGCACAGGCCAAAGAAGCCTTGGGCGTGTGGTCTGTGGGGGATCAGTGTTCTTCCCTAGGGATCCTGTTAAAGAACCACAGGGTAACCACCAGCCTCGAGTCTTCTCTTTGAACTTTGAACTGTTCGCCAGGGAAACACAGCTTACCTTCAACATGGTCACTGGGTCCTGCCTGGCTCCTTGCTCAGTGTGCATCCCTGAGTTAGTGGCATGGTGTAATGACAGCTAGCCCCCACCCACCTGGTGCTGATCACATGTTGAGTCCTGTCCTATATATTTGATTCCATGAATCACTACTTCTCACAATAACCCTGTGAGGTGGGCATCATCAACCGCATTTTATACTTGGGGAAACAGCACGGAGAGGGTAAGCCACCTGCTCCAGGTCACACAGTACCCGGTGGAGCTGGCGTTTGGCCCTGGGTCACCTGGCCCCAGAGCTCATCCTACACATAGTGGAGTCACTGAGTCAGCTCCTTCCCCCGTGACGCAGAGGGAAGCCATTCATGTTTCCAGGCGTCCAGAGGGGACTGAGCACAGGGCAGAGCGCTGGCCTGCTGAGTGGTCCTGCTGCCCTAACAGGGTGGAGAGCTGGTGTGGGGTGGGGGTGGGGGGGTGGGGAGAAGACTGGATCAGAGGAGCTGCCTCCGTGAAGGCTAGTCTGTGGGAAGCCTGGGGCTTCTCGTGTAGAAACTGCTGAGGACTCGGCACAATGGGTGTCACAGGTGTCGTTTTTGTCGTGGGGGGAACAGGTGCAGAAATTTGCCAAAGTCTCCCCTCTAAGTGGGTGGTTGAGCTCCTAGGCCCCGCGCCTCCGGACTGCAGCACAGGGTCATCACCAGCAAGTGCTGTGCTCAGACTGGGCTCCCGGCCAGTAGCCCCTTGGCTCTCCAAGAGGCGGCTGTCGGCAAGACACCGTCTCTGTGCAGGGCGAGCCCCTCTCTGCCCAGTGGGTCCCGGCCGGGCGCGGTCACCCTGGCTGGGGCAGCCTGGGGAGCAGCAGGTGCTGATGGAGCAAGGCTCCTGCCCTCTTTGCAAACACTCAAGCGCTATATCTAGGGAACACAGCGTTACTGTGTGTGTTCTCTTAACCTGATACACATACCCAGCCAGTGACCCGGAGGCCTACCCTTGAATTAGCCCTTGGAGAGCTGCTCGGGGGTCGTGGCAGATCGCCCCGCCCGGCCGCCCACCCTGTTTCCCTGTCTCTCCCACCCTGTTTCCCTGGCCATCCCAGAGGGCCGGTGCCCGGACTTGTACAGGCCCTGCCCCCGGCCCAGAGGGCCGGTGCCCGGACTTGTGCAGGCCCTGACCACCCAACCCGGGACGGGTGTGCGCCCTTGGGGGTGCACGGGGAAGGGGCACGCTGAGCACGTGCGGGGGGGGGGGGGGTAGAGGGGTGCCGCACAGACAACTTTCTGGAGGGCTCGACCGCAGTGCACCCCGTCCTGGAGAGGTCAGCCCCAGGCGCTCCCTGCCTCTGGAGAGGTAAGTCCCGGTGAGCCCCTCTTCTTGGGGGGTGGGTCCCTGTGCGCCTGCCTTCTGGAAGGGCCGGCCTGGGCGCGTCCGTGCTGGCGGGGTTGGTGGGTGGGTGAGGGGTCTCCTCGCCCCTGGGGACGCGCAGCCCCTGAGCCTGGCCGGGGGGCCGCACTGCCCAGGAGGCCGCGCGCAGATACCGGCCCTGTAACCAGAGGTCGGAGAGCGTGGCCGGCTCTGCCTGGCTGGGGCGGGTCCCTGCCCCCGGATCCCCGTCCCCCGCCCCGCGTGCCGCGGTCGTAGCTCTACAGGGACGCCCCTCTGCTCCAGCCACAGGGCCCGGTGACCGCAGGCGACACCCAGGGCCCCGCGTGACGCCCGGGCGGCCTCGGGGGGACCAGGCCGGCACTGATGGTCACAGGCGCCAGGATGTCCTCCAGGGGCTCTCACGCGTCCGTTCTGCCGCCTGCAGAATCGCCCAGGCCGGCGCGCTCGCTCTCTAGCCGCTCCTGGATCGCAGGGCTACGCGCTGCTCAGCTGCGGGCGGTTGGGCCGGGGGAGTGACGTCCACGTGGGCGGCGGCCCTCCGCGCGGGCGGAGACGGCGCGAGTCCACGCGGGGGCGCTGCTCTCCGCGCTCGGGGTTGGTGCGCGCCGCCCGCAGGGCCGGCCGCCGGGCGCCAGGGGGCGCGCGAGGACCGAGGCGCGCGTGGGAGCGGGTCCGGGAGCGCGCGCCGGGCCGTGTGCGCACGCGCGCGCGGGGGTTGGGGGAGGCACCGGAAGCCGGAGACTCGGCGCCTCGCGCACTTGCTTGTGCAGGTGTCGCTCGTCGGCCTTAACTCTCTTCAGGCTTCCGCCCTGGGCCCGACCGTGGGCCTCATTTCCAGGCGAGCGCACGGAGGCCGCGGTGCCCAGGGAGCCGGGACGACGACGACTCAGCCCCGCTGCCCCCCCGGCCCTCGGGGGTCCCAGGGACCTGGTCCCTCGGAGGCCTCTGGTCGGGGCGCCAGTGTCTGGGGAGCAGGGCGCCCCCACAGGGCGGGCACCTGAGACCTCCGTCCTAGGGGGTCCTTGGGCGTCCCGGGGTCTGCACCTCTGTGGGGGAGCACCCTGCGACCCCTCCTTGCCCGGGTGGCCGCGGGGAGCCCCAGCCGGCACCCTCACAGCCCACCTGGTTTGTCCAGACGGCTCTTGGAGGGTGGGGCGCCTCGCTGCTGGTGACCCACAGGGCCCTCCCAGGTGTGCTGCAGCGCGCAAGGACGGGCCTGGCTGGCCTCACCGCACACAGACCTCTGGCTGTTTTGGGTCAGCTTCCCCCGCCCTGAATCTTGTGTTTTAGCCTCAGAAGACCTTCCCTGTCCTACAAAGGGGGAGCTGAGGGACCTGGGGGGACAGTCGGGACCATCAGGGGTTAGTTGTTTTTTTTAAATTAATAGGCTTGATTTTTTTCAGACTAGTTTTAGGTTTACAGAAAACTGGGGCACAAAGTCCAGAGGGTTCCATATCCCCGTCAACACCCTGTTTTCTGTGTTATTAGCGTTTTACACCAGTATGGAAGATTTGCTATAATTAATGAACCAATATTGATACATTATTATCAGATATAAGTTCATACCTCATTCACATTTTCTAACAATATGGACTTAACAGAAGCAGAAGATAAGAAGAGGTGGCAAGAATACACAGAACTGTACAAAAGAGATCCTAATGACCCAGATAACCACGATGGTGTGATCACTCACCTAGAGCCAGACGTCCTGGAGTGTGAAGTCAAGTGGGCCTTAGTAACCATCACTGCAAACAAAGCTAGTGGAGGTGATGGAATTCCAGCTAAGCTACTTCAAGTCCTAAAAGGTGATGCTGTGAAAGTGCTGCACTCACTATGCCAGCAAATTTTGGAAAACTCTGCAGTGGCCACAGGACTGGAAAAGGTCAGTTTTCCTTCCAATCCCAAAGAAAGGCAATGCCAAAGAATGCTCAAACTACCGCACAATTGCACTCATCTCACACACTAGCAAAGGAATGCTCAAAATTCTCCAAGCTAGGCTTCAGCAGTATGTGAACTGAGAATGTCCGGATGTTCAAGCTGAATTTAGAAAAGGCAGAGGAACCAGAGATCAAATTGCCAAATTCTGTTGGATCATCGAAAAAGCAAGAGAATTCCAGAAAAACATCTACTTTTGCTTCATTGACTACACTGAAGCCTTTGATTGTGTGGATCACAACAAACTGTGGAAAAGTCTTCAGGAGATGGGAATACCAGACCACCTGACCCACCTCCTGATAAAACTGTAGGCTGGTCAAGAAACAACAGTTAGAACTGGACACAGAATAATAGACTGGTTCCAAAATGGGAAAGGAGTATATTAAGGCTGTATATTGTCACCCTGCTTATTTAACTTCTGTGCAGAGTACATCATGCGAAATGCTGGACTGGATGAAGCACAAGATGGAATCAAGATTGCCAGAAGAAATATCAATAACCTCGTATATGGTAGTTGACACTATCCTGTGGCAGAAAGCGAAGCAGAACTAAAGAGCCTCTTGATAAAGATAGGCGAGTGAAAAAGCTGGCTTAAAACTCAACGTTCAGAAAACTAAGATTATGGCATCTCGTCCCATCACTTCATGGCAAATAGATGGGGAAACAATGGAAACAGTGACAGACTTTCTTTTCTTGGGCTCCAAAATCACTGCACATGATGACTGCAGCCATGAAATTAAAAGACGCTTACTCCTTGGAAGAAAAGCTATGACTAACCTAGACAGCATATTAAAAAGCAGAGACATTACTTTGCCAACAAAGGTCCATATAGTCATGTACGGATGTGAGTTGGACCATAAAGAACTCTGAGCACCAAAGAATTGATACTTTTGAACTGTGGTGCTGGAGAAGACTCTTGAGAGTCCCTTGGACTGCAAGGAGAGCAAACCAGTCACTCCTAAAGGAAATCAGCTCTGACTATTCATTGGAAGGACTGATGCTGAAGCTGAAACTCCAGCATTTTGGCCACCTGATGGGAAGAACTAACTCATAGGAATAGACCTGATGCTGGGAAAGATTGAAGACAGAAGGAGAAGGGGGTGACAGAAGATGAGATGGTTGGATGGCATCACTGACATGAATTTGAGCAAGCTCTGGGAGATGGTGAAGGACAGGGAGGCCTGGTGTGCTGCAGTCCATGGGGTCACGAGTCAGACAGAGCTGAGTGACTAAACAACAAAGTTTTTACCTAGTGTTCTTTCTCTGTCCCAGGGTCCCATCCAGAATCCCACATTGACTCTTAGGGTTGTGTCTCCAGAGGCTCCTCTGGGCTGGGCAGTTTCTCAGACACTCCCTGTTTTTGATAAACTTAGCAGCTTGAGGAGTGCTGGGCAGGTGCTGCCCAGGAGTGCCAGGCAGGTGAGACATGTCTCTGTTGGGATTTGTCTGAGGTTTTTGTTGTGCTGAGATGAGGCTAAAGGAAGGGGGTGACAGAGGATGAGATGGTTGGATGGCATCACCGACTCAATGGACATGAGTTTGAGTAAACTCCGGGAGGTGGTGATGGACCGGGAGGCCTGGCGTGCTGTAGTTCATGGGGTTGCAAATAGTTGGACACAACTGAGCAACTGAACTGACCTGAGATGGGGCTGTGGTAGGAAAACCAGAGCCAAGTGTGCTTCTCATCATGTCCTACCTAGAGTATGGTCTGCATGTAACGCTGCTGATGGTGACTTTGGTCGCCTGGCTGAGGTCTGTCACGCCTCCACAGTCAAGCCACGGTTTTCCCTGGTCAGTGTCCTCTGGGAGAAAGCCATCTGTACGGCCCATGTGTAAGGGGTGTCGTTAGGCAGAATATTGGAGTTCTACAAGGAGATTTTGGGAGATTTGTCTCTTTTCTCCATTCATTAATTTTTCCAATAACATATTTATGTCGGTGTGGACTCGGGTATTTATTTTACACTTAAAAGGGTAGCGGGCAGTGTGATTTAAGATTGAGAAAGGCTGGTGGCCTATACATGGCTTTCATTGTATGAGCCACTGTTCTTGTCTGTTTTAAATGTTTCAAGTGAAGTGAATGGGAGATGAGTGTAGGGCTGATGTCCTGGGGCTGAACCAGGCTGGTGGACAGTCACTTCCCCATGTACCCCCTTGGCAAGAATGATTGTACCCGCCCCTTCTCCCTGGCCCTGCCCCTTGTCTGTGGTCACGGCCGGGGTGACTGGGATGCAAGCCTGCTGCCCCTTGGCATCCAGAACCTTCTGTTTTCAGGGTCCTCACTCAGCTGACACAGCTTGAGAGCGAGTCTGGGCCCTGCCGGTCCAGGCCGCCTCCCTTCCAGGTGCCCTGACTGGGCACTCGCCCTACCCCGGCCTGGTCTGCATGGAGCCCGTGGGGAGCCGTGTGGCCTGGCAAAGCCCTGGGCTGGACCCTGTTCCTCATATGATCTTCGGTCAGGTCTGTGTGCCCCAGCTGGAACCTCTGCCAGGGTTTGGGCCATACGGCATCCTGAGTGAGGCGCGTCTGCAGGGGCCTGGCCCCTCTGCTGAACCTCCCGCCTCACTTGGATGGCTGCCCGCCTGTGCTGAAGGATGTGGACTCATTATCTTGTCTGTCTTGCGGGATGGTGTTAGCTTGGCAGTTAATAAAGGATTTTAATTAAAGAGGGAAGAATCATTTTGGCAAACTAGCCTCATTCACAAACTCAAATGACCCGTCAAAGTTATAAGTTGGGTTCATTTCCATCTGAGCCTCTGCTGTTTGCGGGGAGCTCAGCACAGAGCCTGGGGGTGATGCGGGCACCTGGGGGAGCCCGACCCTGCCTCCTCCGCCCGAAGCCCAGGCAGCCATGCCATCCTTGCTGCTCCCGGCCTGTGGCCCCCGGCCCCCAGCAGGCCCCCACCTGCTCATCCCTTAAGGGATCCATCCTCCCTGTAGCCTTTTCTCTGAGTGCTGGCCGGCGGGGCTTTGACAAAACTGGAGATAACGGTAGGCTCACGAGCAAGGGTAAGAAGTAACAGGAGTCCTGGCTGTCCCTACCCGCTGCCCACGCAGGGTCAGGCTGATGGCCGCGACTCCGCCCTCTGACCTCCATCAGATCTCGCCTGTCCGTGTGCCCTGCTGTGTGCCTGTGTGTGTGTGCTCTTGGGGGCCCCCGTGCATGCATGCGTGTGTGTGGGCACGTGCACGTGTCTAGTTCTCTGCCCTTTACCACACGTGTGAACTCATGCACCCATGCCCACTGGCAGGACACAGAACAGCCTGTTCCCCACGGGGCTCCCTGCTGCTGCCCCTGCGTGCCCAGGGCCACCTCTCCCGCCCCCCTCACCTGGCCAGTGAGGCCCCTTCTAAGCAGATCACTGCCCTCCCCAGCTCTCGCCTTCCTCTCCTGACCCTTGATCCTCCTCGGCTCAGCCCATGGCACTTGGTGATGTGACAGTTGCAGCCCTTGCCTCTGCGCTGACCAGGGGGCTGGGCTCTCGCCTACCTGCCTTCCTGCCCCGCCCCCCCTCCCCGCCCCTGCTGCCTGCAGGAGGGGACAGGAATGAGCCCGGGTCCGGGTCAGCTGCCCCTTACGCCTCGGTGCCTTTGCCTGTGTGCCCACTCCCTTTCTCCCGAGCGCTGGCTCCACTGAGGCACGAGGCACGTCCTGCTTGTCTGTGTCCAGCATCCGCGCGGGTCCCTTGGGTAAGTGTGAGGCTGGACCTCGACCACGCAGAGGGCCGGGGAGCCCCAGAGGCCACTGGACAGTGGCCTTGGGAACTTCACCTCTGCTGAACTAGATGGGCCTGGGAGGGGAGGCAGGGGGCGCTATGCCAGGGAGGCTGGCCTCAAGGAGGCTGTGGTGGGAATCCAGGTGTGGGCAGCTGGACGTGGCTGTGGACAAAGCGATGGAAGTGGTAAAGACCATGCTCAGGTGTGAGCCCAGGTTGGACAAGACCCCAGGGGCCGTCCTCTCAGCGCCCACGGTGGGGGGCGGGTTGTGCATCAGTGTCCGATGGTGCAGGCCCACTCCTTGCTGGGCGGGCGGGTCAGAGGAGGAGCCCGCTTCCTCATCCGGAGGAGAGCAGCTCCCTTCCGGTGTGGTTCTGGGCAGCCTAAGTGTGGTCTCCTGGCCCCGCTGTTGCAAAGCCGCGCTGGGCCGGGCGGCCGTTTCCTGGTATCGCGGCAGGACTCTGGTTTCAAGGGCAGGGAGCCCAGCGTCTGACGAGACTCCTCCCTCCTGCGCGCCGCTGGATTTTGGTTTCGCTTTCGTGTAAGTTGCACGGTTGTTGGTGTCACCGCCGGGCCAGCGCGCACCCCGCCCTCCGCCACCCGCTCGGGGTCTCTGGTCCCGCCTTGGCCTCGGCTGGGGGTGATGGGTCTCACATGCATGGAGTACGTGGGGTCGGCTGGGGGCTGCCCTACGGGGCCCCTCCTCACCCCCCTGGCCAGCCTAGGCTTGTCCTCGCGGTGGTCACAGGGCAGAGACGGCGGGCAGGCGTCTAGTGCCTCCGGAACCCGGGCTGGAGCTGTGTCCTGTCCCTCCGCAGCTGCAGAGCCGGCCCGGGGGTGGACAGAGGGGACCTGTCTTTTCAGTGGGGCCGCTGGGCAGGGTCCACCGTGCTGACCCGGGCAGCTGAGCTTCTGGGGGGACGGCAGCCCAGGGTCCCAGGCACTACCTAGGGAGACAGGCCGGTGCGTGCGTGGGTGCACGTGTGCGTGTGTGGGAGTGCGTTGTGCCCACAGGCGTGTGCACACACGCTTACGCATGCAGCTGTGTGGGAAGACGCAGCCCGTTTCCGACCCGTCTAGTGGGCCTGCCGCTGCCCTGGGCCGTCTTGTGGGGACGGCATCTGCGTCCAGACCCAGCCGGGCAGGAGCTGCCGGCCTGGGCGAGCGGCCCCCCAGGGCGCGGTCCAGCTTGGTCGCCCAGGGAGCCGGGGCTGCTCGTGCACGCCCCCTAGCGGTGGTGTTTCTGGGAGCGCGCTGGAGTGACCGTGCTCCGTGACCGATCCTCCAAGGGTTTGTGGGCGCAGCGGCCGCAGGTGCTCTGAGCCCTGGCTTGTCTGACTCTGCTTGGGTCGGCGTCCGGTTGCCCTGTCCTCCCCACTCTCTGCTCGGGGCGTCTGGGCCCCGCCTCCCTGGGCTCCGGGCAACGCTGACTGGGCTGCCTCTTCTCAGTGGACGGGGCCTGTGGGCCCTGAAGTCGGGGGGTTGGGGGCGGGGATGGTGCCCTGACCCCCACGCCGCCCGCCCGCCCCACATCTTCTGTGTCGGCTGGAGTCAGTCGGGTTTGCTGGAACTTTCTTGTCCCAGCCCAGGGAAGTCGTGGGAACAGAGAGGATCTTTTATGAGGAAATAAAAACGGAAGCGATTTCTTTCAGTGCCTGTGGCTGAGACCCTCGGCATAGAAGAGGAAAGGGGTAACCCTGCCCCCAGCTTCTCCACCACCCCTGACGGGAGAGCAGTCTTCTTAGTGTGGTCGCCCGGCTCTTGCAGGGTGACTTGTGTGGCCCACGCGGAGGAGCTCCTCCAGGTGGTTCAGGGGTCAGAGCAGGTGGCCCACGGGGCGGGATGCTCTTGACCACAGAGGGCAGTGTCCCAGGGGGGTGAGTCTCACAGCCTAGTATGAGGGCTACACACTCTGCCCTGGACGGGCTCTCTTGTCCTTGGGGACCATGCCCTGAGCCACCGTTATCATCATCGCCTGGGCAGGAAGGGGGTGGAGAAGCCCCCGGGACCCTTCATGAGGGGACCCCTTTCCTGTGCCCAGCAGGACATCAGACAGCTCCCTGGACCTCAGCCAGATGGGAGACGTGGCCCCTGAGTCCACCTCTGGCCCTGGGGAAGGGGTCCCATGAAGGCAGTGGCCAGTCTTAACTCAGCTTCAGGGCACGGGGCTCCCTTCCTGGTCAGGGTTGCCCAGTGAGCGGCCTGAGCTGGCCAGAAGGAAGGGGTGCCTCGGGGTGTGTGTGTGTGTGTGGAGCCACTTAGAGGAGAGGGGCTTGGGTGTGATGGGGGCAAAGGGGAAACCAAGGCCCGGGAGAGCGGCTGGCCCGGGGCTTCCGGGAGCTGATGGCGGAGCTGGGTGGGCTGGCCACCCCGCCCTGCGTGGGAACCAGTCTGGAGGTTGGGGGAAGGGGATGGTTGGGTGCAGTCTGTCCACGTGGATCGGCGGGGTGAGGATGAGCACGCCTGCCCTTGCAACGTTCCCGTCTCCTTGAAGCAAGAGCTTTGTCTACACTGGAGAAGAATCAGAAAGGCAGCTAAGATCATCAGGGTTTTGATGCAGAGGTGTCGTCCACGTCCGTTCTGAACCCTCAGCCACTTTCTCCAGCCACATGCACAGGATTCCGGGTGGGACTCTGAGTTATCTGTACAGCTCAGGGTCCGTCTGTGTGCATGGATAGTCTTACTCAAGGGTTTCACCCTCACGTGCCACAGGGCTCACAGGATTCCAGTTTATGGGGCTTTTTCAAATGTGGACGCCACGAGAACAAACAGTCCTGCCCCCATCCTCCAGGCTTCCTCCAGGCCGGTCCCCTCGTGGCCCATTGCGTGTCTGCCTGTGTTGTGTGAAATGCGCTTCTGTCTGAGTGGGTGGTCTTACAGCCTTCCGCAGCCAGGCCACTCAGCTGCAGAGGAGGTCACTGGCCCTGGCAATGGGCAGAAGGGCCAGCTGGCGAGAGCCCAGCGCCAGTACCCGTCGCCCATCCACTGTGCCAGCCGGGGCCCCAGAGCTGCGCTGTTCCCCCTGAAAGGCCACCCAGAGATGAGCACCATCTTTCAGAATTAACTTCTCCTCCCAGTGAGTGTCAGAAGTCCCATAACTTCATTAGGAGCGATCGGAAAACTCCATTTGCTTTTATTAGTTTGAAAGCTGCTCTCAGGGCCAACGTGCGGAATAGCCCGGGGGACAGGGAGGCTCCCAGCACAGAAGGAGAGTCCAGCCCAGTGTCAAGGTCACGGCTGCCATGACCTGTGCCCCGGCCCGTCGGATGCCTCTGACCTTGAGGCCACCTTGGAGGCTGAGGATCGCGTTCTGTTTTGTAAAACCTGCCTGCCTATGTGCAATGGAATATTATTTAGCATTAAACGGAAAGCAGTTCTGACACCTGCTACCACGTGGATGAACCTTGAGGACATCCGGCTGAGTGAAGTAAGCCAGACACAAAAGGATAAGCAGCAGGTGATTCCGTTTCTGTGAAGTATTGGAAATAATCACATTCGTAGAGACAGGAAGTAGATGGTGGGTGCTGGGGCCTGGGGGAGGGGAATGGTAAGTTAGTGTGGTTTTTTTTTGGTAAGATTTTTTTTTTCTTTTTTGGGTGTGGACCATTTCTTAAGTCTTTATTGAATTTGTTACAATATCATTTCTGTTTTGTGTGTTTTTTATTTTTTGGCTGCAAGGCATGTGGGATCTTTCCTCCCCTGAAAGTTCTGGAGATGGGCAGTGGTGATGTCATCAAGTCCAAGCTTGTAGTCCTCGCTGTATGATAGGCCAGTTGATGGAAGATGAGGTGTCGGGACAGCAGAGAGTGGCTTTATTCAGAGGCCGGCAGACCGAGAAGGTGGCGGACTAGCGTCCCAAGAACCATCTTCCCCAAGTCAGAATTCAGGCTTCTTTTATACTCAGAGGGGAGGGAATGAAGGTCTGCTTTAGCTGGACTCTGGAGGGAATATTAATTTCTTCCTTCCTGAAGCCTTCACAGGTGGGTCTGGTCAGAATGTTTCCTACGAGCTAAGCAAGGGTATTTTAGCTTAATGCTCATTACCTGGGATGTAGGACTCCCAGAGATGGGCCATTATGAGTAATTTAAGCTTGTAGGCACTATCCCTCTAGTGATGAACTTGAAATAGGATATGAAGGCCCTTCCCTGTTTTAGTGACAGTTACACGGCCATGAGAACATATTTCATACTGAACTGTGCACTTAAAGATGATCCATTTTATGTTCTGGATTTTTCCCCATGATTTAAAGGATAGGAAATAATGCATTCTCTTCATCCTTGACCACTTGAGCCCCAACTAAACCTGGAAATGCATTAGCATATGTAATAAGCCAGCCTTAGGTCTTGGACCAAGCTGCAGCGTGGGCACGGAGAGCTTCCGCTGCAGACGTCCAGGCTGCCTGGGCCGTGAGCCTGGGCACGTCACTGGCCCATGAGCCTCTGACCTCCTCCTGGGACGGGGTCGGCCCCGTCAGTGTCTTAGCAGACTCGGAATCTGCATCAGATGCGCCTTTTCTTCTCAGTCCCCAAATTCCCAGGTGGCATTCCTGTAACCAGGGTGACCACATGTCCCAGCCTGGCTGGCCCATCCCAGTCCACACCAGCAGAGTGCTGGGTGAGCCTCTGGCCGTCCTCCTGGTGCAGGTGACGTCGTAGGGTCGTCCTAACAGGAGGTGCCTGAGTGCCCTGGCTCCTCTTGGGGTGCGAAGGTTTATGCCCTGGCTGCTGGGAGGCTGCAGCCAGTTCAGCCCTCTCCCGGAAGCTCACTCTGTCCGCCTGTGGTCACGGCAAGGGGAGCCAGGTCTCCGTCACAGGGGCTGCTGGCGACGTGACCTGGGGACCCTCCTAGCTGAGCTGGAGAGATTGTGAAACCACCTCCTGGAAGTCAGCAGAGACCTGATGCCCCCCTGCGAGTTGGTGGTGTCCCTCTGAAGGCACACGGAGTCCCGGGGAGCAGGCAGTCCCCATGATGGGGACGGGTTAGTCCCGTCTGAGCTGGGGACTTGCATTCCAGGGCAGGGGTAGAAGATGCCAGAGCCACCAGCGTCCACCCTGGGGGCTTGGACACAAGCACTCAGGCTGTGACCCAGGAGGGCACTGGGTCAGCCAGGATGAGATACCACCGGCCGGTGAGGGAGATGGCAGACCCGAGGAAGTGAGGGGACCTGAGGAGGTGAGAGGGGGACCCGAGGGGGTGAGGGGGACCTGGGGGAGGTGAGGGGGACCTGAGGAGGTGAGGGGGACCCGGGGGAGGTGAGGGGGACCCGGGGGAGGTGAGGGGGACCTGGGGGAGGTGAGGGGGACCCGAGGGGGTGAGGGGGACCTGGGGGAGGTGAGGGGGACCTGGGGGAGGTGAGGGGGACCTGAGGAGGTGAGGGGGACCCGGGGGAGGTGAGGGGGACCCGGGGGAGGTGAGGGGGACCTGGGGGAGGTGAGGGGGACCTGAGGAGGTGAGGGGGACCCGGGGGAGGTGAGGGGGACCCGGGGGAGGTGAGGGGGACCTGGGGGAGGTGAGGGGGACCCGAGGAGGTGAGGGGGACCCTAGGGAAGTGAATGGGGGGACCCTAGGGAGGTGGGTAGGAGGGGACTTGAGGAGGGGAGGGAGGGCGGTGAGGCACTGACGGTTCAGCTTGACCACTTCCTGCTCCCGAATCTTTTGATTTATCGTTTAAGTCGTAACATGCACACAACCTGAGCTGTATCCTCTTAGCCGTTTCGAGTGTACAGTGCAGTGATGTTAAGTATGTAATACTGTTTTGCAATCTTTGCCCCAAATCTCCAAGGTCCCAAGGTCCTGCAGGAGCCCCAAGGCCTCGGTTTTCATAACTCACTGTCCCATTTTGCTGGCGGCTTTGTGGGTCCTTGATGGTCGGGGAGAAAGCCGCAGCCTCCTCCTGGCTTCTCCACGTCTCCACAGTAACCTCCTGCAGTTGAGACCCACAGTGACCATTAGCTCGTAGGCCTTAATCGGTTTTTAACACATGAATCTTACTGTGACCCTCCCCCGAGGAATGCTCAGCTTTTTAGAGAGCTCCCAGAAAGTCAGAATAATTCCCATTGGTTGTTTTTAACTCTCTTGTTATAGGAGTCGCACAAGGAATAGTCAGCAGTTGGATGTAGTTTTTCTTCTTCAAGCCCTGGGGCTGTGTCAGCCCTGGAGAGCCCGGCCTGTCCACCGCCCCCTCCCTCCCTTCCACTCCCACCTTCTCCCCTCTCCCTTGCCTCCCTGGGTCAGGGATTGCAGATGTGAGGCTAATACACACGGCTCTTCACGTGCCGCCCTGTGTCTTGTGCCCGATGCCCTGAGCAGCAGATGTTATTAAATGCTGGCTGTGGTCCAAGCGCTGGTTGGTGGGTGCCCACTACAAGGCCCAGGGGCAGACCTGTGCTTTGGTGGCAGCTCTCAGCCTCTGTGCCTGGCTCGGGCCTGCCAGGCGGGCTCAGGGTTGGCGTCTAGTAGAGGATGTCTGTCCAGTCACAGCGGCCAGAAGCCCAGCATCCTTGGTGGGGCCTGGAGTTCAGGTGGTTTTCTGGACCATTGCCTCATTCATGAAAGCAGGTCCTCCAGGCCTCCGGCCACAGTGGGTGATGACCAGGGCCAAAGGCATCCTTACTGTTACGGGCACAGCCTGTTGGCAGCCTTGGGCTCCCAGCCATGTCCGGTGTGCCTGAGGACCCCTGGCCTGGCCCGCGTGGGGTCCTGCTCCAATCTGCCCTCAGATGAAGATGCTGTGGTACAGGGCTTCTGGCTGCCTGTCTTTCTGACCTTGGCTCCAAAACCCATTGAAACTCTTAAGTTACAAACTCCTTAAATACTGTTATTTTATGTTGAGAATGCTGGCCAGGAGACTTAACCAGAGTCTTGAAGGTCATAAGGGTTTATGAAGCCAGTGTGGAAAGGTGCTTGTGATGAACACAAACTTCCTGGACACTTTTCTGTTTCTTGTGGATTTTCACTGTTCAACAGGCAATGAGATTTATCTCACAGTTTTGTTCTCATTTTCCTCTAAAGATAATTATGTATGATACACTTGGGTGTGCTGCGTTCCCCTTTCTGTGTTCCCTGACTTTGAAATGTGAAGGTGTTATAAATTGTGCAATAAAAAGCTGATTCTGTAGCGAATGAAACAGAAAGACTCTCTTTCTAATTGTATCTGTTAATCTCGTACACGTCTTCATTAGGGGTTTTAGTATATTGAAAAGATGCATCAAAGTTGGCAATTAAGGAAGCGTCCTCATCAATACGGGTTAGTACATTTTTCTGTGTCGGGGGCCAAGGGTAGGGTTGCACCCAGGACACAGCTCCAGTCTGCACGCAGTCTCTTCCGCACTCTCGGCCAAAACGAGCATCCGCTTCTCGGGGTGCGTGGACCAGGGGCTTGGAGCCGGGCACTCATGTGCACATAGCCTCCCAGCATGACTAAGTGCTCACCCTGACTGTTCTGCAGACAGGGGAGCAGGTTCAGAGAGGTAAGGAAAGATGCAGAGTGCAGGTGCGGATCTGAGCCCAAACCACAGGCCTCCCTGAGCCCGGCGGGTACGTGCCCCAGAACAGTCAGGAAGCAGGGGGTCTGTGAGTCGTGTCTTAGTTCTGCTTTCCCTGCTGGGGACTCACGGTCCACGGCTGCCTCTGGTCCCCCAGCTGGTCAGTGGAGGAGCTGGCTCCACGCCAGGCCCTCTTCCGGCAGGTCTGTCCAGCACCATGGACAGAGGCAGGGCGAGGCGGCCCCCTGAGTGGGTGTGGAAAAAGACCAGGACCAAGAACTGAAGACCTGCTGCTGCTGCTGCTAAGTCGCTTCAGTTGCGTCCGACTCTGTGCGACCCCATAGACAGCAGCCCATTTCCTTCTCCAGTGCATGAAGGTGAAAAGTGAAAGTGAAGTCTCTCAGTCGTGTCCGACTCTTCGCGACCCCATGGACTACAGCCCACCAGGCTCCTCCATCCATGGGATTTTCCAGGCAAGAGTACTGGAGTGGGGTGCCATCGCCTTCTCTGAACTGAAGACCTACTTGCTGCTAAATGTAGACATTTGGTTTCAGGGTCTGAGAGTGAGGAATTAGGAGAAGTTTTAAGGGAAAAACACTTAAGTAACAGTTTATGGGTCTAGTCGGGGAAAGAATGATGGGAATTTATTTTCCTAAGGAGCAGTTATTTAATCAGAGGCTGATAAACAGGCTCAAGTCTGACTTGGAATTTTGAGGGGCTGTATTTTCCTCCCGCCTCTGCCATGGTGAGCGGCTTAGCTCATGGCTTAGCTCATTCTGTCTTTCTCATTATTTTCATTCTGTTAATTAACTCAGCCAGCCAGATGTGACATTTATAAAAAGCATCGGGAATGTTCTGTGCAGAAGACATGCCTACCTGTGAAGGCGTTTTGCTGTAAGCAGGGGGTGGCATTTTCATGGAGAGGTGTCATGAAGGGGCCACGCGCTTGCCCCCACAGGGCAGGGGTCCTGAGCCTGGTGGGCCGAAGCTGGGTGTCCAGGCAGGGGCCCCCTCCTCTTGCGTCAGGGTGGGCAGTGCAGATGTGATGTGTTTTCCAGCAAGAGCATGCTTCTGGAAGGAGCATCCTTGGGCCTGGGAAGTTCTGGAGGAACTTAATGGTCAGCATAGATGGCGTGTGCTCGGCCTGCCCTTGTGCAGCTGGACCACTTGGGAACTGGGTGGGTGGGTTGAGTCCTGATGTGTTACCAAATGACGGACACCTGCCACCTAGTTCAGGCAGTAGAGGGGGCCACTGTAGCAAACACACGTGTACTTAGGCTGCATGTTCAGACGCTTCTGCGTGGCCAGCACCGTGTGCAGTGTCCTCACGCGTTCTGTGCTTGCTGTTCAGTCGCTCAGTCGTGTCACATGACTCTTTGCGACCCCACGGACTGCAGCACCCCAGGCTTCCCTGTGCTCCACTATCTCCCGGAGCTTGCTCAAACTCATGTCCATTGAGTCGGTGATGCCATCCAACCATCTCATCCTCTGTTGCTCCCTTCTCCTCCTGCCTTCAATCTTTCTCAGCATCAGGGCCTTTTCCAATGAGTCAGCTCTTCGCATCAGGTGGCCAAAGTATTGGAGCTTCATCTTCAGCATCAGTCCTTCCAATGAGTATTCAGGGCTGATTTCCTTTGGGATGGACTGGTTTTATATCCTTGCTCTTCAAGGGACTCTCAAGAGTCTTCTCTAGCACTACAATTCAAAAGTATCAGTTCTTCAGTGTTCAGGCTTCTTTATTGTCCAACTCTCACATTAGTACATGACTGTTGGAAAACCCATAGCTTTGACTAGACGAGGTGATGTCTCTGCTTTTTAATATGCTGTCTAGGTTGGCCATAGCTTTTCTTCCAAGGAGCAAGTGTCTTTAAATTTCATGGCTGCAGCCACTGTCCACAGTTAATCCTCAAAAAATTCTGTGAGGTATTGTTCTTTTTCCCTTTTCCAGATTTTCTTTTTTCTTTAGAAATATGTACTTGTTTCTGGCTGCGCTGGGCCTTTGCTGCCTTGCACGGGGTTTTCTCTGGTTGTGGCGAGCGGGGGCTTCTCTCCATTGTGGTACGTGGCTCCTCGCTGCAGCGGCGTGTCTCATTGCAGAGCGCGGCTCTCGGTGTGCGGGCTTCAGTAGCTGTGGCTCCTAGTTGCCCCGAGGCTTGTGGGGTCTTCTCGGGCCAGGGATGGAGCCCTTGTCCCCTGCATTGGCAGGTGGATTCTTAACCACTGGGAGCCAGGGAAGTCCCTGTGAGGTATTGTTCTATAAGATGAGAAAGCTGACACTCAAAGAATGTAAGAATCTTGATCCAAGCCATGTAACTAATAAGCCAAAAATCCGGGACCCACAGATATTCTAAGTAATGGGCTTAACATATAATGTACATCAGTGAATATGTGGAATGCATTTGAGAACATACAAGAATGTGTTTATTGAGTGTTTTCTAATGTCAACTATTGTGGGATTTTCAGGAGCAAAGGTGAATGAGGCCCGGCCGCCTGGCCCTCAGGCCCCCATAGGACCAGGGTGGATGTGTGTCCGCTGGGGTGTTGGGGACAGCCCGTGAGGGAGGGAGGGCAGCTGCTCTGGACACTGGACAGCCCCGTGTACCCCAAAGTCATTGGCACAAACAGGCTGCAGATGCCCTCTGCAGGGCAGGGGGTGGGCGAGTGGGCTCTGGGCTGGGCCTGGATGCATGCCCTGGCCAGCGTGGCTCTTGCCGTGTGGCCTGCACAAGTTCTTGGCCTGTCTGTGGTTCTGCCTTCCCGCCCGTTACAGGACGTGGTGACAGTGGCTACTTTGAGTCTCAGTAATGTGGGCACCTGGCCTCTGAGCACAGGCCGGGAGGCAGCACACACACACGTGGGCACCTGGAGCTCTTCTTCGTCTGCACATGGTTTTGGAGACTGTTTCCCTTTCCTTTCTAAATTACAAAAGTAACACATGCTCATAAGTTCCAACACCATTTATTTAGTCGCTAAGTCGTGCCGTGAACTGTAGCCCACCAGGCTCCTCTGTCCATGGGATTTCAACTATAGATGTATTTTATTATAAAGGTCTGCCCCTTCCAGAGGGGAAGACCATTGTCAGCTGTTGGCAGATAGCTTCCTAGACCTTTTTTCTAGGTGTTTACAAATGTGGATCCACCATGCGCATTTACATCGTTGGAACCCCTCAGCACTCATTATTCTGCATGTATCGCAGCATATCCTGGACTGGCTTGCGTCATTTGACATGCAGTGTGGACATTTACAAATGTTACCTTTTCCGTGGCTTAAGTTACCTCAATTTTTTAAAATTTACCTTTGGCTGCAGTGGGTCTTTGTTGCTGGGCACGGGCTTTCTCTAGCTGTGGTGAGCAGGGGCTACTCTGAACTTGCAGCGTGCGGGCTTCCCGTTGCCGTGGCTCCTCTTGTTGCAGAGCAGAGTCTGAGGTGCTGGGCTCAGTCGTTTGGTGCTTGGGCTTTGTTGTCCTGCAGCATGTGGAATCTTCCCAGACCAGGGATTGAACGTGTGTCTCTTACGTTGGCAGGTGAATTCTTAACCACTGGACCACCAGGGAAGTCTGCCTCAATTTTTAAATCACTTTCTTACCTGATGGACATTGAGGTGTCTGGCCTGCACTCTCCCTACCCCCATATTTCATTTAGAAAGAACTTTGCATCAGTTGTCCCTGTATGTCCATCTTTCAATTGGAGGAAGATCTGCATTCAGTGAAAGAAATACCAGCACATTCAGTGTCTGCCCAGTGGCCCAGGAATCCGCCCTGAGCGGTGCTCCGTCTCTGAGATTGTCCAGGGGGCAGGCTGGCCCTCTGTTGGTGAGGTCCTAGAGGGGACTGCTGGGCTGTGGTCCAAAGCTCTTTGCTCTTGGGAGAATTTTGGCAGTGAAATTAGGCATCTAACTAGACTTGTCAATGGTACAACAAAATGGTGAGAATTATATTAAGAGAATTAAATATTAATTGACAAATGGGAGTGCATCCAGGGGAGGATTTCCAGGCTGGTGAAAGATTTCGAAACTGTATTTTCACCAGCAGGGATGTTCAGCCTGAAAAGCATGGGGACCACCATCAGGACCACCAATCAGGGATCACCTACTGGAAGGACAGAAGGAAACCTTTCCTCTGTGGTTCCAGAGGATGGAGCTAAGGCTAATGGATCCAACTTACAGGAGGCTGACTTAGACTCAAAATGCACAGACCTCTGGGCATTCAGATATCTCTGCAGAAGCCCTGGGCTGAAAGTCCAAGCCCCAGTGGGGTGGAGGGAGTGGTGGATCCAGGCATATTCCCCTCTTCTCTGCTCCTGACTCAAGTGCCTGAGAAGTGAACTGTTAAAAAAATAAACAAAGGAGCCACGTTCAAAAGGAAGAGGAGAGCTTCCAGCCCCAGGAGTGGAGAGAAGTCCAGGGAGAGCAGAGGCTGGAGCAGCGGGTTCAAGGGAGGTGGACTGGAGGGAGTAGTGGGACCAAGGCTTTTGAAGCCCCAAATGCTTCTTGTAAGATCTGCTTTTAACCACACAACCTGCAGGCCAGGTTGAGGCAACTGCAAAATCGGGTAAGAGGGAAAATGTCCAGGGCATGAGTTGCAAACAGAATTACAAATCACAGGAAGAGACTCAAGAAGCAGCCAGGAGACGACACATGTGGGAGAATGTGCGCTCCGTGAAACAGAAATAACAACCGTCGGAAAACACTTTAAGGCGGAGGGTTCAGAGTCAAGGAGACCGAGGAGGGGGCCGTGTTCTGTTCCCTTGAAATGGAAAAGGAGGCTGTTGGGCTAGGTCTGGTCCAGTTCCTGGGAGGCAGACTCTGAGAGGAAGGCTTCTGTGCAGGGCGTTTATCTCAAGGGCTCTCAGAGCGATACCTGTAAGGGTTTGAGGGAAGATGGGACAGACGGAGGACTTGAACGCTGACGGCAGCCACAGTGGAGGCCACACACAAGCCCACGGCGGTGGTGGGAGCTTTAGAGCTTGGGCGGCTCTCAGAATTGTCCTCAGGGAGGCAGGGATGTCTGTACCCCTGGGCAGGGTGACTGTTCAGCCAGGCTTGGGGCTCAGGGCCTGGTGCTGGCAGTGATCTGGGGGCGCTGACACTGCTTCTTCAGTGTGGACACTTCCGTGGCTTTGGGTAGGTATCTAGGGCCCTGGTGACTCAGACGGTAAAGCGTCTGCCTACAATCCAGGAGACCCAGGTTCGATCCTTGGATCAGGACGATGCCCTGGAGAAGGAAATGGCAACCCATTCCAGTACTCTTGCCTGGAAAATCCCATGGATGGAGGAGCCTGGTGGGCTACAGTCCATGGGGTCACAAAGAGTCCAGCAGGACTGAGCGACTTCACTTTCTTTCTTCCTTTCTAGGGAAGATATCTCATTTCTTTGTTGATTAATACAGTACTTTTCCTGGTCCAGATGTGGTGATGAGATTTGTGTTTTTTGCAAATGTTGTTTCTCTCGTGTTATTACCTAATCAGATGGCTCCCAGCTATACAACCCTTTGAAGCAGTTATTCTAAGTACGAGGAAATTTTTCTAGCTAAAAAGCCATGCACGATAATGCTCATGTATATTTCATCACTATTGTTGTCTGAAATCATTCACAGTTAAAAAAAAAAATAGAAATCTGTTGCTTTGAAGAGGTAACAGAGCCTGAAACCAGTGGCAGCATGGAAGACTCTGTTTGCTTCACAGAGAGAACTGCAGGCCTGGTGCCTGCTGGACTGTTGGCGAAGTGGAGCTGGCCCTGTGGTCTGTGGTCAGCAGTGGGCACAGCGGGGGCAGGGCCGACACACAGTGTGACCCCCGCCCCTCATCCCCTTGCCAGTTCCAAATTCCAGAGAACCAGGCTCCGTGCACATCGTGTGAGCTCAGGTCGTCTTAACTGCGTCAGGTCCACAGTCGGGTGGCTCTGAGGGCCCTGTCCTGTGGGTGTGGAGACTTAGGGTAAGTGGTGCTCAGGTTCAGTGTCGGCCTTGAGAAGAAGCTCTGGCCTGTAACCCACAGAGGTCTTGTTACGGAACCAAGCTCGAGTGCGCTCACCCTTGCTGCAAAGCCCATCTGCCGCCCAGGCTGTGGGGAAGGAAAGTGCAGATTTCATTGCAGGCCCCAGGCAAGGAGTCCAGGCAGCTCGTGCTCAGAAGACCTGAACTCCCTGAAGGCTTCAGGGGAAAGGCTTTTAAAGAGAGAATGAGGGAGGGGGTCTGTGGGGGTGGGGACAGCTCATGGACGCTTTTCTGACTGGCTGGTGGTGAGGTCACTGGGAGTCACCATCCTCAGCCTTCTGGTTCCAGCAGGTCTGGGGTCTGTTGCTGGTGGGCAGCATGCAGTCAGCTTCTCCTGGTGGGGGCTTCAGTATCTGCACAGCAGCTCATGGGACGTGGCTCAGAATATTACCAATAGCCCTTGCGTGTGTGTGAGTGCTAAGCCGCTTCAGTCGGGTCTGACTCTTTTCGACCCTGTGGACTGTAGCCCGCCAGGCTCCTCTGTCCATGGGATTCTCCAGGAAAGAATGCTGGAGTGGGTTGCCAGTTCCTGCTCCAGGGGATCTTCCCGACCCAGGGATTGAACACGAGTCTCTTACGTCTCCTGCATTGGCAGGCGGGTTCTTTACCGCTGGTGCCACCTGGGAACCCCCTGTCGCCCTTGAGGGAGATCTAAAGGCCCTTGGTTTGTTTAACAGCTGGGCTATTAGTGTTTTGTCTTGCCTGTTTTCCTTTCTTGCTGCATTTCTCACTTCTCTGATAACGTTTATTCTTGGGAACTAGGGGAATGCTTAGGAGGCTGAAGTTTCTGTACAGACAAGAGGCAGGTGGAGGACGTGGGGGGTGGTGTCTGTCCCCAGAAGGCCCCAGCAGGTCCGGCTCTGTCACACTCTGAGTCTTTGGATCCTCTGCTGTGCCAGGACACTTCTGTCTCCCACACCTGCTCCTCTAGGGACGGTAACGCTGCCCCGGTGGTTCAGGAGAAACAGGCTTCTGTCGTCTCTCTCCTCTGTGTGGCTCTTTTCCCAGGTGTGCTGTCAGGGCCGGAGCGTGACATCTGCTGTTTGTTTGCCTGCTGGCCACACCGACGCTTGTCAGCTGTGTGAGTTTTCCGGGGGCCACGGCAACGAATGGCTGCAGACTGGGCGGTGTAAAGCGCCGGGAGTTCGTCCTCGCCCCGTCCGGAGGCCAGAAGTCTGCAGGGCCACGCTCCCTCCCCAGGCTCTTGCGCGAGGAGGGGCGTCTTTTCTTCCCTCTTCTGTGTCGGGAGGCTCCGGGTGCTCCTTGGTTCGTGGCCACGTGGCTCCCGTCTCTGTGTTTCTTCCCTCTTCTGTGTCGGGAGGCTCCGGGTGCTCCTTGGTTCGTGGCCACGTGGCTCCCGTCTCTGTGTCCATCTTCCCTGTGTCTCCTCTTCTTCTGTCTCTTCAAAGGACACTTGTCACCAGATTTAGAGCCCTTGGATTGCAGGGAGATCCAACCAGTCCATCCTAAAGGAAGTCCGTCTTGAATGTTCATTGGAAGGACTGATGCTGAAGCTGAAACTCCACTACTTTGGCCACCTGAGGTGAAGAACTGACTCATTGGAAAAGACCCTGATTCTGGGAAAGATTGAAGGCAGGAGGAGAAGGGGACGACAGAGGATGAAATGGCTGGATGGCATCACCGACTCAATGGACATGAGTTTGGGTAAACTCCGGGAGTTGGTGACTGACAGGGAGGCCTGGCATGCTGCAGTCCATGGGGTCTCAAAGAGTCAGACACGACTGAGTTGGACACGACTGAACTGTGATCATTCAGGATGGTCTCATCTCTGATGAGATCCTTGAATTAATTACATTTGCAAAGACTCTATTTTCAAATCAGGTTAGCCCACAGGTGCTGGGATTAGGGTGTGGACACGTCTTTTGAGGTCTCTGTGTTTCCACTGCGTCACCCAAGATGCACGTGAGGCTGTGGATGTGAGTGCACCCCGGAGTCTGAGGGCTGTTGGTAGTTTCATGGTCGAAGGACGAGAAGGACACGGACTTTCTGGGCCAGGAGGGTCGCTTGGGCTAAGTGTGTGAACACAAGGATGCAGAAAGGGCTCACTGCACTGGCCGAGGAAGCCCGCGGAGGTGTTGAGGGGGCGGGGTGGGCAGGACTGGGACGTCCACCATGACGACGGTGCTCCGGTGGCTCCGTCCTGAGTCGGACTCGACGGCCTCAGCTGGGTGAGCTGGGGGCGGCGGAGGAGGGGTGGGCCCTGCCTCCCAGAGCTGGGTGCGGGCAGGCCTCTAAGCCTGCCCCGACTAAGGCTTGGCTGGATTTGGGGTTGATGTCCCGGGTGGGAGGGCTGCCCATCAAGGTATCTGTGTGGACAGTTCCCTCCCTTTATTTCCAGCCTGTGGCCTTGAGCTGGGGAGCTTTTCCATGGCTCCTGGGGGCTGCTGTCCCTCCAAGGTGGCCGCTGAACTGTGTGGGGGTCTCGTGGTGTGAGGAGGGGTGGAGGCCATGGGAGGCAGTGGCCACAGGTGGCGAGAGCTGTGTCAGGGTCCCTGGAGATCCAGGTGAATGTCGGAGGGTGTGCTCACCTCCAGCCCCTGGGCACGCCCATGGAGGACTGCTCTGCCTGATCCCTGCCCTCTCGGGAGCCGGCTCTCCAGCCCTGGGGCGGGGGTCTCATCACCTCTCACCCGGGGCCTCCCGCCCCCTAGGGAGCCGTCTGGCCAGGGTGTGCCCACTGGTCCCCATCTGTCCCTTCTGCAGGGGCTGCACTGGGCTTCCCTGGGCACGCGCACCCTGGACTTTGTGGCCCCTTCCTCGGCAGAAACATATTAAAATTATATTTTACCACTATGGCAACCCATTCCACTGTGCTTGCCTGGGAAATTCATGGACAGAGGAGGCTGGCGGGCTACAGTCCGTGAGGTCGCAGGGACTCGGACAGAACTGAGCGTGTGTGCACACACACACGAGTTGGTATAAAGGCGAACGGAATGAAGAAGTGACGACTCTTGCTTATTGGGAGAAATGGAGTGATTCTGCGGGCCCTGGCCTGAGCCTGTGGCGGCCTCCCCGCCTGCACCTCCCGCGCCCGACTCGGGGCTCCTTTAGCGACTGGACGGCACTCGCGAGCGCTGGCCCCAGCCACCCTCTCTCCCGCCCTGCGGGGCCCGGCAGAAGCACTGCAGTTTCTTTTTGTTTTTAGGTTGAAGTGTTGTTGATTCACAATGTTGTGTTGGTTTCAGGCGCGCAGCAAAGTGATTTACTCTCTCCAGAGATACACACATCGTATATACGTATATATGTATTTCGAGTGATTTGCCACTATAGGCTGCTGTAAGATATTGAACATGGCTCCTTGTGCGCTACGGTAAATCCACGTTGTTGTCTGTTTTATGCAGAATAGTTTGTGCCTGTTAGTCCTGGACTCCTGGTTTTCCCCTCCCCGTCTCCCTTTCCCCTTTGGTAACCATGAATTTTTCTATGCCTCTGAGGCTGTTTCTGTTTTGTGTATAGATTCACTTGTTTTATCTTTTAGATTCCACATATAAAGTGACATCATGTAATATTTGCCTTACTGTGTCTGACTTACTTCCCGGGTAGCTCAGTTGGTAAGGAATCCACTGCAATGCAGGAGACCCTGGTTCGATTCCTGGGTCAGTAAGTTCCCCTGGAGAAGGGATAGGATACCCACTCCAGTGTTCTTGGGCTTCCCCGGTGGCTCAGATGGTAAAGAATCTGCCTGCAATGTGAGAGACCTGGGTTCGATCCCTGGGTTAGGAAGATCCCTTGGGTTGGGAAGAGGAGGGCATGGCAACCCACTCCAGTATTCTTGCCTGGAGAATCCCCATGGACAGAGGAGCTTGGCGGGCTACAGTCCGTGGGGTCACAAAGAATTGGACGTGACTGAGTGACTAAGCATATATATATGTATATGCCACGTTTTCTTTATCCGTTCCTCTGTTGATCGACATTAAGGTTGCTTCCTTGTCTTGGCTATTGTAAACAGTGCTGCTGTGCATACTGGGATTTTGTGTCTTTACCAATGTCAGGACCATGGTTTTCTCCAGATACACGTCCAGGAGTGGGATTGCTGGGTCACATGGTAGCTCTGTTTAAAGTATTATTATTATTATTTGACCAGCTAGTCCCCACTTCCAGAGCTTCACCGGCTCTGCTTCAGCCTGCAGTTGCGCTGGCCTGCTCCCCTAACTGTCAATGCACGGCAAAACCCAGCACACTACTGTAAAGTAATCAGCCTCCACTTAAAATTAATTAATTAATTAAAAAAAGAAAAGAACCCTCCATACTGTCTCCACAGTAGCTGCACCAATTTACATCCCCACCCACAGTGTAGGAGGGCTTCTCTTTCTCCACATCCTCTCTGGCATTTATTTTTTTTGGACTTTTTGATGGTGGCCATTCTCACGGGCGTGGGTGATATCTCACGGTGGTTTGGGTTTGCGTTTCTCTAATAACTAGCAACGTCGAGCCTCTCTTCATGTGCCTGTTGGCCATTTGTGCGTCTTTTGTTGGCTTTTGTTTCTGGCTGTGCCACAGGACATGTGGGATCTCAGCTCCTGTTGTTGTTTGGCCACTCAGTCGTGTCCGACTCTTCACCACTCCATGGACTGCAGCACGCCAGGCTTCCCTGTCCTTCACCGTCTCCCGGGATTTGCTCAAACTCATGTCCATTGAGTCGGTGATGCCATCCAACCATCTCAGCCTTGTTTATTCTTGACCAGGAATCAAACTCATGCCGCTGCAGTGGAAGCACAGAGTCTTAACCACTGGACTGCCACGGAAGTCCTTGTATGTCTTCTTTGGAGAAATGTCCATTCAGATCTTCAGCCCATTTTTTTTAACTGGGTTTTTTTTTGTTTTTGTTTTTTTGGTGCTAAGTTGTATATGCTGTTCATATATTTTGGATACTAACCCCTTGTCAGTCACGTTGCTTGCAGATATTTTCTCCCACTCTATAGGTTGTCTTTTCATTTTATTGATGGTTTCCTTTGCTGTGCAGAAACTTTTAACTTTGATTAGGTTCCATGTTTGTTTATTTTTGCTTTTATTTCTTTTGCCTTGGGAGACTGACCTAAGAACACACTATGCTTTTGAATAAACAAATGTCAGAATGACTCCTGACCCCAGTGGTTCAGGCGCCCACCGAGGTTTCCCAGTGCTCGTAAGTCTAATGATTTTATTACTCTAGGAATTTGCATCGCCCATTACCGGAGCAGTTGGGAACTTAATCGGCAAAATTAAGGACACATACTTCAGAGTGTGCAGTAAATATTCACTGATGGATTACCTTGGGCCGGTCCTGCTGGGGCACTGGGCACAGTCACCACTTTCCTGCCTCGATGTTTATCCTAGCGTGGGAGGAAGCTGCAGGGCAGCTGCCTCCCTGGGGGGGACTTTCTCTGGCCCTGAGAGGGGGGTGGCTCTAGGGAATGGGTGGGGGTGAGTGGAATTTGAATCTGTGCAAGCAGGAAGGGGAGGGCACTGAACTTAGTCCGTCATGGGAGCATCTGCGTGAGAGCCCAGGTTTGGAAAAATGAAACCTGCCCTTGCTGACACCCTGATAAAGATACGAGTGGGGGGTGATGGTCCAGGGAAGCCGATGGGGCCTCCTGCTAACATGGCCTGGGCACTCGCCATGCTGCGGTCTGTGTGCCCGCAGAGCACAGATGGCACGGAGGTGGCCTCCCCAGTAAGCACGCAGACCCTCGTGGGGGCGAGTGTTGCTCTGAACAGTAGGCCGGATTACAGGGCACTCCAAAGTTTCTAAGTCCATTTGCCCTTGAGAATTCTGAACTGACCTCCAGTAGAAGGAACACCAAGAGGGTTTTAAAAAATCGAGCAGAACCACAAGGACCTGTCCGTCGTGGTCTTCTTGATTTATGCTCTGGGCACTCACAGACCCCCATGCCCACGCTGGGCAGAGCGTCTGAAGCAGTCTTTCCTGCAGGGTCCTCATGGGGTCCAGCAGTGGGGGCCCAGCCAGGTGTCCGGTCCCTCCAAGAGCAGCTGCTCCCCCCAGGGGCCTGCAGAGGGATTGTCCTCTTTCACACTGTGGACCCTTCTGTTTGGGGTTTTCCTGTGACGGGTGAGGAGAGCAGTAGGTGAACAGGATTGAATCTGCGGCTGAGCAGGGCAGGTGGCCCACCCAGGCCCTGGACGTTCACCTTTAAGATGGGTCCTTTTCCTGAGCGGGTCAAGAAGGGCCTGGAAGTCATCGGTACAGTCATCAGCCCCATTCCCTGACCCAATCCTGCCCGACTGTAGCCTGACGTCTGGACCAGGTGGAGTGGGAGCGTCCTGGTGTAGGAAGGAGGCTGTTCTCAAGGAAAAGCTGCCTGATCAGCCTCACCCTGTGAATTCTGAGACAATCCCATCGCTGCATTTAGAGTCCTGAGGCCTGGATGTGGGGAGCTGGCTCTTGGGAGCCATGTTTCATGAATTTGTATTTCAACGTGTTTCCCTTCTAAAACCCAGTTGGTCATGTAGTTGATCGATTCTCAAAGGGGCCAAGCATCAGAGTCACTGGAAGAGCTTAAAAATGAGCATCTCTAGGCCTGTCCCAGGGGCTCTGAGGGACCTGATAATCTAACACAGAGCAATCTTGTCACCCTGGGCTACCCTGTGCCTTCTCAGTCGCTCAGCCGTGTCCGACTCTTTGCGACCCCATGGACTGTAGCCCCCGAGGCTCCTCCGTCCATGGGACTCTTGAGGTAAGAATACTGGAACAGCTGGCCATTTCCCATTCCAGGGGATCTTCCTGACTCAGGGATCAAACCCACATCTCTTGCATTGGCAGGAGGATTCTTTATCACTGAGCCACCTGGGAAGGTGGCTACTCTGTGTCAGAGATCAGATCAGATCAGTCGCTCAGCCGTGTCCGACTCTTTGTGACATGAATCGCAGCACGCCAGGCCTCCCTGTCCATCACCAACTCCCAAGTTCACTCAAACTCATGTCCATCGAGTCAGTGATGCTATCCAGCCATCTCATCCTCTGTCGTCCCCTTCTCCTCCTGCCCCCAATCCCTCCCAGCATCAGAATCTTTTCCAATGAGTCAACTCTTCCCATGAGGTGGCCAAAGTACTGGAGTTTCAGCTGTAGCATCATTCCTTCCAAAGAAATCCCAGGGCTGATCTCCTTCAGAATGGACTGGTTGGATCTCCTTGCAGTCCAAGGGACTCTCAAGAGTCTTCTCCAACACCACAGTTCAAAAGCATCAATTCTTCAGTGCTCAGCCTTCTTCACAGTCCAACTCTCACATCCATACATGACCACAGGAAAAACCATAGCCTTGACTAGCCGAACCTTTGTTGGCAAAGTAATGTCTTTGCTTTTGAATATGCTATCTAGGTTGGTCATAACTTTCCTTCCAAGGAGTAAGCGTCTTTTAATTTCATGGCTGCAGTCACCATCTGTAGTGATTTTGGAGCCCAGAAAAATAAAGTCTGACACTGTTTCCACTGTTTCCCCATCTATTTCCCATGAAGTGATGGGACCGGATGTCATGATCTTCGTTTTCTGAATGTTGAGCTTTAAACCAACTTTTTCACTCTCCAATTTCACTTTCATCAAGAGGCTTTTTAGTTCCTCTTCACTTTCTGCCATAAGGGTGGTGTCATCTGCATATCTGAGGTTATTGATATTTCTCCCAGCAATCTTGATTCCAGCTTGTGTTTCTTCCAGTCCAGCATTTCTCATGATGTACTCTGCATAGAAGTTAAATAAACAGGGTGACAATATACAGCCTTGACGAACTCCTTTTCCTATTTGGAACCAGTCTGTTCCATGTCCAGTTCTAACTGTTGCTTCCTGACCTGCATACAAATTTCTCAAGAGGCAGATCAGGTGGTCTGGTATTCCCAACTCTTTCAGAATTTTCCAGTTTATTGTGATCCACACAGTCAAAGGCTTTAGCATAGTCAACAAAGCAGAAATAGATGTTTTTCTGGAACTCTCTTGCTTTTTCCATGATCCAGTGGATGTTGGCAATTTGATCTCTGGTTCCCCTGCCTTTTCTAAAACCAGCTTGAACATCAGGAAGTTCATGGTTCACATATTGCTGAAGCCTGGCTTGGAGAATTTTGAGCATTACTTTACTAGCGTGTGAGATGAGTGCAATTGTGCGGCAGTTTGAGCATTCTTTGGCATTGCCTTTCTTTGGGATTGGAATGAAAACTGACCTTTTCCAGTCCTGTGGCCACTGCTGAGTTGTCCAAATTTGCTGGCATATTGAGTGTAGCACTTTCACAGCATCATCTTTCAGGATTTGGAATAGCTCAACTGGAGTTCCATCACCTCCACTAGCTTTGTTCATAGTGATGTTTTCTAAGGCCCACTTGACTTCACATTCCAGGATGTCTGGCTCTAGGTCAGTGATCATACCATCGTGATTATCTTGGTTGTGAAGATCTTTTTTGTACAGTTCTTCTGTGTATTCTTGCCATCTCTTCTTAATATCTTCTGCTTCTATTAGGTCCATACCATTTCTATCCTTTATCGAGCCCATCTTTGCATGAAATGTTCCTTTGGTATCTCTGATTTTCTTGACGAGATCCCTAGTCTTTCCCATTCTGTTGTTTTCCTCTATTTCTTTGCATTGATCACTGAAGAAGGCTTTCTTATCTCTTCTTGCTATTCTTTGGAACCCTGCATTCAGATGTTTATATCTTTCCTTTTCTCCTTTGCTTTTCACCTCTCTTCTTTTCACAGCTATTTGTAAGGCCTCCCCAGACAGCCATTTTGCTTTTTTGCATTTCTTTTCCATGGGAATGGTCTTCCTATTTCTAAAAAATCAAGGAATTTTTTTTTTTTTTGCCAGATGAATTTAAAAAGGAAGAAAGAAAAAGAGAAGCAGCGGAGACACCAGCAGCTTCCCTCTTTGAGGGATGTAATCGCCCAACTCAGGGGTCACCTGACCCACCTGAGTCCTTGTTGAAAAATGCAGGTTCCAGGGCCTCACCTTGGAACCACTGAACTGGCCTGACCTGGGGTGGGGGTTAGAATGTGTGTTTCTGACACACACCCAGGGATTCTGGAACCAGTGGCCCCTGGAGGGGACTCACATCAGGTCACGGTAGCTGTGAAGGTCTCATTTGCGGCAGCCCTAAGCATTTTCCCTAAGCCAAAGTTGAGATTTAGCTGCCAGGGCCCTGACAGGGACCAGAGAATGCCCTTTGAATGTGGGCAGGATGGAGCTAAGAGCCCCAGGTTTAGCCCGTCTCTCCTGCCTCCTGGGTCCTGCCAGCCTCCTGGTCCTCCACCCGGTGGCCCACGAGATGCTCACCACCCTGCAGGGGCTGGGAACCGACAGTGGAGACATGGCCTTCATTAATAATGCAGTTCAAAGGTCAGCTGCAAGACCACCAATTAAAACAGGATCCTGCTAACTTCTGACACAAAATCAATGCCATGAGCCTCAGCAGGAGCGGTCTGGGCAGGGGGCTCTGATGTGCCCCAAGGGCTGGGCCAGGTGGCCTGATCATCGCAGCTCTCTGTGCAGACTAGCTCCGGCTCCATGTGGGCCTAGAAGGTCCGGGAGGGGCTGTCCCTGTGAGTCCTCTGTGGCCTGGCCTGGCCTGAGGCCATCTCTGCACACGTGGAGGCACAGCCCCAGAAGCTTGGTCCCCTGGCCTGGGGCAGTGGGTCTGCACTGAACGTTGGCTCCATGTTTACAGCAAAAACCTATCAGCTTTTGTGCTGACAAGCTCAGAATCCCTGAAGGTCTGAGTTGTCATGTCCCATCTGAGTTGCCTTCATTTCATATCTTTCTTCACGTGCATCTATTTAGCAAATTTATTTGAGGCAAAGGTGATTTCCTTTTAGATGCCACACACTGAAACGAAAGTGAATGTTTAGTCGCTCAGTTGTGTCCAACTCTTTGCGACCTCATGGACTGTAGCCCACCAGGCTCCTCCATCCACGGGATTTTCCAGGCAAGAGTACTGGAGTGGGTTGCCATTTCCTTCTCCAGAGGATCTTCCCGACCCAGGGATCGAACCCAGGTCTCCCACACTGTAGGCAGATGCTTTACTGTCTGAGCCACCAGGGAAGTCACGCCGAGGTGGAGTGTAAACTGGGGTGACTTTCTGGAAAAAAGCATGCGTCAAGCAACCTGTGCAGACACACCCCTTGCCTGATCATTCCTCAACTAGGAATGGGTCAAGCTTGGGCTCGAGGTGCAGCCTTCAGGATACACATCTCTGCTGTGCTTGTGATACTAAAAGCAAGCAGGCAGCCTCAATGTTCTCTGTTATGAATTAGTCCAAATGGAATGTGATCAAGCCATGTAATGTCATGTTCTACAGCCAGTAAAATACAACATTCAAGAAGAAGAGTTAATCAAATGGGAGATTTTGTAATAAGTGACATTTAAAAAGGCATTAAAAGAGTAGATGAAGTAAATCTCATTTTGGTGATGATGAGAAAAAAAAAATATACTTGAATGTGTCTCCATGCAAATGTGTGGATGGTTCTCTGGAATGTGTGCACACACGTGTGTGTGTGTATGTGTGTGTCTAAGGGGAGGACAAATTCTCCTCTATCTTCTTTGAGTCTCTGCTGGTTGGACCTAAGAATTAAGTGGACATAAGATAGACTGACAGGAGAAAATGTTACTGAATTTGTGCCTGTATATGAATCTTCGCCAGAGAATGAAGGTGTGCAGAAGGGACCAGGCAGGAAGCTTTCACAGCTTTTAGTCGAAGAAATAGGAGGTTTGTGAAGAGTTGACGGGACAGAGGGGTCTGGGCTGGGGTTGTAAAGCGTGAGATGTAACTAGGAGCCAAGGCCTTCCCTGGCGACTCGGTGAAGAAGCCGCATGGAATTCAGGACCGCAGGTCGGAGCCCTGGGTCAGGAACATCCCCTGGAGAAGGAAATGGCAACCCTCTCCGGTACTCTTGCCTGGAGAATTCCATGGACAGGGAGCCTGGTGGGCTACAGTCATGGGGTCCCACGGTCAGGCACGCCTGAGCAGCTAAATGACAAGGGTTCATCTGACAGGTTTGTGTGTCCAGGCCTCTCAGCCCCTGGTGACACGGACGCCTCCCTTCCCGGGGGCGCGGGGGGGACCTTCCAGGAGCTTTGTCTCCTGATTCCAGCAGAGGACAGAGGGTCAGTGTCCTCCCTGCCCTGGGTCTCCGTGCTCTGAAGTGGCGTGTTGGGGGCGGCGAGCCCTGCTTCCCTTCAGTCTGGAAGTGCTGTCGTGTGCCAGAATGAATTGGGTCATTTCTCGGTGGCAGGGTCACTGACTTCAATTTTCTTCTGTGTTTTATCAATTTTCTTTTGTGTTTTAAATTTTTCTATAATAAAAGTGCAGATTTAAAAATTGTGATGCAAAAACAGCCCCAAGTAGTTGGGCCAGTCCCTTTTGCTCTGGCAAATGTGATGATGGGGGAGGGTAGTGGTGTTGGGGAGCCACGCTGGTGCTGATGAAGGGAGGGGCCAGAGACGGTGGCTGGAATGAGTGTCCTGTGACCATGACCACCCCCCGCCATACTCACAGTGGGAAGAGGGGAGACCCTCTCGCTGGACCAGCGTGGCTGCACCTGCTGCTGAGCCCCATTTTCGTGCTGATGTCCAGTGCCACCCCTTCTCCTGGGGGGCCTTGGGGATCCTCCCAAGCCCCCCACTGGGAGCTCTCCCTTTCACTGCCCCCTCTGAATCTGCATCTTCTCTCTGGCTCACGTTGTCTACTTTCCTCTTCCTCCTCTTGTCTTGTCCCCCCACCTCTGTTTTCTTTCTTTGTTAACAATTGTAAAATATGTATAACATAAAATTTAACCATTTGAAAATTTTGACCATTCTTAATTGTACCATTCAGTGGCATTAAGCACATTCACATTATTGTGAAGCCGTCACCACCATCATCTCCAGATCACTTTCTGTCAGACACTTTGCCCCCATTAAACACAGCTCTCCGTAACCTAGATAGCGTATTAAAAAGCAGAGACATCACTTTGCCAACAAAGGTGGATATAGTCAAAGCTATGGTTTTTCCAGTAGTTATGTACAGATGTGAGAGTTGGACCATAAAGATGGCTGAGTGATGAAGAATTGATGCATTTGAACTATGGTGCTGGAGAAGACTCTTGAGAGTCCCCTGGACTGCAAGGAGATCAAACCAGTCAATCCTAAAGGAAATCAACCCTGAATATTCATTGGAAGGACTGAAACTGAAGCTGAAGCTCCAAAACTTTGGTCACCTGATATGAAGAGTGGACTTATTAGAAAAGACCTTGATGCTGGGAAAGATTGAAAGCAAGAGGAGAAGGGGGCGGCAGAGGATGAGATGGTTGGGTGGCATCACCAACTCAGTGGACATGAGTTTGATCAAACTCCAGGAGATGGTATAGGACAGGGAAGCCTGGTGTCCTGCAGTCCATGGGGCCACAAAGAGTCCGACACGACTGAGCGACTGAACAACAACAACCCATCCCCCTACTCCCCCCCCCCACCATCCACCTTGTGTCTCTGTGAGTCTGCCTCTTCTATGCACCTCAAACAAGTGGAATCTCAGTATTTGTCCTTTTGTGACTGGGTTATTTCACTGAGTATAATGTCCTCAAGGTTCTTCCCTGTTGTAGCAGGTGCTAGAATATCATTGATTTTTAAGACTCAATAATATCTTAGGTTGACTGCTTGACACATGATCCGTGAGCCACTTTGGGGAGCTCACATTGATTTGCATCCTTAAGGATGTGCTTGCAGAGGACAGGTGTCTCAGGCCAAGTCTGAAGGGATGCAGAGAATAAACTGCATCCTGTTGATGAAGGGAGCCCAACCTGGAGGGGTGGGTGTCTATTGGAAACACTCTCAGCTTCTGGCCCCGCTGGCCTGGGCCCTGGAGGATCGTCAGTGGCCCTTGAGCATCCAGTGAGCTGGCCGTGAGCGGCCTCCACGTGTGGTTAGTGAAGAGCTGACCACGTGCTGGACACAGTGACTTCTGCGATGGTTGGGATTGGTGAGCATCACGGGCTCAAGGGGCTGGTTTAGGGTCTTTGAGAACTGGTCTGGTGGGCCGGGGCCATGGGCGGAGTGGATGGATGGGCCAATGAGGGCTTTGAATTTGGATACCTTCCTGTAGCAGGCCTGCCAGCGGCTCTGTCATCCATCACCTCGGCAGAGAACTTTCCGAAGCAAATATCCATCTTCAAGAAGAGCAACTCTGGGCTCCCTGACAGCATGTAACCAGGGAGACATTTGTTCAGGGCTTAGAAAGTATTCATGCCATAAACTTCCTGCAAAATCAGGGGCTGTTACAGACTTATCGCAAGGTGTATCTTTTTAATAATGTGATGATGTTCAGTGATTCTCTGACTTGGCTGCCGGCCCTCGTCCTTGGTGCCTGCCTGCTTAGGGGGTGGGGTGTCCTGACAGTCAGAGCTCAGCACAGGGCTTCCCGCCCGCAGCTCAGGGTGGCCAACGCGCTCGTCAACAAGAGGTGCATTTTGGCAAAACCCGGACCTTTGGCCAGTGAAAACAGGGGAAGCAACACACATTTCCACCAAAGAGAAGGAGGAGGGGATGTCTGCTTAGGTTTCATTTCATGAGTCGTCGGAGATGCTGAAACAGGGAAGAAGGTAATGGGCCGGGTCAGGGACGTGTCGTCCAGGCTTCCACTTCACCTGTGGGCACTGGGGGTCTGCGGGAAGGCCGGCACCTCTCACGTGATCAGAGGCGAGTCCGTAGCAGCATGGCTGTCCTGGCTGTCTTCCAAGTCACAGGTACCGTCGATGTGCACTGTTCAGTAGCCTTGACTTCAGAGTGCTTGAGGTGCATGAGCGTCTCATGTGTGTTTGTGTGTACATGTATATTTATATGTGTGTGTGTTTGCATGTGTGTTAAGTTGAACAAACACTCAACAATTGAAAAGTGAAAGTGTTAGTCACTCAGTCATTTTTCAACGCTATGGACTGTAGCCCGCCAGGCTCCTCTGTCCGTGGAATTCTCCAGGCGAGAATACTGGAGTGGGTAGCCATTTCCTCCTCCAGGGGATCTTGCCGACCCAGGGATTGAACCCGGATCTCCAGCATTGCATTCTTTACTGTCTGAGCCACCAGGAAAGCCTGTTGACCTGCAGAAGCCACAGTTCCCTATGGTTCAATCTAATGTCTCTTTGCGAATGGGTGTATTTTATATCACATTTCAGAAACATTTGTTTTTCTGACTATGATAAAAGCTGTTGTGAGAGTCTGGAAAGCAAAGAAAGGTTAAAGGAGCAAATGAAGGTTGCCAGCCCCCAGCAGCTTGTGTTGTCGCCTCTCACCTTCTCTCGTGTGTTTGTCCTCTTACTCGTGTGAGATCGTGGGGGGATCCTCCGCTGGCTACAGCTTTTAATTCCTGGGCGGCCCGTGGTTCTCCGTGCTCCCCCAGCGGTAGTTCTCCACCTTCTTTCGCGTCCCCACCCCCCTCTCCTCCTCTCTCTGCCCTCTTGGGGCCTCTGGAGGCGGCCTCTCCTGGGTCTTCTTCCCCTATTGGCTGGTTTTCACTCAGGCTCAGCCAATGAGAGGCCAGCAGGAGAGCGGAGGGCGGGGGCAGAGAGAGGTCCAGTGTTTCTTGCGGTTCCTTCTTTGCTTTGGTGCCGGTTCCCTGGCAGCGTCTCCCCGGAGCAGCCTGCCCTCCTCACGCCTGGATGTCACCTGGCCCCTCCTCTCGGGTGATGCGCGTGCTGAGTGGTGGCCATGGCCCGCCTCTGGGTGCCTCGCCATTCTCTATTTGACCCTGTAACTAGTAGTTACATCAGAGACTCTTCATTTGGACCTTGTGGGGTGAATTCTCTCTCCTGGTTGACACGGCCCTGTTTCAGATGCTAACCCATCCGGACGTCACCACCACCCAGGGTCACAGCGTCGTGGAACTTCTCCTGCTTGTACTCTGTCCCTGCGTCGTTCACACCTGCCGAGGCTCTTGGTTCAAGGAGAGGTCGTGTCAGCATGATTTGAGCTGCAGGTGCGCTGTTCTGGCTGAAACCCCAAACCGCAGCACAGACCTGGAAGAGTTTTCGTGGACTGTTGACCTCTGAGAGGCGGTGATGCTTGGCAGCTGACAGCCACATGTCCTGTGGAAGGACTGTGAGCACATCAGGGGCTGGGATGCTCCACACCCCCAGGGAACGATCCCAGCAGTTTTCCGTGAACCTAGAGCAAACTGCCTACAATCCCGTATTGATGGTCTGGTTTCATAGATGTGGTAACGGATGCTCCTAGAGTTGAAGTGACAGTACTCAAAATGTGATTTGCAGCCAGGCAATTTACATTTTATGTCTTTTAAGAAAGTACTCCGGAGTGCCGACTGTACGGTCGGTCGTCCTCGGGTCGGTCGTCCTCGGATCGTTCCCATTCCCCTGGTCGCATGTCCCATGTGACGCAGAGTCCCCGAGGGCCTCCCCGTGTACCTGCCCGAGTGCCTGGTCTGCGCCTCTGCGTCCCCCAGATTCGCAGCCCCCAGTGGTGGTGTCAGGAGGTGGGGCCTTTGGGGGTGATGGGATCAGTGTTCTCGTAAACGCGGCCCTGGGCAGCGGACTTGGGGAGGAGGCCGCCGCCTGCAGCCAGAAGGGGGTCCTCACCCAGACCGGAGTGCAAGGGCTGCGGGTCTCAGACTGCAGCCTCTGGATTGCTCAGAGAGAACTGTCCTTCGTGAGCCGCCCGTCTGCGCTGTTCGCTGA
The DNA here is from genome assembly GCF_029378745.1 of Bos indicus. NCBI lineage: Eukaryota > Metazoa > Chordata > Mammalia > Artiodactyla > Bovidae > Bos > Bos indicus. The sequence goes on from NC_091785.1 coordinate 48,913,249, forward strand.
TGGTGGCTCCCAGGGGCTGACACCCATCTTCCCTGGGAACGAGGCCTTGGCCAAGCCATCTGCAAAGGTCCAGAGGACTGGGTTAGTCCAGTAGGTGTCGGACCTCCCAGTCTTTACTAGTGGGTTTACTTATTTGAATATATATATTTCACAAAGAGTTCCATCTGGTTGCTGACTTGGATTCTGGCAGAACCAGAGCCCGTGTGAACACTGCCTAGTGACCAACACAAAACACCTGGAGGAGGAGGCGGCAGCTGGAGGCAGAGGGGCTGAGGGATACCCTGTGAATTACCTCGTTTGGTGCTCATGAGCCACAGAAGAAGGAACGGCTCTCGGCAAAACCGGCCTTGGAAGGAGTCCAAGGATGCCCACGCTATGTGCTTTTTTTTTTTAAAGAAAATGTTCATTTTGGAATAGTTTTCTGTTTACAGAAAAGTTACAGAGATGGCACAGAGCATTCCTGCGTGCTCCTTGCCCTGTTTCCCGTGGAGCCAACACCTTATGCTATGTGGTGTTTTTTTAATCACAACTCAGAAGCGAGCGCTGGCACGCTACGAGTGACTGAACTCCAGGCTTCGCTTGGCATTCACCTGTTTCCCCGCGGGTTCTTCTTCTCTTCCGGAATCCGGTTCAGGACGTAAGGGTAACACTGCCTGTGGTTGTCGAGTTTCCCTGGGCCCCTCTGGTCTGGCGCGCTTTCTCTTTCTTTACCTCGCTTTTAGTGAGCTCCCCAGTTCTGAGGACCTCGCTCATGTGTTTTGTGCTTTCCCATAAGCCACTATGGTTTTTGGGATAAACACCACTCACACTAAGCACCCGTCCGTCGCATTGGAGGGTGCGTGCTTTCAACACGGCCTCCCACTGCTGATTTGAGCCTCGATGCGTGTTTACAGGTGTGTTTGCCAGGCCCTCCTTGGCTGCCCCCCGCCCTGGTCAGGTCACGTTCCCTCCCATTCAGACTCTATTCTGTGGGAGCATGTGGGCTCAGAAGCACTCTCTCCTTTCTGGAGAGGGAAGTAACCACATAAATTACCTGAACTTATGTAAGGAAGACGTCTGTCTTCTCCCCGTTTATTTATTCAAACGTTTCTTTACATCGGTTGGGACGTCTGCATATTTAGTTTACACTTTGGTTATAGTTCCATTTTGCACTATCTATTTCATTCCTCAGGTTGGTGCAGCTTCGGCCACCACCTGTTCCAGATGCCGGGTGAAGGGGTCGTGCACACGGCACCTTCCGGTCTGGCTTCTCTCACCAGGGTTGGTGCAGTGGGCATGCAGGTCAATAGCTTGTCCCTTTCTGCCCCTGAGCAGAGTCCATTTGCAGACGTGCCTGAGTTTCTTCATCCCGCCGTTTATGTGCCAGTTTTTGGAGATTATGAGTCAAGCTGCTGTAAACACCCTGCAAGGTGTCTTTGCGAAGGTCGGTCCTGGGTTCTCTGGGATAAATGCCCACCAGCCCAGTGCTGGGCTGTGCCTTTCGGGGTTTGAGGCGGCTTCCATGGCGGCTGGAGAAGTTGTGAGGCACAGAAGAGGAAGGTGGCTGTGTGTGAGTGTGTGAGTGTGAGTGTGTGTGTGAGTGTGTGTGAGTGTGTGTGTGTGAGTGTGAGTGAGTGTGTGTGTGAGTGTGTCTGTGTGAGTGTGTGGGTGTGTGAGTGTGTGAGTGTGTGTGTGTGAGAAAGTATGAATGAGTGAGTCTCTCTGTGTGTGAGTGAGTGTGTGTGTGTGTGTGAGTGTGTCTGTGTGAATGTGTATGTGAGAGTGTGTGTGTGAGTGTGTGTGTGTGTGTGAGTGTGTGTGTGTGAGTGTATGTGTGTGGACACTGTCCCGCTCAGCCCCCAAGACTGAGGCGAGTGGAGGGCTGTGACAGGTGTGGGGTCACCCTAGGGCGCCCCTGGAGGAGGAGTGGGCAGGCCTGATGTCCTCCTTGGTGGGCATGACCACCCACAGTTCCTGCCGGGGAAACTGAGGCACAGAGTCTGGTCACTCACCAGGTCTTGCTCCTGGTGAGGGTGTGGCTGCGGCTGAGCCAGATGGCTTGGCGTGGGGTTCACGCCCTCTCCAGCTCATCCTGCCACCTCTGGAGGCCTTGGTGCCGGGCCTGGGGCTCTGGAGTTGTCCCAAAGGGAGGGGGAGACCTTTTCATTCCGGGACGAGCATGACTGTCTTTGCAAAGGGCCTGGTGGGTGGCCGGACCGATAGGAGGGGGTGCAGGCTGAGGGGCCCGTGCAGGGCAGCCACGGTCGTCCACGTTGGCATCAGGGCTGGGCTGGGGGGTGGTGGGTGGGTGGTGAACGTGTGTTGGGGGTGAGGAGGGGTCACTATGAATTCCTCCAGGCCAAGACATGTGTCCGTTTCCTAAGATTGCAGGTATGAGGAATTGAGGGCTTCCCTGGCAGCTCAGTGGTGAAGAATCCACCGGCAATGCAGGTGATGCAGGTCCAATCCTTGGGTCGGGAAGATCCCCTGGAGAAGGGAGGGCAACCCACTCCAATGTTCTTGCCTGGGAAATTCCACGCACAGAGGACCCTGGCAGGCTACCGTCCATAGGGTCGCAAAGAGTCAGACACGACTGAAGCGACTTAGCACGCATGCGTGAAGAGTTGAATTGATTTATGCAGCCTGGCTGCATAACAAACCAGAGGCTGGGGGGTTTAATGCCACGGTAATGGATTTTCCCATGATTCTGGAGGCTGGAAGTTGGAGGTCAAGGTGTGGGCAGGCCGGGTCCTCCTGAGGCCTTGCTCCTTGGCTGACAGTGTCTTCCCGTGATTCTCCCCGTGTGTCTGCATCCTCATCTCCTCTTATAAGGACTCCAGTCATAGCGGATTAGGGCCACCCTAGCGACCCTGGTTTACCATGACCTCTTTAAAGACAGTGTATCCAAATGCAGTCACACCATGAGGTTCCGGGGATGGGTGTTAGTCAGCAAGTCATATCTGACTCTCTGACCCCGTGGACTATAGCCCATCAGGCTCCTCTGTCCATGGAATTCTCCAGGCAAGGATCCTGCAGTGGGGAGCCTTTCCAGTCTCCAGGGGATCTTCCCAACCCAGGGATTGAACCTGGGTCTCCCGCATTGCAGATGGATTCTTTACCGTCTGAGTCACCAGGATAAGGGCTTCAGTGTGAATCTGGGGACGCTGTTTATCCCCTGACACTTAGGAATGGGGTTCGAGGAGCCTGTGGGACACGTGGTGGAGATGACGGAGTGGAGTCATGGTGGCTGTTCAGGCCTCAAGTTGAGGACAGAGGTGGGGCTGGCGACTTGGGAGTGGGCGGGTCACAATGGGATGGAATGGAACCTTCCAGCAGATCCTGGACCACAGCCCTTCCGTCCTCACGGTACGAGGTGACCCTCCCGTCGAGAGGTGGGCTGGGTTCTCTCTCCTCCACCTTGGGTGGAGCCATGGTCCGATGGAAGTGGCACCCATGACTTGTGCGGCCGTGTCATCACAGTGGCGCCCTAGCTCCTGGCTCCCTGGGGGAGGTGCTCCGGACACCCCGTCATCCTGCCGTGGAGGCAGGGAGGGTGTGCGGGGAGCCGCGCCCTCCAGATGCGTTGCTGAGAGCCGTCCAGCTCTGCCCTCGAGAGAGGACGATAAATCGGGCTGTTGTCTGGAGCCCCTAGAGTTGGGGCTGATTTGTTATGCAGCGGTGGTGGCTGGAAGCACTGTTTTCTCTCCAGCTTCAAGGAATGAAGTAAGATTTATTGTCTGGTGCTTTTAAGCTTAGTTAGGCCGAGACACAGAAGAAATGAAATATGATCACTTGTGCGTGGTGCGTGCTTTTCACACTCCTGTCACTTCAGGGACAAAGTGCAGCCAACACAGCCCGGGTTTAGAAATGGCAGAGTTTTAAAACGCGATGCTCATTAATCAAACCTGATGGTCTCTGTACTTTTATGTGAGTCTCAGAATTCAGTTTTGCTAATTGTCTTCTTTTTAATTTGTGATTCTTCTATGGAAGTTAGTCAAATAATCTCACCATCTATGGTTGGAATGAGACCCTTTGGTATACAGATTTCTTAAGTATAATTTTTAAAAAAAGCACATGGAGGGAAGTTTGATTAAATAGACTTTTATAGCCTTGGTTTTCTAAACAACAAAAGTTAATTACAGCGGGGTGTTCGCACTTGCACAGAACTCTTCATCCGCAGAATTCTGAGCAGTTTACTGAAACTTGAAATGTTAGTCTGGCATTTACTCAGTATGCAAATAAAGTATGTAAAATATTCCATCAAGCACTTTAAATAGTCAGCCAAACATATCTTTTTTATTATTAGATCAGGAAACTCAAATACAGTTACTCTTTATTGGTTTAATTAACATATTGAATATACAATTTGGTATAAACCTATTCTTTTCTCATCAGAGCTTGGAACACCGGCAACTGTTTTGTGGGATTTGAAATTCTATTCTTTAAGGTAAATAGCTGTGTTTTCTATTAATGACCTCGTTATTTATTTAGATCAGACAGGAAGGCAGCCATGGGATGAAAACATTCATTTAAAGGCCGGTGGTGATTTTCTGTTTGTTTGATGCTGAACTAATATTGGCCCTCTAAGAAGTTAATTTCATTCTTTCTGTTTTGATAGAAACCTCCAAAGCAAATTACCGTGGGCTGCTTCTGTTCTTGAAGGGCGTGATCATACTCTCAAGGTCTTAGCTGTGGAAATCCCACACCTGGGCTGCCTGCGCTGGGGAAGGGGGAGGTCCGGGGGGCAGTCTGTCAAGGGCATTTTGGGTCCTCCAGGGGAATCAGCTCTGGGCAAGGAAGGGGAAGAGATATGGGGGCAGAGGGCGGGTCCGGGCATAAAGGAGGCCCCCTCCCCGGCCACGGCCTGTCTGTCTCAGACACCAGCACACGACCTACTCCCACGGGAGGTTTATTCTTGGGATCTGGCCAACACTGTCCCCCCAGCTTTTAAAAATGCAGGCTATCCTCGGGGGACTTTGTGCTCGTGTCGTTAACACTCCCTGGGCCTGGAGTGAGAGAAGAGGGTGGCCTAGAAGTCGGCGGTCCTGGAAGGGGCCTGTGGACGAGGGGGCAGCGGTACGCATGCTGGGGCAGATCATGCCAGGCTCGCCCAGGGCCAGATGCCCACGGCCGCACCTGCCTCGCCTGTCCCCTGGTGGGGTGGGCACACCTGGCTAGGGAGGGTCCGTGATGCTCTGTCCTGACCCAGCCCCAGATCCTCCCCACAGTCTCCCTGAAATCCCACAGCAGATGCCTTTGGGTCCCCGTTGGGGCCAGGTGGGTGGGCGGACACTCCCCAGCCCTACCCATCCCCGTGTGCTCCACCTGCTGAGCGCCCCCAACTCTGGACCCAAGACGTGCTGGTCCAGGCCACCTGCTCACTTGCTCAGACATGTCTCCCTTCCAGCTGCGCGCCAAGCTGATGTTCCTGTGAAAACCACTTAAAGGAGACTTTGCCTGGAAGCATAAACCAGGTGGGGGCGCCCCAGGTGGCGCCAGCGGTGAAGAACTCGTCTGCTGATGCAGGAGATGCAAGGGATGCAGGCTTGATCCTGGGTCGGAAGATCCCCTGGAGGAGGGCATGGCAACCCACTCCAGTATTCTTGCCTGGACAGTCCCATGGACAGAGGAGCCTGGAGGATCAAGGTCTTGGCTGTGGAGTCCCACACTACAGTCCCTAGGGTCGCAGAGTCTGACATGACCAGAGTCACTTGGCACGCACACAGAAGCCAGTCAGGCAGTTAACGCTGCTTTCATTCAGGAGGGGTGCCAAAGGGTGCCGGGCCTTGCCTCTCCCTCCCTCCCTCCACTGCTGCTGCTGCTGCTGCTAAGTCACTGCAGTCGTGTCCGACTCTGTGCGACCCCATAGATGGCAGCCCACCAGGCTCCCCCATCCCTGGGATTCTGCAGGCAAGAACACTGGAGTGGGTTGCCATTTCCTTCTCCAATGCAGGAAAGTGAAAAGTGAAAGTAAAGTCGCTCAGTCGTGTCCGACCCTTAGCATGGACTGCAGCCCACCAGGCTCCTCCGTCCATGGGATTTTCCAGGCAAGAGTACTGGAGTGGGGTGCCGTTGCCTTCTCTGCCCTCCCTCCACAGCGGACCCTAAAGAAGTTTCCAGATACTGAAAACGCCTGGGGACGAGTTATAATTTTCTGTGTGCTCTGTAGCACCTGACTGTTTCCCAGGACTCTTGCAGACATGACTTGTATTTTGTTGTTTCTCGAAATAGAACTCAATCTGGTTTGGCTCCTAATCACCTGGTTGGCAGGTGGGAGGTGGAGTGGGGTCTGGGATTTCTGGAGGCTCCTCCCTGTCCCCTCGGATCTTACCAGAACCTGGGACAGGGGAGCCCCCCTCCTTCTCATTCCCTTCTGGGATCCGGGGCTGCTTACTGTTCAGGCGCTCAGTCCGGGCGAGGCGCCGGGGAGGCAGCCCCTGCCCCCTCCTCCATGACCCCGGGCTGAGGATGGGCCGTGTCGTTGGTCCTGCACCTGCAGCCCTGCCCACAGGTCACCACGGCCCCATCCTCCCACCTCCTCTCCGGGGGCTGGGGGCACAGCCTCTCAGAGTCAGGAACCGCAAACCTCAGCCGTGCCATCCCGGGACACTCCGGCTCTGTCCTCCCCGGCGGGCTGGGAGACCCTTGGGGGGGAGGGGAGGGGAGGCTGTCCATCCCTGGACTAAGCAGCACGACAGATTTTTGTGTTAATATACTCATTTCTGGTGGCTGCAGTAACAGACTTGGAGGAGTGACCCCACAGAGATTATTGTCCTAGAGTTCCAGGTGGGTCAGAGTCCCACGTGGGTCGGCAGAGCAGACTCCTTCTGCTGGTGACCACCGGCTCACTCCTTCTGCTGGTGACCACCGGCTCACTCCTGCTGGTGACCACCGGCTCACTCCTTCTGCGGGAGACGGCCGGCTCACTGCCTCTCCCGGCTCTGGAGGGGCCGGTGGGCCTCGGCCGACGCCCCAGAACTCTCCAGCCTCTGCCTCCCCGCGTCTCATTATCTGGCCCGCCTTCCCCTCTTGGGAGGATGACGGCGTGCACCCCGCCACCGCCCCCATTCCCCCCAGGGAATCTGAGAGCATCTCCCGGTCTCAACGCTGTTGTCTTCATCACATTCGCAAAGTCCCTTACGCCGTGTGAGGTCTGTCTGGGGGCCCGGCCGGGGGCTTCCCCTGGGGTCTTTGTTCTGCTGACCACATCACTCCTGTGCACCTCAGCCTGTGACGCGCCCGCCTTCCGCCTGCTCCCGGGGGCTCCGTCCCTGGCTCTCTCTGCACTCTGTCTGGACCTGTGGCCTCCCTGGGCCCCGGGTGAGTCCCGACTCCAGGGCGTTGCCGGCTCCCTTTCTGTTGGATCCTTGCCCATCCCTTTCCCAGGTGGGTCTCATTTGGCCCAGCCTGGACCTGGCCCCTGGCAGGCCCCTGTGCCTTCTGGCAGCACAACCAGGCCCCCTCTGGCACTGCTGAGCCCCGGCCTGGGCCCACCCCTCACTGGCAGCCTCTCCTAACTGGATCTTAGGGATTTGGTTTAGGCGGGATGGTGGCTGGAGAAGCGGAAACTATCCCGAGAAGGATCTTGACATGGAGGCCGCCAGCCTTTTCACCTGCGTTTTGATGACAGGACGCTGCAGGTTCAGGGAGGCTGTTCAGCCGCTGGGGTCCATCTGGGACTTCGGGGCTGGGGGAGCCAGGTGTCCCTGCCCTGGCCAGGCTCTGGCCCCGTCCGCTTCCAGGTGCCCGGAGGCGGCCGCGGCCCCGCTGCGTGAGCTCAGGCAGGTGGCAGGGCGTGACTCAGTGTGACAAGGCGACTTTAAGGACCACGTTTTCTATCTGCTGGAACTCGCTTCTCTGATGTTCTCATGTCAGATTTGTGTCAATGAAGCCCTTGCATTATTTATCAATCAACTTTCGATTCTTAATCATGAAGGAAGAGGTAATCGGAATTTTTTTTTCCCCTGGGGTCATTCATTCTGGTTTTCAAATTAAATACATTTTTCAGCTTAATCCAGAAACCAGGAGCTTGCATGAGCTGACCCTCGTGTCTGTGTCTGGTTCTCAGAAACACAGGGTCTGGGCTGATTTGGGGGCTGGGGTCAGGGCAGCTCCCCTCCACTCACTGCAGAGAGAGCCAAGGCCTTCCTGATTTTTTTATGTCCCCTATTCTGGTGCGTCCCGCTGACCATCTGTTTTTAGAAGTTAACACTGTTCGGTCCAGTTATTTAGTGATTGAGGGAAAAAAATAAGCACCGGCCCCAGGAAGATGTGAACTCAAAACCCTTGGTTTACAAGCGTTAGTCGCTCAGTCGTCTCTGACTCCTTGCGAACCTGTGGACAGTAGTCCACCAGGCTCTTCTGTCCACGGGATTCTACAGGTAAGAATACTGGCGTGGGTTGCTATTCGCTTCTCCAGGGATCTTCCAATCCGGGGATTGAACTCGGGTCTCCTGCCCTGCAGACAGATTCTTTACCGTCTGAGCCAAGTGGCTTACAAGACCACTGCTCTAACCCTTGAGCTGTGGCTCAGTAGGGATACTTAGGCTTTTTTCGAGGCTGTGCTCTGCGTTCAGAACGTCAGTGTCGTCTCCTCTTGTTTGGCGACTGTGCAGCTTGTTTTTCTAGTGGCTCGAAACCGTGTTTTCCTTGTCCTTTGCAATACATTTCTTGTGTTGGAGCAGGCACCTCTCCCCAGCTGGCGTGTCTCTGTAATACAAACAGAAGAGCTTTTAAAATTAACAGGACATCAGAGACTTAGGTTTGTTGTAAAATTTCTCCAGGAACACAGTCTGCATACAAACGCCCAGGCTCCAGATTTGGCAAGCATCCTTTGAACACGGCCGCTGTGCCAGCCTGGCTGTGGGCGCTTGGTACCCCCACTCTTTTCACCCCGGGGCGAGTTCAGGGTGGTGGGCACAGGTATTCTGTTTCCCAGGGGGTTGGGGCAAGGGCCCTGCAGCAGAGGCAGAGGCGGGCTTGGAGCCGAGCTGGAGCTGACAGCACAGCTGAGCACCCTGTGAGCTTCACCCGGGAGGGCAGGATGACTTCTCTGGGGTTGAACTGCTTTCGTAGTTAATTTTTCTTTCCTTTTACTGAGATACAGTTGACATATAACATATTAATTTGGGGTGTACAGCATAATGATTCAATATTTTTATGTATTTTGTTTTATCTCTTGGGCTTCCCTGGTGGCTCAGATGGTGAAGCATCTGCCTGCAATGCAGGACACCGGGATTCAATCCCTGGGCCAGGAAGATCCCCCGAAGGAGGAAAATGGCAACTCACTCCAATATTCTTGCCTGGAGAATCTCATGGACAGGAGCCTGGGGGGCTACAGTCCATGGGATCACACAGAGTCAGACATGACTGAGTGACTAACATGTCCACTTTCATCTTATCTCTGCTGCTGCTGCTAAGTCGCTTCAGTCGTGTCTGACTCTGTGCGATCTCGTAGACAGCAGCCCACCAGGCTCCCCCGTCCCTGGGATTCTCCAGGCAAGAACACTGGAGTGGGTTGCCATTTCCTTCTCCAGTGCATGAAAGTGAAAAGTGAAAGTGAAGTCGCTCAGTCGTGTCTGACTCTTAGCGGCCCCATGGACTGCAGCCCACCAGGCTCCTCCGTCCATGGGATTCTCCAGGCAAGAGTACTGGAGTGGGGTGCCATTGCCTTCTCCGCATCTTATCTCTACTATTTGCTTATTAGTTTTCCTCTTTCTTTTATTTTTCATGATTGCTCTATGATTTACCTATAGTGTAAGAAAAAAATTCCTTTCTTATGGCATATTTCTGCTGGAGATGAAATCTGTCAGCTTTTGTTTGTTTCAACGTCCGTATTTTACCTTTCTTTTCAAATATATTTTTGCTGCTGAGTGTAGAATTCCAAGCTGACGTTTTTCTTTTAGCAATTCACTGAAAGAAAAATCCACTCTGCTCTGGATTTTATAGTTTTTGATAAGAGCTTGACCATCATTCTTACCTTCATTCCTTTGCCCATGGGTCCCCACCACCCCCACCCTCCCCCGGCTCCTTTTAGGAATTTTCTCTTTGGAACTAATTGATAGCAATGTGATTACCACGTGCCTGTGTTATTTGAATTAATTAATTGCTTGTTTATTTATTCATTTATGTTTACTCTGTTTGACGCGTGTCCAGCTTCTTGAAACTGTGGGTCTATACATGTCACCTAATTTGGATCACTTCCAATAGTGATTCCTTCAAATGTATTTTCTGTCTCCCTCTCTCTCCCCTCCTCACTGGACCCCGTCACACGTACATTAAGCCACCTTTCTATTGTTGCAGGAGCCGCTGAGCCTCTGCTCACGTTTGTTCTCTGGGCTCGTTGTGTGGATTTACTGCTTTGTAGCGTATTCAAAAGCAGAGGCGTTACTTTGCCAACAAAGGTCCGTCTAGTCAAGGCTGTGGTTTTTCCTGTGGTCATGTATGGATGTGAGAGTTGGACTGTGAAGAAGGCTGAGCGCTGAAGAATTGATGCTTTTGAACTGTGGTGTTGGAGAAGACTCTTGAGAGTCCCTTGGACTGCAAGGAAATCCAACCAGTCCATTCTGAAGGAGATCTGTCCTGGATGTTCACTGGAAGGACTGATGTTGAAGCTGAAACTCCAGTACTTTGGCCACCTCCTGCGAAGAGTTGACTCATTGGAAAAGACTCTGATGCTGGGAGGGATTGGGGGCAGGAGGAGAAGGGGACAACAGAGGATGAGATGGCTGGATGGCATGACTGACTCAATGGACGTGAGTCTGAGTGAACTCCGGGAGTTGGTGATGGACAGGGAGGCCTGGCGTGCTGCGATTCATGTGGTTGCAAAGAGTCGGACACGACTGAGCGACTGAAGTGAACTGAACTGAACTGAGTCAAGTTCACAGATCTCTTCTTTGGTGTCTCCTCTACTGTTTGCTTCGCCCAGCGTACTTTTAAAATAGCAGATGTTGTGTTTTTTCACGTCCAGCAGTTTTACTAAGATCTTTAAAAGTGTCTTCCATGCCTCTTCTCATTGTGTTCCTGGTTTCCTTCACTCCCTTGAGCGTGTGGAGCATGTTGATAACCGCCGTGTTAATGTCCTTCCTGCTGATCCCATCTTCCCGGTGTTTATTTCTGCGGATGGATTTCTCTCCTTGTTATGGGTCACAGTGCTCTGCTTTTGTGTATGTGTTGATTTTTGCTTGGGTTCTGGACGTTTTCTGCTGAATGCAGAGTTTCATTTCATTCCTTTAGAGAGTGTTGGACTTTTTCTGGCTGGTATTTAAATTACTTGTGGATTGAACCATAAAGAAGGCTGAGTGCCAAAGAATTGTTACTTTCGAACTGTGGTGCTGGAGAAGACTCTTGCGAGTGCCTTGGACAGCAAGGAGATCAAACCAGTCCATCCTGAAGGAAATCAACCCTGAATATTCATTGGAAGGACTGATGCTGAAGTTCCAATCCTTTGGCCACCTGATGTGAAGAGCCGACTGATTGGAAAAGACCCTGATGCTGGGAAAGATTGAGGGCAGGAGGAGAAGGGGACGACAGAGGATGAGATGGTTGGATGGTGTCGCCGACTCAATGGACATGAGTTTGAGCAAGCTCTGGGAGATGGTGATGGACAGGGAGGCCTGGTGTATATACTGCAGTCCATGGGGTCACAAGGAGTCAGACACGACAGCGACTGAAAAACAATGGATTAGTGTGACCTTTCTGAGGTTCACTTTTAAGAGTAGGTCTATGCGTCTTTTATTTCACAGCTATTTTAGTTCGATTTTAAACAATGGCCCTCCTGGCGTCTGTGCTGAATGTCCAGTCTTTAGTTAGGTTTCTCTCATCTGATTGGAGACAGTTGGATAATTTTCAACCCTGGCTATGCGATGGGAATTGTTTGTTGGACAGCACCTTGAAATCCTTCCTAGGGTGTTGGTCTTGTCCGGCCTGGTGGGCTCCATTTGGCTCGATGTGGAGCTTGGCATTTAGCTAAAGACTCAAGGGAGCTTGCTCTTGGCATAGCTCCCTCCTCTCTGGAATTCTCGTCCTAAATTCTAGTTGCCTTGTCCTCCAAGAACTCTAATCTCAACTCAGAGAGACCACTGAGCCCTGTTTGGGCTCCCCACGAACATTCTGTGAGCTGGGGTGAGTGTAAGGTGCACCCCACTTGTTTCTCTTCCCTTGGGATCACAGTCTTGTGTTGTCTTTTGTCCATTTTTTTTTTTTTCTTTTCTTTCTCGAAACAGTCGTTTAATGTATTTTGTCTGATTTTCTGGTTGTTTCCGGTGGGAGGACAATTCTGGTAGTAGTTAACCCTTCATGGCCAGTAACAGAAGTTCTTGTTACTTTTGAAAGACTGTTCAGAGTCCTTTATTATCGAAATGCTCTCGTCTTCTGGGGACGGGGGTGGCAGCTGCCAGCGCTGGAAGTGACCTGAGGGCCACAGTCCCAGCAGGGCCGGGGGCTGTGGCGGTTTGCTGTAATGCATTTGGACAGTGTGGGGCTTCCTCCTTGAGTCCTGCAGGCTGTTCTGTGATCCTCAGCGAACGTCCAGGAACCTCCATCGTGCTTCAGAGGAAGAAAATTCAGAGTGGTCTTGGGTGTAGGAAGCTCCGGATACATTACTTCCTCTTTCTTTCTTTACATTTTAGGAGAAGAGAAATGGTGTATTTTCTCCTGAAAATGTGTTTGGTGGCCCTGGTGGCAGCAGCAGTATATTTTGAAGGCTTGTTAACTGCAGAGAAGTGAGAACTAAATTTAAGTACAAAAGCAAGTGATTCTAAAATGCAGCTAGTTTTCTTTTATTGCTCTTATGAAACCCTCAAAGTCAAGTCTGGGTACTGGGTAAGACTATGAACCCAGAATTCCTGCAGTCTGAGTTTATATCTTAGCTTCCCGCTTTACTGGCTGTTTGATCTTGGACTGATCATCTTTCCTGGCTTCAGCTAGAACATCAGTACGATCGGACCCTAATAACAAACACGTCCAGGAGGCTGTCATGAAGCTTGAATGCGCTGGTGCGTGCAGAGTACTGGGCGTGTAGTAAGTGTGCGGTGAATGTGTGCTGGCCACTGCAGACACTGCTGTAGGTGACCACGGATGTTCTATCTGTCAGGTAGAGTTTCAGGATTACTTAGTCACTGGGCTGACTGTCATAAGGAAAGACGGAACACATGGGCCTACTCAGCACGGTGGCTCCCAAACACCTTGCTGGACTGGCTGCTCACAGAACACCTGGGGAGCTTGTTAAAATCCAAGTACCTGGCCCCACATCAGCCCAGCTGGATCCGAAGTTTTAGGATGTGTGTGTTTGTTCCATGGGCGATCCTGATCCATGACTAGGTTTGGAAACATCAGTTCAGTTCAGTTCAGTTCATTTCAGTCGCTCAGTTGTGTACGACTCTCTGCGACCCCATGGACTGCAGCACGCCAGGCCTCCCTGTGCATCACCAACTCCTGGAATTTACTCAAACTCATGTCCATCGAGTCGGTGATGCCATCCAACCATCTCATCCTCTTTCATCCCCTTGTCCTCTAGCCTTGGAAACATCAGTTTACACAAAATGAGTTTTTCTTATTTGTTCAGTGTTTAAAAACAAGTGGAATTTTGAAAGGAAAAAACAATAAAAGATAATACTAACTGCCAGAATTATTAGCACAAAGCCTGGGATGGCAGGATTTCTGTCTCTAGCTATTGGGCATAGGGGACGCATGGTACAATGAGACAGTTATATACTTTCATTTTTGAAGGTGCTTCCTAGCTTTGTTTTCTGCCTTTTTAGATGGTCACTTTGGAAGCAAGCAGCTGGTAGATTTAGGCCAAGAAATCACAAGAGTGGGTAACTTTATTAAGTCTCTGAAACCCACGTGCACTGTGCACAACTTGCCCCTTGTCTTCCTTGCAAACACTCAAAAACTTTTTCTCTGGGAGTGTTTTAGAGCAAATTCCAAACATCCCATGATTTCTCCCATGAATACTTTACTATCTATAACATACAAGGACTTAGAACCAAAATTTCGTTATCACGTTCGGCAGAATTAGCAATGATTTGTGCATATAACTGGTACCCAACCCATGTTCAGTTTCCCCCAAGCTCCTAATATAGTGCATTTTTACAGTTGGCTTGTTTTTAATCAGGAGCTAAGCCTGGTGCTCATGTTGCTTTATCTGCCACGTCTGTTGAGTGACTTGGTAAGTGGCGGCCCCTCTTCCTCCTATCCACCTTCACAGCAGTGACTTTGATGGAGCTGGGATGTTTGTCCCGTGGCACCTCCGGACTCTGGGTTCCGTGATGGTGATCTGTGCTTTTGTTTAAGGCATCCTCTTGTCCTTTTCCCGAGTGCTGGAAGTTAGAGTTGACTTTAGCTCCAGCTTCATGTCTGTCCTTCGGTGAAAAGGAGATTCCCCAGGGGCGCTGTGTAAATCAGACTGGAGCTGCACGTTCCTTGTTCTTGTTCTTCTCCATCTCCTCTTCACTCTCTCACACCCCTTGCAAATTATTGGTTGGGAAAACCCATTTTATTGGTCCTGTAGGGCTTCCCACAGCTTGGGTTTTGTTGACTGCATGCTGTGTGTGTGATATACATTCCCCTGCATTGCCTGTAAGCTGGTAATTAGATCTCAAACTTCACTCACATTCAAAGTTGTGGGGGTTTTCTTGACCAGAGGGAGATGTGGGCACTTCTGTTAAAAGGCGATGGTGTGTAAGTCTCCCTCTTTTTATGATGTGTTAAGCCATCAGTGATCAGCCCAAATCTGTTAACTTACTAGGGATTGAATTTCAAATGGTTAGAGTTCTTCCTTTGTTAGATGTACTATTTCTACAATAAGAAGTCTCATTAATTTTTTAGTTAAAAGAGAAAGTTCATAGAGGAAGGCAGAATAAATGCTTGATCCATTTCCTCTGTTTACTGTTAATATCTTTCCGAATAATGACCTGGTTCTCTCACATGTTCCAAAGGTGACCAGTGACTCAAGAAAATGATCATCATGAGCTCATGGCTTTGAACAGTTTGATGCATTTAACCTGTTGCAGTTGTTATCTTTATTGATTCTGAGATTTGTTCCATCTTGGGACTATGGGAGCATCTTCACGCTGGATTCTGAGTCCTTTTGACCTGACCCCAATCTTTGATAGCATCTTTGCTATCTGCTGACATAAAGTGTTCCAGGCACATCTTGTACATTTTCCATCTCACTGAATCAGATATTTGACAAGAAGGATTGTTTAGTTTTCGTGTGACCTAGTTTTACAGGAAATAGGGTGTAGGAGTGCTTAGTGCTACTGGATTAGTGGTTGTTTTTAGGCTTTTTCAGTAGTCAAGCTAGGAAGCACACAGATGTTTTTAGAGATAAAGAAAAAAATTCATACAATCGTTTCAGTTAAAATTGAAGCCTATAGAATTTTTACGTAACTGTGTTTCTCTTGCGTCTCTCTCTTCCTGTCTCCTGTGCTGGAAATTCCATCGCCCAAGTGCACCAGCGTAATTACTGGTTTACAAGACACGTGCACCATGACGGTCCCAGAATAATACCACCGCAATCACCCTTACCTCCAACACCGCCGCCCCTGCTAACAATACGGCTCCTGAAACCAGTTTAAAAGGTTCTGGTGGTTCTTTTTTCCTTAGACTATATCCCACTAGGAGGTACAATTACCTTGCTGTGACTGAAACTTATTACTTATTTAAAATAACTCCCCTCTAAGAAGTTATGCCATTAACTCAAAACATAGTTATGTTCATATGACTCAACTTTGAATTTTAGGGACTGATTTTAAATTTAATTTTGGTTGATAGACATATGAAGTATCTACTTGTTTTCAAAGTCAAATCTATAAAACCATGTATATTCGCAAAGAATGGACTTCTTTCCTTGTTGCTTCCTCTCTGTTCTGTCTCCCTCCAAAAGTAACCATTAAAAATAGCTTTTAATTTTTAAATGAAATACATTTAGAAATGTATTTATTATCTGTTTTATTTTCACAAAACATAAACTGACTGGATGGCATCACTGACTCGATGGACATGAATTTGGGTAAACTCCAGGAGTTGGTGAGGGACAGGGAAGCCTGGCGTGCTATAGTGCAGTTGGACACGACTGAGCGACTGAACTTATTTTCATATGTTTGAATATATACTTAGATATTTTTAAAAAGGTCTCTACATTTTTAAAGATTTACTTAATTTTTGGCTGTGCTGGGTCTTTGTTGCTGTGCAGGCTTCTCATTTTGGTGACTTCTCTGGTTGCCGAGCACTAACCCTAGAGCACGTGGGTTTATCTGCCCAAGTGAGATCTTCCTGCATCAGGGTTCAAACCCGTGTCTTCTGCATTGGCAGGCAGATTCTTTACCACAGAGCCACCAGGGCAGCCCTCTACCTTTTTTAAAAGAACATACCATATGTATTTTTGTCCACCCTGCTTTTTTCCTGCAGTAATATCCTGGAGATTATTCCACGTAATTATATAGAGAAATTCTTCTTTCTGTTTTACAGGTGTGTGGTATCCCATTCTGTGAATGTATACCATTGTTTAATCAAACAGTCCCCATTAATGAAAATTCAAGTGAGTTTCAGTGTATTCTATTACTAATTGTACTTCTCTAAATAGCTTGGGGCATATGTCTAACATGCATCAGAGTAGATTTATACAGTTGCAATTATTGTAGCAAAGAATCATCGCATATGTAATTTTTCTAAATACTGCCGTACTCCATACCCTCTATAATGTATTGGCATGGTGATTTTTAAAGTCTGTCATTTCTTCTGCACTTACTAACTGGATTACCAATAAAGACTGTTCACCTTCATTAGCTATTTGATTTAGCTGAACTACAGTCCCCACGGAACAGGTAAGATAGATGCTTTATTCTTTCCTTTTTATAAGTTACAGTTCATACAGATGAGTTGGCTTAAACCTCATCATTTTCAGTATTACCATGAACCCATGAATTTATATCTATTGTGATTTAACCCTTCAGAGTCACTTATATTTTAAAATTATACTTGTTATTTTGGAATAATTGTAGGTTTATAAAAAAGTGGCCTAGGGTCACTATACCCTCTTCACACCATTTCCCTAATGCTGGCTTCCTGATGTTATGTGGCCATTAGTCAAAATTAAGATAACAACGTCGGTATGTGATCATGATAGCTAAAGTCCAGATTTTATCTGGATTCCTCTGGTTTTCCCACCATCACCCTTTTTTTCTATAGGATCTAATCTATCACATTGTGGTTAACATTAATCTTTTCGGTGTTCATTCTTTTTCCTATCCAACCAGCTCCTAACATTTAGGTGAAATCCTGGTGGCTTTTGACTGTGTGACTGTGTCTAGGCTGATAAAATGGTCTCCAGCTCATTTGGACGATTTCTTGCTCTAGACCTGGAATGAACTGTTCTTCTAAGGCTCTTTTGTCCTTTTCAGTGAGAAATGGCACTTAGAGACCATAATCTCAGAGCCGAGGGTGCTCACTGCTACTCGCTTGTCCTTCACTTTTTAGGCCTTTTCAACACACAGAATTGAGAAATACATGCTTTTTAGAAAAGAAAAGAAAGTTTATGAGTTCATACCTATATCTACAATTCCAGTTAAAGATCATAAGGTCTTCAACTTAATGACTTGACAGTAATTTTATATTTGTTTCTCTTTTGCACTGAAAATCTTGGTCCTTAACAGCACAATTACTATGTTCCTTATTGTATAGGGGCTTCCCAGGTGGCTCAGTGTTAAAGAATCCGCCTGCCAACGCAGGAGACGTGGATTCCATCTCTGGGTGAGGACGATCCCCTGGAGGAGAAAATGGCAACCCACTCCAGTGTTCTTGCCTGGAGAATCCCATGGAGTGAGGAGCCTGGCCAGCTCTAGTCCATGGGGTCGAGAAGAGCTGGACATAGCCGAGTGACTGAGCACACACAGGCACAGGCTTATGGTGTATAATCATGGAGCTCCTTATTGTGATACAGAAACCAAACAGTGTTAGTGGAGATAAGTTAGGTCACAGTGTGAAACCCCAGAGGGTTGCCACAACAGGGGTTCACTGCATGTTTTCACTCTGCGCCCGTCATGGTTGGCTGTGGTTCTGTCTCACTCAGAGCCCAGATTCATGTAGCCCCTCTTTCTGAAACATGGTTCATTGTTCTGGTGGAGAGAAAACAGATTCCATGGACTACATGCTGGCTTTTAAACTTCTTGCAACATCATTTCCACCTGAATTTTCCAGTTTGCCTCCTCAGGTTGTGTGGCCCATCCTGAGTTCAGCAGGGTGGACCCTGCAGATCATTTAGCCCAAGACTGAAGCCCGTGGGGCAAGGGTGTGAAGTGCAGCTGCAAGGGGGGGACACAGATAATTGTGACTAATCCCCGTGAATGTGACATTATTAAAAAGAATGAGGTGACCGGATGCAGTGTAAGCGTGCCTTTTGTCTGAAGGCTGCTGTCAAGCTGAAGACTGAATGGTCAAGCATGTGCTTCGGGTTCATTCAAAATATTTTCTCTGTGTGGTTGTGGCACCAACTGGATTTACTGTGAAGTTTGTTTCAGTTTATTTTTTGATTTGGGGGACCACTTTTTAACATTTTATCCTTTTATTTATTTTTCATAGGAAGCATTTATGTAGCCCCAAATTCAAAATATAAAACCAGGAATATTGAGGAAAAACCTACCTTACCTCCTTTTCCCCTACTCTTTTCTCTATGTTAGAGCTGATATTTTTTTTTATCAGATACAAAATTAATTCATTTGTCATTATACATTTATAATATATTTGTAGTTTATGATGAAATTAATAAAATAAGGTCATCCACTCATTTTATCATTCCTTTGTTGCTTTTGAAAATGCACGTGAGTATTTTCACCTATGTTTTGGGCATTAAGACTTGAGCCCCAGCTTGGAGGGGACGCTCAGGTCCACCCCGGCCACTACACTTCCAGGCAGCAGTGGGTTGACCGTCACCCTCTGAGTTTCTCAGCAGGGCTGACTCAAAGCCCGGCTGTGGCGTCTCTCTGTCCTGGGGACCATCTGCGGTTCAGCCTGGTCTGAGAGTGCCCCATCACAGAGGCCGTGATCCTGCTTCTGCATCTGCTTAGGAGCAGAGGTTGGTTTGAGGGGAGGGAGTCGAGGTAGGTCTGGCATCATCAGAAGTGGAGCTTCCTGGACGTGTAGCCCCAGAGTCCTGCCTGGACTGGCTCGCTCCAGTTCTTATCTTCCTCGCCCCTCCTGGGCTCCCCTCCTCTAGACCCAGGGCTGCATAGCAACCCCACCCACCGACGCCACCCCCGCTACGTGAGCGCACATTCATGGTGAAAGTGGCTGTCTCCTTGCTTCCTGGAGCTGGAAGAGCTGTGAGAGCTCTGATTCTTGAGACCAAATGCAATCCTTTTACAGCCCAGTAAAACCCATTTATCCTGGATTTGGAGTTCGATGCACACCAAGCTCTAAGAGGGTGGGGAGGTTGGTACAGTAGAGTTTGTGGTTGCTCAGACCGCATCCTGAAAGACCGTGCTCGTTAGTGAGCTTGTTCCAAAGGGACCCTCTTCTGCCA
The DNA here is from genome assembly GCF_029378745.1 of Bos indicus. NCBI lineage: Eukaryota > Metazoa > Chordata > Mammalia > Artiodactyla > Bovidae > Bos > Bos indicus. The sequence goes on from NC_091785.1 coordinate 48,932,750, forward strand.
TCCTTCCAGGATGTACCAGGAGCTGCCTGGGAGCATCTCCCCTTCCCAGACTGCAGGATGATCCCGGCCAGTCAGATGTGCTCAGAGACAACGTCTGTCTCATCTTCCAGGCTGAGCACAGGTGTCTCAAAATGTCCATTTCAGCCAACAGAGCTGACTTTCTTATTAAAACCTGGGGTGAAGCATTGGCTGATATTATCTTGTTTGTATCACGCTCTCTCTTGAAACCAAAGGAGTAATTTATTTTAACTTCTGAAGAAAGCACTTCTTGGAAAGGCTGGTTACGTTGGAGTGTTAGCAGGCTTACGGGGACTTTGAGATAAGAGCCTCGTGGCTCTGCTAGATTTCATATGGTTCTTACCGCTTTTATTGATGCAGTCCAAGGGGGGTTAGATGTTTGCAGTGAGAGAATTAGCAGCTTCGGACACTGAACCATTTTGTACTGAAATGTTACTGGTCGTGGAAGAGAATCAGGCACTCCATTGCACCAGCAAGGGTGGATTTTGATCGACATTTGTAACTGGTTGCCCACTGACTGACCACCTCTTTGGGGTCCTGATTGCCCCTGGATTGCCTTTGTAGGAGCCACCTCAGCTTTTCGTAGAAAAGTTTCACGGATCTAAGTCCAGGCAGATGCTATATGACTGGACTACCATTATTCTGCATAGAAATAATCTCTTTTTTGCCCAGGGAGTTCAAGAGAGTCTAGTCTATATTTACAGGGAGATTTTACCTAACAGAAAAACTGTGTGTGTTTTGGGGGGGGGTAGGTGGGGGACTGGGTGATCTCGTCTCCTCCTCCCCTTATATAAATTCTGCAGGGACACTGGTCCTGTGAGTTTTTCACCTGGGGTCATGTGCCCAGCATGCTCCATGGCACCCAGTCACGGCAGAGACTGAAGAACTTTTGTGAATAAGTTAAAAAGTTTTCCCACGGTTCTGTAATCCTGAGAGAGCTCCTGGGGCCAACTGCAAAAGCTCCATGAAAACCACTTCCAGCAAATGGTCCAGTGATCTCGCCACAGAACTCTGCTTGATCTGGTCCAGGTGCCATCAGAGCGCGGCTGTTAAATCCGATTCTGTCAGACTCCAAGGAAACGATGTGACAAAAACGCTGTAGTTTTAATTCTCGCAAAGGCTTATCTTCTCTCTAAATGTGGGCTTTTTTCCTTTTATTAAAAAAAACAACCTACTAGATGTAGCTATGTAAAAATTGCTTGTTCAGAACTTTACAAGCTACAAAATGTATTATTGCAATCTGTAGTTATATAATAAACAGACATGGAACCATGTAACAATTCCCAGTATGAAATAATCATAAAATCCAATATTACTTTTTCCCCGGCATAGCCTATATTTTTTAATAAACTGTCACTTCTTCCGTTCTCCACAAACTCCAAGTTTCCTTTGCAGCCTGAATATTGCGCTTTGTCTCATTTTGAACGTAACAAGGAAGGGCTGCTTCTTCCCAGTGAACTGCCCAGGGATTTGGGATGATAAACAGGTTTGCTCTTAAATCAGCAAGAACTTTCGGGAACTGTCCAAATGCTGACTGCTTCTGGGGAACCCATGGTTTATAGCTACACAAGCCGTGTGAATTCGTCTGGCTGTCGCTGACCACCTCTGCATGTCACATGCCCTTTGGAAGAGGCCCCGCCTGTCACTGGCTGGGATGTCTTCCATGGTCTGGGACGCCCCTGGCTTTGTTCCCCTGGTATTTCCAGCATCGTCACCAGCCATGCTCCAGTGTACCCCACAGTGCAGCCCAGGGGACACGCTTTTGACTTTGGATTTCCTCTGCACCAATTTAAGAAAATAGTTAGGGGCTGGAAGGGGACATTAAAGGAGGTGTTCCAGTGATCTCAAAGGCAAGAAGAGTCTTCTCTTTTGCAGAGAAGAGCTTGTCCTCACTAGGGGCTGATCCCCTTAGCCCCTCTGCCAGCCCCAGTCTGTCCTCAGATGGAGGAGGTGGTTGTACACACACCAAGCAGGCTGATCCTAGCCACTGTTTCCCCACCTGGGGGAGGTGGTTGTACACACACCAAGCAGGCTGATCCTAGCCACTGTTTCCCCACCTGGGGGAGGTGGTTGTGCACACACCAAGCAGGCTGACTCTAGCCACTGTTTCCCCACCTGGGGGCAGCAGGGCTTCAGGATGGAAACTGCCTCTACCTTTTCTAGTCCAATTTTAAATCATCTTCTTTCTGTGTCCAAATGTTTGCTTTGACTCTGGGGAGGGATGTTTTCTAACCAAGAGCCTCCCGATTTGTTCCGAGTGAAATTCCTAATGAGATGGGTAGGCTGCGGGCTGGTTATTGATGGAGGTAATGGTGAAATTAATAATAATGGTCATAAAAGTAGGGGCTTGTGGCCAGTCCTGGGGGAGGCCTGCCTGCGGGGGATCCTGCGGTTGACTGGGAGGCCTGGCCTGCATGGGAGTCACCTGCTTGTGGGGCGTGGGGTGACAAAGCCGGCTGGTGCCCAGCACCCATGCCACTTTCTCCGAGAGGGCCAAGGGGGACTCCTGACCCCCCTCTGCCTTACTCCTCTGTCTCTAACCGGTTTAGGACTCAGAGGGGCAAGTGGGGATTAGCCCCCCAACCTCCAGTGGAGGAGCCAGCTGAGGCCAGTCTCTGAGTGCTCAGTTCAACAGAGGTCAGGGTCACAGTTTCCATGAGGGAGGGTGGTGGGGAGGGGCTGGGGGTCGGGGCTGGCCCTGGGGACTTCTTGGGGAGTGGACCGTGGATGGGATCCTGCAGGGTTGTGTGACTCAGGCAGAGAGCAGCCCAGCTCAAGGTTGAGCTCACCCACCCTTGGGAGCATGAGAAAGACTGAGGCAGGAGAAGCTAGAGATTTGCAATGAGACAGTGGCAGCAAACTGCATACCTTGTCCAGGTACAGATCAGAATGTCCCACGAACAGCAGGTTAAAGTTTTTCCTCTGAATATGCATTAATTCAGAGAAAGCCAGAATGTACTTTTTACTAGCTATTGAGAGCTGAGTGGACTTGTCTAGATTTAATCTTAATTTATTATTTTAGTCTTCGGCACATGGGCTGGGGGGTGGTGGTGGGGAGAGTGAGGGGTGGCTGTATCAGTCACTGGGTGCTGTGTTCTCATTAAACTGAAAGTCGCTCAGTCGTGTCCGACTCTTTGTGTCCCCATGGACTATACAGCCCATGGAATTCTCCAGGCCAGAATACTGGAGTGGGTAGCCTTTCCCTTCCCAAGGAGATCTTCCCAACCCAGGTCTCCCACATCTCAGGTAGCTGAGCCACAAGGGAAGCCCAAGAATACTAGAGTGGGTAGCCTTTCCCTTCTCCAGGGGATCTTCCCGACCCAGGGATTGAACCGGGGTCTCCTGCATTGCAGGTGGATTCTTTACCAGCTGAGCCACCAGGGAAGCCCGTGTTCTCATTAGGCAGATAGCACTTTGGAAACGGGAATGATGTCACAGATGGGCTTATAGTTCTGCAAGACTGGCTACCACTCTGTCTGCGCCAGGGAGGTGAGGGAGCTCCAGGCCCTTGTGTCTTTAGCGCCAGCTGTGTGTCAGCCCAGCGTTTGATAAGACCTGCACTCTGATCTCCCCTGGGAAGCAAGTCTTCCTGACCACCCCCTCCATCCCAGAAGGGAAGACCCCATGAGGAGTGAACACAGCCCAGCAACTCTTAACATGGACCAAACGCTGCACCCCACCAGACTGCAGGCTGGGCCCCCACCTGCCCCATCGAGTCCACGACTTCGCTCATCGTAAGCGCTCAGTGATGTTTGTCACCAAGAGCACAGCTCATTGATTTTCACCAGAGTGGTAAACAATTCAATAGTCATCAATTTAGGAGTAGAATATACAGGGCCCTCCTCCCCTCGCAGAGCCCGAGTGTCCTCCTCAGAGGCAGCCATGGTCCCTGGCTCCCCAATGTCATTCCAGATACCTGTTTGCATATTAAAGCAAATACATTTGCATATGTGCTTCACTTAATGAAAACCTGGACGTGTCCGCCCTCTCCTTCCACCTGTGTTTTTCCACAGTGTCTTGGAAATTGTTCCACATTCACACTTAAAGAACTACCCCGTCCCCTTACAGCCTGCCTAGAGTCGCAGTCAGTGGGTGTTTCATTGTTTGCTTTAATGACTAGCGGTTTCTAGTCCCTTGCAATTTCAAGCTACCACACAGTCAACTTGACGGTACATACGCCGTGATGCCCAGAGCCCAGCATTTCCATGGTACCGCTCCAGGATTGAAATTGCCGGGCCAGAGGGCAGAAGCTCTTAACATTTTGATGGATGTCGCCAGTGTGCTCTGCAGAGACTCTGTATGCGGGTGTCCATCACCCTCCCGCTGGCGTGTCCCCCCCGCCCCCGCCAGAAGGCAGACTGCCCGTCCCTGGGGCCTCACATTAGGACTTCAGGAAATATCGGGTGCCTGTGGTGATGTCTTGAAAAGTGAGTTTTTAACGTGGGTTGTCTCTAGAAATTCAAATTGCTTCAAGCTGCTGGTGTTGTGTGTGTTACGTGACGTTTTGAATCAAGTGACAGGTAAATCCCATGAGTGCTGACTGGCGTGTACTGAGTACTCAGCAAGTGGTGCTTTTCCCTTTGAAGGGTGACCATCTGTGGCTCTTTTCCAGAAGAAGGCAGCGTTAGACTGAGGTGTGTTGGGCAGGGGTCTGGGGGCCAGCTCCAGCCAGGCCCTGTTGGTGGGGGCACCACGTCCTGAGTCCAGGTGACTCCCAGCAGCCCTTGGAGAGGGTGGTGTTACCGGTACCTGTAGGGGCGCAGCTGGGGCCCCGAGAGGTCAGGTGCCTTCTCAAGATCACGGTCAGTGGACAGATGAGACCCCAAAGCCTGTGCGGTCTGTCCCACTCCAGTGGTTGTCCAGATCAGCCGTGGACAGCAGGGGCTTTTGTGTGGAGCAAGCCCTCCAGGACCAGATGTCTGGAAGCCTCTTGTTTGGACACGTATAAAGTTATCCACTGACGACTGCCGAGCGCCCGTCAGTCGGGTGGGGTAGATGGAGAAATGCGCATGGATTGCATTTAAGCCTCTATTTACCTTTATATTGGTCCATCCAACAGGTCTCAGGGCTATTTCCAAATTATTTAAGTTAGGAAATAAAACTGGAAGGAATTCATGTCCATGCCCGATTCATTATTGATAAGCAGGGAAAGCTCCCCCGACGAAAGTAGTAAGATCTTCAAAAAAGTAATTTTAACATTGACACAGCCTCATAGATTTTAGAGGGGATACAGGGTCACTTTATGCCAAGCTCCCCAAGCTTCCAAATGAGGCAGAGAGATTCATAATGAAGCCCAGAGGAAACAACTCTGACAGCCACAAACCTGCCTTTTCCCCATTATTAAGTGGATATCTTCCTGAAGAATGAAATACTCAGGAGGATGCTTCTCCCTGCAGTGTGGGGACTCCTGAGTGACAGCTACGGCTCGCGGCCCTCCTGGTCGGGGCCAGCAGTCACTCTCCGTCCCCTGGGGGAGGGCGGCCGGCTCGCCTTCCAGCCCAAGCTGTCCCCGGTGCCAGGGGCGGGACGTGCTGGCGGTCTGTTCCCAAACGGGCTTGGCTCCCGAGACACCCGCTTTCATCTGAAGAGAACCGTGAACGTTTGCGAGTTTAGTGTAGATCCATCGCACAGAAGCCCGGCTCTTCCCGTTCACACAAGTGCCCAATGTGCCCGTGTCCTGGGGCCGCCCCAACAAATCACCACAAATGGGCTTAAAACTGCAGGCACTTCTTTGCTCGCAGCTCTGGAGGCGGGGTCCAAAGTCAAGGAGGGGCAGGCAGGACTGGGCTCCCTCTAGGGCCCCGGAGGGCTCCTTCCTGCCCCCTCTGCCCCCCAGAAGCTCCTGGTGGGTCTGACTTGTGGCTGTGTCCTCCCAGCCTCTGCCTCTGTCCGCACACGGCCCCCTTCCCCGTGCATCTCCTCTCCTCATAAGGACTCCAGACCTTGGGTTTAGGGCCACCGGACCCATTGTGACCTCAGCAGAACTGATGACACCTGCCGAGACCCTATCTCCAGATCAGATCACATTCTGGAATTCCAGCTGGACAAGAACTGGGGGGACACCGTTGAATCCACCGTGCTCTGTGCTGTGGTCAGTCGCTCAGTTGTGTCCAGCTCTTTGTGATCCTGTGGACTGTAGCCTGTCAGGCTCCTCTGTCCGTGGGACTCTCCAGGTGAGAATACTGGAGTGGGCTGCCATGCCCTCTTCCAGGGGATCTTCCCCAGCCAGGGACTGAACCCACATCTCTCATGTCCTGCAATGGCAGGCGGGTTCTCTACCACTGTGCCGCCAGGAATGCCCCATTCAGTCTGCTATACTCAATGAATAAAATATTTAGCTTAAGGATGGGTAAGCTAGGAAAAATATCTTTACACACAAAATTTCTTGAAATAAGGAATTTTGGTGTCTTGAATGGGGATGCCTGTCACTTAACTGGTATTGCAGGAGTGTCCAGCAGGCATGGCAAACACAGGGCAAAATGCTTATTTGCCTTAGACACCTGTGGGGCTGCACGCACAGAGCCACACGTTCTGTTTCTCTGGTCCAGAGCAGCCGCAGGGCTTCTTGTCAGTAGACATAGGATCGGGGCCCTGGGCACTGGCCCTACAGGATTCTATCCTCAGCTTATTATTATTAATTTTACTACTTGAAGTGAATTTCGAGTATAAGCCATTTGAACTCATTGTGACTGCTGAGTCCCTGCAGGGAGCGTGCTTGTGACAGGGTGGGTCAGCACCTGGGCGTGGTTCTCACCCAGCCCTCGGTACTGTCCCCCCACTGGGGGCTGCTCTTAGCAGCTTCAGTGACAGCTCCTTGTGCCTTTAGACACACGCATGCATGTACGTCTTCATAATACAAACCATCAGATTCTAATCCTCCAAAGCCAGGTTTGAGGATTCTTTCTGCTATTTCCCTTTCAGTGTAACAGTAAAGTAGTATTTTGTTTGTTTTTAGAACCAACCGGGCTTTTCTTCAGCCACAGTTTAATAACACAGAATTATAATGGTGCAAATAATATGAAATACTACATGCCCTAAAGCCTGCACAAATAAAAGCTACTTTTATGAAGACAAGGTGGGCAGGAAACTGGCTTGGATTTAAAGCTTTGCTGCCAGAGCAGGGAGGAGGCAGAAGCCATGATTCCATCAGTCAGTGTGGAAGAGGGGCCTGGGGGTTTCCCACGCTCCCCCAGCTCTGCTCAGAAGCTCTGCCATCTCTGGGGTCTCACTCCCTTCTCTTCCCAGAGGCAGGATGGTGCCTTGTGCCCCTGAATCAGTGGGCTGGCAGCTCTTATTTCACACCGTCAGACGAAGGGACTGCTCCTCCTGGGGTCCATGAGCCAGAACATTCCATTTTCTGGGAGCTCCCCTGTGATACATATATATATTTAATCCAGCACACCTTTCGGCCTGTGGGATCTTACCCAATCAGGGATCGGGTTAGTGGAAGCACTGAGTCTTAACCACTGGACCCCCAGGGAAATACCTGGAATTTTTAAAATGCTTTGTCAACTGTGTCCAAGTTAAGTAGTAACAATGATATATAGTTTTTGTTGGTGTATATAGATGCACACACTGGAGAAGGAAATGGCAACCCACTCCAGTATTCTTGCCTGGAGAATCCCATAGACAGAGGAGTCTGGTGGGCTACAGTCCATGGGGTCGCAAAGAGTCGGATACGACTGAGCGACTAACACATATACATGCACACAAAAAGAAAAAGATTCATTCTTAGGAGGGGACGGGATTGTAGGTTCATCTGTAATGTTTCACTTTTTTCAATTTTTTTTTCAATGGATATAATGTATGGGGTATAAAAGTCACAGATCACCACTAAATTAATAACCAGAACAGCAGTCGCTGCCCCAAGCTCTCTCTTTAGATTCGTGCCCATTTCCAGGCAAGACTATTGTCAGTCTGTTGAGCTCTTTCTTTTGAAATTAAATTCTGTATATTTAAAGTGGGCTTATATTTTTGATTGCTCCATTTGGAGTATTTATGGACTTTTCGTTGACTTTACTATTTGATAATTCATTCTTTGCATTAAAAATTCCCTTGGTATCTCTAATTTTCTGGAAGAGATCTCTAGTCTTTCCCATTCTGTTATTTTCCTCTATTTCTTTTCATTGATCGCCGAGGAAGGCTTTTTTATCTCTCCTTGCTATTCTTTGGAACTCTGCATTCAAATGGGTATATCGTTCCTTTTCTCCTTTGCCTTTCACTTCTCTTCTTTTCACAGCTATTTGTAAGACCTCCTCAGACAGCCATTTTGCCTTTTTAATTTCTTTTTCTTGTGGATGGTCTTGGTCACTGCCTCCTGTACAGTGTCACGAACCTCTGTCCATAGTTCTTCAGGTACTCTGTCTATCAGACCTAATCCCTTATCTATTTCTCCCTTCCACTGTATAATCATAAGGGATTTGATTTAGGTCATACCTGAATGGTCTAGTGGTTTCCCCTACTTTCTTCAATTTAAGTCTGAATTTGGCAATAAGGAGTTCATGATCTGAGCCACAGTCAGCTCCCGGTCTTGTTTTTGCTGACTGTATAGAGCTTCTCCATCTTTGGCTGCAAGGACTATAATCAATTGGTTTCAGTACTGACCATCTGGTAATGTACATGTGTAGAGTCTTCTCTTGTGTTGTTGGAAGAGGGTATTTGCTGTGACCAGTGCATTCTCTTGGCAAAACTCTATTAGCCTTTGCCCTGCTTCATTCTGTACTCCAAGCCCAAATTTGCCTGTTACTCCAGGTATTTCTTGGCTTCCTACTTTTGCATTCCAGTCCCCTATAATGAAAAGGACATCTTTTTTTGGTGTTAGTTCTAGAAGGTCTTATAGGTCTTCAAAGAACCATTCAACTTCAGCTTCTTCAGCATTACTGGTTGGGGACAGACTTGGATTACTGTGATATTGAATGGTTTGCCTTGGAAACGAATAGAGATCATTCTGTCATTTTTGAGATTGCCTCCAAGTACTGCATTTCGGACTCTTTTGTTGACCATGATGGCTACTCCATTTCTTCTAAGGGATTCTTGCCCACAGTAGTAGATATAATGGTCGGTTTAGTTCAGTTCAGTTGCTCAGTCATGTCCAACTCTTTGTGACCACATGAATCACAGCACGCCAAGCCTCCCTGTCCATCACCAACTCCCAAGTTCACTCAAACTCACGTCCATCGAGTCGGTGATACCATCCATCCATCTCATCCTCTGTCGTCCCCTTCTCCTCCTGCCCCCAATCCCTCCCAGCATCAGGGTCTTTTCCAATGAGTCATCTCTTCGCATGAGGTGGCCAAAGTACTGGAGTTTCAGCTTTAGCATCAGTCCTTCCAAAGAAATCCCAGGGCTGATCTCCTTCAGAATGGACTGGTTGGATCTCCTTGCAGTCCAAGGGACTCTCAAGAGTCTTCTCCAACACCACAGTTCAAAAGCATCAATTCTTCAGCGTTCAGCTTTCTTCACAGTCCAACTCTCACATCCATACATGACCACAGGAAAAACCATAGCCTTGACTAGACGGACCTTTGTTGACAAAGTAATGTCTCTGCTTTTAAATATGCTGTCTAGGTTGGTCCTAACTTTCCTTCCAAGGAGTAAGCATGTTTTAATTTCATGTCTGCAATCACCATCTGCAGTGATTTTGGAGCCCCCAAAAATAAAGTCTGACACTGTTTCCATTGTTTCCCCATCTATTTCCCATGAAGTGATGGGACCAGATGCCATGATCTTCGTTTTCTGAATGTTGAGCTTTAAGCCAACTTTTTCACTCTCCAATTTCACTTTCATCAAGAGGCTTTTTAGTTCCTCTTCACTTTCTGCCATAAGGGTGGTGTCATCTGCATACCTGAGGTTATTGATATTTCTCCTGGCAATCTTGATTCCAGCTTGTGCTGCTTCCAGCCCAGCGTTTCTCATGATGTACTCTGCATATAAATTAAATAAGCAGGTTGACAATAAAATTCACCCATTCTAGTCCATTTTAGTTCACTGATTCCTAAAATGTCAATGTTCACTCTTGCCATCTCCTGTTTGACCACTTCCAATTTGCCTTGATTCATGGACCTAACATTCCAGGTTCCTATGCAATATTGCTTTTTACAGCATCGGACTTTACTTCTATCACCAGTCACATCCACAACTGGGTGTTGTTTTTGCTTTGGCTCTGTCTCTTCATTCTTTCTGGAGTTATTTCTCCACTGATCTCCAGTAGCATATTGGGCACCTACCGACCTGGGGATTTCATCTTTCAGTGTCCTATCTTTTTGCCTTTTCATACTGTTCATGGGGTTCTCAAGGCAAGAATACTGAAGTGGTTTGCCATTCCCTTCTCCAGTGGACCATGTTTTGTCAGAACTCTCCACCATGATCTGTCTGCCTTGGGTGGCCCTACACGACATGACTCATAGTTTCATTGAGTTAGAAAAGGCTCTGGTCCATGTGATCAGTTTGGTTAGCTTTCTGTGATTGTGGTTTTCAGTCTGTCTGCCCTCTGATGGAGAAGGATAAGAGAGGTGGCAACAATACACAGAAGAACTGTACAAAAAAGATCTTCATGACCCAGATAACCATGATGGTGTGATCCCTCATCTAGAGCCAGACATCTTGGAATACTAAGTCAAGTGGGCCTTAGGAAGCATCACCATGGACAAAGCTAGTGGAGGTGATGGAATTCCAGTTGAACTATTTCAAATCCTAAAAGATGATGCTGTGAAAGTGTTGCACTCAATATGCCAGCAAATTAGGAAAACTCAGCAGTGGCCACAGGACTGGAAAAGGTTAGTTTTCATTCCAGTCCCAAAGAAAAGCAATGCCAAAGAATGCTCAAACTATCACACAATTGCACTCATCTCACACGCTAGTAAAGTAATGCTCAAAATTCTCCAAGCCAGGCTTCAGCAATACGTGAACCATGAACTTTCAGATGTTCAAGCTGGTTTTAGAAAAGGCAGAGGAACCAGAGATCAAATTGCCAATATCTGTTGGATCACTGAAAAAGTAAGAAAATTCCAGAAAAACATCTGCTTTATTGACTATGCCAAAGCCTTTGACTGTGTGGATCACAACAAACTGGGAAATTCTGCAAGAGTTGGGAATACCAGACCACCTGACCTGCCTCCTGAGAAATCTGTATGCAGGTCAGGAAGCAACAGTTAGAACTGGACATGGAACAACAGACTGGTTCCAAATAGGAAAAGGAGCCTGTCAAGGCTGTATATTGTCACCCTGCTTATTTAACTTCTATGCAGAGTACATCATGAGAAATGCTGGACTGGAGGAAGCACAAGCTGGAATCAAGATTGCCAGGAGAAATATCAATAACCTCAGGTATGCAGATGACACCACCCTTATGGCAGAAAGTGAAGAGGAACTAAAAAGTCTCTTGATGAAGGTGAAAGAGGAGAGTGAAAAAGTTGGCTTAAAGCTCAACATTCAGAAAATGAAGATCATGGCATCGGGTCCCATCACTTCATGGGAAATAGATGGGCAAACAGTGGAAACAGTGACAGGTTTTTTCTTTTTTTTGTTCCAAAATCACTGCAGATGGTGATTGCAGCCATGAAATTAAAAGATGCTTGCTCCTTGGAAGAAAAGTTATGACCAACCTAGACAGCATATTCAAAAGCAGAGACATTACTTTGCCAACAAAGGTCTATCTAGTCAAAGCTATGGTTTTTCCAGTAGTCATGTATGGATGTGAAAGTTGGACTATAAAGAAGGCTGAGTGCCGAAGAATTGATGCTTTTGAACTGTGGTGTTGGAGAAGACTCTTGAGAGTCCCTTGGACTGCAAGGAGATCCAACCAGTCCATCCTAAAGGAAATCAGTCCTGAATGTTCATTGGAAGGACAGATGCTGAAGCTGAAACTCCAATACTTTGGCCACCTGATGCAGAGAGCTGACTCACTGGAAAAGACCCTGATGCTGGGAAAGATTGAAGGCAGGAGAAGAGGACAGAGGATGAGATGTTGGATGGCATCACTGACTCAATGGACATGAGTTTGAGTAAGCTCCACGAGTTGGTGATGGACAGAGAGGCCTTGCGTGCTGCAGTCCATGGGGTTGCAAAGAGTCGGACATGACTGAGCGAATGAACGGAACTGAATTGAGTCTTGTTTGTTTCTTTCTGTTCCCTGTTTTCAGAACTCCTATTATTTGAACGTTGAACCTCCTTGATGAATCACCTAATTCCTTATTTTTTTTTAAAATCTCTTGTTTTCTATCTCTGTTTGTTCACGTATTTGGAATGTGTCCTTCATTTTATCTTTCCAGCCTCTGAAATAACTTTCCTTTAGGTCTGCTCTCATGCTTTTCACTTCTAGGAGCTCTCTGTCTTAGCTGGACATTCCTGTTTTCCACACGCCAGCCCTTCTCTCGCGGATGCGCCATCTCCGCCTGCCTCCCTGAGGACACCGAACTTAGGTTTCTGCCCGCAGCGCGTCTGCTCCAATCCCTGCACTGTGTCTGCTGCTTCTGAATCCCCTGTGTTTGATTGAGCTGGTTTCTCTTCCAGAGCCTTTTCTCGCTGGCCTGGTGGCTTGTGGCCTCTCACCAGCATCTAAGAGAGGGGCCCCGAGAGGCGGGCTGAAGCTTTCTGCAGGTGGCACTTCCCGACTGGTGGTTCCGTGGGGGTGGCTGCTGGGTCCTGCTCTTTTACTGGGAAGCTCCTCTTGTCGGTTTCTGCACGTCTTCCTCCTGGGCAGACGTTTCCCTGGAGAGGAACCCTCCACCGCCGGCTAACAGAGTGTATGAAGATTGCTGGGGCTGCCATGAGCCGATACCACACTTGGGATGATTGACAGCAGACATTTGTCTCCTCCCAAGCTGGACGTCGGGGGTGGAACGTCCAAGGTCAAGGTTTCTGCACCTTGGTTGGTTCTCTTTCTCACTGATGCTTCTGTGTGTGCATACTCGGTCTTTCTTCCTCTTCTGATGTGTCTGCCAAGCCTATTGGGTCAGGACCCCACCTTATGAGCTCGCTTAACCAGTCACCTCTTTAAAGGCCCTGTTTCTGAACACAGTCGTGTTGGGGATTAGGGCTGCAGCATGTGGATTGTGGGGGGACACAGTTCGGTCCATAGTGTGGGGTGTAAGCTGGCTGTCAGCGTCTGTGAGCCTGGGGTGGGGGCTGGGAGCTTCTTGTTGAAAATGACTTTCGCTGAATGCCCTTGTTTCGGGGCTTCATTCCACACCCTGAAGTCTCACCCTCGAGTGCATGGCCTGCATGGTTCTTCTGCCCAAAGACATCTCTTGTTTCCTCTTGGGTTGGGGGCACCATGTGGATCTGGGTTCACAGTGGCTCCTGCCCACAGTCTCGCTGGGCTCACCCTCAGAGTAGCTGGTGCTCTGGTTCCCTTTCCAGGAATTCCCAAGCCCTACTGCCCCACTCACCTGCGTCGCCTGCTCACAGCTGCTTGCTGCTCTGACCTCGCTGATCAGCCGTGGTTTCTGTCTCCTCTTTGTCCTTGCTCGGCTTTTCCCCCATTATTCCTGTATTGCTATCGTCGTGGTGAGTTTGGGCAGGATCTGAGGAAACAGTAGTGGTTTGGGTGGGCCACGTCTAATCAGAAGTCCGCGGTGGGTGCCTCCCGTGTGGGCTGAGCCTGCTGAAGGCAGTGCGGGGATGCTGCATTCCACCCTCGTGATTTCTGTGACCTAAGACGGCAGGATCGCATCAGCGTGGCTACACTATGGCATGGAGTTCCTGGTGAAACTGAATACATCTCCTTTTCGTGCAGAAAACCTTGAAGGGCTGACTCTCAAGACAAAGTTTAAATAGCATTCCTGGGTTTATTTGTTCAGAATCCAGTGAAGATATTTTGTGGAAATAAATGCTGCTGAGAGGTAAGGACTCTTCTGCGATGGAGTATCAGGATCAGCTTTATTTTTGAATTAATGGGACCTGGAAAGATTAAACAGGTCTTGTGTCACCATCTGCTGTAGCTCTTGAGACTCAAGTCCAAATATTTTTCCCTCTTCATGTGTTTTGCCGAGTGTTTGTCTTTGTTATTTAGGAAATTCATTGCTGCTGTTTCAGGTTGAGATTCTCTTCTTCCTAAAACTTGATGACACGCTTCCTCTTCCTGCTCCTTTCCATGTTTGAACTGATGTTTTGACCTTAATATGATGTCTTATCAACTGTTAAATGATAAAGGAACACAAGTGGGAAGCTTTCTAATCACTTCTGTAGACGTTTCTGGGGAATGTGTACGAATCGAGCGGAGCCCCACGGGTGAATAAGTCTCGTGGTTTTAGAGTGCTCCATCCTAGGTGAGTATAATTAATGCCAAGGTCCGTAAAAGAGCTGTGCTATGTGCCTCATAAAACTCAGAGAAGGTGTAAGAGCCCCCTCGTGCCGCTGGTTGTCATGGTTACTGTTTGGGGAGCACTTTGTCATCCGTTTCCAGCCCCTTCTGTCCTGTAGCAGGACGGCAAGGCCATAGATGTGTGGGTCTCTGCTGCCCTGCTGTGTCTCGACTTCTCTCCCTGTTAACCACCTGGGCCTGGCTGGGGGTCGGACTCAGGGGCGCAGGGGCTGGCTGACTGCACTGTCCCGGACCTCACAGGGTGGGGGAATCAGGCCAGATAAGTTAATGACTTATCAAGTCACAGGTCGGTGATAAAACACATTGGCCAATAGAGGGAGGCGGGGATGCTGTAGTTTGAGAGGACTCAGGGCTGGGAAAGGGGAAGAGGTCCTCTCTGCAGGGGGACTGAGGAGACCGAGGGCCTTGGTGGACGGACCCCTGGGCAGGGGCATGGGGCGGCCAGTGCCCCCGCTGCAGTGAGCAAAGAGAGGATGCAGGAGGCAGCTCCTAGTAGGGCATCAGTCCAGTTGGTCTGCACGCCGCACGCTGGAGGGGGAGTGGCCTCAAGTTGCTCTCTGTGTGACTGTGGACAGACCCCTGCCCTCTCTGAGCCTCAGAGTCCTCGTTTCTTACGGGAACTCTGCTGCTGCTCTTTACTCACTTCAGTCGTGTCTGACTCTGTGCGACCCTGTGGACCGCAGCCCAGCAGGCTCCTCTGTCCATGGGACTGTCCAGGCAAGAATACTGGAGTGGGGTGCCATGCCCTCCTCCAGGGGATCTTCCCGACCCAGGGATCTAACCTGTGTCTCCTGCATGGCAGGCAGATTCTTTACCACTGAGCCACCAGAGGAGCCCATTATATTCCTAGGCACTTACTGTAATTGTAACAGCAATTCCTGTTTTATTGGGGTCACCACTGGAGCTGTTTGCCATCACAGTTCCCTGTACATCAGAATCTGGACTCGGAAGTGTCCACCCTGCCATCTTCACACCGTCTGAGAGCGAGCGGCATGAAGGAAGGGAGCGTACAGAGCTGTTTAAATGTGTTGGTGCCCCTCTGGAAAGGCCTGTGTGCACTTTGTCTTTGAATTGAAGTTTAATTTTGTTATTCCTGCTTCAGAGTAGAGTTGGTATGATTTTCATAGCAAGTTTGTCATTGGCTTTAACTATTATTTATTAAAAGTGATTACTTTCTATGTTGAAGCCTAAAATGGAAAGGTGTGGAGTCAGGCTCCTGGAGGAGTCGGTGTTTTCGCTGCTCCTGTTCTCACGGTAAGCAGATGGCAGCTGAAAATAGGGGATGTTATTAAGGTGGAGGGCTTCTCTGGTGGCTCAGTGGTAAAGAATCTGCCTGCCATGCAGGAGACTCAGTTTTGATCCCTGGGTCGGGAAGATCCCCTGGAAGAGGGCATGGCAACCCACTCCAGTATTCTTGCCTGGAGAATCCCATGTACAGAGGAGCCTGGTGGGCTGCAGTCCTTGGGGTGGCACAGAGTCGGACGTGACTGAAGCGACTTAGCAGCAGCAGCAGCAGCATTACGGCGGAAGCAAACCCTGTGAATAGTGCAGGGTTTGGAACTTTAATTTAACATTAAATGACTGTGACGAAATATCCAAAATAAAGATGCTTTTCAGGATTCTATTGTCTCTAACTCAGAGAAAAGTCTGATGAATATGCATGAAACCAACGAGGGAATGCCGTGTAAGGCTGTTAAATTCCAAACTGTTAATTGTTTTCGGAACAGTATTTCTGGAGAGTTTGCTCGTGGTGTGGCTGGTGATGCAGGCAGTCCCCTGTCCTGGAATTGCCCGTGGGGTCAGTTGGCTCCAGACCCTGGTGTGATGCCGGAGAGAAACTTCTCCCTTCCCCGTTCTCTCCCCCGGCCCTCAGGGGCTTCCTGGATAAAGGCTGAGAGTACTTCTCTACAACCTTAAATCACGTTTATTTCTGTGACATATGGAGTTTTGATGGTTTCCCTGAGAGATGCTTGAAAATACAAGTGCTTTCCCCAAATCCCCCCAAATCCACAGTGTTCCCACGTCCTTCCAGCTGAGTGACCGTGTGTGAGTACTCACAGGCTCGGATCCCCAGCTGCACAGCTCTCGGGATTGCCCCTGGAGAAATTCATGTCCTGATGTCAAGGGGGCTTGCTTTAACAAGGCCGGTGTTGGATATTTTTAATGCAGTTACTCTGATTGTTTTGGTCTGGGAGGCTCGGTGACTGAATCGTCGTCTTGAGCTCAGACCCGTTCATGGAAAACTGCTGATGCCGTCTGTCTGAATGGGCTGGGTCATTTTTCCCCAGCTTTATTGGGGTACAGTTGACTTCTGATGTTGTGTGAGTTTAAGGTGTACAGTGTGTTCATTTGTTATGCTTACATCCTGCAAAAATGAAGCACCATGGGTGTAGCTGACACCCCCACCATGTCACATGATCACAGTTTGTGTGTGTGTGGTGAGAACACTAAGGATCTACTGTCCTAGCAGATGGTGCTAGTGGTAAAGAGCCCGCGTGCCAATGCAGGAGACATAAGAGACAGGGGTTCCATCCCTAGGTCAGGAAGATCCCCTGGAGGAGGGCATGGCAACCTACTCCGGTATTCTTGCTCTGAGAATCCCCAAGGACAGAGGATCCTGGCGGGCTACAATCCATAGGGTTGCAGAGTTGGACACGACTGATACGACTTAGCATGTGTGCCCGCTCCTAGCTACTTTCAACTATGCATGTGTGCATGCTAAGTCTCTTTAGTCATGTCCAACTCTTTGTGACCTCATGTACTGTAGCCCACCAGGCTCCGTCTATGAAATTTCCCAGGCAAGAATACTGGAGTGGGTTGCCATTTCCTTCTCCAGGGGATCTTCCCTACTCAAGGAAGTGAACCCAAGTCTCTTGCATCTCCTGCATTGGCAGGCCAGTTCTTTACCAGCTGAGCCACTGGGGAAGCCCCAAGCATATAATAGTGTTAGTAACTGTAGTCACCATGCTGTCTGTTACATCCTCAAGTACTCGTCTGTCTCATAACTGGAAGTCTGTGCCCTTGACCTTCCATTCCTCCCTGGCCCCTTCCAGCCCTGGTAACCGCTGTTTCACTGTGTTTCTATGAGCTTAGCTTTCTTGGGTTTCACATGTAAATGATAACATACAGTATTGTCTTTATCTGACTTATTAAGGGCTGTTCCTTAACCTCTGAGTCTTGTCTTTTCCTCTCAAAAGTGGGGAGAGTGGGGCCAACGCCTTAGAGTGTTCGGGTTGGTGCGGAGGGAGCTTGTGGAGGCGAAGCTGTAATCAGAGGTGCAGGTTTCTCCTACCGCATGTTCCCAGCATCACCCTGCCCCCTCCCCCGTGAGCCTGGCCCCGGAAATGCTTAGGAAACGCCCAATCAGCGTGGGCTATTTCCAGAAGCAGTCACTTGACACTGTTTTTCCTAACAAAATACGCACATTCTGACAACCCAGTCGGGTTTTCCTTTCTAGACTCTGATCCAGGGCGTCCGTGCGGTGCATGGCCGGGCCTCAGTCCTGGGGTCTGAGCTTGGTCACCAGGCCCTCCTCAGGGTACAGGTTCTGTGTTTATCTGGGTACCACAGCAGCTGTTGTTCCAGGGAGCTCCAAGGGCCCCCAGGGGGCTGCCCTGGGCTCCACGTATCTTCCTTCATGTCCCAGCTGTGTGACGAAGCCTTGCTTCCAGGGATCGGGACCAGTCATCCCTGGGAGACCCGGGTCTCCTTCTTGCCTGAACATAAGGAGCCCTAAGTGCCCAGGCATCAGCCGGCAACCCTGAGTCAGGGACCCTGGGTGTTTCCTGGCGAGTGTATGTGCCCTGTGGGGATCAAGACTTCCACCCCACCCGACTCCACCCCGCCCCAGAGCTCAGAGCGGCTGCACGGCTGTTGCTGCTCAGGTCGGCTTGAACGCTGGCTGGGCCAAGTGGCCGTGAACTGCGCTGGGGCTTTCTCCTCCTCCTTCAGCTGCTTGTACGGGGCCCTCCTGTTCCCAGCTCCCTGTCCCTGTCCCTCCTCCCCACCAGTGCTCCCTGCAGTCCCATCCTGTCCCGTCTACTACTGTGCTCAGACCTCTACCCTAAGCTCAGCTCCCGGGGAACCTGAACTAAGATGTGGTGAATCTTGTGTTTTAGGACAATGGGTGCCTGTTTAAAATGAGCTGTTTTGTTTGTTGGGGAGAAATTCATGTGCTGTGTGCGTGCACGCGTGCTAAGTTGCTTCGGTCATGTCCAACTCTGTGATTCCCTGGACTGTAGCCCAACAGGCTCCTCTGTCCATGGGATTCCCAGGCAGGAATACTGGGTGGTTGCCATTTCCTTCTCCAGGGGATCTTCCCGACCCAGGGATTGAGCCCGGGTCTCTCAGGTCTCCTGCGCTGGCAGGCGGGTTCTTTACCACGAGTGCTGCCCGGGAAGCTTGGCACAAAAACCTCCCCCCAGAAAACTGCACCCCCGGCCCCATCTGCATCTTCAGCTGAGCCAGTCAGGAGCGCCGCACAGTGCCGGAGACACCCCCTCTGGGGCTTGGCCTGGAGCCCCTGCCGCTGGCCTGGGGTCTCTGGGTGGCCCTCCTCCTTCGTGGGGGACACAGCAGAGGCTGAGTGTCCCCCCAGGGCACTGAGGGAAGGGACCTTGCTCATCTCCTATCCTGGTGGAGGTTCAGTGTCAAGACCCCTTCTCCCCCCGAAGCTGGGACACGACGGCCTCTTTTGGTTACAGCCTGCTGGGGTGACTACTTTGACGTGGGCCAACTGCGTGTCCTGCCTTTCGCTCACCCTCCTGGCTCATTACACCCCGTCACCAAAGACTGCCCCCAACTTCCAGTTCATCTTCCAAATTTGAAGATTTCCCCCTGGTTCAAACTAATTTGTTATACTTACTTGAAAGCAACTGGTAAAGAGGTTTTTTCCCAATAATGAAATAAAAATAGATGTTTTTAGGAAACTGTATGTACTTGAATGTGTAAATTTGACCCATTTAGTGAAATATTGGTCACACTGACCAGAATTACGTCTCATATGTGACTTTTTTTTTTCAAAGTAGGCGTTTGGGAACCACTTTGGGTTTTCACAAAAAAACTTGACTTTTTTCAAGAGCTTGGTAATACCAAAGAGCTTTTCTTTTGTATTTGGCAAAAAGGAAGCCTTCCCCATCCTGTAGAGCAAAGGAAAACACCCCCACCACATACAAAACCTCTGGAGAAAGCATTGAGCTCAAGAAATCAGAGTTCCAGGAAGAAGAATCTCCACGGCTGGGTCTGCAAGGGTGTCTTGAACTTTTAAATGCAAATGTGGTTGGAATCAATAGTTTTTTGAAACTGTGTAATATGATGAGTGAGTGCTGCCAGTACAGCATAATTACCCCGGACCCATGGGAGCAGGAATCCTTTTGATGAGAACTGACTTTGCCCGGATGAAAGGAGGCCCTGCCTGTGAACAGGCTGGGGAGGGATCCTTTCATATTCTTAGAAGAGGCTGCTGGGTTTGCATGATGTCAGTGGCCTTTCAACCAAAAGGCCCAGGAACGTTCTCCCTCCAAACTGCAGAAAGTGGGGCCATTACTAACCCCCAAGAATCATATCGATTTTAATTACTTTTCCTTTGAATTCTTACTCAGAAACCAAGCTTGAGAGTGGTTGGGGCTCGTCTGTTTCTTCGCAATTATTTTACAGATAATTTGGAGTATCATTTGAAAGATGCCTGTTTTCATGGGGGAAGTAGGGTTATTTTTAGATCACTCGAAATCAACAAAACTTTGAATTTTGTGAAGAGCTGTTAGTAGACCTGAGCCTTTGGGAGCACACATTCAACTCCTTTGAGTTCTGTTTCTCCTTCCTGTAAAGGAGGTCTTTGTAGACACACCTGCCAGCTGCAAGTTTGGGCTCCTGGGAAAGGTTTCTCCAAAGTGAAGTCTGATACCTCTGGGTGCCCCTGAGCCTCAGTGGACAAAGCCGACCCCTGGCTTTGCTGTGTTGGGATCGGCTGTGACGTTACTCTGAGCCCACTGCCCTCACTTGTTACGGCAGGGGATGCACACGTGGGTTTTGTGTGCTGTGGCCATCTCCTCTTTCCTGGGAACAAGAACACCTTCCTTTTTGCACAGAGAGAAAAAGCCCCCCTGCACTTCCTTGCTCTTCTGGAAGGAAGCTTCGTGTTTTCACTTGATCTCCACGTGATGTGTAGGTGAGAAGCATCTCAAAGACACATTCCTCCTGCCATTCCTCCTGGATAAGCAGGCCCTGCTGTTTAGCCAACCGAAACTTTCTGTCTTCTGAGCCCTCAAGGTCTTCTGTACTTTCATTGTAGTTAGTAGGAAAAGGATTTTACCAAACATGCCTCTTTTTCCCCCCTCTAAATCCTCAGACTTTCAATTCAACAGCTCCTTGTTTGTTACTCGGGCAGCTCCTGAAGACAGAGGTCAGTCACTGAGCCTCAAAACTCCACCTTCTCGTCAATAACAAAATCAGTGTGTATAGGACCTTCTAGATTCCCCTAGAGGGAATCATTACTGGGATAATCATTTAAAGACAGTTCTTTGGCGCATTTTCCCGGAAATGAGACCTGGGAGCCCTACCTCCCGGCTCTGTTTCCTGGGGCTCCTGTAACCGATGACTGCACACTGCGTGCTTGAAGCAACAGAAATGTGTTCTCTGACGGTTCCGGAGGCTGGACACCCAAAATCAAGGTGTCAGCACCTTGTGCTGTGTGCGCTGCGGGGGTCCCCGTGGGAGGACCCTCGTGGCTCTTCCGGTGTCTGGGGGCCCCAGGGGTCCTCTGTGACTCCTGGCTCGTGGGTGCATCTTTACTCGCTCACTTATTTCTGGCTGTGCTGGGTGCGGGGGTCCCCGTGGGAGGACCCTCGTGGCTCTTCCGGCGTCTGGGGGCCCCAGGGGTCCTCTGTGACTCCTGGCTCGTGGGTGCATCTTTACTCGCTCACTTATTTCTGGCTGTGCTGGGTGCGGGGGTCCCCGTGGGAGGACCCTCGTGGCTCTTCCGGTGTCTGGGGGCCCCAGGGGTCCTCTGTGACTCCTGGCTCGTGGGTGCATCTTTACTCGCTCACTTATTTCTGGCTGTGCTGGGTGCGGGGGTCCCCGTGGGAGGACCCTCGTGGCTCTTCCGGCGTCTGGGGCCCCAGGGGTCCTCTGTGACTCCTGGCTCGTGGGTGCATCTTTACTTGCTCACTTATTTCTGGCTGTCCTGGGTCTTCGTTGTTGCACAGGCTTTCTCTCGTTGCGGCGGGCGGGGGCTTCTCATTGCAGGGACTGCTCTTCTTGCAGACACGGGCCCTGGGGCACACGGGCTCCAGTAGTTGTGGCTCCCGGGCTCAGCTGTTCTGCAGCACGTGGGATCTTCCCGGACCAGGGATCAGAGCCCAGTCCCCAGCACTGTGAGGAGGAATCTTAGCCACTGGACCAGCGGAAATCCCTTGTGGGAGCATCGCCGCAGGCTCTCTTTCCATCTTCACGTGGTTTTCTCCCCTCTGTGTCTCTGTCCCCTCTTTGTCTCGTATTAAGTGCACTTGTCATTGAGTTTAGCGCAACCATGAGTCCAGGATGATCTCATCTTGAGGCCCTTAATTATTTATATATGCAAAGATCCTTTCTCTACGTGAGATCCCAGTCCCCGGCTCCTGGGTTTAGGACGGGGGCTCGTCTTCTTGGGCACAGCATCTCTGTCTCTCCCGTGTTTCATGATTGAAGTGCACACAGCAGACATGTCCTCTGGGGGTCACGGGCCTTGGGAGCGGGTGGCAGGGATGCCCTTGCTGCTGCTGCTGCTCCGTCGCTCAGTCATGTCCGACTCTTTGCAGCCCTGTGGACTGCAGCCCGCCAGGCTTCTCTGTCCATGGGATTCTCCAGGCAGGAATACTGGTGTGGTAGCCATTCCCTCCTCCAGGGGATCGTGCTGACCCAGGGATCGAACCCAGGTGTCTTATGTTTCCTGCATTGACAGGCAGGTTCTTAACCACTTCCCACCAGGGAAGCCCACAGAAAGTGTCAGTCGCTCAGTCGTGTCCGACTCTTTGCGATCCCATGAACTGTAGCCCACCAGGCTCCTCTGTCCACGGAATCCTCCAGGCAGGAATGCTGGAGTGGGTTGATATTCCCTTCTCCAGGGGATCTTCCCAACCCAGGGATTGAACCTGGGTCTCCTGCTTTGCAGACAGATTCTTCACCATCTGAGCCACCAGGGAAGGTCATATGGAAGCAGAAAGCCACGTGTAACAGAGAGCCACATGCAAGGGTTTCAAACAGTGGGGAATGTGACTAAGTGTTGTTTAGAAATCCTCCCCTAGCGCCCCAGTGGAGCCGGTGCAGGGACACCCGGGGAGGGGTGAGTGTGGCTGCCAAGTGGGGGTGGGCTCCAGGCAGGGGGAGAACTCGGCTGCCTTGAAAGACCATCTAATTTACATTCAGAGACTGTCTCAGTTTCACCTCATTAGAAAGGGATGCAACTCACCGCAAGGACAGCTTGGTAAATTAATGCATGAAGCCCTGGGAAGACAGGCAGGCTGGGCTAAAAGCCCTAAAAGCCAGTGACTGTGCCTCGTGGGTGCAGTCCACCAGCCGCGGGTGCATCCCAGTGGGGCCAGGGTGGACGGCGGCCACCTGGCAGGGCTGTGCCCCCTGCCTGCCCCGCCCAGGGTGGGGGGCTGTGCCCCCTGCCCGCACCGCCCCTCCCGGGGTGGGGGGCTGCACACCCTGCCTGCTTCACCCCCGGGGTGGGGCGTGCGTGCACCCTGCCCCTCTGCCCCCTCCACCCCGGGTGGGGGGCTGTGTGCCCGCCCGGGCCCTCTGTCCCAGCTGGGCTCAGCCGCGCTGACTCTGGCTACCTTCCCAGCACTGCCAGCAGGGGGCCTGGCTGGATTTGCAATGATGACCACACAGAGGGAACTTGGCAGCTCTTCTGAAGGCCGGGCCTCCAAGGCCAGTGTCGCCTCCAGGGTCTGGGTCCGAGGCCTGGGGCCGCCTGCTCGACAGCAGCGCTGGAGCGAGAAGGACAGGCCAGGTCCGACCCTGCCATCTGTCAGCCGGGACGGTTGGCAGCGTGAGGCCAGGGCCGAGGCGGGGAGCCCGGGTCAGCGCTGGGAG
Organism: Bos indicus; assembly: GCF_029378745.1. Taxonomy (NCBI): domain Eukaryota; kingdom Metazoa; phylum Chordata; class Mammalia; order Artiodactyla; family Bovidae; genus Bos; species Bos indicus. The sequence continues at coordinate 48,956,166 of NC_091785.1, forward strand.
GAGAGGACAGGGCTCCTCTGGCCTGTCTGCCAACCCCTGAGGGGAGAGCAGGGTTTTGGCAGAACCTGCCATGTGGCCGTGCCCACGGCGGTGCTCACAGGGGCTCCAGGTGCGGGTGGGGCGCTTGCTCTCGCTCACGGCACAGCGCAGGCCTGAGCCCGCCCGCTTGGGCGCAGCACGGTGGCTCCTGGACGCCTGGTCCGGGGTGACCAGGGCAGGGAACCCACGCTCTCCTCCGCAAGTGGGGCTGGGGGCATGAGAAAGCTCTGGGCCGGGGCGGTGCCCATGCCCACGGACGGAGGCAGAAATGTCCTGAGCTTATTCTGGAGCCTGGATGACGGGAGGCTCGGCGGTCAGGCAGGCGTCCACAGGCCAGGTGGCGGTGGAGACAGGGGCCTGGCTGAGCCACGGTTCCGTCTGTGACTCGAGATTTCTGTGTGGAAGCCACCACAGCAACACACGCGTGGACGCTCCGAGTCGGCCAGGCGGTCCCTGCATGCTGAGCGGAGGCTTCACAGCCTCAGGGTGGACGGTGTCTGTTTTAGGTGAGCTGACCCAGGCCAGCCTGAGCCACGAAGGGGTGTCCCGGCTCAGCCGCGGGGCACCCCCAGAAACCAGGCTGTGTGAACCCTGCTCGCAGCCCTGCCCCTGGCCGGGCCTCCTCCCCAGCCCCGCCTCGGGCAGGAAGGACACGGAAGCTGGCCTCTTCTGGCTCTGATTCTCGTCTCCCGGGAAAGAAGGTGGAGCTGGGTCTCCTCCATCACGGTCAGCCTGCCCTGTGTCCTGGGCTGATCCCTAGTCCGGTCACTGTGACCACAGGCTGGATGCTCTCTGCCCCAGGAAGCTGGAGTCGGTCACGTGGTGTGGGTGGGTGCGGGGACAGTGGGGGGTCAGGCAGTCTTCTCCTTATTCCAAGCATGTCACCTGCATCTCGCTATTCCTTTAAGTCCATCTTTCTAGGTCCTTCTTCTTCCTCTTCTTTTTTTTCCCCCTAAAATCAGCACCTTTTCACTTCCGAGATTTCTAAATATAGTCATGTACAGCATAGCGACTTATGACTGTAATTGCCAAAAGAGCCCTCGGCACAAAAGGGGATTTGTGGGCTCATATAACTGGGCACGCAGAGTGAGAGTGTTGTCTCTTGCTGGTGGTGAATGCGGTGCCGCCTGCAATGGGGACAGTGGCCCCGTCTCGGCCCTTTTGGGTGTGGAAGACTCTTAGCTTTGCACAGTCCTCACTCCCAGCTGCCACATCGTGGCCCGTTTCCTCCCCAGATGTCCCCGGTGGGAGTCACTGGGACCAGGGCTGATGGACAAGCCTTGGGCTTTGGAGAGGACCCTCCTCCCCGGGGGAGGGTTGGGGGGTTGTGCACCGGTCGGGAACCAGCCAGGAGTGGGCATACGCTGGCCAGGTTGAGCAGGAACGACTCACCGCTCAGCGATTCTGTGCTGAGCCCCTTCTCTGGTCCTTGCTCCCAGATGCCTAAAGGCGCAGCAGCTCCTCGGCAGGCTTTCTGTGGCATCAATTTCTTTTAAAGATGACATTAGTGGCAGCAAGCATCCTGGCAGTTTTGGACATCATCCTTCTGTTCAGTGAGTGCTGCCCTAAGATGAAACCATTTTGAGCAGGATCGATAGAGTTATTAGGAATTATCTTCCTAGGCTCAGAATGAAAGTGCCATCGATCCCTGTGTCCATTCCAGATCATTGGGGCTGAAGCCGGGCGGGATTGTGGGGGCTCTCAGAATCCTCGTGATGGGGCTCTGTGTGTGAAGCCTGGACACAGGAAATTTCAGAAGAGGATGGTGCTGTGCCTGATGGCGGGTTGGCTTGACAGACCCCTGAGTTGCAAAGGTTTTCTATGTTTTTTTTCAAGCAGCTATATTCTTTAAGCTTTTACGTTTAGGCTTGTGATATGTTTTGAATTAATTTTTGTTTACAGCATGTGGTAAGGGTCGAGAAATTTGTTTTCATGTGAATATCTGGCTCTTCTGAGCCGGTTTGGTATAAAGACTTTCCTTTTCATACGTGACCTCTTCTGCACCTTTGCGGGACCTGCTTTTGCTCCCTCTGTTTTGCTTCATTGATGTATTTGTGGGTATTTTACGCCAGTGTCACACTGCCTTGATTGCTGGAGCTTTGTAGTAAGTATTGAAGTCAGGCAGCAAGTCTGCCAACATTATTTTCTTTTTCTAAAACTGTTTCAGCATTTGAAAATTGTTTTGGCATTTCCATACAGATTTTAGAATCAGCTTGTAAATTTCCACATATAAGCCAGCTGTGCTTTTGATTGGGATTATGTTAAATTCATAGAGGAATTTTGGGGGTGATTGACATTCTTAACAATATCGAGTCTTCAAAGTCATGAACATGGGTCGTCTCTTCACTTATTTAGATCTTACTTAATGTCTTTATAACTTAAAGCCCACCAAGGCTTCCCTGGTGGCTCAGCTGGTGAAGAATCCGCCTGCAGTGCAGGAGACCTGGATTTGATCCCTGGGTTGGGAAGATCCCCTGGAGAAGGGAAAGGCTCCCCACTCCAGTGTTCTGGCCTGGAGGATTCTGGGTTGCAGACACAACTGAGTGACTGAGTCAGACACAAATGAGCAACTTTCCCTTTCATGTTTCTCAGTAATATTTTAAGTGAGCAGGTATTGCATACACTTAGTGAATTTATTGCTAAGTATTTTGTTTTTTGATGTTATTGCAAAAATAATTTAAAAAATTTAATTTTCCAATTCTTGCTGATGGTGGTGGTGGTTTAGTCGCTAAGTCGTGTCTGACTCTTGCGACCCCATGGACTGTAGCCCGCCAGGCTCCTCGGTCCATGGGATTCTCCAGGCAAGAATCCTGGAGTGGATGGCCATTTCCTTCTCCACGGGATCTTCCCAACTCAGGAATCGAACCTGAGTCTCCTGCATTGCAGGCAGATTCTTTACCAACTGAGCTATGAGGAAACTCTTGCTAGGATATAAAATTACAGCCTATTGTATTTTAAACATGTGTTCTGGGACCTTGCTAATTCATCTTTTAGTTCTAATAATTTTGTAAATTCCTAAGGATGGTCTCTTAAGTGGTGAGATTATATGCAAATAGATAGCTTTACTTCTTTTTTCTAATCCCTATGGTCTTTATTTGCTTTTTCTTGTCTGACTACAGTGGCTAGGACTTCTAGTATCGTAACTGAGTGTGTGTGCTGAGAGCAGAGCAGAGGTCATTGTATTATTCCCTACATTAGGGGGGAAGTATTCAGTCTTCTGGGGCTTCCCTGGTGGCTTAGACAGTAAAGCGTCTGCCTGCAATGCGGGAGGCCCGGGTTCCATTCCTGGGTCGGGAAGATCCCCTGGAGAAGGAAATGGCAATCCATTCCAGCACTCTTGCCTGGAAAATCCCATGGACGGAGGAGCCTGGTGGGCTGCAGTCCATGGGGTCGCGAAGAGTTGGACACGACTGAGCGACTTCACTTTCACTTTCACATTCAGTCTTTTAACATTTGGTGGTATAACTTTGTTTTTGTTGCTTTTGTTGGGTTTTTTTTTTTGGATATCTTTAGCAGATTGGACATGTTCCTTTCTATGCCTAGTTTGCTGAGATTCTAAAAATCATGGATGATTATTGCATTTCGTTAAATGATCAAATGACTTTTTCATGTCTATTGTAATAATCATGTGATTTTCTTTAATTCTGTTAATAATGCAACTTATTGCTTTTCTAAACCAACCAAGCCTTCTTGGGGTAATTCTCACATGGTCATAAGATATTATCTTCTTTATATATGCTAATATTTTGTTAAGGAAATATGCATGTATTGTGACTTATTTTTTCTGTGATTTTCTTCTATTGTATTATACTTTTAGGTTATTGTATTAGAATTATGCTGGCCTCATATAATGGATTGGAGAAGGCACTGGCACCCCACTCCAGTACTCTTGCCTGGAAAATCCCGTGGATGGAGGAGCCTGGTAGGCTGCAGTCCATGAGGTCACTAAGAGTTGAACACGACTGAGCGACTTCCCTTTCACTTTTCACTTTCATGCATTGGAGAAGGAAATGGCAACCCACTCCAGTGTTCTTGCCTGGAGAATCAATCCCAGGGACGGCGGAGCCTGGTGGGCTGCTGTCTATGGGGTCACACAGAGTCGGACACGACTGAAGTGACTTAGCATATAATGGATTGGAAAATGCTCCCCACTCTTATTTTCTAAAAGAATTTGTATGAGTGCTGTTAATTTCTTCTTTAACATATGCAAGGCTATTCAGATTTTATGCTCCATCTGTGTCAAATTTGGTAAGCTACATATTTTTCACAAATTTGTTCATTTCATCTGAGTCACCAAATTTGCTGGCAAAAACTTATTCAAACACTCCTTTATTTTTCCTGTTAAAATCTGTAGGTCGTACAGCAATACTCCATACTTCATTCCTGAAATTGATAATTTGTCCTCTTTCTTTCTTTTTTTAAACCAGTACAGCTAGGGATTTATAAATTTTATTGGTTTTGTTTGTTTTCCATTTCATTGATTTTATTATTTCCTTCCTTCTGTTTAAGTTTACTTTGCTCTACTTTTACTAGGTTCTTGGGTTATACACTTATTCATTAATTTTTCAACTTTTTTTTTTCTAACAGAGACATTTGAAGTTATAAATCAGCATATTTCAAAAATCATGAGTTGTATTTTCATTGTTATTTGCTGTGAATATTTTCTGAATTTTCCTTATGTTTTCTTCTATGAGAAGAATTTCCCCACATTAACAGTTTTTTGAAATATCTTATTATTAATTTCTAATTTAATTCCACTTTGGTCAGAGAACATACTATATGACTTTGACTCCTTTGCATTTAATAGGTCTTATTCTGTTGGATGTTGTAGTGTGTCCTGGAGAACATTCTAGGTGGGCTGACAAAGAATGTGTATTATGCAGTTTTTGGTTGTAGTAAAGAGTAAATCTATACAGCTTTACTCATTTTTAATCTATTTGGTTTATGTATGAGGGAAGGAAATTTAAAATCTTCAACAGTCCTTTTGGAATTGTCTATTCTTTTAATTCTATCAATTTTTTGCTGCATGGAGTTTGAAATTCTATTAGCTACATGCATATTTAAGATTGGTTTGTTTTCCTGTTTCTTCATATATCTTCTACTTTTGGCTTCTATCCTGTACTTTGTTAGTGTTATGTCATAGGGACTTTGGATTTTTTTCTGTGTCTCCAGAGAGTACTTATTTTCTTTGGTAAGCAGGCAGTGTCTGTGGCTGACTCAAACTTCAAATCCTGTCTCTTGCAGTGAGGATAGCTCACATCCAGGCACAGCTCTTGTAATCTTAGCAGGGCCACTTTAGCCCGCCCTGTGTCTGTGCCATTCAGGGGTCAGCAGAGACGTGGGCTGAGTTCATACACAGAGGACCTTCTCCTGTCCTGGCTGTGTCCTCTCCAGGATTTCCCACATATTCTCCAGTGGGTGTGCTTTCCCCAAACTCATTACGCTGGTTCTTCATGCCAGAAAGACTGAGAATTTTCTGTTGAAGCTTAGCTGCCCTGGATGTCTCAGATTTGGACCTGCTCTTAGACCAAAAGTCATATAAATGGGGGATCCACCTCATGCAAAGATGCTGAAGGGCTCAGCCCTGGGCTCCAGCGACCCCATCACACTGCCATCTGTTGGCACAAGCATAGAACATGGAGCATGTCCTTGTAGGGGCATGACCTGGGGGCCCCAGGGCGGCACTTCACCGATAGGACCGGAGGCCAACGCGGGACATGGGTGTGCAGACACTCAAGCGTGTCTGATCTGAGTCTGTGGTCCCCTTTCTTGGTCTCACATGGTCGTCCCTGAGGGCCCTCTTTCCTGCTCTGCGGACGCAATAGTCAGGATATACAGGTCTTCCTCCGCCTGCGATGGAGCCCCACTTTCTTATAAACCATCGTAAGGTGAAATAGGTTTACAACCTCTCTCCTCCCAAACGTCGCAGCTCAGCCTAGCCTTCATCACACGTGCTCAGAACACTGACGTTCACCTACAGTTGGACAAAACAAAGCCTGTAATAAAGTGCTGACCCTCCTGTGTAACTTACTGGGTCCTGCGCTAAGGTGAACAGCACAGTGGCTGTCTGGGTCCTGGATGGTTGGAAATGTGCTGGTTTTCTGCCCTGAGACCACAGGGCTGACCAGGAGAGAGGACTGGACCCTGTCTTTCCAGCTTCAGAAAAGATTCAAATGCAAAACCTGAACTCTGCGGTTTCTACTGTACGCACATCACTTTCACACCATCATGGAGTCAAAATCCTAACCCTAACCACAACTTCCCTGGTGGTTCACGTGGTCAAGTGTCTGCCTGCAATGCAGGAGGCCCGGGTTCGATCCCTGGGTCTGGAAGATCCTCTGGAGAAGGAAATGGCAACCCACTCCAGTATTCTTGCCTGGAAAATCCCATGGATGGAGGAGCCTGGTAGGCTACAGTCCATGGGGTCCCAAAGAGTTGGGCACGACTTCATTTTCACTTTCACTTTCAACCACAAGCTGGGGACTTTCCTGGGTGGAACTGAACTTCTGGAGAGAAGCCTCATTCGTCACTTTCTTCCCGGGAGAACCAGGGCCTCCTAAATGTTCAGATAAAGCTGAACGTAAAAATGCTCAGATAAAGCATTTTTAGAAATCTCTGCTACATTAAAGAAATGATTTGAGAATTTGTCTGGTTCTAAATTTCACTTTGATGGCACTTTTATTTGACAAGGTAGGCCCGGCAGGATGGCTCTGTCCCCTCCTGGGCTGGTCACCATCAGCGAGGAGCAGATTGGTGGGGTGTTCTTCGGCCTTCGCTCCAGGTGTGAGCTATCTGAGCTGACATCACTGCCGACCCAGAAGCGGTAATCACGCTGGGTCTGAGAGTTGCTGAGACCCACATCATTTTCCTGATTAATATGCTGGTGAGACAAAGGAGGAGCTCATTTTGGGGAAAGTCTGAGGCAGATGGAGCCTGGTGGGGACACAGGGTTAGGAGCAATTTATAATTTTCATCAAGTATCAGATTTCAGAGACTGTACAGTCCAAGATGGAACTCTAGGCAGAGCGTCCATCTGAAGCTGGTTTTCCAGGGGCCTTCCTTGTGTTGCTCTTTAAAATTCATTAAGTTTGAATTAATGAATGCACTGGGTCTTCATGCTGGGCATGGGCTTTCTCTAGTTGCAACAAACAGGGGTTACTCTCCTTTTCGGTGTGTGGGCTTCTCACTGGTGGCATCTCCTATTGGGGAGCACAGTCTCTAGGGCGAGTGGCTTCTCACTGGTGGCTTCTCTTGGTGGGGAGCACAGTCTCTAGGGTGAGTGGCTTCTCACTGGTGGCTTCTCTTGGTGGGGAGCACAGTCTCTAGGGTGTGTGGGCTTCTCATTGGTGGCTTCTCCTGTTGGGGAGCACAGTCTCTAGGGCATGTGGCTTCTCACTGGTGGCTTCTCTTGGTGGGGAGCACAGTCTCTAAGGCGTGTGGCTTCTCACTGGTGGCTTCTCTTGGTGGGGAGCACAGTCTCTAGGGCGTGTGGCTTCTCACTGGTGGCTTCTCTTGGTGGGGAGCACAGTCTCTAGGGCGTGTGGCTTCTCACTGGACTTCTCTTGGTGGGGAGCACAGTCTCTAGGGTGAGTGGCTTCTCACTGGTGGCTTCTTCTGTTGGGGAGCACAGTCTCTAGGGCGAGTGGCTTCTCACTGGTGGCTTCTCTTGGTGGGGAGCACAGTCTCTAGGGTGAGTGGCTTCTCACTGGTGGCTTCTCTTGGTGGGGAGCACAGTCTCAAGGGCGTGTGGCTTCTCACTGGTGGCTTCTCTTGGTGGGGAGCACAGTCTCTAGGGCGAGTGGCTTCTCACTGGTGGCTTCTCTTGGTGGGGAGCACAGTCTCTAGGGCGAGTGGCTTCTCACTGGTGGCTTCTCTTGGTGGGGAGCACAGTCTCTAGGGTGAGTGGCTTCTCACTGGTGGCTTCTCTTGTTGGGGAGCACAGTCTCTAGGGCGTGTGGGCTTCTCACTGGACTTCTCTTGGTGGGGAGCACAGTCTCTAGGGTGTGTGGGCTTCTCACTGGTGGCTTCTCCTTTTGGGGAGCACAGTCTCTAGGGCGTGTGGCTTCTCACAGGTGGCTTCTCTTGTTGGGGAGCACAGTCTCTAGGGCGTGTGGGCTTCTCACTGGGCTTCTCTTGTTGGGGAGCACAGTCTCTAGGGCGTGTGGGCTTCTCACTGGGCTTCTCCTGTTGGGGAGCACAGTCTCGAGGGCGTGTGGCTTCTCACTGGTGGCTTCTCTTGGTGGGGAGCACAGTCTCTAGGGTGAGTGGCTTCTCACTGGTGGCTTCTCTTGGTGGGGAGCACAGTCTCTAGGGTGTGTGGGCTTCTCACTGGGCTTCTCTTTTTGGGGAGCACAGTCTCTAGGGCGAGTGGCTTCTCACTGGACTTCTCTTGGTGGGGAGCACAGTCTCTAGGGCGTATGGCTTCTCACTGGACTTCTCTTGGTGGGGAGCACAGTCTCTGGGGTGTGTGGACTTCTCACTGGTGGCTTCTCCTGTTGGGGAGCACAGTCTCTAGGGCATGTGGCTTCAGCAGTTATGATGCGGGTGCTTAGTTGCTCCGAGGCATGTGGGATCTTCCTGGAGCAGCGATCAAACCTGTGTCTCCTGCATCGGCAGATGGATTCTTATCTACTGGACCATCAGGGAAGTTCCTCACCTGTTTTTTGAGCTCACTTTCCAGATGATGGATGAGAAAAATGTCATTGGGGGATGGGCTTTGCTTTTCAGGTGAGGTTTGGGAACTGGGCTGCAGCCATTCTGTCATCGTCAGGGGAAAGCCTGCCTAAAAACAGAGACATAAACCAGAGCTGGGACGAGGGAGAAGCCAGTGGAGCCCAGGGGTACAGAGCTTAAGGAGGTGTCACTCTTAGGGTCATGCAAATCAGGTCGGCCCTGACAGCACCACTGAAAGCAGACCCGAGGGAGGGAATTCAAGAATTCCTGATGACATCATCTGAGCTCCTGGATCCCACCGTGCCTGAAGCCATTCACACCTGGATTATGCAGAGTGTGAGCCTGTATGTTTTCTTTTGCACAAGCCAGTTTAAATTGGATTCTCTGTCTCTGTAGCCAACAGAACCCTTGTAATACACCAGCCCCCTGTGTTACTTCCCAGTGAGCTGGAAGGGTGCTCTAGACTCTCCCCAGAGTCTGCTTGAGGATCTCATTTGAAGTCTCAGCATCGGATGCAAATCTCCCAAGGTCTCTACATCATCCCTCTAGAGGCTGCTACTATAAATGCATCCCCTGTAAGACGGCCTGTTGTCCTCTGAGATCCCCACAGTGGGGGACTCTCCTGTGAGCCAGGCGTATCCCAGGAAAGAGCCGGGAGATTACAGAGATGAGGCATCAGGTCGAGAAGTGCTGCCTGAACTTCAGAGGAGCCCCAGGACAGAGAGATGACAGGTGGTTGTTAGGAAAATGTGTCAGATGATCTCAAGCCTGAGAAGGGCAGAAGGTCTGCGGCTTCAGAATGGGGTTCAGTTTTCTGAGAGCTGGAGGTTCTGCGGTTCACACCGTCACGATGATGCACATGATCTCCAGGCGAGGATACTGGGCCTGGAGCCAGCCCCTCCTTTCTGTGAACATCCGCGCGACCTACCCAGGTCATGCAGGACCAGCCTTGGTGGAGGTCATTTTCCATAGTCTGTCCCTTCTCTACACCCCTGCCCACAAGCCAGGCTTCTGAGCTCATGGATGATATATTTAGAATACAAGTTTATGATTTGATAAACATATAAGAACATTCATGAACTATCCTGTATTGGAGAATTACGGAGAAAACCAGAGTTCCCTATAGTAGATGTGATAATGGTCCCTAAAGAAGTCCTCATCTTGATCCTTCAAACCTGTGAATATGGGACCTTCCAGGGCAAAGGGCACTTTGCAGGTGTAAGACTCAAGATGGGGAGGTTACCCTGTGTTATCTTGGTGGGCCCACTGTCCTCATAAGGGTCCCTATAGGAGGGGGCAGGTGGGCAGAGTCTGAATTGGAGCAGAGGTCACAGTGGTGTGGGCAAGGGCTGGAGCCAAGGATGCAGGCATCCCTGGGGACTGGAAAGGCAATGCCACAAGTTTCCATGAAGCCTCTGGAAAGTACCAGTCCTGCCAGGGGCTTGGAATTAGGACTCCAGAAGTGTGGAAGAATGCATTTGCGTTGCTTTAAGCCACTAGTTTGTGATGTTCTGTTAGAGAGGCCACAGGAAGCTGATACATTTGCCCTGCTGGTCGGGAGGGAGCCTGCAAGTGCCTGGTAAATGCACCCACAGATACCACAGGAAATGAGAGACGCCCTCGGCACCGGCTGGACTGCGAGGTGCCTGAGGTCCCGGCAACAGGGCTGCCCTGTGGAGGCCTCAGGGGTGTCCTGACGCCCAGACAGGTGTCCTGACCACACCTGGCTGTGCAGGTGGGCGGTGAGGGGAGTTCACAGCCTGGCTCCTCCTGCTCTGCCCCTGGGTTTGAGGCATCCACACTGGTGGCGTCTCCGTCTTCGGATGAAGTGGTTTCTGATGCTTGGAGAGGCATTGCATAATACACGCAATCCGAGAGATTCCTGTGGCAGATCAAAAGTAAGACAGGGGTCCTGGTGTGAAATCAGAAGCAGAGGGCAGCATCCAAGCCTTTGTTGTTGTCCAGTCACTAAGTCGTGTCCGACTCTTTGCATCCCCATGGACTGCAGCACACCAGGCTTCCCTGTCCCCCACTATCTCCCGGAGTTTGCTCAAACTCATGTCCGTTGAGTCAGTGATGCCATCCAACCATCTCATCCTCTGTTACCCCCTTCCATTCCTGCTCTCAATCTTTCCCAGCATTCGGGTCTTTTCCAATGAGTCAGCTCTTTGCATCAGGTGGCCTAAGTATTCGAGCTTCAGCATCAGTCCTCCCAATGAATATTCAGGGTTGATTTCCTTTAGGATTGACTGGATTGATCTCTTTGCTGTCCAAGGGACTCTCCAGAGTCCTAGCCTTCACGATGTGAAATTCCATTTTGTCACCTTCCTCTCGATGTGTCCCACCTGTACTGACTTAGATGAGTGGAATTTACTTCTCTGTTGTTCGAGCCTCCTAGAGAAGGAGAAATCCTCTATGACATTTCCCCATCCCATATATGTGGAAATCACAATAAACAGATTTTGTGTAATCTATTTATGCAAAACACTGAGTTTAAATTGCTCACTAAGATTGAAATCTCCAGCCAACACTTGCTTTGCAGCCCACCGGGTGGCATGTGGGGAAGATGTGTAGTTAATGGTACAGCGTAGACTGGGGAGCTTGGATCTCATGATCATTGTGTTATGGTCAATCTAAGCCTAATATCCTTTTTCATAGTATTTTCTGCTGCTCTAAATCTTCTCTCTGAAAAGCAGTAATGGGAAGGCCATCAGCTGAATTTATGAGGAAACCATCGTGCCTAAAGCAGCACCGATTACTGGACGAGGGCCCTGCTGGCTCGTCAGGGATGGTGTGACTCATTGGATGACCCGGACTGTAGCCAGGGATGCGCAATCGGGCTGCTGGGACAGATGGTGCTGTCCTGGGTTCTGGCATCCCGTCTGCAGGGAGGCACCTTGCAGCAGAGAGGAAGACTGGGCAGTGCCCTGGGGACAGGCTGGCCCAGCGCTTGTGCAGAGTCCCAGAGGAGGCTGCAAGTCGGAGGCTTCACCCTCCCCAGACACAAGGGATCGTGACATTCCGCAGAGCCTGATTCACTATCCTGAGATGAGAGGCGAAGTCTGTGGTTTTTTCCTTCCTGCAGAGGATGGTTGGAGACAGGGATTTCAAGGCGTTGGCTCAGATAAACTTAGGAACCCAGTGACCTTACATAGGACAGAGGTTACACTGGCCCCTGTGTCAGTCCGTTCGGGCTGTCAGAGGACCAAGATGGGGTGGCTCAAACAACGGGGATCTAGTCCTCATGGTCTGGAGGCTGGAGGCCTGAGGTCCAGGTGCTTGGAGCTGGTTCCTGCTGAGACCACTCTCCCTGGAGCGTAGACAGACTCCTTCTCCTTGTCCTCGGGTGGTCTTGCCCATGTGCACAGTGTCCCTGTATAGATAGATATATATGGGGCGTCCCAGGTGGCGCTAGTGGTAAAGAACCCACCTGCCAAGCAGGAGACGTAAGAGACACAGGGGCTCAATCCCTGGGTCAGGAAGATCCCCTGGAGGAGGGCATGGCAACTCAGTCCAGTGTTCTTGCCTGGAGAATCCCATGGACAGAGGAGCCTGGTGAGTTACAGTCCATGGGGTTGCAAAGAGTCGGGGATGACTGAAGGGACTCAGCAGGTAGGTGTGTGTATCAGTTCAGTTCAGTGGCTCAGTTGTGTCCGTGTATATATATGCACACATATACTTTGACCTTTTCATTTCTGCCACATGATATTCTTTTTCTTTAATCCTTCATTCAAACCTCAGCTAAATCCCTGGTCTTGCTTTCCGGTTGGCCTGTAGTACTTTTCACTGAGATGCTCCCTTTTCTGCTCCACGATGCTGGCTCAGGGTATTTTCTGTCACACAGGGCTGACCTGCAGGAGCTCCAGCCTGTTGCACAGTTACACGTTTGTCTGATGGGTACTATAATACGTGTTGCCTTTTCTCTTAGCTGATGTAATAGAGAAGAGATCCCTAAAGAGAGGAAACATATGAGCTGAAGATGTCAGACACAAAAACGTTGACTTTTCAGTAGTCACTACATTCCACAAAATGCGTCGTGGTGGGTCTTTGAGTTTTGCCAGCGCCGTGGAATCTGTACTCTGGATGAGTTAAGACTCGGGTTGTAGACGTGTGCCCGTCAACCACATGTGTGTCATCAGCATCAGTCAGTCTGTTATATTTATGGGGCTGCAGTCTTTTACTCTCTCCTCCTCTAGATCCAAGGAGAAATCCCAAGCTGTGTGGTTTGTCCTGTGTTTCACAAGCCGATGTGTCTGTTCTTCCTGAGAAATCCTGGGGGTCCAGGCACTTCTGGCTCCCCAGTTGACATCATGCCTGCTGGCATTTTAAGGACGCTTCTGGTCTGGAGTTGATCTCACGTCACTAGTCCTGGAATCTAGGAGTCAGAGTAAGTCATCTTATATTTTTAAAAATTAAATTTTCTTGTGAAATACACAGAAATGAAAGTTAACACTGTAATCGTTTCTAAGTGTCCAGTTCAGCGGCATTTACATTCACAGTGCTTTCAATCAGCTCCCTCTTCCGTCCATGGACCTTTCTCATCTTCCCAGAGACTCTGCCCATCAAACGGTGACTCCCCATCTCCCTGAGTCGTCTTTTAGGTGCGCTCACCAGCAGACATTTGCACAGCTGCTAGCGTGTGAACACACACGTCTGTCGGCACTAAACACGGAAAGGTCTGATGGTCATCCTGGGGTGTGAGGACACAACCCAGTGTGTCTGTGAGGTCGGCCAGGCTCGGGAGGGGCCCACCTGTGTCCCTGTCCATCAGGCCCCGCCAACTGGTGCTTAACCTCTCTGCCTGCATCTTGCATTCTGGGAGGCTGCAATGCGGAAAGCATCGTCCTCCCCATAGCGAGAGTCAGACTGTTTTCCCATGGAGGTGTGCGTTCAGCAGGTGATCGGTTCATGGCTTTGGACACACATGCCAGAAGCAGAGCTGTCACACTGAGAAGTGTTTCACCAAAGTGTGCTCCTCGAGGCAGGTTGGGGCCTGGTCCCTGAACTCTGCTCTCCATCCAAACAGAGGATTCCAGACCCTGAGGACTCATGGCCGTGCCTGTGGGGACTCCGGGCACAGGGGACACACAGTGTCCACCCGGCTCTCAGGCCAGGGAGCTTTTCTTGCTCTTCCTCGGTCACTGGACTCCTGACCCAGGCCTGTGCTTCTCCCGTGGAAATATCAGCTCTTCCCTGCAGACCTGGGTAATGGCTGGGGCAGGCCGTCACAGGGACAGTGGCCATCGGGCAGTTGGCTGACCAGCTTTGCTGTGCTGAAAGCAAATGGGTCTTTAAACGGGAGCTTTTAAAAAACTTGTCATGGAGTGAGTTGACCTTTGGTTCTTGAATTTGCTGCCATAACCTTTATTATCCGCCGAGGAGGCAGTGCTCGGGCCTGCTCTGCCTGCGGCTGGAGGGGATGAGAGGCGGTTTCTGCTGAGGCGCGCGGTGTGCGGGTAGAGCGCCAACCTGAGGCCTTAACGCTCTTTCCTTAAACGGCTGGAGGGTGGGGGTGGACCCCGAGGAGCAGACTCAGGAGAATGAATCTGGAATCCAATAAAACGGATGAAGGAAGCTGGCGCAGTCAGAGACCCTGTCAAGGAGAATTGCGGGGTGGACTCTGGACCCCAGCCTGTAAAATATGTGGTCTCGATGTCTTTATAAGAAAGGATCCATTCACATTCTGAAACAGTTCTGCTGGCCAGCCCGCCTCTGAACACATGTCCATCCGCCAGGTTATCGTGCCCTGTGTCCTTCCAGGAAGGACTGATGCTGAAGCTCAAACTCCAATACTTCTGCCACCTGATGCAAGAGCTGACTCATCGGAAAAGACCCTGATGCTGGGAAAGATTGAAGGTGGAGAACAAGGGGACAACAGACGATGAGATGGTTGGATGGCATCACGGACTCAGTGGACACGAGTTTGGGTAAACTCCAGGAGCTGGTGATGGACAGGGAAGCCTGGCGCACTGCAGTCCATGGGATCACAAAGAGTCGGACACAACTGAGTGACTGAGCTGAACTGAAGTGCCCTTTGTCTCCCTACCAGTCAGAGACCCCACTGACTTACAGTCACAGCCTCTGTCATCTTTGGCCACAGCCAGCACACCAGCCAATGTGATTTAGTCAAGGGGGGTTGGGGATTCACACATATCTCAACGTAATAAAGGCCATATGTATTGTAGCTTTTAGCTAATGTCATGCTCAGTGGTGAAAGGTTGAAAACTTTCCCTCTAAGATCAGAAACAAGATGAGGGTGCCTACTCTCACCACTCCTATTCAGCATAGTACGGGAAGTCCTAGCCACAGCTATCAGGCAAGAAAAAGAAATAAAAGGTATCAGAAATGGAAAGTAAGAGATTGTCTATATTTGCAGATGATGTGATTGAATATACAGAAAATTCGAAAGGCTCAACCAAAAAAAAAAGTTATATCTAATCAAAGAATTTAGTAAAGTTGTAGGATATAAATTAATATAGAAATCAGTAGTGTTTCTATACAGTAACAGTGAATTTTCTGAAAAAGAAGTAGTCAATTTCATTTTAATAGCATCAAAAATAATAGAATACTTATAAATAAATTTATCCAAGGAAGTGAAAGAACTTTACTCTGAAAACTTACCAGAAGACATGGATAAAAGAAATTGAAAAAGGCACAAATAAATGGAAAGGTGTCTTGTGTTCATAGACTGGAAGAACTAATATTGTTAAAATGCCAATACTATAGATTGCCAAAAGCCACCTATAGATTCAATGCAATGTTTGTGAGCCCTAGTGTAAAGCTATGGACATTGGGTGATGCTGATGTGTTAATGTAGGTTCACCAGTTGTAGCAAATGTATGATTCTGCTGGGGATTTTGATAGTGGAGGAAGGTACGCATGTGTAGAAGCAGGAGAAATTGTTAACTTCCTTTCAACTTTGCTGTGAACCTAAAATTGCTCTAAAAATAAAAGTTTATTAAAAATATAAAAATGAGTCTAGGTACTCCAGAGAAACAGAATCAACAGGATGTGTATTTATGTATAGGGAGGGAGAGAGACCAGGAAAGAAACAGAGAGTTATTTTAATGAACTGGCTCATGCGGCTCTGGAGGTTGGCATGACTGAAATCTACAGGACTGGCCAGCAGGCTGGGGACCCAGGGAGGAGATGGCATTGCAGGTCCGTCTTGGGGCCATCTGGAGCAGAATTCCTTCTTCCTCGGGGGACCTCAGTCTTCCTCATAAGGTCTTCAACTGATTGGATGGGTGGAGTTGATCTGCTTTACTTGATGACCTAAATGTTAATCTTATCCTAAAAACAGCTTCACGGTGACCTGGGTTGGCATTTGACCTAACAACTGAGCATGGTGGTCTTGCCAAGTTGACCATTACAGCAGTTGGCAAATGTGATGTCATCTCCCATTTGTGGCCTGGGTTCATAAACGTGAGGAAGTTACCTTTGCATATTTTTCCAAATGAAAACTACTTTTTTTCTTTTTTTCTTTTCTGATCCTAAAATTAATAATACATCTTCATGTATTTAACTGTGAAGGTCAGTAAGGAATGCAGAAGAGAAGGCCACTCTCACACTTCTCTTGCCAGAAGAGCCGCTATTCACATCTCTTCTAAGCAAAGAGGCAAACATGTCTACACGTGTGTGCGTGCATGTCGCATGGGCACACACACACGCTTTAATTGAAACAAAATTAAATTATGCTTATGCTTGTTGCATAAGAGGTCCTCTTCTGTCTTTGCTGGGCAGCACCACTAACCTACATGACGGATGTTGGTATGTATCATTCTTATTAATGGCTGCCTTGGTTTCCATTGAATCAATCTATCATCCTCTATGTAACCAACTGCATAACCATGGGTATTTAGGGTGTTTCATGTGATTTGAATATATATTTTAAGCAGTTGTCTAATGATCTGCTCGGGGCAAATTCCCAGGAAAGGAATGTCTGAGTGCAGGGCCATGTGTGTTAGATTTGCATTCCTGTTGCTCAGCTGGCCTGGGGTGTGGTTGCCTCAATTTACAGTCCTGCCAGCAGCCAACTTTGCAGGTTTGCCAACGTGATAGATGGGGAGGGACAGCCACTGTTTTTTACACTCGAGTCCTTGAGATATATCTGCCATTCTCCTCATGATTTTAAACCCATCTCCTCTGTCCTGCTGACTGTTGTGCATGTAGAACACAGTAAAGAAGGAAGAATGATATTCCCTTTTCAGAATAAGGGAAGGGCATCCGTTATGGACTCAGTGTTTTACATCCAGAAGTGCAGGACTCTAACCGGCAATGCGGGCACCCGGAAGGAAGGTGTAGGGAGAACCATGATGACAGCATCTTTAATTGTCAACACTGAGGTGTGGGAATCTTGGCAGAAATAAAAATCAGGTTGTGAACACTCCCTCTTCAATCAAGACTGCATCTGCAGTACAGTGCAGAGATGTTGAAAAGCAGCCAGCAGTGGATCGTGATGATAAAACAGATGGGGGAGATTTACAGTCACTCAGTCGTGAGGAGAATGGGGAGCCCGTGGATGCAAAGAGCTGAGGGCATTTAGTTTCAAAACAAGTTTGCTCACCAGTTGTTGAGTTCCCTGTAAAGAGGGAGAGTGTCATGTGCTAAGACATCTGCTGATCCCGCAGAAAAAGCATTCCTTCCTGAGTATGAATCTCGCGTGAGCAAATCTGCTCCCTTCTCACCCTGTCTGAGCTGAGCATCCCTGCAGACATGGCCCTCAGCAGACGGAGAGAGGGTGGGGCCGCATCTGCAGGCTCTGCACAGGGCCTGAGCCACAGTGACCTCACTGCTCCCCAAACCCTGCACAACCCTGAGGCCTCGCCCCCTCCTTGCCCTTGGTGCCTTATTTTTTATTTTTATTGAGATCTAGTTGATATGGACTTCCCAGGTGGCACTAGTGGTAAAGAATGCAGGAGACACAAGGCGTGGGTTCCATCCCTGGGTTGGGGATCTTCCCAACTCCAGTATTCTTGCCTGGAGAATCCCATGGACAGAGGAGCCTGGCGGGCTACAGTCCCTGGGGTCGCAAAGAGTCGGACATGACTGAGACTATGTAGCACACAAGTTGATGTGGTGCTGCTGGTAAAGACCCTGCCTACCACTGCAGGAGACGTAGGAGACGTGGGTTCAAGCCCTGGGTCAGGAAGATAACCTGGAGCAGGGCATGGCAACCCACTCCAGTATCCTTGCCTGGAGAATCCCATGGACAAGGAACCTGGCGGGCTACAGTCCATACGGTTGCAGAGTCAGACACAACTGAAGTGACTTCGAATGCACGCACAGTTGATGTATAATATTATATAAGTTCAGTTCAGTTGCTCAGTTGTTTCAGACTCTTTGCAACCCCATGGACTGCAGCACGCCAGGCCTCCCTGTCCATCACCAACTCCTAGAATTTACTCAAACTCATGTCCATCAAGTCGGTGATGCCATCCAACCATTTCATTCCCTGTCGTCCCCTTTTCCTCTTGCCCTCAATCTTTTCCAGCATCAGGGTCTTTTCAAATGAGTCAACTCTTTGCATCAGGTGGCCAAAGTGTTAGAACTTCAGCTTCAGCATCAGTCCTTCCAATGGATACTCAGGACTGACTTCCTTTAGAATGGACTGGTTGGATCTCCTTGCAGTCCAAGGGACTCTCAAGAGTCTTCTCCAACACCATAGTTCAAATGTGTCAATTCTTTGGTGCTCAGCTTTCTTCACAGTCCAACTCTCACATCCATACATGATCAGTGGAAAAACCATAGCCTTGACTAGAAGGACCTTTGTTGACAAAGTAATGTCTCTGCTTTTGAATATGCTATCTAGGTTGGTTATAACTTTCCTTCCAAGGAGTAAGCGTCTTTTAATTTCATGTCTGCAATTACCATCTGCAGTGATTTTGGAGCCCCCCAAAATAAAGTCAGCCACTGTTTCCCCATTATATAAGTTACAGGTGTACAAAACATAGTGATTGACATTTTTTAAAGATTATATTCCACTTGTAGTTATTGTAAAGTGTTGGCTGTGTTCCCCATGTTGTACAGCACGTCTTCGTAGCTTATTTATTTTACACAGGAGATTGTGGCTCTCAATCCCACACCCCCGTCTTACCAGTCTCCCCACTTTCCTCTCCCCGCTGCTAACCACTAGTTTGTTCTCTGCATCTATGAGTCTCTTTCCTTTTTGTTATATCACTAGTCTGTTTTATTTGTAGAATTCCACGCTAAGTGATATCATACAGTATTTGTCTTTCTCTGTCTGACTTGTTTCACTTGGCGTAGTGCCCTCCAAGTCCATCCATGTTGCTGCAAATGGCAAAATTTCACTCTTTTTTATGACTGAGTAGCATTCCATTGTATATGTGTACCACATCTTCATCCATCTGTCCGTGCACACTTTCTTCCATATCTTGACAACTGTAAATAATGCTGCTGGGTAGTTTTTTGAGTTAGTGTTTGCTTTTTTTTTTCCTGGATATATCCCCAGGAGTGGAATTTCTGGGTCATATGGTAATTCTGTTCTTACTTTTGGAGACACTGCCACGCTGTTTTCCACACTGGCTGCACCAGTTTGCATTCCTGCCAGCGGTGCACAGCGTTCCCTTTCCCCACATCCTCGCAATGGTTGTTATTTGTGGTCTTTCTGAGGACAGCCGTCCTGACAGATGTGAGGTGGTATCTCATTGTGGTTTTGATTTGCATCTCCCTGGTTAGTGACGTTGAGCATCTTTTCATGTGCCTGTTGGCCATCTGTAGGTCAGCTTTGGAAAAATGTCTATTCAGGTCTTCTGTCCATTTTAAAATCAGGGTTTTTTTTTGATGTTGAGTTGTATATTTTGGATATTAACCCATTTCCGGTCACATCATTTGCAGACGTTTTCTCCCATTCAGTAGGTTGTCTGTCCCTGTGCTTCTCTCCCTCACCCCGCTTCCCTTCTGGGGGGCAGGGGAAGTAGCGGTTGTCCCACTAGAGACTCACCCTCGAGGCTTGCTGAGTACATGTCCCCTCGACAGCCTGGATGGGGTTCTCCTCTCCCCAGTGGGCATGAAGTGGATGACCATCTGTTCAGACTAGAGTGATCCCCTGACTCTTGGTGACGCTGAGTGCAATGCAGGGGTTGTGAGCTCTGGTCTCAAGTACTAGGGGAAAGGCCTGCTACTGACCCACCCATCCTTGCTACTGACCCAAGGATGAGCCTGACCCGGGGCTACTCCCCCAAGTGGGACAGGGCGTCTGGTTTCCACTCTGCCATTGCAGACACGCACAGAGTGGACAGCATCTCTCTGTGTCTAACCCCTGAGAGGGCACCCCAGCCCAGGCCTGGCCCCCACCCCTCACCCACCTCGGGGACTCTCTGCCTCTCCCTCTCTCTGCCCCTCCTCCCCCGCTGCTGGGGAGCCGAGCCCTCTCACTGCCATCCCAGCATCTGATTACAGGAGAGGACGTTTCTAGAGTGTGACCCACAGGGTGGGGAGGCCCGGCGCCCACTTTGTCAGGACCAGCCTGGCCCTGGGTAGCGATCAGTCATGCTCCCTTTCACCCTCATAGCTGGCTCAGTGTGGGGGGCACACTACAGGATCCGCGGCTGTCGGGACCTTCCTTGGAGAGCCACCAGCAGCAGCAGGCTTCACAGGTGGATGGGGTGGCTGGCCCAGTGGTGGATGCGGCTCCCTGGGGAGCAGCCCCGGCGGGGGTTGGGCTCTGTGTGGCCTCCCCACAGCCTGCAACAGGCAGGACCATGCTGCTTGTACCTGGGGGGCAGGGGGCGGATCGGGGGTAGGGAGACAGATTTGTTCTGGAATTTTCTCTCTCCGTCATCTCACGTGGGTATGTTTACAGATTTATCAGTTCTTAGCTGCTGTCATCTTTAATGGTCACATAGCTTCTTACCTCACAGATCTGCCATTTTTCGTCCCAGTATCTCCTTTCACTTCCGGTTGTTGTGTGTTCCCGCGCATCCACACGGCCGTCTGCATCCCTGGCTCCTCAGGAGAGTCGCAGGGGAGAGCCGCCGGGTCAGCTCTGAGGCTCTGTGCCCTCATGGCCGAGTTGCATCGGGAAGCTCCGAGCTGTTGACTCCACTCCTGGCAGCGATGCCGGTGCCTGATCCCCCGCCTGGCCGCAGCATTTTAATCTCATAACGACTTGGGAGCAGCAAGGGCTGGGGCAGCTGGGGGCTTTGCTCCTTTTATCAGCTTTTTAGCCGTGTTGGCCCAGCGCGGTCACCAGGTCTAACAAAGGTCAAGAAGCAGGCTGGCCACTGGCTTGGACCTCTCACCGTGAGCCCAAAGCACAGCCCTTCTTCAGGACGTCCTCACACAAGGTTCTACCTGCGGGCGCTGCTCAGGCATTGGCGGCCTGTGACGTGTCTGTTTTCTGGATGAACAATTCCAGCACGCGCTCCCCGCCTTCCAGACCCGCAGACCCAACGTGAGCGCTGCCTCCAGCTGGGCCGATCCCTCTGGGCAGCTCCCCTTGGTCTGTTCCTGCGCCAGGAACTCTGTGTCTGGACTGATTGGACAGCGTCTGGTGGGGCCCCGCCCCGCCCCGCCCCGCCCACGGCCCCGCCCACAGCCCCACCACGTGCATGACCGGGTCTCTCTGCGCTGAACCGAGAGCCCAGTGCCTGCCCTGGGCCTGTGAGTGCAGATGTGTGTGTGCCTGGGAGCATGTGAGTGTGTGTCCTTGAGTGTGTGAACGAGTGTCTATTACCGTCTTTGTGTTCGTGATATAGGTGACAACAACCTCACTCTTCCTTGATCTGGTTGGTAATTTAGACCCTCTACCCCCTACCCCGGGATGGAGCCCAGATGCAGGTCTGGAAGCTTTCTGATTCCTGGTGGCCCAGGTATGGCCGGGTCCTGACCCCACCAAAGAAATGCACCCACAATTCTGGAAGAGGAGGAGCCCAAGACCTAGAGGACTCTGTGCCCACCTGGGATGGGGTGCATGAGGCCCCGGAGGCCAAGGCTCAGGAGGACTGAGAGCCAGAGGAGGGCATCCTGGGCCCCAGGGCTGGACCAAGGCCTCGGGTCTGGCCTTTAGCCTGTCTGGAGCCCTGCACCTCGTGGGCCTGGCTGGCCACCACCCTGAGGCTCCCAGCCCTGGGAGGTGCTGATGGAAACACTAGTGGGTTCAGTCCAGCCTGGGCCTTGTGGGTGGTGAGCCTCGCTGTGGGACCGGGGTGTCTCAGAGAAGGAGGCGTGGGGGGAGCCTGTTGAACGTTTCCCCTCTGGGGGTCGGTTATGCTGGGCAAGGTTCGGGTTCCTCGGATGAAGACAGAGCTCCTGCCAGGAAGGGCTTTGGTGGGGAGGTGGGTGCTGCCAGCCGCCTGCCTGGGGCGGGGCGTGGGACTGCACTGGAGGGGGAAGGGCCTGGAGGCTACTTCTGTCCCTGTGGCCCGCGGGGCATCCTCCACGTGAGGCTTCTCAGCCCAGCCACCCCCGCCCCCACCTGGAGCATCCCTACCTTGTGCTGACTTGGCCAGGAGTCACCTTGTGCTTCAGAGATGGATTGTGCCTTCAGGAACATGGCCTTCCTGGGTGCTTGACTGTCTATTGCAGTTTTCTGAAAAAACAAAGTTTTTAAAATGTGGTGCCCAATTTAGTTTTTCAGCAAATGGCCTCAGATCTTTTTCCAAGTTGTGTTTTATTGTTGATGGAAAATAAGCACTAAATGATCTCCTTTCTGCTGATCATGCTGCTTTAATCGCTCTCGCAAATTTAGAGAAGTTCTTCTCAATGGAGATTATCTGAGCGCTTTTGCCAGGGAGGCAGGGCGAGGACAGACTGTCGCTGGCCTCTTTTGGTGGAGCCCTGTGTTGAAGAACCAGCTCTGATCAGCACGCCCGTGTCTCCAAAGTGACGGATGGGAGAAGTGGGAGTAGAGAGGGGTTCTGCAGGCCCACCTGGACTTACCTTGGGGCCTGTTTGTATGCTAAGTCCCTCAGTCACGTCTGACTCTTTGTGACCCCATGGATGGTAGCCCGCCAGGTTCATCTGTCCATGGGGTTCTCCAGGCAAGAATCCTGGAGTGGGTTGCCATGCCCTCCTCTAGAGGTTCTTCCCAATCCAGGGATCAAACTCATGTCTCTTATGTCTCCTGCCTTGACAGGTGTGTTCTTTGCCACTGCGCCACCTGGGAAGCCCTACCTTGGGGCAACCCCTTGTAATGCTTCCTTAAAGATAAGAAATGCTGGGACAGACATGAAACTGGGCAGGACGGCAGACTAGCAGGCATTGACCAGACTGTCTTGGGCAGGGTGGGATGTGGGGTGGGGTGGGTCTCGTCCCTCCAGGAGCAGACCTGCTCCACCGGGCGTGTCTGGAGTCACCGACCCGCAGAAGCTCTGCCTGAGAGGTTCTGGAAGGAGCTGGGAACGGGTCTACATGCCCCCTTCGTTGCTGCCACCCACGGTGTGGTGACATCCTGTTCACGTGGCGTCATGAGCTTCATTTCCTAGACTTTCTAGAGATGGAGCCTCTGGTCAAAGAGCAAGCCCACCGTGGCATCCACTGCACCCTGCCCAGAGGTCAGAGCTGTGTGCCCTGTCTGCAGAAGCTTCTGCACGGCCCCTTCTGGAAGGGGAATTCATTTTATAACATGGTCCATATTTGAACCCAAGATTAGCTCCCCAGGGCTACTGTAGCAAGTTGCCATGAATGGGATGGCTTCTGACAATAGGAATGTGTTTTCCTCCAGCTCTGGAGGCCAGAAGTCTGAAATCAAGGCGGCTGCAGGTCAGTTCCTTCTGGAGAGATCCCCTCCATGGCCCTCTCCTGGTTCTGGAGGCTCTGGCAGCCATTGCCAAGAGCTCAGCGTGTGGACGCGTCACTTCAGTCTCTGCCTCTCTCTGCATGGCCTTCT
This sequence comes from Bos indicus, assembly GCF_029378745.1. NCBI lineage: Eukaryota > Metazoa > Chordata > Mammalia > Artiodactyla > Bovidae > Bos > Bos indicus. The sequence continues at coordinate 48,979,729 of NC_091785.1, forward strand.
CCCTGTGTGTCTGTGTGTCCGAGATCACTCTCCTTTCCCTTACAAGCACACCAGTCACTGGGTTTAGGGCCACCCTAAGTCCAGGATGGTCTTATCTCAAAGTCTAATTTCAGCTACAAAGACCCTGTTTCCCAAAGTGGTCACCTTCACAGGTGTGGATATCCACACTTGAGTGGCGGGGTCCATGTGCTCAGTCGCTCAGTCGTGTCCAACTCTGTGTGACCACCGCCCCCCGCCCCAGACTATAGCACCTCAGGCTCCTCTGACCATGGGATTCTCCAGGCAAGAATCTGGAGTGGGTGCCATCTCCCCCTGCAGGGGACCTTCCCTGAAGACCTGCGTCTCCCCTTGATTTGTTCTGTTTCCAAACAGAATTGAACATTTCCTGGCTGCAGGTGCGGAGGTGGAGGCCCTGTCTTCAGCTTGGTTGGCTGGGAGGATGGATGGCATGGGAACATCCTCCAGGTGGTCAGCTGAGACTGGCCTGGCTCCGGCTCTGGGTTCAGGGAGCCCTGGCCTCCTTGCCTGTGTCCCACTGCCCTTCCCTCTGCGCCTGGCCGGAGGGCTGTGGTCCACGCTATTGGTTGGAATTCTGTTTGAACAACTTTGTCCTCAAGGATAGTTTTCTACAGCCAGGAAGGGGGGCAAATACAGAACAACTGAACCATCCTCCCTTCCCTAGTTCCAAATGTGACTTTAGAAAAAAGTAAGAAAGTTAAGCTGCAACCCGCAGTGGGAGGGGAGCAGTGGTACTCCTTTCTGAGTCTGCAGGGTTGGAGATGATGGATTAGCTCTGCATCAGAGCTGAGGGGGCTCCACGCGGCTCCCGTGTCTGTCGACCTGAGGACTCGCTCTTCTACATGCAAAGTGCTTGCTGCCAGCAGAAGACACTGGTCCCTCACCATGGAGGCCCTCTGGCTTTGTCAGTGTTGACAGTCAAGGTCCCTGGGAGTTGACCACGCAGGCAGTCTGAGGGCACGGTGTCTCCCAAGGGTCTTTCTGCTGTGTTCTCTTGGGCACAGAGGAAATCGACAAGCTGTAGGGCCCAGTTGGAGCGTTCCCTTGTCAAACAGCCGTAGCAAAGAGCTTTCTGTGAAGCCAAAGCAGCTGTTTTTCAGCGGTCTCTCTCTAAACCTCTTCAGGTCACTGGGGCTTCGAGGATGGATCAGGCATTGGTGTTTGGGCTGTTTTGGGGTTGAAAGGCCTCTGTGATGAAAATAAGGTGAGTTGTAGGATTTTAGAAAAAGGGCTTTCTGCTAAATGTGCGTGTTCCCTACAGGGTTCTCAGTTCTGCCCCCAAATTGACACGCCCTTTAGCTGCATGAATGGGGTGCTGATGGCATTGAAAGTTGGACACACGAAGGAAGCGCCTTTCAAGGAGGCAGACCTGTGCCGGTGGCATTCACCTCTTCTCCCCTAGTTGGGGCCCCCAAGGCAGAGCAGAGGGACCCTCAGCTGTGGTTCACCCTGCAGACCAGGGGGCCTGCGTCTACACGTGCCAGGCCAGTGGATTTACTTCTCACTTCATCTGGGTCTGAGGAAGTCAACCCCTTCAAAAAGGGGGTTGTAAAGTGTTCCGAGAAGAACACGTGGATCGAAGATGTTGCTAATAACGCACAAACTGGCGGCAAGGAAACCGATGAAACTTCTGTGTCTGGACAGGCTCTTCCTCAGCTGTGGAATCAGTGAGGATCTAACAGGGTTTGACAAGAGGAAGGTGGGCAAAAGGATTCAAAATTATTAAGAAAGCTACATGTGGTATGGATTTACACTCCCGATCATTTTTAAGAAATTGAGGAGTAGTTTCTATAGAATAACATGCATCCGTTTTAGTGGTGGGCTTCCCTGGTGGCTCAGATGGTAAAGCGTCTGCCTGTAATGCGGGAGACCAGGGTTCGATCCTTGGGTTGGGAAGATCCACTGAAGAAGGAAATGGCAACCCACTCCAGTATTCTTGCCTGGAAAATCCCGTGGATGTAGAAGCCTGGTAGGCTACAGTCCATGGGGTCGCAAAGAGCTGGCCGCAACTGACCAACTTCACTTTCCTTATTTTAGTGGTGAGAAGGTGTGTTCTAATGAAAGTTTACCCCTGTGATCACCACCAGGATCAAGACACAGAAGGACTCACGGCCCTGGAGGGTTCCCTTGCTTCCAGCCCCAGGCAAACCTCATCACCTTTCTGCTACTATAGTTGAATTTTGTGCTGACGGAATCACACAGCCTGTCCTCTAGTGTCTGGCTGCTTCTGCTCAGCATAATAATTTTGATGTTCGTTCATGTTGTGAGTGTAAGTAGATTAATTCTTTTTTATTGCTAACTTGTGTTCTGGTGTGTGGCTTCAGGATTATTCACCCACTCATCTACAGATGTGAATTTGAGTTGTATCCATGTTAAAAAAGAAAGCCTCTTTTTCCTCTCCTGCAACATTCGACCTCACGTCTGACACCAGATGTGTGGGTTCCCCACCCCCACAATCCTCAGATAAATGCTGGGTGTCCTATGGCATTTCTGTTCTCACACTGTCTGCCTGGAGATGGGATGGGTCCTGCAGGTTAAGGGCTCCATACAGGACTGGCCTCACTTCAGACCCCACCTGGGAGTCTAGGTTGTCCCGTGGGTATAGATTAGAGGTTCCCTTGAGCCCCCTCCTTGGGTTCCATAATCTGCTAGAGCAACTCTCAGAACTCTGGAAAGCAGCCTCCTTGCTAGATTATGAGTTTGTTATAAAAGGTACAACTTATGGAAGAGGTGTGGGGAAGGGGTGGGGGCGTCCACGCCCCCTCCACACCACCACCCTCACAGCATCTCCAAATGCTCACCAACCTGGAAGGTCTCTGAACCCAGTCTTGTTGGGTTTCTATGGAGGCCTAAGCAAGATTGATCAAATCATTGGCTACTGATGGCAAGTTCACTCCAGCCCCCCATCCCTTCCCTTGTCTGGCAAGGTGGGGAGAGGGTGGGGTTGAAAGTCCCCACCCTCCCATCAGCTAGTTGGTCCTCCTGGCCACCAGCCCCCATCCAGGCAGCCATCCAGGAGCCCCCAGGCCCCAGTTCTCTTGTTAATAAATGAAAAGACTTCTCCCTCCCAAGATTCCAAGGCTTTTCAGATGCTGTGTGTCTTTCTGAAAACTGAAGTTTTATTTCTGATTAAGTCTAATTTTCATCTGATTTCCTTTTTGGTTCATGCTTTTTGGATCCTAACAAAACTGCCTATTCCAAGCTCTCAAAAGATTTTCTCCTTGGTTTCTTCCAGAAGTTTCATAATTCTGGCTTTTACATTTAGGACTATAATCTTTTTATTTCATTCATTTTTTGAGGTTCTTGGTTTATTAAAACATAAAGATCTCCAAGGGAGAGTCACAGAAATTCTGGGATATTTTGCACATAGGCATTAAATAAAGTAATGCTTTAATAAAGAGAAAAGCAATAAGACTTTTCTGTTTTCAACATAATTATGGGATTTATAACAAAGAAAAAAAATTAAGTAATAGTTTGCTCCAGGGAGTGTAGATTGAGAAAGAGACACAAAATTATTCTCCAGTCTTCTACCAATACTGTTATTGTGTCTCTGACAGCATGTATGAACTGGTGTGTTTAAAAACTCCACTGTATTCTATAATAGTTTACAATAATAACTGTGGCTCCTCTTCCCTCCATTTTTTTAAGACAAAGGTTTTTTTTTTGCATCCCTGGCCATCTTGTGATTGTAGGTGAAGAGGTCTTTGTTTTGGTTGTTGTTCGTTCGCTAAGCTGTGTCCGACTCCTTTCAGCTCTGTGGACTGCAGCACGCAAGGCTCCCCTGTGCTTCACTGTCTCCTGGAGTTTGCTCACATTCATGTCCATTGAGTTGCTGATACCATACAGCCATTGCAACCTCTGTTGCCCCTTCTCCGTGTGCCCTCAATCTTTCCCAGCATCAGGGTCTTTTCTAATGAGTCGGCTCTTCACATCAAGTGGCCAAAGTACTGGAGCTTCAGCTTCAGCATCGGCCCTTCCACTGAGTATTCAGGGTTGATTTCCTTTAGGATTGACTGGTTTGTTCTCCTTGCAGTCCAAGGGCCTCTCAAGAGTCCTCTTTACTTTGAGGTAATTGTAGATTCACATGCACTTGTAAGAAATAATGCAGAGGCCTGGCATGGTCCCATGGATCTTTGCCCAGTGGTAGCATCTTGTAGAACTATAGAGCACATGCTCTACTTGGGCTCTATAAGAGCACAGCCAGGGTTCTGTTATTGATGCAGTCAAGTATAGAATGTTCCATCACCAGAAGGACCCACAGGGTGACTTTCTATAGCCACACTCATTTCCCTTCTGCCTCCATCCCTGGTTAGCTCCTGCAACCACTCACCTGCTCTCAAATTCTATGCTTTAGTCATTTGAAGAATGCTGTATGGATGGGCTCTTAGATTATGACACCGTTTGGATTCGGCTCTTTTCACTGAGCTTAATTCTCTGGAGATTTATGCAGGTCGTAGCACATGTCAGTAGGTTGTTCCTTTGTATGGCTAGGCAGGAGTCCATGGTTGGAGAAGGAAATGGCAACCCACTCAGTATTCTTGCCTGGGAAATCCCACAGACAGAGAAGCCTAGCGGGCTACAGTCCATGCTGCTGCAAAAGAGTCAGACACAACTTAGTAACTAAACAACAACAAACACGCCGTGGTTCGGATGGACTACAGTTTTTATAGCCATCCATCCACTGAAGGACAGTCTGAGTTGCTTCCAGTTTTGTCTGTAATGAATGAAGATGCTATAAATATTCATACACAGGTTTCCGTCTGCACATGAGTCTCCATGACTCTGGGATAGTGGCCAGGAGTTCAATTGCTGGGTCATCTGTTTAGTGTTCATGGACATTTAGTTTTTGTGGAAACTGCCAAAATATCTGCCAGGGTGGCCGTACCATTTTACGGTCATCTAGTTTCTCTGAATTCCAGCCAGCATTTGCCGATGTCACTATTTTTAATTTTAGCCATTCCAGTAGGTGTTTAGTGATTCAAACTGTGGTTTTAATTTTCGTCTTCTAGCATCTTTGCGTGTGCTTGTTGCTGTCTCTGTATCCTCTCTGGCAAAATGTGTCGTCAAGTCTTTTGCTCACTTTTTAATGAGACTATTTTTTTTTTTATTGTTGTTTGACTGTTCTTTATATATTCTAAATTTATTAGTCTTTGTCAAATGTATGGTTTACAACTATTTTATCCTGCCTGTAGCTTGCCTGTTTTATCCCGTTAGCAGTCTTTGGCAAGTAGCAGTTCTAATTTTGCTCCAGTCCATTTTATCAGTTTTTCCTTTTATGATTGTGGTTTTGGTATCAAGTCTGAGAACTCTCTGCCTAGTCCTAGACTGTGAAGATTATCTCAGTTTTATTTCCTAAACTTCTTTTAGTTTTATATTTTACCTTTGTCTGTGATCTATTTGTAGCTGATTTTTGTATAAGACGTAGGTCAAAGCCCTCTTTTCTGTTTTCTTGCCTGTGGATGACCAATTCATGTTCCAGCATCATTTGTTGAAAAAGCTGTCTTCCCTTCATTGAATTGTTTTTGCATATTTGTGGAAAATCAGTTTGGCATCAGTGTGGGTGTATTTTTGGGCTCCTTGTTCTGTTCCACCGTCTATGTCTCTTTCTGCCAGTACTACACAGTCTTGATTATTGTATCTACATATTAATAGTGAGTCTTGAAATCAGGTAGACTGATCCTTTCTTAGTCTACTTTTTCAAAACTATTTTAGCTCTTCAAGTTCCTTTGCCTTTTCATATAAATTTTAGAATAATCTTATCTCTAATTATAAAATCTCTTGCTGGGATTTTGATAGGAATTACATTAAACCTGTATATCAGTTTGAAAAGAATTGACATGATTATTTTGAGTCTTCCGATCCATGAACATGGTATGTCTCTGCATATACTTAAGTCTTCTTTGATTTATAACATTGTGTAATTTTCAGAATACAAGTTCTGTACATGCTCGTATATAGAACTGAATTGGATTTGGATGGAGACAAGACTGGACAGGATGGCCCTGGTGGGGGCTGGATGAGGACTTTGTCAGAGAAGAGCATGGGGTAGGGGTGGGAGGGGCCAGGCCAGGACAAACTGCCCTCAGAGGAGGGGTTGGAGGCAAGACTGGAGAGGGAGGTGTGAGAGGAACCAGTGGCTGGCAGCTGTGGTCCATGCAGAAGGCTTGGGGCATCCGCTGATCAAGCTTGGGAGATGGTGATGGGCAGCTGAGGGGAGGGCTGGGCCCAGGGCAGCCTGTATGTGCCATGTGGGGCCTTCTCCAAAAGACACAGGAGATGGGCGACCTTCAGCTTGCAGGGATGGTCTTCGTGGTCCTGGACCTCTAGTGGGCATCCCTGCTAACTCACCTCCTTTAAAAAGGATGCCTCTGCTTTCTGCTGGCCTTGTTTTTGAAAGATGGGAGGTTCTCACCAACAATTCTCTCTCCTGGTTACCACGTCTGGTCCCTCCACCGTGACTCATGGCACCTGAGGCCCAGACCCCTCAGAGCCCAGACACCCGTCCTGTCCCTCTCGGCCTGCTCCCCTTGAGATGTGGGTCTGGATTTGCTCAGAGACTGGACACCTGCCTTGCATGTGAGCACTGTGTGTGTTCATAGCGATGAAAGTGTCCTGCCAGCTTGTCAGGAGCTAGGCCTGTTGCAGAAATGCCCAGAGTGTGGGAGTGTGGCATTCGCTCAGCAAGTATTGTGGGTGTGCTATTCCTTGGCAGTGATGCCCCCTGCGATGCCTGGTCCCACCGTGAATCCACGAGTTGTTGGCCTTTCCCAGGAAACCACAGGCACCTCCGGGCCCAGCTCGCACGCATGAATGGTTTTCTGCCTTCCTGGCCAATGCTGCCCTGTGCTCTCCCGTGGGCCCTGTGGTCCTGCCAGCTGCCCCACACATCCCCGCAGGGGGACACCCTGGCACACATCGGGGACCGGCCGCTCACAGAGTCTCATTTCTCTGCTCCCTCTTGTGCATGGCCCCCACGGGGGGCTCATCACAGGCAGAGAACTTTAGCTGGTGCTGCAGCTGAAGAGTAAAACCCAGTCACAGAAATAACGGTGCCTGCAAACTCATCTGATTGAGGGACGTTCTTCAGCTGACAGTCTCGGCAGGACTGAATTGGGCAGGAGGGCTGAGTGCTGACGTGAGCCTTTCCCAGGAGCTGGTCAGTTAGGGCAGCACGAAGTTCTCCTGCAGGGGGTGGGGACGAGGGTCCCGCCCACCCCCTATCGCTCACACTCATTTGCTGCGTGGTGGCTGTTCAGGGAAGAAGCAGCCTAGGCAGATTCTCCCTGCTTTGTGCAGCTTCTCTGCCTGGGAGCCCTCTGGCCCGGCCATGGCCTGGCTTCCTTGGGTTTTCTGTTTTGAGAACTGGCCTTTCCCATCTTTTGCGGCTACTCCTCCCCTCCTAGCTGGCTGCTTCAGGGGTAGTCGTAACTTTACCTTGTGAGTAACTCTCAAAACTCACCTATTTACATCTTTCTAATATGGGCAGCCATGAGGAAATACCCCTCATCCAAGGTAAAAGAAACCCAAGTAAGACGGTAGGTGTTGCGAGAGGGCATCAGAGGGCAGACACACTGAAACCATAATCACAGAAAACTAGCCAATCTGATCACACGGACCACAGCCTTGTCTAACTCAATGAAACTAAGCCATGCCCTATGGGGCCACCCAAGATGGATGGGTCACGGTGGAGAGGTCTGACAGAATATGGTCCACTGGAGAAGGGAATGGCAAACCACTTAAGTATTCTTGCCTCAAGAACCCCATGAACAGTGTGAAAAGGCAAAATGATAGGATACTGAAAGAGGAACTCCTCAGGTTGATAGGTGCCCAATATGCTACTGGGGTCCAGCCCCAGTTGGATCCAGGGGTTCCCTTGGGAGGACGGTGTTGGCGACTGAGAGAAATAGAGAAAGAGATAAGGAAAGAATTTTGCAGTTAAGAAAACAGAGGAGAGAAAAGAGGCTGATATTCCTTGGTTTACGCAGAAAGCCAATAAAGCCCCAGCACGGGATTTGCTCTGTTCACGTAGGCCACAGGTGCCCTCTTGAATCACGGAAGGTGCCCCACCTTAGGCACCTTCTCGAGTGGGTCTTAGAAGCCCAGGCAGGAAAGTGAATACAGAGGGCCCCTGTGCTCCAGGGGATCAGCCTGAAAAGGAAAAGGAAAGAGAAAGAATGACACGGGGAGACCAAGCCTGATGAGCAAGGCCCACACTTTATTTTCCAAAGTAGTTTTTATACCTTAAATTGTGCATAGAGGATAATGGTGGGTGGGGTGGGGTAGAGTCATGCAAGGTCAGCAGTCCTTGATCCTTATCGAAGCCAGGCTTTCTTTCTGCAAACTTATCATGTGCAAAAGCTTTAGGTGATTTACATCATCTGGCCAGGAGGCCTGTTTACATTTTATGACCCTTTTTTCAGAAAACTTATTTTTCTCTAAAAGTGATTATTTTAAAGTCAGGTGCCACCCTCTGAAAGCATTAGATAAAATTCATTCCTATAGGGCAAAAGTGTGGTGGGCTATAACAAGAAAAGAATTAACTCAAGAGTCCAAGGTTACAAACATTAAAGCTACTACTTACATTTCTATACACCAACTATATTAATACACTCCCAGGGACACAGTAGGTAAGGGATATGGAAACTTGGCAGCAAGCATTAGCTCAACAAAGAAATCCTCTACTAGTTCTATTCTAACAATTTTAACTCTCTGAGAAGCTCTGCATTGTTAGAATATCTTAAGCTTCCAGTGCCTCTTGTGGTTGGGAGGCTGTGAATCTGAACAAACCTGTCAGGCAAGCTAGAAAGTCATCAGAGGGGTTTGAATTGAAATACTCCTATTATGCCCAGGAGAATTATTAACTAGAGCTCTAAATTGACTTTCTTCAGAGAAAGGTGGTCTTGGATAGCCCCCCGTTAATGTCAGAAGAGTTGGTGAAAGTTGTAAAATAGTAAAACAGACAGATTTTAGTTTTGGGGTAGATGCTCGGGCAGGTCCAGGGGGCCTCTTGAGTTCTGATTCGCCTTTGCATGTCAGATCGTCTCTGCATGACCTTTGTCATGGGTGGGAACGCCCATGCTGGCTCCCAGCATCATGCTACTGGAGATCAGTGGAGAAATAACTCCAGAAAGAATGAAGGGATGGAGCCAAAGCAAAAACAATACCCATTTGTGGATGTGACTGGTGATAGAAACAAGGTCTGATGCTGTAAAGAGCAATATTGCATAGGAACCTGGAATGTTAGGTCCATGAATCAAGACAAATTGGAAGTGGTCAAACAGGAGATGGCAAGAGTGAATGTTGACATTCTAGGAATCAGCGAACTAAAATGGACTAGAATGGGTGAATTTAACTCAGATGACCATTATATCTACTACTGTGGGCAGGAATCCCTTAGAAGAAATGGAGTAGCCATCATGGTCAACAAAAAAGTCTGAAATGCAGGACTTGGATGCAATCTCAAAAATGACAGAATGATCTCTGTTCGTTTCCAAGGCAAACCATTCAATATCACGGTGATCCAAGCCTAGGCCCCAACCAGTAATGCTGAAGAAGCTGAAGTTGAACGGTTCTATGAAGACCTACAAGACCTTTAAGAACTAATATCCAAAAAAGATGTCTTATTCATTATAGGGGACTGGAATGCAAAAGTAGGAAGTCAAGAAACACCTGGAGTAACAGGCAAATTTGGCCTTGGAGTACAGAATGAAGCAGGGCAAAGGCTGATAGAGTTTTGCCAAGAGAATGCACTGGTCATAACAAACACCCTCTTCCAACAACACAAGAGAAGACTCTACACATGGACATCACCAGATGGTCAACAACGAAATCAGATTGATTATATTCTTTGCAGCCAAAGATGGAGAAGCTCTATACAGTCAGCAAAGACAAGACCAGGAGCTGACTGTGGCTCAGATCATGAACTCCTTATTGCCAAATTCAGACTTAAATTGAAGAAAGTAGGGAAAACCACTAGGCCATTCAGGTATGACCTAAATCAAATCCCTTTATATAGTGGAAGTGAGAAATAGATTTAAGGGACTAGATCTGATAGACAGAGTACCTGATGAACTATGGACGGAGGTTCGTGACATTGTACAGGAGACAGGGATCAAGACCATCCCCATGGAAAAGAAATGCAAAAAAGCAAAATGGCTGTCTGGGGAGGCCTTACAAATAGCTGTGAAAAGAAGAGAAGTGAAAAGCAAAGGAGAAGAGGAAAGATATAAGCATCTGAATGCAGAGTTCCAAAGAGTAGCAAGGAGAGATAAGAAAGCCTTCTTCAGCGATCAATGCAAAGAAATAGAGGAAAACAATAGAATGGGAAAGACTAGAGATCTATTCAAGGAAATGAGAAATACCAAGGGAACATTTCATGCAAAGATGGGCTCGATAAAGGACAGAAATGGTATGGACCTAACAGAAGCAGAAGATATTAAGAAGAGGTGGCAAGAATACACAGAAGAACTGTACAAAGAAGATCTTCACGACCCAGATAATCACGATGGTGTAATCACTGACCTAGAGCCAGACATCCTGGAATGTGAAGTCAAGTGGGCCTTAGAAAGCATCACTACAAACAAAGCTAGTGGAGGGGATGGAATTCCAGTTGAGCTATTTCAAATCCTGAAAGATGATGCTGTGAAAGTGCTGCACTCATTATGCCAGCAAATTTGGACAACTCAGCAGTGGCCACAGGACTGGAAAAGGTCAGTTTTCATTCCAATCCCAAAGAAAGGCAATGCCAAAGAATGCTCAAACTGCCACACAATTGCACTCACCTCACACACTAGTAAAGTAATGCTTAAAATTCTCCAAATCAGGCTTCAGCAATACATGAACTGTGAACTTCCAGATGTTAACACTGGTTTTAGAAAAGGCAGAGGAACCAGAGTTCAAATTGCCAACATCCTCTGGATCATGGAAAAAGCAAGAGAGTTCCAGAAAAACATCTATTTCTGCTTTATTGACTATGCCAAAGCCTTTGACTGTGTGGATCACAATAAACTGTGGAAAATTCTTCAAGAGATGGGAATACCAGACCACCTGACCTGTCTCTTGAGAAATTTGTATGCAGGTCAGGAAGCACAGTTAGAACTGGACATGGAACAACAGACTGGTTCCAAATAGGAAAAGGAGTTCATCAAGGCTGTATATTCTCACCCTGCTTATTTAACTTCTATGCAGAGTACATCATGAGAAACGCTGGACTGGAAGAAACACAAGTTGGAATCAAGATTGCCGGGAGAAATATCAATAACCTCAGATATGCAGATGACACCACTCTTATTGCAGAAAGTGAAGAGGAACTAAAAAGCCTCTTGATGAAAGTGAAAGAGGAGAGTGAAAAAGTTGGCTTAAAGCTTAACATTCAGAAAACTAAGATCATGGCATCTGGTCCTATCACTTCATGGGAAATAGATGGGGAAACAATGGAAACAGTGTCAGACTTTATTTTTCTGGGCTCCAAAATCACTGCAGATGGTGATTGCAGCCATGAAGTTAAAAGACACTTACTCCTTGGAAGGAAAGTTATGACCAACCTAGACAGCATATTAAAAAGCAGAGACATTACTTTACCAACAAAGGTCTGTCTAGTCAAGGCTATGGTTTTTCTAGTGGTCATGTGTGGATGTGAGAGTTGGACTGTGAAGAAGGCTGAGCACGGAAGAATTGATGGTTTTGAACTGTGGTGTTGGAGAAGACTCTTGAGAGTCCCTTGGACTGCAAGGAGATCCAACCAGTCCATCCTAAAGGAGATCAGTCCTGGGTGTTCATTGGAAGGACTGATGCTGAAGCTGAAACTCGAATACTTTGGACACCTCATGTGAAGAGTTGACTCACTGGAGAAGACCCTGATGCTGGGAGGGATTGGGGGCAGCAGGAGAAGGGGAGGACAGAAGATGAGATGGCTGGATGGCATCACCGAATTGATGGACATGAGTTTGAGTGAACTCTCGGAGTTGGTGATGGACAGGGAGGCCTGGCGTGCTGCGATTCATGGGGTTGCAAAGAGTCGGACACAACTGAGCGACTGAACTGAACTGAATAGAATGTCAGAGTTTAAGCAAAAGGTATTTTAGGATTTGTATCTGAAAAAATAAAAGCATTTTTCTGGAAAAGAAATTTCATTATGCCAGTAGAAAAACCTATTTTAGAATCATTTTAAAAAGCCCTAATTTTTTTTCAACTTGAAGATTAATTTGTTATTAAAACATTTTTGGAAAAGAGATAGCCTGGATGATTTTATTTTATGCAGAAGTGAACAAGGAGTCAGGTACAAATTATTGATTTGGGGCTCCTGTGATCACATTATTATTTGTTTAAATGATTAACGCCATGACCTTTAAAAATTGATCTATCAGTCTTTGCCTTCTTTTGGATTCTGCAAGTACTTTTACAGTCAATAGGTTTATAGAAACTCTGGAAACTTAGATTTTCATGTTCCAGTGGAAATCGTGGTGTGCAATACCACTGGAAAAAATAGGGCTTTTAAAAATGATTTTAAAATAGGTTTTTCTACTGGCATAATGAAATGTCCTCCATTTTGTTTCTCTGGCCAGTCCAGGATTTGGGAGAAACCGTTTCGTTTATGAAGAGTGTAGTTTCCAGTTGATCAAAGGCCCCTCCCCTCTATTTGCTTTAATTAATATTAATGCAAGTTGGTAATTAATATGTGACTTGGAATACAGTGGAATGTGTGTTATTTAGACTAATTGTGTATTTAACAGCCTGTAAAACCACTGACATGGGTAACGGTTTGCAATAGGAAAACAGAGAATGTGGAAAATGAGAGATGGTGTTGGGCTCACAGTCAGCCCACGTGACCTGCCCAGGCTCTGCAGTCATTTATCCGCTGTTGCTCCATCCAGGAGCTCTCGGGACAACCTTGGAATTAGCAGCACCAGCCTCTTCTGCCCTTGCAGGACCTCGACGCTGTTTCACGAGAGTTAATGTTTTTCTTGGTTTGGATCTCTTTCAAACAGCGGCTCAGTGGCTTGCCGAGAAGGTGGCGGGGCTGCAGTGGTGGCGGGGCATGTGGCCCCAGCCAGGTCCCTTTCCTCATCCTTTATTCCAGCATCCTGCAGGTGCAGTTGGACCATGCCTTCAGAAAGCCTGTAATCTCTCTCACTGTGGGGGCGAGGTTCCACAATTAAAATAGTGTGCTTTCCAGCCCTTAGGCTCACATGGAGAATTCTGAGGCATGGCGTACTCTGGCTTGATGGAACTAATTAGGTTTAATTAAAAAATTTCAGGAATAACTATTGGAAAACCTCCTGGGCTTGAGAGGAAAGCATGGGAGTTTCCCACGTGGAGATCCCCCCTCCCCTGACTGATATCTTGCAGATATATTATTAATGTCTTTTATCACTTTGACAATAGAATCGGGTCTCCTTTGCTCTGTTATCCTTTGATCATTGAAATGAAGCTTTGATTCTATATTTCACTCATCACCGAAACGAGTCCTTGGACCTTTAATGCCTGAAGGTAGATACCTTCAAAGAATTCTGACTTTATGGCAGCTTCCCCCCCCACACTGCTGCTACCCAAACATGCTTGGGCCCTGGATGAAACAGCACCGTCTAAGGGGATCCTCTTGGGTAGCAGCTGAGGGTGAGGAGGTGGAGAGGGCAGGGCGGGGGCCTTCCCACCACCTGTAACTTCACCTCTGCAGTGTTGCCTCCACAGGAGTACTGACATCGCTGGAGGCTTTTGGTGCCATTTCATTCTGAGCCTGACCACCCGGAGTTGGCAGAGAGTCTGTAAGTTAAAGGGTCAGTTCCCACAAGGCTGTCCTCACCTCATCTGGGGCTTCCCAGGTCACCCACACCTCTGTCCAACTTGGCTTCAAAGTCAGGGGTTCCTATAGCACCCTCTCAGGTTTAACAATTCACTGGAATGATTCATAGGGCTCAGGAAACATTATACCCACCATGATCATTTTATTATGAAGGCTACAAACCATTGGTTGGATGAAGAACTACACCAATGAGGTCTGGAAGTGTCCCAAGTTCAGGGGCCACTGTCCCCGAGAAGGTGGAGTGCTTCATCTCCTGGTGTATCCATATGATTGTCAATCAGGAAGCTCCCTAACCCCAAGGCCCGGAGTTCTTACCAGTGTGTCTGAGCAGTCAAAACTACAGTTTTTCCAGTAGTCATATATGGATGTGAGAGTTGGACCATAAAGAAGGCTGAGCAGCAAAGAATTGATGCTTTTGAACTGTGGTGCTGGAGAAGACTCTTGAGAGTCCCTTGGACTGCAAGGAGATCAAACCATCAATCCTAAAGGAAATCAACCCTGAATAGTCATCGGAAGGACTGTTGCTGAAGCTCAGGCTCCAATCCTCTGGCCATCAGATGTGAAGAGCCAACTCATTGGAAAAGACCCTGATGCTGGGAAAGATTAAAGGCAAAAGGAGACGGGGGCGGCAGAGGATGAGATGGTTAGATGGCAATACTGACTCATTGGACATGAATCTGAGCAAACTCTGGGAGATACTGAAGAGTAGGGAAGCCTGGCATGCTGCAGTCCATGGGGTTGCAAAGAGTCAGACATGACTGAGTGACTGAGCATTGTGCAGGCATGATTGGTTCAATCACTGGCCATGTCGTTGAACTCAGCCTCTAGCCTCTCAGTCCCTGGAGGCCAGGCAGCTGGAAGTTCTAGCTCTGGAAACCCCAGGTGGTTCCTTTTCTGGAGACCAGCCACTTCCTGAAGCTCCATTCTTCCTCTCCTAGAGTCGCCTCATTAGCATAACCAAGACTCCCTTGTCCCTGGTACTCAAGAAATTGCAAGGGATTCTGAAGCTCTGTGCAAAGACCAGATCTCTTTTTCATTAGATCACAGTGGTCTTGGGCAAAGTGCCTGAAACTTAGGCCAAGCTATGCATTCCCAGATGCTGGTGACACATTGGTCAGAAACGGCCAGTTCAAGTGACCCCGGCGAAGGGCTACTCCCCAACCTTGCAGGTCAGCTGGCCTTGCAGTGCAGGTGCTCTGGGACTGCGACCAGGTCCCCCCTAACCCTAGAATGTGGGCCCTGGAGCTCGGAGACTGGAGATCAAGACCTAGTCTGTACTGCTCACTGCAGTCCCCAGAAGCGGCACAAGAAGCGCCCGTCGAATTCATGCTTCACACACAGAGACGTGACAAACAGAACCAACAAAGGAGAGAAGACAAGAACGTGACCTTTTCTAGATGTGACCTCGGAGGAGATTATTTGGGGGGATTCATTTGCTTCAAGACTTAACGCTTTGCTCTTGTCATCCAGACGTCAGCAGAGGGACCCTGTTAGGAAAGTTTCAAATGAAATCGCTGGACCCTTGCACACAGTGAACATGCAGACGCAGACACACACCAATCCTTGTGGGTCTAAACCTAGTGTCCCCCCGCCCCCACAAGGCGGGGTCAGGACACCGGGACCCAAGGCGGGGTCAGGACACCAAGACCCAAGGCGGGGTCAGGGCACCGGGACCCAAGGCGGGGTCAGGACACCAGGATCCAAGGTGGGGTCAGGGCACCAGGACCTGTGGGTCAAGTCTGTCTAATTGTCTGCTCTCAGATAAAGACCTCCGAGCCCAGTCCTGTGCTGTTCATCGTGTCTGGCCTGCTTCTCTGATGCTGGGCAGGGTTGAGAAGCTGCAGCAGAGACCCCACAGCCTGCAAAGCTGAGAATACTCACCCTCTGGCCCTGCACGGAAGGGTCCTGCCTCCCCAGCGTGTCAGCTGTCCTGCAGGTCCTCAGTACTGGCTGACGCCTCCTCCTGCGTGACTGAGGCCTCCCCGCGAGGCCTCCGGGCTCTGCTCTGTGGGCTTTCTGTCTGCAGCAGCAGGCTCACGGGGGAGTTCATCGGAAAGCACAGCGTGCTCTGAAGAGGGGCCACATCACTCCGTAGCAGGAGGAGTGGCAGCCCGGGTGGTTTCAAGTTGTATTTATTAAGATCTCCTCTCCATTACACTGCAGTACAGGTGTGCTCCCCACAGGTGGAGATGGGGTGCTGCCAGGGTCTTGATCCGCAGGAACCCCCGGGCACCTAGAGACCCCCACCCTTGTCTCCTCCTTCTACAGTAAAAATGAAGAAGCAGCAGCCTGAGGCGGGGTTTAGGGAATTACAGAGGCTCCCGGAACGTGTGATCGGTCGCCTTTCCCCAGTCCTTAGCTCAGCTGGTGCCTGCCCTGTCCAGAGGAAACCCTTCCTTCAGGCCCTCTGTGTCCCTCCTGGGCACCCTCCTGGGTGTCCCCGGGTGTCCTCTGACCTCCTGCTCCCTTGGTGCTCTCTTCCTGAGGAGCTCAGAGCCAGGCACCTGAGCTCTCTGAGGCTCCTGAGGGCCCTCAGGCTTTGGGACCCCTCCCAGGACAGCGGACACGTCACAGGAGGGAGGGTCATGGTGCGTGGGGGGAGGGCTCTCACCTGGGGCCTGTAGGGATGGGGGCTCCCAACATCTAAGCACTTGATCTTTGGAAGCTGTGCTTCGACTTCTGACCTTATCAGCTCTGGAAAGCGAAACTGAAAGTGTAGTTTCTCCAGGTGAGACCACTGGAGTGGGTTGCCATTCCCTTCTCCAGGGGATCTTCCCGACCCAGGGATCAAGCCTGGGTCTCCTGCACTGCAGGCAGATTCTTTACCATCTGAGCCACCAGGGAAGCTTCTCAGACTTTGGGTTTAGTTAAACCTTGAAGTTGGTCTGTGTGCTGACATCTGGGGAAGCCTTTGATTTTCTCTGGCTGAGTTGAGGGGCATGGGCCAGGATGATCCACTCTGCTGTCACTCTGGCTGAGCTGACCAGGGGTGAAAAAGCACTTCAGGTTGGCTGCTGCTGCTGCTAAGGTGCTTCAGTCATGTCCGACTCTGTGCGACCCCATAGATGGCAGCCCACCTGGCACCTCTGTCCCTGGGATTCTCCAGGCAAGAATTCTGGAGTGGGTTGCCATTTCCTTCTCCAAGGCATGCATGCATGCTAAATTGCTTCAGTCATGCCCGACTCTGTGCAACCCCATGAACAGCAGCCCACCAGGCTCCTCTGTCCACAGGGTTCTCCAGGCAAGAACACCAGAGTGGATTGCCAAAACTCGAAGCCAAGCGCACCTCAGATGGAACATGAGCCCACAGTCTGTGGCTTAGGAGGGAACTCAGAAGGTCACTTTGCATTTAGAAATACGCAGCCTTTACACTTAGGGTCTGCCCCAGGGGTAGAGCCGTTGACCGTTCTTAAATCCACGTGGACTCCCAGGCCCAGGTGACTCTGCCACTGAGGCTGCTGCCCCCTGCTCCTGGCCTGGTCATTACTGCCGGGGCCCAGACTCCCATCTGGGGGCCTTCATGCCCATTACCAGTGGCCCCAAGTATGGCCACCAGGGACCCTCCCCTGAGCGTCCCCTCACCTTGTGGCTAGCATTGCTGTGCTCTCTGGAAGCCCCAGCCTCCTGCAGCCTGCACCACCCACACGGCCCCAAGCTGGGCTGGGAGCGCCTGGGCCCAGGGGACCTGCCCCGTCCTGCGTGGGGACACTTCCCTGCATGCTCTCCCCTGCCCACACCAGGTGCCGACTGGACTTCCCATGGCCCATCCCCTCCAACATGTAGGTTCACGTCTGGTCTCCACTGAAGGAGGCTGCAGGGTACCAGGAGGTCTGACTCAGAATCTGGCCCATTTGGGACCCATGCCATAGCTGTTTCGGTATCAATCTGATTCAGCATAAAGGCAGTTCTGGTTTGGCACATAGCAGCAGCAATTCAGCAATTAATTGTTGTTGAATTAATAAGTGACTGAAACAGCTCTTTTTGCTGCTGATTTTAAAGGAACAGGGAATTTCAGTTACACTCAAGTGTTAGTCGCTCAGTTGTGGCCGACTCTTTGTGACCCCATGGACTGCAGCCCACCAGGCTCCTCTGTCCATGAGATTTGTCAGACAACGATACTGGAGTGGGTTGCCATTTCCTCCTCCAGGGGATCTTCCTGACCCAAGGATTGAACCCTGGTCTCCTGCACTGCAGGCAGATTCTTTACCAACTGAGCTACAAGGGAAGCCCTAGTTACACTCTAAAAGCTTACTGAAATATTTCCCAGGGCCACCTGGAACCTCTGGGGGCAGCTGATGCTAGGTCAGAAGCAGATGCCAAGCCTGACGCTGACCTCTGCTCATCCCGGCTGGTGAGCCGGGCACCATGTCCTCTGTCTTGGCCTCCTCATCTGCACAGTGCGGTTGGAGCCCCTGCAGGAGGGCGAGCGGGCCGCACTGAGAGTTGCTCAGAGCAGGAGCTTGGCTGTGAGTAGGGGCTTCCCACGCGCACCCACGCGCACTCCTGAGCTTGGACATGAACCCCCTGAGGGGCAGCTCTTGCTTCCTTCTGCAAGGCTCTGTGCTGGCACTCCTGTGCACCCGCGTCAGTGGAAGGGCCCCTCTGCGGCCCCCGGGGGTTTTCTGCTCAGGCTTTCATGGGATGAAGTCAGAGGTCGGCCGGGTTGGGTTCCCTCCTGGGGGTTCTGGGACAAACCCCTTCTGCTCATTCGGGTGCTGGCAGAATTCAGTTCTGTGAGGTTGCAGGTCTGATGTCCCGGGTCCCTGCTGGCTGGCCGGCTGCTGGGGTGGTCCCCAGGTTCTGGAGGCTGTCCCCCTCGGCTTCTGGCTGCCTTCCTCCGCCATCAGAGCCCGTGGTCCCTCCTGCTCCCACACTCTGCTCCCTCCCCTCTGCCTTGTCTCTCTCTCTTCTGCTCCTTTTCTGCCTTTAAGGGCTCACGTGACCACATAGGCCGACCCAGATAACCCTGGACACGCTCCCGATTTTAAAGTCAGCTGATTAGAGACCTTAATTCCATCTGTAAAGTCCCTTTCCAGTGATAGCCAGGTGAATAGTGTCTCTTCAAAGTTCACGTCCACCAGAACTTCAGGGTGACCTTATTTGGAAATAGGATCATTGGAGCTGTAAATAGTTGAGGTCCAAGATTAGGCTGGATTAGGATGGACCCTGAGTCCAATGACTGGTGTCCTTATAAGAGGAGAAGAGACACAGAGACCTAGAGAAGAAGGCATCTACCTGAAGATGGAGCCAGAGCTGGAGTGATGTGCCTGCAAGCCCAGGACGCCGAGGACTGCCAGGAGCCACCAGAAGCTGGAAGAGCCAGGAAAGATGACTCCTCAGAGGCTTTGGAGGGAGTGTGGTCCTGCTGACACCTGATACTGAATTCCGGCATCTGGAACTTGAGAGAATACATTTCTTTTGTGTTAAGACATTTTAATCCTAAAGGAAACCAACCCTGAATATTCATTGGAAGGACTGATGCTGAAGCTCCAATCCTCTGACCACCAGATGTAAAGAGCCAACTCATTGGAAAAGACTCTGATGCTGGGAAAGATTGAGAGCAGGAGGAGAAGGGGGCAGCAGAGGATAAGATGGTTGGATCGCATCACTGACTCAACGGACATGAGTTTGAGCAAACTCTGAGAGAAGGTGAAGGACAGGGAGGCCTGGCATACTGCAGGCAATGCGGTCACAAAAAGTCGGATATGGCTTAGTGACTGAGCAACAGGAAACCTCCCAGTTCATGGTGATTTGATATGGAGGTCCCAGGAAGTGAGTACAGATGGCCATGTCTAGATTAGAGCTGGATGGGAAAACCAGAGGATGGAGACTGGAGAGACATCTTTTTTTAATATTACTTTTATTTGTCTGGCTGTGCTGGGTGTTAGCTGTGGCATATGGGATCTTCAGTCTTTGTTTTGGCTGGCAGGGTTTTTAGCTGAGGCATGTGGGATCCAGTGCCCTGACCAGGAATCAAACCCTGGTGACCCCCCAGTGCAGAGTGACCCTGCGTCGGAAGCATGGGGTCTTAGCCTCTGGACCACGGGGCAGTCCCTGGAGGGGACTGCTTTTGAATCCTGCCTCTCTCAATGTGCTGCAGAGGCCTTTGTATTGTAAACGCAAGGGGCTGTGATGTGAAATGTGTGTGCTTCCCATATTTATAAAGACACTCTGTCTAGGGTGCTGATGCGGTGACAAAATGACGTACCTGATTCAGACAGCTCTCTAGACTTTTCATTCTGTATTAGCCGTCTGAGTGTTAGAAACCAGAGTTAATTAATAAGGCATATTTTCCGCCAGGGAGTAATGCAACAATGATGTAAGATTTATTCCCCATCAGTCTGGACGAGCAAGGAGAGGTTGAGGCAGAGGGAAGGCACCAGGAAACCTGTCAGTGATTAAATCTGAAGGCGCCAATGATCCTCCACACAGAGGAGGAGGAAGGAGGTTACTGTCATAAACGCTGGGGGCCTTTACCCAGAGGGCCGGCCCTTATTCTGTCCTCTAGACGCACACATTTCCTCTGGATTTATCTCTGTTATGTGGGAAAAAAGTCAATATGAATATCCTATAGCTAGAATATGAAGGAGACAGGAATGTTTCTCCCAGATAGGACATTAAGAGTGAGGATTTCTGAGTCATACTGCTTTATGTTAGAGCCTTCACTCAGTCAGTTCCGTGAGGGTCGAGGCATCCCTTACCGCATCCCCTTAATTGTATGCGTGGGTATGCAAATGTGCATGTCAGTCCCTGGGGCCAAGAACACCTGGATGTTGGGGGAAAAATGAGGCCGGTTGCTACTTCTGTGGTCTGAAGGAAAGTCAACCAAGGTCACCGCAGCTTAGGTACAGTCTCTGTGGGGATGTGGTGAAGCTAGGCAGCAAGCACTCCTAAATCCCAGTGGCTTGAAGCCAGAAAGGTTTTGTCTCCCTCAGTTTTCTTCTCCATCAGACACTGGAGGGTCCTCACGCAGGGGCCCAGGCTCTACCATCTGCAGGGGCTCCAGTCATCGCAGTGGGGAAACCAGAGCAGGAGCGTCCAGCCCTGGGGACTAACTGCCCGGCTGAGACGTGCCTGGGCAGGTCTGCTCACGTCTCACCGGCTGGCCTGGGTGCACGGTTGCTGTGGCTTTGGGGAAGGGGGCAGCCGGTCCTCTTGTGCCCCCGAAGAGACGCACCAGCCTGGACGTTAGGCAGGCCTGCTGCGGGGGACGGTCTAGCTGTCATTCTGTCTGCAGTGATCCCAGAGCAGACACAGGATCTCAGTGGATTCAGTGAACAGGTAACTCCACACAAGGGATGGACATTTTCAGGGCCAGAGGGTGGACTGTAATTGGTTGAGTTGTGGCCCCCCAAAGACATATCTGCCTGGAACCTCAGACCGTGAACTTATTTGTAATAAGGGACTTTGCAAATGTAATTAAGGTAAGGATCTCAGGCCTTTAATCCAAAGCTAAGTCTTTATAAGGCAAAAGAAGCAGAGCCAGATGCAGATACACAGATGAAAAGTCCATTTGATAGTGGAGGCAAAGACTTGTGTGATTCGGCCACAAGCAGAGATTTCCAGGTTGCCAGCCGCCCCTGGAAGCTGGACGAGGGAAGCAAGGAGTCCCTCCTGGAGCCTTTGGAGGGAGTGTGGTCCCAGCAACACATTGATTTTGGACCCCCGGTTTCACATGAGAGCGTGAATTTCTGTTGCTTTAAGCCCCAGGTTTGGGGTGTTTTATTTGGCAGCCCTAGGAAACTGAATCAGACTACCACGGAAAGCTGATCCTGCAAGAGAACTTCCGAGGAATTACATACTTCTCCCTGTGCTGTGCCTTCCCCTTCCCTGCTCCAGGCTTCTCCACCGCCTGCTTCCCTTCTCTTATTTCTAGTAAGAAGCCGAGACACCTCCTGGCGGTGGGACAGGGAGAGGGGAGTGGGTCTGGGAGTAGAGGGGGTGCACTCAGGACCCCGCTGGGGGAGAGGACGCTGGTGGTCCAGGGCAGCGGTTGGACAGTGGGGTGTGAGCATCTCCCTGCAGGGTTGAGCCGCAGGCAGCTGGCCCTGTGTCTGCAGTGGGACCACCCGGGGGACCCTGGTCATCAGCATTCATACTCCACGAGGTGCTGCAAGGCTGCCTTTGCAAACAGGCATCGGGGCTTAAAACTCTGTTTAAACCAAGTATGTGACTAGCAGCTGATAGACTGATTCATCTTGACTTGGGGCGGGTGTGGGTGTGCTAAGCCGCTTCAACTGTGTCTGACTGTATGAGACCCTGTGGACTGTAGCCCGCCAGGCCCTCTATTGAGGAATGGCCGCCTTGGGTCTGGAGCTTGGGGTGGGGAGGGGCAGGAGGGGCCTCAGAGACTTCACAGCAGACACCCCTCACCCTGCCCGAGGGCCTGATGCTGACGTTTCTGGGTGTCTGCTGGGTCTGTGCGGAGAGCCCGGACCAGAGCTGAAGGGGAGTCTGCTCTCAAGGGGCCTCAGACCCTGTCCTTGGGTTTCAGCCTTGGGCATCTTGTGTTCCCTTCTGAAAACTCACTTTGCTTCTCTGAGTCTCCTCCTTCCACCGGTGATAGGGGAGCCCCTTTCCTGGGGTTGCCATGGAGACAAATGTGAAGCAGATCAAGTGCCCTGCAGGGAGCCCTCCACAGAAGGACCCTTAAGAGAGGTGAAGGAGGAGGACGGGGGAGAACACCCCCAGGGGAGGTTCTCCTGAGAATTCCAGGCCTTGCTCCTCTGGCTCCTGGAAGCAGACAGACAGGAAGGCCGGCCCCTGGCCTGTGGTGGGGGGGCGGGGTGGCCTGCTGGAGGCCAGCTGTACTGTGTCCCTAGCCTGGGAGGACCACCCTTGCCAGACACAGAGCCCCCAGGACAGCTGTGACCCAATTGCCCTGAGCTGCTCTAAAGATGTTAAATTTTACAGAGCATACCTGGCCTAGGGCTGCCAGATGCTGTAATGAAAATTTATACATTTTTGCAAATTGCAGCAACCCAGCTTCCTGGTGGCAGAGGCCTCTGCTGCCTCTGTCTCCTCTCCAGGGAGCTGGGGAGTCCTGGGGTCCCTCCACGCCTCCTCTCCCTGTGATGGTGGGAGACTGACAGCCCCCTCTGGGCCCTCCCCTCAGCTTTCTGTGGCTGATTCTGGCCGATTGCAGAGGCTGAGAGCAAATTTGTCTGCCAGGTTAAACCCCCTTTATCTCAAGGCTCTGCTGTCTCTAAACAATTAGTGGGTTGATCTCAGTTCTTGATGCAGAGTCCTCTGTGGATTGAAGCTCAGCAGTGAAGTGACTGCCCGGGGGCGGGTCTGTCTGATGAGTCACAGCTCCTGGTCCTTTCATGGTGCCTTTCTGCCGTTCCGCTGTCAGGCAGCTCCTCTGTTCTCAGGACACCCCTGCGACAGGCAGAGAGGAGTCCTGGGTCCCCGGCTGCAGGGGGAGAGGTGCCGGTGAGGGGCGGGTAGCCAGGTGCTGGAGAAGGAGGCTGCCCGGGGTCCCGCCGGCTACTCCTCAGGCCTCCGCACTGGTCTGACCAAGGAAGCCCCCCCACCACCTGGCGGGCCTGGCCCAGGCGGGCTGGCCTCTTTCCTCCAGGGAGGCTCCCTCTCTGCAGCTCCATCCCTCCCCCAGGAGCAGGGAGACAGCTGAGAAGGGGAGCGCGCTGCAGCGGACTCACCATTTGTCACTGTCACACGGTTGGTTGTCTGGTTCCCGGACACCTGGCCAGCGGGCGTTTGCATACAGGTCTCGCTGCTGCTCCTGGAGGGGCTGTAATTGGAGGTGCCCACACCATACACCTCCCCAAGCTCCCAAGTGATGAAGCACACAGCTCTGCCTCGCGTCCTGACACCCAGCTGGGGGTGGCCGCCCTCCGTGTTCACGCAGGCCCGGTGCTGTTCATTACGGTGTTAACGTGGACGGGAAATAGGAATTTCAAGGGTTTGATGGAATTAAGACTTTCCTGTTAGCCACCACGACTCAGAAGGGGGTAGAAATACATCAGCCTGCGTGTTTGAAGACCGGGAAGCAGGCAAGCAGGTGGCCTGGGCTAAGGGGCCTTTGAGGCATAATATAATTTACAATCCTCCTGTTTGTTGTGATGTCTCTGCTAAACACGCTTCTCCCAGGCTAATGAAGCAGGGCTCTGCTCTGACTAATCTCTCCGTTCTGATGAGAATATTCAAACGCCCTGCGAGGAAGCAGGTCAACCGGCGACTGCAACGAACAACAGAAGCAGATGTTGGGGTCTGCCCAGACCATCAATAGCCAGGGTCCTGAGAGCGCTTGGATGGAAGGCCCTTGTGGGACTGGGGGCCAGGGACCCCGCCTGGCCACAGGAGACAAACTTGCTGCTGGTTCTGAGCCCTCTTCCAGGCTGCGGAGGTCAGCGGCCCGCAGGCCCGAGTCCAGCTCTTTACCTGTGTCGTGTATCTCAGGCGCTGCAGAAACAAGCCAGGAGGCTCGCCGCTTCACTTGGACTTCTCCTGGAGAGTTTGGTGAACACACAGGCTCCGTCACAGAGGGTCTGATTCAGAGAGGAACTGTGAGGGAAGAAGCACAAGAGACAAGTCCGGGAGCTGCCCAGCATGGGGACTTTCGCTCCACCAGTAGTTAGGGGCATCACAACGTGTCACAGGGCACTCTGCCCACTGCAGAAAGCCAGCAGTGAGGGGGGCCTGCCCATGAACCTGGCAGAGGACTCAGTGACACGGGCTCCTGGGGAGCAGGGAGCCTGGGTGGAAGTGCCTGCCCAGGGGTGACTTGAGTGAAGCTGTCAGGCCACTGTGAACTAGGGGGAGGCCCCAGTGCTGGGCAGCCATGGTGGTCAGAGGCGGTGCCTCCCCTGCAGAACCCTGAGGGGAAGGCCGGGCAGCCCATCGGTCAGGACCAGGGCTTCACACTCATCGGACCTGGCTCCAGCATTTGCTGGTTTCCGTCCTCAGCATCTTCCTCTGCAAGCGGACAGCTGCACGTCCGTGCGCCAGGAGTGTGGGTCCTGGGAGAGCCAATGTCATTAAGAGTGTCACGCAGGGAGCATAACGCTGATCTGCGGTGACGTGGGGAGTTGGTGTGAGGTTGGCCGAATTTGTTTCCTGTTGCCATAGTAGCAGATCATCACAGATTTAACAGTTGAGCACAACACCGGTGTATTATCTGTTTCCAGAGGTCAGAAGTCTGATGTGGCTCTGGCTGAGATAAAGTCAACTTTGCAGCAGGGCTGTGTTCCTCCCGGGGGCTCTGGGGAGAAGCCGCTTTTACGCTCATTCAGGATGTTGCCTGAATTCAGTTTCTTGGAGGGGTTGTAGGACTGAGGCCCATTTCCTTGCTGGCTGCTGGCTGATAGCTCAGTTTTCTCTGAGAGGCCTCTCTTGGGTCCTTGCAGGTGGGTCCCTACCTCTCAGAGCCAGCAGTAGTGCACCGAAGCCTTCTCATGCTTGACTTTGCTCTGAGTTACCTTTCTGCTTCCTCCCTCTTGCTTCAGCTAGAGAAAGTGCTTTGCTTTTAAGAGCTATGTGATTAGACGACCCGAGATAATCTTCATATGTAAGATCCTCCTGTGTGCTCACTCAGTTTTGTCCAGCTCTTTGTGACCTCATGGGCCAGTGGATTCTTTTCCAGTTGACCACCATGGAAGCCCAAGAATACTGGAGTGGGTAGCCTATCCCTTCTCCAGGGGATCTTTCCAACCCAGGGCTCAAACCCAGGTTTCCCACATTGCAGGCAGAGTCTTTACCAGCTGAGTCACCAGGGAAGCCCTGACTTCACTTATGTGCTCAGTCGCTCAGTTGTGTCTGACTCTTTTTTGTGACCTCATGGACCATAGCTGCCAGGCTCCTCGTCCATGGGATTCTCCAGGCAAGAATACTGAGGTAGGTTCCCATCCCCTCCTCCAGGGCATCTTCCTGACCCAGGGATCACACGCACGTCTCTTATGTCTTCTGCATCGGCTAGTGAGTTCTTTACCACTAGCGCCATCTGGGAAGCCCAGCATCACTACTAGCGGTACCTAATTTTTGGTTTATTTACTTGGCTGCACTGGCTCTTCATTGTGGGACACGGGATCTTTGTGGTGGTGCGTGGACTTCTCTCTCTAGTGTCTTGCGGGCTCTAGAGCACGGGCTTCATAACTGCTGGCTGGGCTTATTAAGCCCGGCAACACGTGGGACCTAGATCCCTGACCAGGGACTGAACTCGGGTAACCTGCACTGGAGGGCGGATTCTTAACCCTGGACCACCAGGGAAGTCCAATACCTCAGTTTTAAATATGTTGAAACGGATGCTCAGAGAGGCCTGGTGACTTGCCCGGGTGCTACAGCTGGTGGACTCCAGAGATGGGGGCCGAGTTCCCTTGTCTAGTCTGCCTCCAAAGTCAGAATTGGTGGTGGTGGTCTCTTGTTTTGTGAAGCTATCAGTATTGAGTTATAGTTTTGTGTATAAATAATTAAAGAGCCCTTGGTGCTGGGTGCACCGGTGCTTTCAGAGACGGCAGAGCCCCAGGTGTGGGCTGGCAGGAGAGACCACTGTTCACAGATGTTTATTCCCTTGATTCTTTGCCTCCTCTTTACTCCTCGTCCTCCACTCACCCCCGCACCCACCTGTGACGTTGAGCTTGGCCATGTGAATTGCTTTGGTAGGTGGAACTTGGAGGGAAGTGCCAGCATGCCAGCTGGAGCCCAGCCCCTGCTGGGCATCACTTGTTCCTGCCCCTCCAGAGCTTCTATCGTCTGCTGGGGGATCATGACCCTGGGCTCTGCCTCTCTAGCCGGAGACTCGACTCATGGAGCAGTCTGAACTTGACCCCAGTGCAAAATAGAGCTGCCCAGTCACACCTCGATTTTTACTGGTGAGAAATAAATGCTTATTGCCTTGTTCCTCTGAGATGTGGGGCTTGTTTGTTACACAGAAAACCTGACAGATACAGCTGGGAAGTAAATGCTTTGCAGGTTGGAGCTGGGCAGGGTGTTAAGGCTCCAGAGGAGTTAATAGAATTATTTGTTGCAAGCTTGGGAACTCCTGACCTGGAAGTAGTGCCTGCCTTTCGGCCCTCCTGGTTATCTTCATGCTCTGAGTTCCCCCCGAGGGAGTCCTCCTGCCTTCCTGTTGGTTGGTGCTGCCTGGGGAGTGATATCGGGCACACCCTGCCCCTGGGCTGAGGGTTCAGGGCCTGCGGTCACATCCTGACCCCCTGGAGACCCTGCTCTTCTCCAGATCGTTTCTGCCCTCCGGTCTCCTTGTGAAGGGTGCTGAGATAAAGGATGTGTGAGCAGAAGGTCTCTTTGTGGCTTCACCCATTGAGTGAACATTTACTGAGCACCTGCCCTGCTCAAGCTCTTGATAAGGGGCCTGAAGATGCAAGGCGGTCTTTGTCCTTGCAGCTCTGAGAGTCTCACGGGGGTTTGTTCAGACCCCATTCCAGGCAGGAGGTGCTGCGTGTGAAAGACAGAAGCCAAGACACCCCCAGCCCTCGGAGGAGGGGGGACCCCCTTCAGCTGGCAGCGGTGGGGCCGCTTCATGCACACGGTGCTGTTCAAACTCGAGGAATACTTCCCTCATGTGTTCTTGATCCAAAAAGTGTTCATTTACCATCTACTAAGTGCCAAGCAGAGTGACGGTGAACATGCGGCTCTTTGTGGCTGCAGGGCCTGTGGCTGCAGAGATGGAAGAGGCAGGATCTTCAGAAAATGGGAGCTGAGTAAGAAAGGAAGCTTTCTTATTGCAGTGTGGTTGGTTTGCAGTGTTGTGTTAGCGACTGCGATGCAGCAAAGTGACTCGGTTATACACACGCACACATTCTTTTTGTGTTCTTTTCCATGATGGTTTATCAGCAGATATTGAATATAGTTCCCCGTGCCGCACAGTAGGATCTTGCTTATCTGCTCTATACACGCTAGTCTGCATCTGCTAGCCCAGACTCCCAGTCCATCCCCCACCCACCCCCACCCCCTCGGCAACCGCAGGTCTGTCCGCTACGGCTGTGAGTCTATTTCTCCTTCGTAGATAGGTTCGTGTGTGCCGTATTTTAGATTCCACAATAAGTGATATCATATGGTATTTGAGAAAAGAATATTTTAAAATAAGATTTGGGGAACACTGGAGATCAAAAAATGGTCTGATCTGAGTGACGCGTCATTGCAAATTAAGAAAATCTCGGAGTGGTTTGTCCTTTTCACCTCTTTGCAGCCGGTAAGAATGGTAGTGAAAAGGTACAGAGAGCCTATCACGTACGGAGAACTGTGTGAGTCAGTTTAATTTCACCGAGACCCTCGACTGGGAGGAGAACTCGGAACGATTCTGTTCACTCTGATGAGATGTCAGTGAACTCTGTGTCAATCTCTGATCACGTTAACCTGCCAGATGGGACGCACGCTGGATAATGAAGGCCACACGGGGTTAGAAACGCACCCGTTTAGAGAAGAGCATCAGGGTTTGGAAAATTCTAAGTTACATGAAAGATCTGGGCATGTAAAGTAACGATGTCCAGAGTGAAGCTTTCACGGTATCCCTGCACCGTGATCAGAGCCTGCCTTACTCACCTTGAAGGCACACTGGTCTCTGTCCTGGCCAAGAATCAGTCGACCAGCCCCCCAGAACCTGCAGCCTTGGCTAGACTGAGATACGCTTTCCCTACTTCCTTTGGGTCCTGAACCTCAGAAGGTAGAGAAATAAGTCATCTTATAAGATTATTATAATACTGACAAGATTTACATTACATATAAAGAAGTCAGTTAAGTCCGTACCTTTATGTTAGACTGGGGACTGAGCGAGTGCAGTAATAACCTGTATAATCATCTTATTTGTGAAAGCTTTTCTGCAGTTTATGTTCTTGAAGGCTTCAAAATGGTCTGTCATGTTTTATTTGTAGATATGGTTTAAATTATTTAAGGGAATTGAATTAATTTCACTTGTAAACATTGCTTAAGAATAATTATTATCTAAGTTTTGTTTCTGAAGTATGTTGAGAATTACATTTTAAGGAGTATGAATGCCCTTCTAGCCATAAAACCACTACAGACATTAAACATCCTAGGGCACAAAGGTTTTCTCCTATATCGTGATGATAGATTATATTAAATTTCCTAATATTGAACCATTCATTCATTTGTTAATTCAACCAGTTACAAAGAATGTGTCCTATATAGACAAGATTCTTGTTATCAAGGGGCTTGATGTTCAGACACTGGTTCCCAAAGTGTAGTTACTAGAGCAGTGGCATCAGTATTACCTGGAAACTCATTAGAAATGCATATTTTTGGAACACCGCCCCTGACCTGCCCACAGACCCCTTGAATCATAAACTCTGGCTGAACCCAGCTTCCTGTGGTTTAACCAGCCTCTCAGCAGATTCAGAGACTCACTCAAGGGTGAGGACCACTGCTTTAGGTTTTCTCTTTCTTCTTGGGTCAATTTTATATTTCATGTTTACCTAGAAATTGCCCATTAAATCTATGTTCTCAAATATATTATCTTAGAATTGTGAATGTATTTATTAAGATTTTTTTAGAAGTCTGTTTCTGCAGGTGTTCTCTGTAGACTACATGTTAAACTGTCTTTCCACACATTTCCAGCTGATTTTTGGACACTTTGAAGCAGATTGTCCCCGGGAATCCTTGTTTGGGTGACCCCACGCGGACGTGAATTCCTTTTTGTCAGGTACGTCAGTTTCATGCACACAGAGATGTGGAATGACCGCGACGGCCCCTCCCCCGATTCACATCAAAGTGGAACGCTGATGTGCTAGATTCGAAGAGCTGACTCATTGGAAGAGGCCCTGGTGTTGGGAAAGATTGAAGGCGGGAGGAGAAGGGGACGGCAGAGGATGAGAGGGTTGGATGGCATCACCGACTCAAAGGACACGAGTTTGAGTGAGCTCTGGGAGATGGTGAAGGACAGGGAGCCTGGTGTGCCGCAGTCCATGGGGTCGCAAAGGGTCAGAAATGACCTAGTGCCTGAACAACAGCAGCAGATGCGTTTATGCTGAACCAGGGACTCGGGCCAAGGCCTCAGCATGGCGCTTGGCACTTAGTAAGTGCTGGGTTAGAAGAAACCTGTTGACAAGACTTCACCAAAGGGCTGGGCATCTAAGGAAGGGTGAGAGTCCACAGTCCATACCCTTTCTTTGCTGCACGTCTTTACATGTGCAGGCTGCAGCAGCTTGAAATGTGGCGCCAAAACATAGGTCCAAGTCCTGACCCCGGTACCCGTGAGAGTGGCCTGCCTTAGAAGTAGAGTCTTTGCAGGTGTGATTAATTTAAGGTCTCCTAGGAGATCATCCTGGAGTTCGAGGGGGCCCTCAGTCCAGCGACTGGTGTCCTTGCAAGGAGAGGAGAGGACGTCCAGATGCACAGGGAGACGTGGGTGAGGATGCAGGTGAGACTGGACTGATGCTGCCACAGCCACGGGTTGTCAGGAGGGAGATCTGGACCAGATTGTCCGTCAGAGCCTTCAGGAGGAGCCAAGCCTGCCTGAGGCAGGACATAGACGGGCTCCAGGTTAGACGTTTACAACTGGCCTCCTGTTTATGTGGGGCAGGGAAAAGGTGGGCTTCAGGCTGGACACTTAAAACTAGCCTCCTGTTTGCATTTCCTTAGCTGGCAGACAGGTGGGCTCCAGCTTAGGCATTTGCAGTCAGCCTCCATGTGCTTTCTGAAATGAAAGGAACAACTTAAACGGGGTGCTCAGCCAGGCGTCGTCCCCTGTGGACACCTTGAGACTGTAGTCATGGCAGAGAGAGCGGGGCTGAGCCCTGTTTGAGTCGAGGGTCAGGTGGTTCATGTTCCATGTCCTTGGAGCGAAGGAGACCCTGCACGTGCGCAGAAAGGCTCCCTGGGGGTCAAAAGGCAGGGCATGCCAGGCCATAATAAGTCTTGCTTCTTTCTTCCCAGATGCCTTTGTGTTGAAATCTACCTTGGCTGAGGGGTGTGTGCACACCTGGGGGAGGGTCCTGAGACAGATTGGCCACGGGGTGGAAAACAAGGCAGCCGGCCAGAGGAAAGCTGCCCCCTTAAAAGTGACTTAAACTCCCCGAAGGCGGGACTCCGCATGAGTCTCTCCCTGAGTTCACCTATTAGCCTTTCCACGTGTACTCTACTTTTCCAATACGCGTTTTGCTTTATATTCTCACCAGAATTTTCTTGTCAGGGCAGCCAAGGACTGGGGATTTAGGCTGTGGCTGCTGGTCTTCGTGGTCTAGTGGTTAAGACTCCTGGTTTCCACTCAGGCAATTAGGGTTCGGTTCCCAGTCAGGGAACTAAGGTCTTGCTTCCAGCCCCTGCTCACTACTGCTGCTTACTGCGAGCGACGACTCACGGCTGCATGTGTCCGAAACCATGCCCAGAGGTGGAGTTCAGGCTCTGGCCTCCTGAACGCTGGGAGAATTAACTTCTGTTGCTTTTGGTCGCCGCCCCCACCACCCCCAGCGGTCGTTTGTTACGGCGGCCACGGGGACTCATGTAGAGGTGAGCTCACAGACCACACGAGCTCGAAGATTGCTCCTGGCCTGTCCCTCTGCAGGGAACCAGGCCTGCTTACCATGCTCCCCCGAAGCGTCTGGGCCTCCCGCTTCGTCTGCGTGGCACTGACAGTCGGAAGGCCTGGCGAGTGGATTCTCGGAGTCAGCTCTGGGGATTAGCTGGATGCTGTTCGCTTGCCCTTGAGATTCCACGATTTCTTTGTCTGTGTGTGATCTCGAGGTACCATCTCACAATGAGCATTTCCTGGAGTTATCATCATTCAAGATGAAAGGAAAGCGGAAAGCAGAGAATTCTGCGTCTGGGGGACCCTGACGATCATCCTACCAAGGGTAGCTTGTCTGGCCTGGATTCAGTGAATGTCAACAACCACGTTTGCTGCAGGAGGCTCCACCCTCAGCCATGCAGCATGGCCCCGCACATGCTTCCTGTGAACAAGGCATCTCAGCCTGCCGGGCCGTCCCTAAGGCAGCTGCCGTCAACAAGATGCGCCAGAATCACTGTCGCACGTTCTTCCTGTTCTCGGTGGATGCATACAGGGCTGAGCAGGTGCTACGTGAGGACCCCAGAAGGGCAGTTTCCTGGGGTTCCCACAGAAAAAAAACCAATCTGCTTTCTGCCGGGAATCCGGGACTCCAGGCTTCATGGGTGACAGTTGCTTTGCTCCGGGTCCCCCCGCCTTGTTGTCAATGGCTGGGGATTTGCAGACACTGTGACTCCAGGCTGTACATTTCCTTTCTTCTCTCTGCTATTAGCATAACCCAGGCCTGCCTCCTGCCTGGGCTCTTCCCCAAGGTGACTGTCACCAGGCACTGGAAGGGAGGGGCGGGGAGGGCGGTTGGAACACCCCCGCGTTCTCCCAGCTCTGTTCTGAGCAGGAAACTGCCTTTCCTTCCATGGAGGAAGCCTTCCTGCTTCCTCCAGGGTGGAGGGCTCCCTCCCGGGCTGTGCCCATACGGGCGGTGCCCTGCACCCTTCATGTCCAGCCAGGTGGGTGTTCACCCCTGCTCCTGGCTGGGCTCCTTGCACCTCCCAGGCCTCAGTCTCCAGGGCAGGAATCCAGGTTGGAGCTGCTTGCTCCTGCCTCTCTCAGCCCCCAAATTTTGAAATAAAAGATCTGGTGGTCTTGGGACTTCCCTGGTGGGCCAGTGGCTAATGCTCCCAATGCAACGCAGGGGGCACAGGTTTGATCCCTGATCCAGGAGCTAAGGTCCTGTGTGCTACATGGCACAGCATTAAAAACAAAAGTCTGGTGGTCTTGTCCTCTGGGCGACAGAGGAGGAGATGGTTGAATGGCATCATTGACTCAATGGACATTAGTTTGAGCAAGCTCCAGGAGATACTGAAGGACAGGGAAGCCTGGCGTGCTGCCGTTCATGGGATCGCAAAGAGTTGAACACGACTGAGCGACTAAACAGAAACAACTTGTGCTCTTGGGGGAGTCCGGCAACCCGCACATCGCCCACTCACTCGCCTTTACGAGCTGCTGGGACATAGATCTCAGATATCTGGGGAAAAGTATGGCTGCCTTTTGGGGACAGGGAGGAGAGATGGCCCGTTCCCTGGCTTCTCTCAGCTCTGAAGACAGAGTATCTGCAAGTGGAGAACATTGCAAGAAACCAACCCCCAAACCCAGCAAGCCTCGTAGTCAGCAATTTGTTGTTCTTTCACAAGGTTGGAAATTTCTCAACCAAACAATCGCAGTTTCGGCACAAGTTCCGGGCATGTGTAGACCCTCTGTGCCTCTGTATTTTCAGCGGAGGACGCTTTACAAGGATACTCCGGTGATCAGCTCTCTGAACGAGAAACAGCAAACCTGCTGCAGAGCCAGCCAGAAGGAAGGAGCTGATAATGAGATACTTACCCAAATTGTTCAGCTCCCGCCCGGGGGAGTCAGAAACTTTGAGTGCAGATTGAAGGACATTGGAATAGCGGGAACGGGAGAATCACAGCCCCTGGCATTCTGAGTTTAGCTGATGCTCCGTGTTGCAGCTTTGTGGGATTTCTCTTCTGATATTTGCTGTACTTAATGCTGTTCATGAAAGGCTGTTTAAATTGGAAATTGGAGAAGAAAATGGCAGCCCACTCCAATACTCTTGCCTGAAAAATTCCAGTGGACAGAGGGCAGTCTATGGGGTCACAAGGAGTCAGACACGACTGAGCGACTGAGCACAGGTTGGAAATGGGTTTTATCCTAAGATACCTATTTTTGTAAGAATCCATTTCTAACTTATTCCCAGTGAAATACGGTTTCCTCCTGAACTGGGTGGGGGGGGTCTGCTGTCACCTCTCTGCTCTTGTTCGTCGGGTTGGCCGGGAGGCTCTGTGCACCAGTGAGCTGTGACTCTCCCGTTCCCGCCCTTCCCGGGTCCTTCAACCTGCACTCAAAGTTTCCGACTCCCCCCGGGCAGGAGCTGAGCGATTGGGTAAGTATCTCATTATCAGCGCCTTCCTTCTGGCGGGCTCTGTGGCAGATTTGTTGTTTCTCGTGCCAGCCTCCGAAGCTCTATTTCCTGTCACATAGGACATCTCACTGGCAAGTTTAACATCCCGACGAGCCTCCTAATGCCCTGAAACCCCGAGTCCTCTCCTTCTCGAGACACCATGGCTTCGGCAGAGATCTCCGGAGAAATTGAACACAGGCAGATGAGTTGTTCTACAGATGCTTTAAGCTTTCCCCCTAATGCAATGTGTTAGGTTTGTTATGATTTCTGTCTCATGGCATTCAGCTTCTTGTCAAAATGTGATAAACAACAGAATGAAGGGGTTTTTTTTTTATTAGCTGTTCATCGCTCAGTGGACTGTTTCATTCTCTTGCAGCCTCTCTTAAGTCTCCCTGTGGTTACTGAGGTGAAACGTGACAACCGGAGAGCCCTTTGGTGGCTGATGTACACAACTGAGCCAAAGCAGAGGTGCGCGTGCTCCTGAATTACCCCCTGGACTCCATCAGGGAGCGCTTCGCCTGATGGCTCAGTGCTTCAGGTACCTGCTATCCTGACTGCATCTGTCTGCTTTCCCAGCTGATCCCAAGTTCAACATCACGCCTCTTAATCTATCCCCATTCGCCGCTGTTGTCCAGATGTTGTTGGAGGGACTATCAGCTCTCTGTGTTCTTAATTAAAACCTTTTGCTGTTATTTTCTTTGGCTGTGCGGGGCCTATTTTAGTCGCCGTGCAGGCTCAGTGGTTGTGGCATGCTGGGTCTTTAGTTGTGGCCTGCAGACTCCTAGTGGCCACACGTGAAATCTAATTCTCTGACCGGGGATTGCACCCAGGCCCCCTGCTTAGTCTTAGCCACTGGCCCACCAGGGAAGTCCCACTCTCAGCTCGTTTTATTCTCCAGTCCTGAGCTACCATCTTGTTCTGTTTCTGCATTTCAGATTTATTTGACATCGCTGCCTTAGCTGTTTTTCATTGTATTTTTAAAACCAAATTATTTACATATTAAATTATTCACATTGACTTGAAACAGCTATGAAATACTTTTGTAGCCAAAAATAACGTTATCAAGATTTTTCAGGTCTGCTTTGTGAGTTTGTATTTTGATCTCTCCCAACGCTGGTAAAATGCCTATATGTTTATCCTCTGCAGAACTGAGAGTTGAGTGAATGCCGGTGAATCTGTGCTGAGATCGCCTTGAATCTATTCTGATCCAATTGCTGGGAACATTTAACAAAGTTAGTTCAAAAATAATATCCTCGTTTTTGCCCTCTTCTCTATACTGTGTCCATTTTTATCAGGAATTTCTAGATGTAATTTTTTTGACACTTGGATATCCTTCTTCCCCTGGAAATTGGTGTTGACATTTTTCTATAAAGACTTTGAACTCTGATGCTCTTTCTATGAAACTCAATTGAAGTCTTCAGAAAACTCATTCATTTTTCTTTTGGCTTATAGGATGGAGACTCAGTGGTGAACTTACCATTGTCTCCATGGAAAGCAGACATTTGAGAAGTCAGGGTTGGAAGATTCTTAATGCAGTCTTTGCTGGACCTCAGTAAGGAGAGGACTTCTTATTCCCGGATCTACGACTTTGAAGTGGCTTCTTAAATACACTCATGTAGTGTTAATGAGGACAATTTGCAGATGCTGTAACAGCGTGAGAGATTCTGGCCACTTGCCTTAGAGAGATGCTTTTACAAGGATATTGTTACCAGGGGTGCTTGGGAGGAGGTCATGTTAATGCAGAGATCATTTTAAAATAGAGATTGCCACAGTGTGTGGAAGGTACTTAATGAAGGGCTTTGTCCTGAAACTTGCACAGTGATTCCCGGGGCTTTCAGGTAAACCTTGTCTCTGCTGCCTTGTCTTAACAGAATGCATGATTTCTGAGGAAGGAGAGTCCCCTGGGTACAGCTGGAGTGTGGACAGATGGATGCTCCCCAATTACTGTCTTAATGTTGGTTTCAGGAGAGGTGCCTGTCACCCTGCAGCCCCAGAGTGGGTTAAATTGTGTCTCCGCAGAAGATGCTTTGGGGGCTGGACTCAAGTTGAGGCGGTGAGAACTCCGGGGAGCAGGTGCTGGCTGGGTCCTCACTGCCTGTCCCGGCCTCCCACTCTGGACCCTGTGGGCCCTGTATCATGGTCCGCCAGGTGGGCTGCCCTCATCTGCAAAGTGTGCAATGCCGGCCACCAGGCGTGGGCAGAAACACGGAACTTCTGTCAAAACTCACCTTCAATCTGAAGAAATCACATTGTTTGTTGGTTCGTCACGTCCATTTGATGAAGATGAAGATGACGGTACAAACATCATGTACATTTCCGGCTTTCCAGATGGCGCTAGTGGTAAGGAATCCACCTGCAATGCAGGAGACAAAAGAGATGTAGATTCGATCCCTGGCTCAGGAAGATCCCCTGGAGGAGGAAATGGCAACCCCTCCAGTATTCTTGCCTGGAGAATCCCATGGATGGAGGAGCCTGAAGGGCCACAGTCCATGGGGTCGCAGAGAGTCAGACATGACTGAGTGACCAAGCACATGTACATTTCATTAGTGGGGGTCCTGGTAGACAGGGGCAGACTCAGCGTCGGGGTGACCTGACTGGGGAGTCTTGAGCAGAGGCCATGCTGGGTGATTTGTCCCCTCAGGAGCTGTGACCATGGGCCCACCCTCTCGGTCCTGTAGGGACTGGACACTGGGATCCCTGGCCGACTCTGGGGAGAGGGAGGAGCTGGGGGCCAGTAGTTATTCCTCGGGCCCCTTCCCTTCCTTCTCTGAGGTTACATCGGTGGCTTATCCCCACTTGAGGGCCCTGATTCTCTCCAGGCTGCCTCTTGTGCTGGACTCTGCCCTCTGGGCTCAGGGTCTCCTTCCCCTCTTCCCTTTGGACCTAGAGGTGGTGACCACGTCTCAGCAGCCAGCCCCGAGCCACAGTGATGTCCCAGGGCTTCTGCTACACTCTGCCCACCTCATCCCTGTGGGTTAGCACCTCTACTAAGTGACAGTGAAGTGAAGGTGCTCAGTCGTGTCTGACCCTTTGCGACCCCATGGACTGTAGCCCACCAGGCTTCTCAGTCCATGGGGTTTTCCAGGCAAGAGTACTGGAGTGGGTGCCATTTCCTTCTCCAGGGGATCTTCCCGACCCAGGGATCGAACCCAGGTGTCCCGCATTGTAGGCAGACGCTTTCCCCTGTGAGCCACCAGGGAAGCCCTCCTGCCTCATTGTGCTAATTGTGTGAGCTGTATGCTTCTTGTCAGGACCCTGAGACAGAGGGACCCTCAAGATCATGTGGTCAGGGTGTGGGGGATACCCCAGGGCTGTACAGAGAGGAGCAGGTCAGGTGGAGAATGCTCCAGCCCCTGGTACCCCCGGGGAGGGGCTGGCCTTCCTCTCTCTCCTGTCTAGCATCTTCCA
Organism: Bos indicus; assembly: GCF_029378745.1. NCBI lineage: Eukaryota > Metazoa > Chordata > Mammalia > Artiodactyla > Bovidae > Bos > Bos indicus. The sequence goes on from NC_091785.1 coordinate 49,016,854, forward strand.
GGCTCCCTGAGGGCCGAATCCAGTGGGAGTCAGAATGTGAGGGGCTGTTGATATTGGCCATGCTGGACAGCATTCTGGGTACAGAGCCTGGAGAGGGGTGGATGCAGGTCTGGCACACGCAGTAAGTGCACCCAGCATATTATGCATTCATTTGGTCACTGGTGTATATAATAAAGAAATAGCCATGCATGTATTAGGATGCTCATTTCTCTTTTTGAAGATGTGAGTGGACCATTCAAACATTTCGGGAGCCACAGATTTGGAAGATGACTTACACATACTTAGATCTCAGGGTGGTGTGTTGATGATTTATGAGTAGCTGAGAGTTGTTTGGTGAAGATGTTTGACGGCACAGAGCGGATGCTGTGGGATGAGATGCAGAGCGGCAGAAGGAGAGCCCCTAGTGTCCTTCAGCAGCCGGCACTGCTGAGCCTGTGATGTGTGCCCTAGAGGGGCTTGGCTGGGACAATCCAAGTGGGGGACAGACGGGGGCGTGGAGCCAGTGGGTGGCACTGGGGGCAGGGAGAAGTGGGTGCATTCTTGATTCATTCTGATGGTGCAACCTGCAGATTTTGCTGCTGGATGGGTGTGATGTGTGAGGGATGAGGGGAGTCAGGAGGGACTCTGAGGCGTGTCCTGGCCCCAGTGGAGCTGCCACTGATGGCAAGCAGGGGTCTGCAGGGACGGCCGGGGTGAAAGCAGAGCTCAGGTTTGGGATGCGTCAGAACATGGCGTACACTCCTGAGGTTCTGTGGCTGCAGCAGCGCCTGCCCTCCTGGCGTCCACACCCTCTGATGGGGGACTGTGTGGCTCTTTCCGTAAAGAGGCAGAGGCTGTCTCCCCAGCCCTCCAGTCTGGCTGGTTCTGAGCCTTGCTTTTGTCGACAGAATGCAGAAAGGATGCTGTGTGGCCTCTGAGCCTTCCCGAAGCATCCAAGCTTCTGCTTTCTCGATGGCCATGAAGAGCCCAGTGTAGCCCATGCCGGGGGCGGGGGCAGTCAGAGACCGTGTGGAGTGGAGGGGAGCTGGCCTCTTGGGGCCCCATCAGCCAGCACCCAGTGCCCACATTTTGAGCTGGGCCATCTTAGGGTTTCCAGTCCTCTTCTGGCTGCTGGAGGTCAGCCTCTGTGGAAGTGACCCCAGCAAGGGGTCCTCAGGGACCTGCCTGGTCTGTCCAGACACCCAGCGCCCTCCCCGCCCAGTCCTTTCATGCCTGCTCTTCTGCCTCATGTTGCCCTACACACACTTGCTCAATGTGCCACGTGTCCCTCCTTCCTCTTATGCTTGTTACACGTGGGCTCCCGAGGCGGCCGATTCTGTTGCTGGTCGGGGTGCTGAGCCCCCAGAGCTGGGACCAGAGCCTCACAGTCTGAACTCTGCAGCCCTGAGCTGAGGGGGTGGATGAGTGGAGGGTGAATGAATGAAGCGGGGAGCGTGTCAGCGGACCAGCAAGCTCCTTGGGTGCAGAGGAGCCAGCAGAGGCTCAGGCTCAGGGACACCCCCGACACACATGCAGCCCCACATCTACCCGCTGCTTCTCGCCGTCATCACTTGACACTTGCTCCCAGCTTAAGGTTATGTCTTCTCGGTGCTTGGCACTTAGTAGGCACTTGATACGTAGTCACAGAATGAAGAAATAAAGGAAAGGCCCACTTATAAACTCAGTGGCCAAAAGGACTTCTCTTTGTGCGAATTGCTGATCCAAATCTGCCATTTCTCACATCCGTTCCGGAAAACAAACAAAAAACAAAACCAAATGTCCACTAGCAAAAGCACTTAGAGCAATTTTATCCCACAGGAAAGTGAGCCACTTAAGGGAAAGCTTTGCACTGACACCTCTCAAGATTGTAAAAGTTAAAGTTTAAATTTTTTGCTAAATTGTCTGCAGTTTAATTATGCTGCCTCTCTTTGGCAGGAAATGCTTTAGTCAGGGGCAATTTAACTTTTATCAATACATTCTCTATTGATTCTGGAGCAGCAATTCCAGACAGACAGTGTGATTATCAGAGACCCATCTTTGCAGGGAGGAAGCCAGGCTCCCGATCACACAGGTAGAAATTCAGATTCAGAGGCAAGATGGAGAACTGGAAGAGGGGACCGTGGAGTGCCCAGAGCCACCAGTCTGGGGAGGGTGGTCTCTGCCAGGGACTGACGTGGTTGGAGGGTAGTTTGTGGCCCCTGTCAAGCAAGCCTCCCCAGAATCACCGAGGCTCTTTCCACCACGAGGGACCAGCTCTCTCTGAGAGGGCAGTGTGAGTGTGTCTGTGCGGCCAGGGCGTGTGCAGCTGGTTTACCCTGGTTGCAGCAGTCAGGATAGGTGAGGTGATGCTGCAGAAACAAACGGCCTTGATTCTCGGTGTCCAAGCAACACATGTGCCCTTATTATCGTCCGTGTTTATCTTACACAGCCCAGGGCTCTTTGCTGGGTAGACACTCGGGGATCCAGGGTGAGCGGGCTCCCCTGGCCTCGGACACTGTAGTCTCAACACAGACCTCAGGGGTCATCCTGACGAACATGGCAAGTCCTGCGCCAGCTCTTACGTTTTCTGTCCAGAATTGGTTCTGTTGACTGGAAGTAAAACGCACCATGTGAGAGCTGTGAGTTAAGCTTTATTTGGGGCAAGATGAAGGCTATGGCCCTGGAGACAGCACCTTGGCTGGCTCCGAGAGACTGCTCCAAAGAGCAGTGGGGAGGTTGGTCTATGTGTGATTTTGGTGGCAGGGCAGTTCATGCAATCAAGCACTTGTTCCTGCAGAAGGCTTTGCTAGTCTTGTGAGGGTCGCTGCTCGTCACGAGAAGCAGATATCATCACGAAGGAGTTCAGTGTTTTTCTAGATTTGAGGAGATGCAAAAACTGGACTCATAAAATCTTCTTCTGAAAATAGCTCACTATCTAAAGAACTGCCCACCAGTTTCTCCAGAGCATGGGGGGCTTCTGTACTCCACCCTGAGCTCCTTTCAGGGGGTGTTGATGGCCAGCAGCTGCAGTGGCTCGAGATTTGATCCTGGTAGAAGCAGACGCCAAGTGCCAGCCTGTAGTGACTGTCCCCTCTCTCATCATGACTGAAGCCAGTCGTGACCTGTCTGAGCTCTTGGTCAGGTCGAGGGAGGCTCCTAGGCGGAAGTGAAGGGAACTGGAGATCTTGGTGAGCGTGGCTGGACATGGGCCTGGTGTGGTTGTGGGATGCCTGGCTGGGGCCCAGGGTCCCTCTGGGTCAGGGAAGCCAGGAACTTAGCTAAGCAGGGGGTGGATCCACGTGCTGGCGGGCGGCGGGAGGGGGGCGCAGCAGGGCAGGGTGACAGGGCGGTGTCAGGCTTCCGAACAGTGGAGTGGCCTGTGTGTCAGCTCAGACCCCAGGGTGGAGGCCCAGCGCTTTCAGGATTGACCGTCTTTCTCCCTCCATCCACTCGGCCCCCCTCCATCCAAGCACAGGTGTCCGTGTGCTGCTCACGGAGCCCCAGGAGCAGGTGAAACCTTCTGGAAGGTGTCATGGATCACAGCAGGGCTTGGGAACTCCCTGGCCAGCCCAGAGACACAGGGAGGAGGTGCTGGACAGGACTTTGCAGGGGCCATGGCTCCCGCTGGACCCCAGGACCCCGGTGCTGACCAGTGGTGGGATTCAAGCTCCCAGAGAGAGAGTTCCTTCTGCAGGTCAGCATCCCCGTGACCCCAGGACTCTGCTCAGCTGTCCTGGCTTAGTTCACGGGGGAACTCCGCTTTGGAGCTGGGGGGACAGGTATGTGGGCTCTGGATGCCCCGGAGGCCCCTGTGATGGCCCTAGAGAGGGAAGGGTGGGGTTTCCTGGTTCCCTTTGAACTTAATCGTGGAAGGAGTAAGCCCTGGTGACAGAGGCACCCCTGCCTGGTGCCCCTGCTCTGGGGGACCCTGCACAGCAGCACAGTAAGCCTGGCTCAGACTCTGGGGCCAGGATGCTCTCTTGCCAAGGAGGACTGTGTAAACCAGTACCTGTGCACCTCGGCCTGGGGGAGCTCGAGGCCAAGTGAGAAGCGTGGCTTCAGTTACCATCTTTCTCCAGGGTTTTGTCTTCTGTCCTAGTGTGTGGCTCCCTGGGCCTGTTTTTAAGAATCATTGTTGCATTTTAATGGCATGGATTATTGTTAAGAGGTCCACATACTTTGTAAAGCATGATGACATGTAACTGCAATGGAAAAGACTGTGAGGAAAGAGGGTGGTGAGGAAGGGCAGCCTTGGGGGGAAGGTAGATGAGTCCGTCCACTTTAACAGGACCGCCTGGTGTCTGCTGCCTCTCTGGAGGTGCGTCTGGTGTCTGCTGCCTCTCTAGAGGTGTGATGGGATTCCCCAGCTTGTCTCTCCTCGCGTTGCTGGGGTCGCAGGCCCTCGGGGAGCGCCCGGGCCTCCGTTAGTGTTGCATCCCAGGCGGCAGGCGTCTTTTAGTCTGGGTCCAGGGGTGGAGCTGCCTGGAGGTTCCTCTCTGGCTGCTGCGGTGCGTAGAGGCCTCACCTGCCCAGGCGAGGGGAGGTGGTCAGCCTTGACCTGGTGAGCCCTTCTTGGCCATCAGGGGCTGTGCGCTGGGATCACCCACGGAGCTTCTGAAGCGTTCCGTGCCTGGGCCTGCCCCGGACCCAGTCAATTAATGAGCGATTCCGACGCTAGCCAGGAGCACCACCAGGGGATTCCAATGCTGGAGGAGAACCACCAGGCCAGCCGAGCTGGAGGGTGATGGGTCTGCCTCTCCTCCCCACCGTGGGGTGTTTGGAGCGTGCCAATGCTGGGTGTGCAGTCATCCTGAGGACTTCATGTCTCTGAGGACCCCAGGATCTCCCGTCCCTTGGGGAAAAGCCTCATTTTGTCCAGGGGACCTGGCGGGGCTGTGTGGTCTCCGGTGGCCTCGGCCTGCAGTGACCTGAAGCAGGACCTCAGTGCCCCGACCGGAGAGTGAAGCCAGGCTGCGGCAGTGAGAGCGCTGAATCCCAGCCTCCAGACCACCTGTGACGAGGCCCTGACCCGTCAGCTTTGTAGAAATGAATCTGCACAAAGAAATGGGAAGGAGACAAGTAAAGTGAAGAGGCGCGCACGGGCGGACTCAGAGGCTCAGCCTCGCGTTGTTTGAATCACTCCCAATGGGGCATTTCTTCCGGTGTCCCCTGGCCAGTTGCCTCGCTTTGCCTGCTTCTGAGTCGGTATTTGGTATGTCTCAGGGTCTTCCCGTGTGCACACACATCTCCTAGCCAGGATGGGTTCCACTGCAGAGGCCTGTGGGTGGGTTGACCTCACCTGCTGTGGGGGTGGTCCCCCCTCCCTTTGTGACTCCACGTGGTGTTTCTATGCATGTGTAGTGGGACAGGTCTCCTTGGCCTTAAGACTGAGGAAGATGTGGTCTCTTTATCTCGCATCTGGGCAGATTCAGCTCCTCTCTGCTCCTGCTGTTCCTTTGTCTTGGCATAGCTGCCCACAGGGGACAGACGCAGCTGCTCAGCCTGAGTCCAGCTATCTCCTGCCTTACCCTGCTTCCCCAGGCTTTCCAGAGAGGTGCATGGGTCTGTGCCATCTGGGGGTGGTGGGTGCCACTCTGATCCCTTCTGAGGTTGGCAGGGTATCTGCCTCTGTGCCACAGCCCTCCAGTCCTTGCACAAATCTTGGTCTAGGTCAGTTGAGGCCTCCATGACCAGCAGTCTGACTTCTACATTCAAGACGCTGCATCACAACCAATGACCTGGTGGTGGACGCGTTTCAGAGAGTCAGTCTGATGACCCAGTGGACTCTTCGCTGAGTGATATTGCTGGTGGGGCTCCAGGGTCTTCAAAAGCAGTGACTCGAAGGCTTTGTTAGGACAGGCTATTGTTTTCTTAAATGAATGCAGAGCTGCTAAAAGCTGGCTTACATTGGTGGGGTGGGTAGGTGGGGAGCTGTGACCGGGCCCCTCTTATTGGAGGCTCTTTGCTCTGCAGTCATCCTGAGACTCCTGTTCCAGGGCAGAGCATGGAGCCAACCCAGATGCCCGCCGGAACTGCCCGCCTTTGACGTGGGCCTTGAATGTTATGGCTTGAAGAACAAAAAAGAATGGAAACAAAACCCCTAGGAAAGCAAATAAGAAGGTCTTAGGAACTTCCCTGAAATGCAAACAGCGAGGTCGGATTCCCCCAGGAACTAATTAAGGAGGCCTGTTTAAGTGCAAGGCAGGGTTCTGACGATCTTCCCCAGACTGGCCTAGGGCTGCCGACTGGCCTTCCAAATGGCTTTGTCTCCCTTTCTGACTAATTGCTGTTTAAGCTAAGTGTTGTCAGATAAACGCTTTCTTATTCAAATAGCCAGCCAGCTCCCAGAGCTCCAGAGGCCCGCTCACCTTGGGCTTGGGAGCTGCTTGGGTTTCATTTTCCCATCTCTGCTCGGGCAATTTAACAACTGCTGCTTGAGAGATGCTAAATTAATTAAAGAGGTAATGGTGATGCGGAACAGGGCTGAACACGGAAAATCAACTCTTAATTGAAAAATGAAATGCGTCGTCCCAGCATCAGAGGTTAGATGTGGAGTGCTGATCTTTCATTGGCATAGGTGTGGCGCTGAAGATGTCAGCTAGCCCGCAGAACCTGTGGCAGCCCTGGAGAGTGGGGGGACCAGTGAGCAGAGCACCCTCCTCCCTAGACGCTGAGCAGCCTCTAGAACTGGGCTCCATGCGAGAGGCTGAAGGTCCCAGAACATGCCACCCCCCAAACAGGCCACTTTGGCATCAAGATTATTTTGAGCTGAAGGCAGTTGAGAAGCAGATACTGTGCTCCGTTATTTGCCTAAATAGTTCCAGAAAAACATCTACTTCTGCTTTATTGACTATGCCAAACCCTTTGACTGTGTGGATCACAACAAACTGTGGAAAATTCTTATAGAGATGGGAATACCAGACCACCTGACCTGCCTCCTGAGAAATCTATATGCAGGTCAAGAAGCAACAGTTAGAACTGGACATGGAACAGCAGACTGGTTCCAAATCAGGAAAGGAGTATGTCAAGGCTGTATATTGTCACCCTGCTTATTTAACTTATTTGCAGAGTACGTCATATGAAATGCTGGGCTGGATGAAGCACAAGTGGGAATCAAGATTGCTGGGAGAAATATCAATTACTTCAGATACTCAGATGTTACCACCCTATGGCAGAAAGCAAAGAAGAACAAAAGAGCCTCTTGATGAAAGTGAAAGAGAAGAGTGAAAAGCTGGCTTAAAATTCAGAATTAAGAAAACTAAGATCATGGCATCTGGTCCCATCACTTCATGGCAAATAGATGGGGAAACAATGGAAACAGTGACAGACTTTATTTTGGGGGCCTCCAAAATCACTGCAGATGGTGACTGCGGCCATGAAGTTAAAAGATGCTTGCTCCTTGGAAGAAAAGCTATAATCAACCTAGACAGCGTATTAAAAAGCAGAGATACTATTTTGCTAACAAAGGTCTGTCTAGTCAAAGCTATGGTTTTTCCAGTAGTCATGTATGGATGTGAGAGTCAGACTATAAAGAACGCTGAGCACCAAAGAACTGATGCTTTTGATCTGTGGTGTTGGAGAATCCCTTGGACTACAAGGAGATCCAACCTAAAGGAAATCAGTCCTGAATATTCATTGGAAGGACTGATGCTGAAGCTGAATCTCCAATACTTTGGCCACCTGATGGGAAGAACTGACTCATTGGAAAAGACCCTGATGCTGGGAAAGATTGAAGGCAGGAGGAAAAGGGGATGACAGAAGATGAGATGGTTGGATGGTGTTACTGACTTGACGGACATGAGTTTGGGCAAGCTCCAAGAGTTGGTGTTGGACAGGGAAGCCTGCCGTACTGCAGTCCACGGAGTCACAAAGAGTCGGACACGACTGAGCGATTGAACTGATTTGCCTAAAAACAGGACGTCAATTTGTAAAAGTGTCCTCTTTCTCTCTCCATGGAGGACCGAAGCTAATGACTGGAGAAAACTAGATCCTTATCAGCCCAGAGGCCTCTGCATAAGGTTGACTAAAAAATGCACGACTTAAGAGTTGTGGGCCAGGTTTTATTGGGGGCAAAACGAGGACTGCAGCCCAGGAGACAGCACTTCAGGGAGCTCCAAGAGACCGCTCCAAAGAGGCAGGTGGGAAGGACAGTACATATGTGACTGTGATGATGGGGGAGTTCATGCAATCAAGCACATTTACTTTTAGAAAGATTCTGCTAGAAACAAGAAACAATCGTTACCATGAAGGATTTTAGTGCTTTTCAGGTGTGAGAAGCTCCAAGAATTGGGCTCCTACATAAACTCCTGAGAATATCTAACTCCACGGCAGTCTGTCCTGCTAGAGGACCTCATTTCTGCTTTCCACCCACAGCTCCTTTCAGGGTGTTGGAGGTCAGCAGCTGCAGCAGCACCCGATTTAACCCTTATAGAGGTAGATGGCAAGCACCCACGGCAAGTGCCAATCTGAAGCTGACGCTAACAAGCCTTGCTCGCCGGGCTTGTCTCCCACTAGCTTCCCTGGGTTATATTTGCCTTCCCGCAGTTTCCCCTGGAGACTCAGGGTCCTCCTCCTTTGTCCTGCCACTTCTCCAAACGTTTGTTGCTCTTTTGTTAAGAGTTCCAAGCGCCCCTCTGAGTCACCTGGCACTGATGCCCCGTGTTTGAGAGATGCATGAGCAAGGAACTTCTGTTTGTCTTTTATTAATCTTTGGCCCATGAAATTTGCACAGCCCCAGCCAATGAAGTGGAGGTGGGTAGAAGAATATTCCCACCCTCCCACCCTGTGAAAGGTCAGAGAGCATAGAGCTGCTCTCTGCTCTGGAGGAATGCAGGAAACACCCCTTCCCCAGTGGGGAACTCAGGGTACATCTGTTTCAAGAAGGGAGACCCCTTCCAGGGCCAGAGAGTGGGCTCTTCTCTAACACTCAGAAATGAACTGTCCAAGGAGACACACAGCTGGCAAAGCAAGAGACTCTACTGGGAAGAGGTGCCGGGCCCGAGGAGAATCAGGGAGCCTGGGAGGACTGCTCTGCCATGAGGCTTGCGGTCACGGGATTTATGGTGATGGGGTGAGTTTCCAGGTTGCTTCTGGCAAGTCATCTTGTGTGGCCCATATTTGGTTTGATTCAGGGTCCTTCCCAGTGGCAGGTGTGTTGACTAAAAAAAAAAAAAAAAAAAAAAAAATAGGCACAAGCTAAAAGTTGAGGGTTGTTTTATTTGGCAGAAATTTTTAAGACTTCAAGCTGGGGAGGCAGCATCTCAAGGAGCCCTGGAAGAACTGCTCTGAGGAGGTGAGGAGGGGAGCCATGTTCTATAGAAGTTCTGTGACAAAAGGCAGGTGTCTGAACATCAGAAGATTACTGCTAATTAAAGAAAATCGGATATCGCGATTTAAGGAGTTTAGTGCTTTTCTATGAAAGGGAAGATGCCAGAGTCTGGGTCCCCTGACGTCACTCCTTTCATATGCACCTCAGCTGTCCAGGGCCAGTCTCCTGTGTTTTCACATCCTCAGTTCTTCAGGGCTCACCACGGGGAGTGGCTGCAGTCTGATGGCTACCAGATTGCAGGTGTTCTTCCCGAGTTTCTGCAGGGCTCACTGGCTCACTGCTGCTGTGGCTGTGCTTGCTGATGATTGTGACATCCTTTGTCTACTGATACAGCAGAAAATATTCCACTTCTCACGCACATCGCTCAGCCAAGAGGGATCCAGTGTGAAGCCCTCTAGGGGGCTGTTAGGACGTACCATGGGCTGGTGTATCCCCCATCTCTTGTGTGTGCTCAGTCGAGTCTGACTCTTGTGACTCCAAGGACTGTAGCCCAACAGGCTCTTCTGTCTGTGGAATTTTCCAGGCAAGAATACTGGAGTGGGCTGCTATTACCTACCCAGGGGGTTTTCCCAACCCAGGGATCTAACCCTCATCTCCTGGGTTTCCTGCATTGGCAGGTGGTTTTTTTTCCCCCACTGAGCCATCAGGGAAGCCCTCCTTCTCTTGGCCCCTCCTGAATTCTCCCAGTTAGTTTTCTGAGGCAGCGTGGCGTTCCTTATCAGGACCTCAGGCTGTGAGACAACTCAGGCACATGGGCCTGGCCGAGGTGGATGCATTCCATCAACAGTTCCCTAACACATCTGCCTTAGGCAGGGGCTCAAAGCTGACAGAAGGGTCTGGGTACCTTCCCCTGTGTGGGTGCCCTGGCTGTCAGGAAAGAAGGCACAGTTTGGTTGACCTTTGAACCAGTGTACAGTTTGGGGTGGGGGGTCACAGGATTTTCAGGCCTCTAGGTCCACCTCTCCTCTTTTCAGATGAGCAGACTGAGAATCAGAGGAAAGTGACTGTGGGTCCTGGTTGGTGGTCAGCAGTGGAGGCCAGGGTGTACCTGGGCACTGCCGTCCCCTTCTGCTCTCTGCTCTCCCTGCAAGATCAGCATCCTGGGGGCCAGGGGGGCAGGTCCGCATCATCCACAAATGACTCTGGGCTCTGAAGTCGTGAGGCCCAGTTGTGGGGTGCCTAGGTGTGGGGTGGCAACTTCTCTCCAGATGTGTTTTTCCAAGGTTGTTCAGGAGGAAAGAGAGACAGGTGTGGCTGGCCAGGGGTGAGATAGCCTCGGGCTGTGCTGTTCCCCCTAAGTGCAGGGTCCAGAGCGCTTGTCTGCTGGACCCTCTGTCCACCAAGGTGGCCCCCAGGATGGCTAAGCACATGTCCAGAGCAGGCGAAGGGACCCTGGAGCTCCAAGACTGGCCTCTGCAGGGGTGCAGAAGGAGGGGGGGAGTGTGTGACTAGGCGCCAGGGCAGCCTGAGTGTTTGCAAAGACAAGGAGGGTTATGGAGGCTCCAGAACAGAGCAGGCTCGCTCAGCCAGCTGGTCACCATCCGGACATCCCAGGCTACAGTCTGCTCAAGAGCACCACCTTCTTCTAAGGCCTGTGGGAACCTTTCCTGAAATGAATAGGGGGGATCCTGGGCTTTCCACCTTGTTTGCTGTGGATACGGAGCAGAAAACAGCTGCATCTGAACAGATCTGAGGACAAAGAATGTCGCTGCCAGATCAGAAAGACTTCCCAGGTGGCTCGGTGGTAAAGAACCCGCCTGCCAATGCAGGAGACACAAGAGACCTGGGTTGGATTCCTGGGTCGAAAGATCCCCTGGAGGAGGGCATGGCAACCCACTCCAGTATTCTTGCCTGGGAAGTGGACAGAGGAGCCTGGCGGGCTACAGTCCATGGGGTCACAAAGAGTCGGACACGACTGAGCATATGAGCTTTATGAGTAAGCAAAGGACGTTGCAGCCATCAACCCTTGGCCCCAGCAGCTGCCCTGAGTGTGCCCTGGAGAGGAGTCAGGACGGAGAAAAGCAGGACCCTGGCCCCAGGTAGCTGAGGGGCACATCAAAAGGAGCAATTTCAGTGAGCCCAGACTCGTGCACCTTCCCGTACACAGGAAAGCACTAAATTCACTGCCTTGAGATGTCTGGGTTTTCTTTAATTAACAGGGATCTTTTGATGTTCTGACCACCTGGGCTTTGCTGCAAACCCCCGTCTCTCCTGGCTCCCCACCCCCGACCTCTACCAAGCGGTCCCTCCAAGGGCGCTGGGAGGCTGCCTCCAGGCGTGCATCCTTAGCACGTCTGCCGGGTGAAACGTGATTCTCAAATTGTAGGTTGTGCACTGTTTTCCAGTCGACAACACCCACACTCGGTGTGGGAGTCGCTTCTGTCAGCTCTGACGGAGAGTCGCCCGAGGCTTTCTCTGGGATCCATCTCTCTGTGGTTCTGGAGTGCGGGCGAGAAGTGCTAACCCTGTGTCCTGATCGTCCTGTCCTGCTCCGGGAATTTGCAAATGAACGTCTCCCTGTCTCTCCGGGCCGACGGCTGGTGACAACACAGACAAGGAGTGTGAACGCGTCGGGGACAACTGTGCTGCTGCTGGTGTTTGGCTAATGGGATAAGTTATAATTTCACACTCGAAAATATCAGCATCCATCCAAAATGAGTGCATTACAAGCAATTAGTGTAGATTATGGATTTGAAATGAAGAAGGAAATATATTAATCTGTCTAATTACTATGTTAATTAGGCATCGGTGCCATAATATTTCATACCTAAATGCTAATGTTGATGACGCTTTAATTATTATATTTTTTTGGAGTGCAAAAATGAACCAACCCCTGCTCTTCTGCTCCATAGCAAAGAACAGACACTGGCCTGGCCCTCGGGGGTCCAGGCGTCCCACTGCCCACCGCTCGCCTGCCAGGGCCCGTGCCATCCAGACTGCGTCTGTGCAGATGGACATTGTCAGTTGAAACCCAGGGGACAAGGCAGCGGTCACAGTCACATCAGAGCACGCGCCGCCTGTGAGGGGCTGAAGCTGCAGAAAGGCTGGCTGCGCACTTCGGGATTTCAGTGAGTTTGCTGCGCTGACACGCCTTGTAATGCCTCGAGCGTCAGGTCCAAGCCTTGATGACCCTGGGACGTGTGTCGTGCACTGGGATGGGCCAGCAGGGTCCTTGGAGGACGGCCCGGGGGCTCGCGTTGCCCAGGGTGGGGTGATCAGGTGGAGTGCTCCAGGTGGCCCAGAACATTCCTGATTTTAAAACCGACAGTCCTGTGTGCCAGGAACACTTTCAATCCTGGGAAAATGGAGATGGTTTTCTTGGGACTCTTCTGGTTTTAAGACTGCAGGCCCCTCAGCCTCGGGCAGACCCATGCGGCAGCCTGCACCCCCTGGGGCTCCAGTGCGACCCTGCCGTGGCCTGTGGGATGGACGCTCAAGCGAGGGCCGCTTGATGGACGGGGGGACAGAGGGCGGCTGTGTCACAACAGCAAGGACGCCCAGAGGTTAAAACAGCGCCTTCTGTGGCGCTTCTGTTCCGAGCACGTGCGGCTGCTCAGATCACCTGGTCTGAACGCGGCTTCGGGCCTTGGACGGCACCTCCAGGGCGAGCTGAACTCCAGACCGCAGATGGCAGGTGTGGGCTTCAGCTGACCGATGCGCTGGCCATTTCCTGCGGAGAGCCCCTGACGCCAGGCTGGATTCCCAGTTGGGTGAGAGCCCTTCAAGCTGACCCTCTGCCTGATGTACCCCCTGCTTCCCTTTGGGGGTGTCATCTGATACTTCCCTTTTGGGGACCCACCCATCCCATTGGACAGAGTCTCGTGGGACCTAGATTAAGGGGCCCTTGCATTCCTCGGGAGGAGGGGGCACCCCACCCCAGCAGGTTCCTCTGAAGACTCTGAGCCCTGAGTGAAGGGGCAGAAAGGTTAAGGTGGCTGGAGGTGCTTCCCCCCTGGAGGCATGGGACCGGTCAGCTTCCTGGTTTCTGTCTTTCTGTGCCTGCTTCCCTCGCCCCTTCTTTGAGTCTGTGAACTTCTTTCATAGGCTTCTGATGAACTCCCTAAGGGCTTGAGTTTTCCAGATTGGTTTAGGTTCTAATAATCTGAGAAAGGGCTTCCCTGGTTGCTCAGTGGTGAAGAACCCACGTGCCAATCCAGGAGACGCGGGTTTGACCCCTGGGTTGAGAAGACCCCCTGCAGGAGGAAACAGCTACCCACTCCAGTATTCTTGCCTGGAGAATCCCATGGACAGAGAAGCCTGGCGGGCAACGGTCTGTGAGATCCAGAGTCAGACGCAACTCAGCAACTAAACAACAACTTGAAAAACCTCATGTCTGCAGAAATCAGTCCCTGGATTCAGAGCGTGTCAGCGTGGGTTGGGGTCTCTGAAGACCCTGGAATCACGCCATTGCAGTGACTGGTGTCCTGCTCTTTCCAGCCCAGTCTCCTTTTCAGGAGAGAGTTGGTAAGGACGTGAACTTAAAAGCTGCTGGAATCTACCCACCGAAACAAACTGCATCTGGTTTTTTGCTGACCTCAGCCCTGCCCATGGTGGAGATGAGATTCTCTGAGCATGGCCGCGGGGCGTTCCTGGCGTGGGGTGAGAAGGGAGGGATTTGTGGGGGCCTTGCCTCAAGCTGGCCTGTGCAGCAGGAGCAGCCAGCTCCCTCCCAGTCATCACATTCCTTCATAGCAGATACCTCTGTTCCCAGAGCTGGGCACCGGGCTGGGGGCACAGCAGACAGCCCCATGAGCGGTTCTAATCTTGGGCCTGTGGACCCATCATTCCCATCCCAGGCTAGGAATGAGGTCCCCTCTCTCCTCCAGCTCAGCTTGAAGACCAGGAAACCTGTTCCTCCTTTCCCAGAAAGTCAGTTACCTGCCACCTGTTGTCTGATCCAGCTGCTATTTCATGAACACATCACCCTTGGGATGACGGCTGTCTGAGCAGGTCTGAGAATCGGGGGGCAGGGGCGTCTCAGGGTCTCAGTCGGGCGGGACCAGTTCTTGGCCATTCGCTCCCAAAGTTACATTCTGGGAGCCCGTGACTACCTGGTGCCCCTCCGTGGCCAGTGCCTGGCCGCATGGGCGACCCCTTCATCTCCTGTGAATACGGGTTCTTGCTTTCATCCGGGTACGCAGGAGCCTTGGTTGTTTCCTGAACGAGCCCTCGGTGGTGGGAGGGGGCTTGGTCCCAGCAGCTGGAAGAGTGCCCGGCCAGGCCCTGAGGGCCGCCTCCAGGGATGTGCTGATGACGTTATCCTTGGGAACGCGTGGCCTTGGAGCGGCATCAGAGTATTAGCAGTTGGAGAGGGTGTCGCTGAAAGCGGGAGCGTCTGAGGAGTCTGGTTTCAGAGTTTCAGGTGATGGATCATGTTCTTGATGGTCTTTGATTCGGTGGATGATTGAGTCCCCTTTCCCTCTGTCGTTATGGGGAGGATATCCGTTTTCAGATGCTTCTGTGCAGCCCCTTGATAGCTCAGTGGTCTGGCAACAATAGTAGAAAGAACCTGCCTTGGCTGATTAATTGGAAGTTGGGAAATTATCTTCCCTTGTCTTTGAGAATTCTATCCGCTTTTTGAATACTTGGCTGCTCAGATGAGGTGAGCATTATTATGTGAGTCTGAGCTTGGCTCTCTGACCTCAGGGAGTGGCTCGAACCATCCGGACTCGTCCTTGGAGATTCCTGCGCGATGAAGCAGTCCCCTTGGGGCACAGAGGGAGTTGCTGGGGTGCCTCCCCTTGTGGTCACAGCTGGATGCTCAGGGTGAGGTAGGAAAGGGACAGACAGGAGCCTGCCACGTCCAGGCTCCTCCGGGGCCAGCCTGTCCTGCCGCCGGGGGCTGCCCCGGGGAGGGGCTGCTGAGAAGGGCCGGGAGCCCCCCCGGAGACTGGGGCTGAGGCCGCTCCTGGGAGCCCCACTCTGTCTCTGCCCCTTGGCTGGTGTGGACGTGCGGGCATCACGCTGGGAAGCTGGTTGTCAGTTTTATGAGCAAATTGAACCCTGCCAAGCGCGTTGGTGGAGATGATTAGAGCTTGGAGTCCCCAGTGGATCTGTTCTCTGGAACAGAGGGTTTTTTCCATAAGTAAACAGTTACCTTCCACATTCTCTTGCAGCAATCTAGATTCTTCTTCACTGAATCTTGTTAAAGCCGAGCCATTCTCAAAGCAATTTAAAAAGAGGTATAACTAATAAGCCAGCAGTGGAGACAAAATGAAATCATAAAAAACACTCAAATAACCCAGGAATAGTCAGAAAAAGAGGAAAAAGGGAATGAAGGATCATTGGGACAAAAGGAAAATCACTAGCAAAATGATAGCTTTAATCCAAGGGAATCAATAATTGTATTAAATGCAAATGTCCTAAACATCGTAAATATTTTAAAGCAATTTTAAAGCCAAGATTATCAGATCAGATAAAGAAGCAAGGCCCATCAATATGCTTGATAAGTTATAAGAAACCCACTTTACATATGAAGACATAGTTGGCGTAAAAATATAAAAATGAGAGAAGCTTTATCATGCAGAGATTAATTGAACCAGTATCTACCAAAGTAGACCTAGGAACAGTACTGTCATCAGGGACGAGGAGGGACGTTACACTCAGATGAGAGGTCAGTGAACCAAAAGACATAATCCTGAATGTGTGTGAAACTAATAAAAGAACTTCAAAATTTGTAAAGCGAAAACTGATTGGAAAGGGAGACAGACAGATCCATAATTAGAGCTGGAAGCTGTAATTCTCTGTGTGTAATCAAAGAAACAAGGAAACAGAAAAATCAGTGAGGATTTGGGAGATCAGGGCAGCTTTCTCATTCAGCTTGATCTTAGTGACTTGGGATGATTCTCCCCAAAACAGCGGACTATTCGTTCTTGCCAAGTGCACGTGATCACCAGGATAGACCATGCGCTGGGCCATAAGATGAGCTTCAATACCTCAACATACTTAAAGTAATTAAATTATGTGAAGTATATTCAAGATATGAAAATGTGTGGGACACAACTAAAGCAGTGGTTTGAGAGACATTTATGGGTCTCCTGCATTGTAGGTGGATTCTTTACCAGCTGAGCCACAAGGGAAGCCCGAGTATTAGACTGGGTAGCCTATCCCATCTCCAGCGGATCTTCCCGACCCAGGAATCGAACTGGGGTCTCCTGCATTGCAGATGGATTCTTTACCAGCTGAGCTTTCAGGAAAGCATGGCTTTAAATACTTGTATTTAAAATAAAAACAGTTTAAGACCAAGAATTTGTTTCTTTTTCCAGTTTTTTTTTTTCAACTGGAAAAAGAATTACAAAGCAAATGGAAGAAAGGAAATACCAAAGATAAGAGCAGAAACCAATGAGATTGAAAACAGAAAAGTAGAGAAAATTGATAAAACCAAAAGCTGGCTCTTGGACAAGATCAATACATTTGATAAACCTTTAGCCAGACTTATTAAGATAAAGACAGAGAGGACACAATTTATCAATATCAGGATTGAGAGAGGGAGTCATTACAGGTTCTAAAGGCACTAAAGGATAAATAGGGAATATTGTCAAATAATTAATGTCATAATTATTTCAGAGTGGTGGGACATCTCTATGTAAAATTATTTATTGACCACAGGCTGGTAGTGGGAGCAGGTGTAGAGGTGAGCAAGGCACAGCCCAAGGGCGAGGCACTTCCATGCCGGGAGGATGGGTGGATATGTTGGCCGTGACCACAGCCCGAGGACTGTAGATGCGGGTTCTCAGCATGAATGGACATCATGCTCTGGGGATGTCAGGATCAATGGCACCATCTGGGGGTCAGGGACGCTTTCCATGGGCACGGGGGGTTTAGCTGAGCTCTCCAGGATGGGCACACATGTCCTAGGTTGAGGGAGTGGCTTGAACCAAGAACCTGGAAGTGGGAGGTTGTATTTCCTCTTTACTTCAAGGCAGGAGGCCTGACTAACTTGCTAAAGCTCTGGGGAGAGTGAACTGGCCTACGCAAGCAGCGCGGCTGGACGCAAGCTTTCAAATGACTTAGTTGAGACTCGGTCACCACTTTTCCGCCATGCTTTCCTCCGTGTCATCTTCATTCTCAGGCAGGCTCTTCCCACAGGCTGACAGAAATAGCCACCGAGAGCTCCAAATGCAGACCCTACGAGCTTGGCACCCCTTCTCTGGAGGGGAAGAGCTTTGTTTTCCAAACTTCGCCGCAGAAGCCCCGTGTGGCCGTGTGTTCAGTGCTGGCCCGTCACTGACCAGAAGGAGGTGTGTTCTAGTCAAGAGCCCAGGCCCTGGGCAACCCCTATTGTTCAACACTCATGTTAACCTCACCTGAACCATATGGATAGAAGATGAGAGAAGGGCGATGTTCCAAAGCCAAATTGAGGTGCTTTTACCAGACGGAATCAATGCCGAGGTAAGGAAAAATGAGAAATGTGTGACATAGAAGTCAGGAGTTTGGTGGCAGCGGGCACTTTTATTCATCTACTCACTCACCCATCTATTCATCCATCCTTCCCTCCCTCCATGCCTCCATCCATCCATCCATCCATACACCTACCCATCTATTCATCAGTCTATCTCTCCATCCATTCTTCCCCCTCCATCCATGTATCCATCCATCCATTCATCCATCCATCTATTCATCCATCCATCCATCCATACACCTACCCATCTATTCATCTATGTCTCCATCCATTCCTCCCCCTCCATCCATTCATCTATGTATCCATCCATCCATTCATCCACCCATCTATTCATCCATCCACCCATCCATCCACCCCTCACTCCCTCCCTCCCTCCCTCCCTCCATCCATCCATACATACATCTACCCATCTACTTATCAGTGCATCCATCCCTCCCTCCCTTCATCCGTTCATCCATGTATCCATCTATCCATCTACCCATCCATCTATTCATCCACTCATCCATCTGTTCATCCATCCATCTGTTTTCATCCACCCATCCTCTCATTCACTCATTGAATTGAATATACGGTTTCCTGTGACTGCTGCAATAACTTAGCACAGAGTTTGTGATTTAAAACAATGCACCTCTATCATCTCATAGTCATGGAGCTCAGACATCTGACAGGTCTCTCGGGGCTAAAATCAAGGGTTCAGGAGGGCTTTGTTCCTTCTGGAGGCTCCAGGGGAGAGCCTGTTTCCTTGCCTTTCCTGCTTCTAGAGGCTCCCTTTCCTTCATCTTCAAGCCAGACTGAGTTTTCTCACTTATGCCTCTTTGGTTTCTTCCCTTCTCTCCCTTTCCCATCTGGAGTCTCCTAGTCTTTGCTTTATTGTTTCCACACATTTTATTTTTATGTATATTACAACAGACTTGTTCCAAATAGGAAAAGGAGTACATCAAGGCTGTATATTGTCACCCTGTTTATTTAACTTATATGCAGAGTACATCATGAGAAACGCTGGACTGGAAGAAGCACAAGCTGGAATCAAGATTGCCGGGAGAAATATCAATAACCTCAGATATGCAGATGACACCACCCTCATGGAAGAAAGTGAAGAGGAACTCAAAAGCCTCTTGATGAAAGTGAAAGTGGAGAGTGAAAAAGTTGGCTTAAAGCTCAACATTCAGAAAATGAAGATCATGGCATCCGGTCCCACCACTTCATGGGAAATAGATGGGGAAACAGTGGAAACAGTGTCAGACTTTATTTTTCTGGGCTCCAAAATCACTACAGATGGTGACTGCAGCCATGAAATTAAAAGACGCTTACTCCTTGGAAGGAAAGTTATGACCAACCTAGACAGCATATTCAAAAGCAGAGACATTACTTTGCCAACAAAGTTTCGTCTAGTCAAGGCTATGGTTTTTCCTGTGGTCATGTATGGATGTGAGAGTTGGACTGTGAAGAAGGCTGAGCGCCAAAGAATTGATGCTTTTGAACTGTGGTGTTGGAGAAGACTCTTGAGAGTCCCTTGGACTGCAAGGAGATCCAACCAGTCCATTCTGAAGGAGATTAGCCCTGGGACTTGTTTGGAAGGAATGATGCTAAAGCTGAAACTCCAGTCCTTTGGCCACCTGATGCGAAGAGTTGACTCATTGGAAAAGACTCTGATGCTGGGAGGGATTGGGGGCAGGAGGAGAAGGGGACGACAGAGGATGAGATGGCTGGATGGCATCACTGACTCAATGGACGTGAGTCTGGGTGAACTCCGGAGTTGGTGAAGGACAGGGAGGCCTGGCGTGCTGCGATTCATGGGGTCACAAAGAGTTGGACACAACTGAGCAACTGAACTGAACTGAACTGATATTACAAACTAGACAATGAACTGTTATTAATTTTCATTTAAATAGTCAACTATATCTTAAAGTGATTTAAATAATAACTATCTTTACCCATATAGTTACCATTTCCAGTATTCTTTTTTGTTTTTTTAATATAAATTTAATTTTTTTAATTGGAGGCTAATTACTTTACAATATTGTATTGGTTTTGCCATACATTGACATGATTACTTTGTGTAGAGATTTATATCTGCTCTCATTTTCCCTTTGCTTGAGAAACTTCCTTTCCTGCAGGGAACTTTCACTGGTGATAACATTTTCAGCTTTTGCATGTATGAAAATCATTTATTTTGTCTTTATTTTTAAAGCTATCTTTATGGAGTAGAGTTTTCTAGGTTGACAGTGTTTTTCAATAATTTAAAGTTGTAGTGTTGCCTTTCATCTGGCACTCTTCTCATTGAGATGTCTGCGGTTACCTTCATTTCTTTTCCTCTCCAGGTAATGTGACCCTTTTTTTCTGGCTTCCTTTAAAACTTTTTTAATCCTTCGAACAGTTTGAAAGTTCAGCAAGTTCCCAACATTCAAATGAGTTCTGTTCTGAGAATGCATTTATAAGTCCAACAAAGTTAGCCTAGGTAACTAGCTAACACAATCGGCTAGGTAGTATTGTACTGTAATAAATTTATAATACTTTTCACACAAATAATACATAAAAAACAAATACAAAAAATAAAGAAAGCATTTTAAACCTTACAGTGCAGTACCTGGAAAAGCGGGCACACAGGGGCTGGAGTGGAGTGAAGAGGCAAGAAGAGTCACTGACTGGAGGAGGGCGAGGAGGAGGGCGAGGAGGAGGGCGAGGAGGAGGGTGAGGGTGGAGCTGAAGCGGCGTCAGCAATGGAGACGGAGGCAAGGTGCCGTCTCACTCCCGCCTGGCGGTGGTGGGATGTGTGTTCGCGTCTTTGAAAGCTTACGGCTTGAAGGTTCGTGTGACTTCAAGGGGGACTCACTGTAACGTGCCTTTGCGTGGTTTTCTTCATGTTTACTGTACTTTAGGTTTGATGACTCTTGACTGATGGATTTATGTTTTCATCAACCTTAGACAATTTCGGCTGTACTGTCCCCAGCCTTTCCTCTTTTTTGAGGTCCTATCCATTGTGTTTGGCCAAAGTTGTCCCATACCGCCCACTCTGATGCTCTGTTCACTTTTTTTGGAGCCATTTCCCCATTTCCGTGCTTAATTTCATCTACTGCTGTGTCTTCAAGTTCACTACTTTTTTCCTCCACAGAGTCTAACCCACTGTTAATTCCATCTGTCACGTTTAGTTTAATCTCATACCTTCTAGTTTTCATTCCTAAAACTTCAATTTGGTTCTTTTTAAAAAAATTGTTCTCTACAGCTCTTCCTATGGAGAAGGGAAGGGCAACACACTCCGGTATTCTTGCCTGGAGAATTCCATGGACAGAGGAGCCTGGTGGGCTACAGTCCATGGGGTTACAAATGGTCAGACACAACTGAGCAATTAAGCATGCATAGCTCTTCCTAACATGCATAATCTCTTCCCTGTGTTCTGGAGCATATAGAACAGGTATCGTAACTGTTTTGTGTCCTTTTCTACTAACTTTATCATCTGTGTCAGTGCTGGTTCAGCTCTGGTTGCTTGTTTTTTCTCCTCATCGTGAGCATTATTTTCTTGTTTTAGCACGCTGAACAATTTGGGTGGAAAGCCAGGCGTTGTGATTTTTGCCTTGTACAGTGGATACTTTTCTGTTCCTATAGATATCCTTGAGCTCTGCTCTGTGCCGTGGCTTAGGTCCTCAGAGACAGTTTGATCCTTCCAGGTTTTGCTTTTATGCTTCTTAGGTGGGAACAGAGTGACTTTTAGCCTAGGGTTATAGGTTGCTCCACTTCTGAGTGCAGCTCTTTGGAGAGATTTACCCTCTCCCTTGTACTTTTAGGTTTTCTGCTCTGGCTGGTGGGGACAGGTCCCATTCTTGGCCCCGTGTGAGCTCTGGTGAGTGTCCCCTGCGACCTTCCTGGCGGTCCTCTTCCTGGATGTTTAAGGTTTTCTGCTCGGGCTGGTGGGGACAGGCCCCATTCTCGGCCCCGTGTGAGCTCAGGTGAGTGTCCCCTGTGACCTTCCTGGTGGCCCTCTTCTTGGACGTGGGAAGCTTTTCTGCAGGCATCACTGACTGAGGGTCTCTGGAGCTCTCAGGAGCCGCCCTCTCCTCCCCTGCACACTGTGACCTGCAGCCTCTTGGGCTCTCGTGGAGTCCCCGCTCTGCCTCCTCCACTCAAGGAGACCCCTGACCTCTGCCCAGAAGAGATTTCTGGGAAATACTGACTTTTAAGGCAAATACAAAGAGCCCACCTGTTAGGTCCTCTCTTTGCAGTTTTCCGTCACCTTGGGAATGAGAGAACTCAGCTAGTTGTCCTGTAAGTGGCTCGTTCCACGTCCGAGCAGCTGTGGGTGTAGACAGCCCTCCTAGCCCATTGCTTCTACTGGGTCATCCTGGCCCTGCCCCTGGGACACGTGTGCAAATCCTCTGGCCAACCTTCCTCCGTGTGTCTCGGGGCCTGATTCCATCTGGGTCGTTCTGTCGCCTCTTTTCTTTCCAGCGAGGGGCTCAGATGTGAATACGTCCTTCCAGGCGAGTTCCGGGTACAGGGTGTGGCTGTCGCCCTCTGCTTCCTGGGCACCAGGACCCTGCTAATGTTCAGGATTGCTCTGGCCCCTTTCTGATGTCTGTTCTGTCTTCTGACAGGAGTCTACAGTTGACTGGAGCCCCCAGGTCTTATTTACATTCATGATGGTTAAGCGACAACAAGCATATTTCTTTGCTTCAGTATTGGCTTTTGGGGGACAAGGTTGGGCAAGTGTGTGTTAACAATTTATTAGGACAGAGGAAAAATAGAAACACAGGAGCTCGGTTTGCGATTGGTTGAGTCTTCAGCATAAATACGCTAATTTATATTTTAAGTGAAACCACAGTATGTGAGCACTTGTTAGGAGAGGGTGTGTGTTCAAAATATAGCTGAACATTTGGTTACCTGAAGAGTTCAGTGTTTTATAGAAGTCTTAAATTTGGCAGATTTCAATCCAGACTCTTTTAAATTGGTTCTGATTCATTAAACCACACTTTAGAGAACACTTATTTAACTGATAATACTTACGGTATTGAGGTTTATGAAGTAACAAATGGCATGTGCTATTGACTTAATGCTGAAATAAAGATGAGCTATTGATATTTGATTAAGATAGCAGCTGCTATATAAGTGCTCTACCCTCACGCAAAGAACACTGTTATTATACAGTAGGATGAAATAGTTATGGCAAAGCACCACAATTTAGAAAATAAAGGTTACTTGAAAGCATGAAATTATTTCAAGTTAATTTTGCACTCTGCTCTTGAAGCTGATTAGTGAAAAAAGTAATGAAATGTAATTTTTGCTGAACAGCTGAGCCAGGAGGGTGGCACAGAAACCTGCAATTAGCCCTGATTGGTTCTGAGCTTTTAGTGGCTCAGAGATCTGAGCGCACGGCGCTGGCAAACAAGGTGTGACCCTGGGGCTGGCCAGCCTGGCTTCTGGGCTGTGGGCTGATGGCTGTGCCATGCTCAGCTGCTGCTGTCATGTCCAACTCCGTGTGACCCCATGGACTGTAAGCCGCCAGACTCCTCTGTCCATGGGATTCTCTAGGCAAGAATACTGGAGTGGGTGGCCATGTCATCTTGCAGGGGCTTTTCCTGACCCAGGGATCAAACCTGCGTCTCTTGTGTCTCCTGAATTGGCGGGTTCTTTACCACCAGCACTGCCTGTTTCAGATTTGTGATTGCCTTTCTGGGGCCTTGGAGATACCACAGCTCTTTCCAGTCTCCCTGGGGCAGGATGAGGGTGCCGTGGGAGGTCTCGCAGAAGCCCTGGAGGGTGTCTGTGTGGGGAGAGCTTGTGAGTCCAGGTGTAGTGTACTGCTCAGCTCCTGTCCACCCTTCTCCTTCTCCGACTATCGGTAGCGTGGTGGCATTGATTTGCAGCAATGAACTTTGGCAAATGACCTCAGCACTGGGCATTGAGCAAGTGACCCCTGCTTAAGAGGAGAGCTATGCCACGTGTCCAGACACCGTGCGTGTGTGTGGCTGATGGGGGAGCTTCTGACCCAGCAGCCTGGCGCCTTGGATTGCTATAGGAAAATTGCATGAGTGTGTTTGTGTGCTTGCGTGTGTGCACGTGTTAATTAAGAGAACTGACCCTGAAGGATTGGGCATTGGACCTAAGCCTGGAGTGGTGAGCCCAGCACTGGAGAGGAGTCTGACTCCAGACCCAGAGAAACTGGTGGTGGGGCAGTGGTGAGACCCTCCTTGTGGACCCTGTGCAGGGGCCTGGCCTGGAGCCTCGGGCACAGCTTGGTCAAATGGCTGCCTCAGCGACCGCCGCCACCGACAGGGCCCTGCAGACCCTGCCCTCTCCCTGGCTTCTCACCTGTGGGGTTGCTGCGGCTTGTGAAAGGGGTTCCTAGCTGGAGGAAGGGAAGCCTTGTCACAAGAGCAGCTTGAACATGCAGGGTTATTAATTTGACTGTTAAAAGGTGTGTGAGCTCATTATGCAGTCTGAGCTGGTAGAGGGGCCGTATCAGCTACATACCCATGAAATTAAGTGTGAGTTAGACGCTCGTGTCCTTGAAGACATCCAGGCAGGCGTAAAGAGATCCAGCCTGCACTGGGCCGTCGCTTTCTCCTCCCTGACTTTCACGGGTGTCCGTGCCAGGTACGGTGACTCCTTCCATCCTGTTATGTCAGTGAAACGGGAGAGGGGAGAAGAAAATCAGGTTGACAGGCTTTGAGGAGTGACCGTCACAGCCGGCGGCAGGAGACGTACACGTTTCAGGATGAACAGGTTTAAACTATCTCCCATTTTTCCTAAAGGTGCGCAGAGTTGCTCAGCTGGATCCAGGGGCTGGCAGGCACCTGGCTCCTTGTTAGACCCCAGACGCTTCTCCTGGCAGTTGTCTTATTCTCCCCGGCCTTTCCTGATCCTGGGGGGGAGAATGTCCCCTGTCCCTGGATAAGCTTCTCTGTGGTCGGGAGCTGGCCACACGACTTGCTCACAGTGTCCTTATCTGAAAGGGGAGCAGACGGGCTGGTCTGTGGTGTCTCAGATTTCTGTGTGGTGCGGAGTGAATAATCCATTCACTTTTCCCCCTCAAACTTATTTATTTTTAATTGAAGGAAATCTTCACAATATTGTGTGGCCTCTGCCATACATCAGCATGAGTACATGTGACCCCCTCCCCCTCCGCCCTCCCACCCCTTCCCATTCCTCTAGGCTGTTACAGAGCCCTGACTGGAGTTCCCTGAATCATAGAGAGAGTTTCCGCTGGTTATTTATTTTACACATGGTCCTATTTCTGTTCTATTATACAGAGTGAAGTTAAGTCAGAAAGAGAAAAAAAAAATCATGTATTAACATGGAACAACAGACTGGTTCCAAATCTTGAAAGGAGTACGTCAAGGCTGTATATTATCACCCTGCTTTAACTTATATGCAGAGTACATCATGTGAAATGCTGGGCTGGATGAAGCACAAGCTGGAATCAAGATTGCCGAGAGATACATCAATAACCTCAGATTTGCAGATGACATCACCCTCACGGCAGAAAGCAAAGAGGAACTAAAGAGCCTCTTGATGAAAGTGGAAGAGGAGAGTGAAAAAGCTGGCTTCAAATTCAACATTCAAAAAATGAAGATCATGGCATCTGGTCCCATTACATCATGGCAAATAGATGGGGAAACAATGGAAAGAGTGAGAGAATTTATTTTTGGGGGCTCCAAAATCACTGGAGGTGGTGATTGCAGCTATGAAATTAAAAAGATGCTTGCTCTTTGGAAGAAAAGTTATGACCAACCTAGACAGCATATTAAAAAAGCAGAGACATTATTTTGCCAACAAAGGTCTGTCTAATCAAAGCTATAGTTTTTCCAGTGGTCATGTATGGATGTGAGAGTTGGACTATAAAGAAAGCTGGGTGCTGAAGAATTGATGCTTTTGAACTGTGGTTTTGGAGAAGACTCTTGAGAGTCCCTTGGACTGCAAGGAGATCCAACCAGTCCATCCTATAGGAAGCCAGTCCTGAATATTCATTGGAAGGACTGATGCTGAAGCTGAAACTCCAATACTTTGGCCACCTGATGTGAAAAACTGACTCATTTGAAAAGACCCTGATGCTGGGAAAGATTGAAGGTGGGAGGAGAAAGGGACGACAGAGGATGAGATGGTTGGATGGCATCACTGACTCATTGGACATGAGTTTGAGTAAACTCCAGGGGTTGGTGATGGACAGGGAGGCCTGGTGTGCTGCAATCCATGGGGTCGCAAAGAGTCAAACATGACTGAGTGACTGAACTGAACTGAACTGAACCCATATATATGGGATCTGGAAAGATGGTGCTGATGAACCTGTTTTCAGGGCAACAGTGGAGATGCAGACACAGAGACCCGTCCGCTTTAAGCTTTAAAGTCAGCTCCAGTAATACCCAGAAAGTTACTTTCGTTTCTTAGCCTGGAGTGAAGTATTTCCTGGCCCCTGGCACAAAAAGGGGCCTTTGGGTACAAGTGGCAGACACCCTTCTCTCAGTGGCAAACAGAAAGTTCATTTACATTTAGAATTCAAGAGACTAGAGAGTCAGGGTCCTTGCTGAGCTCATCCAGGCGTGGTCTCTGGTTCCATTGGTCGGTGGGTCCCTGGGAGCCAGCCCCACAGAGCAGCTCCAGCATCGGCAGTGTTTTCATCTAAAATTCCAGCAGGAGGACAGTGTCTCCTTTGATGCTTCTGAAGTTGAAGCCCTGGGATTGTTCACTTTTGCGTGATCTTGGGTCACGTGCCCATCCCTGACTCAGTCATCACAGCGCAGTGTGGAGGGTGTGAACTTGCTGGGTATGGGGTGCATGCTTGTGGTGCAGGGGAGGTGGGGTCAGCTCCAGCTGAACTGCACAGCCTGAGAGTGACGGAGGGCTTGGCCTCCAGAGAAAACCAGGAGAACGCATAGCCAACGCTAAGTGTAAAAACTGCAGTTTACCATGGTTTCCAGCAAATGTTTAAGTCACTGGATGGATAAGAATGCACAGAGAGTGTATCAGTCCGGGTTCTCCAGAGAAAGAGAATGAATGTAGTCCATGCTAAGTCACTTCAATTATGTCTGACTTTGTGACGCTATGGACTGTAGCTGGCCAGGATCCTCTATCCATGGGATTTTCCAGGTAAGAATCCTGGGGTAGGTTGCCATTTCCTTCACCAAGGGATCTTCCCAACCCAGGGATCAAACCTGCGTCTCCTACATCTCTTGCATTGGCAGGCAAGTTCTTTACCACTGCGCCACCAGAGAAGCCCATATGTATATATGACATGATATGGACCTTGACACGCTCAAGATCTGTAGACCCAAGCCAGAGACCCAGAAGAGCTAGTGGTGTAAATTCCAGTCCAAAGCTGGCAGGCTCAAGACCCAGGAAGAGCCAGAGTTTCCATTTAAATCCCATGACAGTAAGATAAAACAAAACAAAACAGACAAGCAAAACGCCCAGGGTCCTGGCTGAAGGCAGCCCAGCAGGAGGAAATCCCCTTTCACTTGTTGAAGACCAGCTTTTTGTTCTTTTCAGGTCTTCAGCTGATTGGAGAGGCCCGCCGCATCGGGAAGGAGGCTCTGCTTTACTGCTCACAGATTCAAATGTTGGTCTCGTTGAGAGATGTCCTCACAGAAATCCAGAATTAAGTTTGACAAGATGCCAGGGCACCCGGGCTGGTTGATGCATGAAATTCACATTCACCATCACAGACAGTATGGCGTTTTTCTGATAGGTTGACCCAGTCAAACTTCTCTCGACTCCCAATCTATTTTACTGAGAGATGGTCTAGTCTGTGGCGAGCCTTTGTTTTTCTGTATAATCACTGGTAACATCCAGCTAATAACTTACTTCTGAGAGTTGAGAAATTTGGGATAATAAGGAACTGTAGTCCTATTTTGGGATGTGACTATGAAAGTTTTGATTTATGAGATGTAAATATCTCTCCTTACCCCAAAGACATCCATCTAATGGGTTCGTTTCTCCCCCACTGCCCAAGTTAATTGCATTTTTAATGTTATATTCTATACTTGTCAAGAGTTAAATAAAGCCAATAAGCTCAGGTTAGTTTCTAATGACATTTATGCCATTTCTAAAGAGGAAAACAGTTTATTAGCTATGCATTTTTAAACTAACGGACAGGTGTGATCTGTAAGCTTGCACCTCAGATTCTGAGCCTGATTCTGAACACATGGGTGATGGATTATTTACCAGCACTTACACATCAGCACTAGAAGCACCAGGAGGTCAAGACACATTCTGTGCTGCTTTATCGCTTGACATTTGCTCCAATAGGTCCCCAAAGTAGGTGGATAACAGGCAGTGTCTGCGGGCTGGTCATTGCTCAACACTGTCTTTTGTCTCTGAGGTTCTTGGTGCCCACTGACGCTCTGGGCAGGGCCGGGTCAAGAGACTTCTAGTCTGGAAGGTGGTGGAGGTACCTGAGTGCCCAGTCCAGATGCAAGGACTCAGACAAGCTGGGGACAGAAGAGGCTGGGCTTGCAGAGTCCCCAGGCTGCCAACAGCACCCCTAAGGCATTACTTATGGCCCTACATGCCCTGCCTGTCTAAGAAATGGAGGCTTTCACGAAGCCTGCTCAGCCTAAACTGTGGAAGCAAAAATGGATTATGTGCATGGCTTTCATCTGCTTCCCACACCCCCAGGGAGGCCTCATCATAGCCCGTCTGCTGGAAGCTGCCCGCTCGTGGCCTTTCTCAAGGATTTCTCTGCCTTTGCTCCCCACTGTGAGTTGACCTGTGTCACCCTCTCCCCTAAATTCACGTGCTGAAGTCCTGACCTCCTGTATTTCAGAATGTGATTTTATTTGGAGATAAGGTCATTACAGAGGTTAGCAAGGTAAAATGAAGTCATATCCACTATGACCGCTGATCTTAAAAAATGGGGAAAGGTAAATTCAGAGAAGACATCCTTAGAGAGAAGATGATATGAAAACACAGGAGAATGCCACGTGAAGGCAGAGCACTGCAGTGACGCGTTTACCAGCCGAGGAAGATCAAAGATGGCCAACAATCCCCAGAAGATGGGTCAGGGGGCATCTGGGGCAGAGTCCCTGTCACGCGAGTCTCCCACAGGGGAAGTGAGAGTGTATAGGGATGCGTCAGGGCCTAGCTCGTCCAGCTCTGTTGGACACCATCGAAGGCACACTCACTTCTCACCCTGCCCAGAACATGAGGGTGACGGGCATGGCTGAGTGGGTGGGGGAAGCTGGGGGCACAGCAATTGGAGTTTCAAACTCATCAAAGAGATGCCGCTAACCACTCGGGGGTCCATCCTCCTAATCCTTCATGGACGTCAGCAGGAAGGCCACCATGAGCTTCTGGGGACCCCTCCTCTGCAAAGCCCCCAGCTGGCTCCTGGACAGCGGTAACAAGTACAGCTGGCCCAAGGCTCCGTGTGCCTCACCCATTCCCCCAATTCCTGGGACAGGCTCCCCGTGTGCACTCCTGAGGGAAGCGAGGGTGAGCGTGAGCAGACCACTCACACGTTAGCTCACACAAGAAGCCAGCCAGGCCCGAAGGCTTGGGAGGATACTCTACGCGTGAGCATTTCACGGTATGGTGTTAGGGAAACAGGAGGGTCTCAGCACTAGACCTGGCTTAGTAGCAAAGAGAGAAGACCAACAATCTTATTCCTGAAGGGGAATAAGCAGTGTGGAGCGGGCATGTCCAAAAGTCCGAGAAAACCTCGGAATCCATGGCCAGGCTGACTGCTGCAGGCATTTCCCAGAGCCAGTCGGTAAAGCCCGGAGGAAGGGACTGCTGCTTTTATATGTGAAGAAAGCAACACAGACCTCAAGGAAAAATCAAGGAAACATGATGCCACCCGCGCAACACAATAATTTTCCACTAACTGGCCCAAAATAAATAGAGATTTATGAACCGCCCGACAGAATTCAAAATAATTGCTTTAAGGGAGCTCAGCGAGCTGTAAGACAGGACAGAGAGACAGCTCAATGAAGCCAGGAAGATAACACACGAGCACAGCGGGAAGTTCCACAGAGAGAGAGGATTCAATAAGAAATAACCAGATTCTAGAGCCGAAATAATGTGGCAAATGCCGAATGAATGAATGAATAATGCAGACAGCATCAGCAACAGACCTGATCCAGTTGATGAGAGACACTGTAAACTCCAGAACAGGTCATTTGGATTTATCCAGTTGTAGGAAAAAGGACATAAGAATGAAAAGGAGAAAAGAAAACCCATGTGAATTATTGAACATTATCAAGTGATACAGTGTCCGTATTGTGGGAATCCCAGGAGCGGGAGGAGGGAGGGCAGGAGACGGAGACAGGGTTGGGGGCGGGCGAGAGAAAGGGCAGAAAACTTATTTAAGAAAATAATGGCTGAAATGACTCAAATCTGGAGAGAGACATTCATACAGCTACATGGAGCTTATAGGTGCCCAAACAGGTACAATCCAAAGAAGGCTTCACTGAGACATATTATTATAAAACTGTCAAAAATCCAAGGCAAAGGAAAGAATTTTGACAGCAGCAAGAGAAAAGGAACTCGTCGAATACAGGGAGCTCCCATAAGGCTATCAATCCATTTCTCAGCAGAAAACACAATGGTAAAAGGTGAAAGATTCTTCTCTGAGATCAGGAAACAAAACAAGGATGTCCACTATGAGTACCTCATTCAACATGGTGCTGAAAGTCCCAGCCGGAGCAGTTAGGCGAGGAGGAGGAATGAACGGTGTCCAAATCAGAAAGGAGTCACATTCACCGTCTCTGCCTCCAGATGAAATTATCTTATGTATCGAAAATCCTAAAGACCCCATCAAATATCTGTGAGAACTAATAAATGAATTTGTAAAATCAAAATAAAAAAGTCAGTTGCATTTCTATACACTAACAATGGTCTATCAGAAAGAGAAACTAAGAAAACAATTCCAGTTAATAATACATCCGAAAGCAAAATACTTAGCAATAAATTTAACCAGGATGGTGTAAGACCTGTGCACTGAAAAGTATGAGGCATTGAGAAAGGAAATTGAGGAAGACACAAATGAGTGGATAAATTCCTTGTGTTCATGGATTGGAAGAATTAGTACTGTTAAAATCTTCAAACTATCCAAAGTGATTTACAGGTTTAATGCAATCCCTATCAAAATTCCAATGACATTTTTCACTAATATAGAAAAATATTCTAAAATTTGTATGGGGCCACAAATGACTGAATAGCAAAGCAATCAAAGCTGGAGGCATCACAGATCCTGATTTCAAATGATGTTACAAAGCTATGCTAATCAAAACAATATGGTACTTGCATAAAAACAGATACATAGACCAATGGAACAGAATCAAGAGTTCAGAAGTAAACCAAATATAATTGACTAGTCTTTGGCACCCCACTCCAGTACTCTTGCCTGGAGAATCCCATGGATGGAGGAGCCTGGTGCGCTGTGGTCCATGGGGCTGCTAAGAATCGGATACGACTGAGCGTCTTCACTTTCACTTTTCACTTTCATGCATTGGAGAAGGAAACGGCAACCCACTCCAGTGTTCTTGCCTCAAGAATCCCAGGGACGGGGGAGCCTGGTGGGCTGCCATCTATGGGGTCGCACAGAGTCGGACACAACTGAAGTGACTTAGCAGCAGCAGCAGTCTTTGGCAAGAGATCCAAGAACACACAGAGGAAGAGGAGTAGTCTCTTCAATAAATGGTGCTAGGAAAACTGGACACTCAGATGCAAAAGAACAAAACTCAACCCCTAGCCTACTCACAGCATCAACTTGAAATGAAAAACTTAAATGTAAGACCTGAAACTGTAAACCTCTGTAAGAAAACACGGGAACAAGCTCCTTGATACTGGTCTTGGCAATGAGTTTTTGGATATGATGTCAGAAGCACAGGCAACAAAACCAGGAATAAACCAGGGAGACTGCATCAAATCCCTGCAAACCAGCAACAAAATGCAAAGGCAGCCCATGAGATGAGGGCAAATGGTGGCAAACCAGCTACAGGATAGGGGTAAATACCCAAAACATGTTAGGAACTCATACGACTCAATAACAAACACCACACAGGAGGTTAAAAGCACCTCACAGCTGTGAGGATGGCAGTTATCAGTGAGACAGGAGATCACACACAGTGGCCAGAATGTGGAGGAAAGGGAACCTTGTACACTGTTGGTGGCAACATAAATTGGAACAGTCACTATGGAAAATGTTATGGAAATGACTCAAAAAATGGAAAATAGAACTGCCATATGATTCAACAACCCCACCTCTGGGTAAATATTCAGAGGAAATGAAAGCTGTGACAAACCTAGATAGCATATTAAAAAGCAGAGGCATCACTTTGTCGACAAAGTTCTGTATAGCAAAGCTATGGTTTTTCAAGTAGTCATGTATGGATGTGAGAGCTGGACCATAAAGAAGGCTGAATACTAAGGAACTCATGCTTTTGATTTATGGTGCTGGAGAAGACCCTTGAGAGTCCTTTGGACAGCAAGGAGATCAAACTAGTCAATCCTAAAGGAAATCAACTCTGAATATTCATTGGCAGGACTGTTGCTGAAGCCGAAGCTCCAGTAGTTTGGCCACCTGATGTGAAGAGCCATCTCATTGGAAAAGACCCTGATGCTTGGAAAGATTGAAGGCAGGAGGAGAAAAGAGGATGAGATGGTTGGATGGTATCACCGACTCAATGGACATGAGTTTGAGCAAGCTCCAGGAGAGGGTGAAGGACAGGGAAGCCTGGCGTGCTGCAATCCATGGGGTCACAAAGAGTTGGGTGTGGCTTAGCAGCTGAACAACAACAATATCTTGAAGAGATATCTGTATTCACATGTTCACTGAGGGAAGCCTGAAGCGTTGCAGTCCAAGGGGTCACAAAGAGTCAGAAACGACTGAGCGACTGAACTGAACTGATACTTGAAATTGCACTTCCCTGTTGGCTCAGATGGTAAAGAATCTGCCTGCAGTGTGGGAGACCCAGGTTTGATCCCTCGGTTGGGAAGATGCCCTGGAGGAGGGCATGGCAACCCACTCCAGTATTCTTGCCTAGAGAATCCCCGTGAACAGAGGAGCCTGGTGGACTACAGTCCACAGGGTTGCAAAGAGTCAGACATGACTGAAGCAATTAAGTACACACAAGAAATTTGCTAAAAGAATGGCTTTTAAGTGGTTTCTTAACTATAACTGTACGAGGTGACAGATGTGTTAACTCACTTAATTGTTACGATCATTTCTCAGTGTAAACATGTATCAGAGCACCATAATATATGCACATTTTTACTTATCAGTTGTGTCTCAGGATTTTTAATGTGTTCCAGAGATTTTTCTAAAATTTTTACTTGTAAGTATCTGAAAACTATAGATATTGGGCTTCCCAGGAGGTGCTAGTGGTAAAGAACCCACCTGCCAGTGCAGGAGATGTAAGAGACGCAGGTTTGACCCCTAGGTCAGGAAGATCCCCTGGAGGAAGGCATGGCAACCCACTCCAGTACTCTTGCCTAGGAAAGCTCATGGACAGAGGAGCCTGGCGGGCTACAGTCCATGGGGTTGCAAAAGAGTCAGACACGACTGAAATGACTTAGCAGGCACACATGCAATTACAGATATTATCATATCACTTGGAAAATAAAACACTAACTGTCCTAGAATAAGGTGAACAAAAGACGGAACGTCCGGAGTATCTGTGTCACTTTGTCCATTCCCGGCCGTTTCAGGACTGGTGGATGGTTGCTTCCTGGATGGAATGTTTCTACCACGGACGGATGCTGTGTTTCTACCACATGATCATGGAAGCCAGTCACCCTTCTGGGACACAGCCACTCCTTCTGGGGTCCCTCTCCTGGCTCGGTTCCCCTCCAGGAATTCTGAGGGCAGCTCTGCGTGTCTGGGCTCAGCGCTCCCTTCAGCGGGGCTGCCCAGCCCCAGCTGTCATGCTGTGTAATTCTTCTCCTTTTCATCCTCTTTTCTCTAGCCTCGTCTCCTCCCACCCCACCCTGTTCCAGGCTGACACTTCCTCATAGACACCAGCCGTCATGTTCTAATCAGGGCAGAATCCAGGGGATCTTTGAACTAGGATGGGGAAAAAAAATGACATCTTCATGTTCATTAACCTCTTACTGAAGTTTAGCATTTCCTTCCATTACGAATGCACACATCAAAGCCCTGTGCTATTTCACAATTTCCAGGGACTTTGTCCATAACACACGCTCTGCTTTTGGGGGGCGCTCTTGCATGTATGACGTTCCTGACACTGGAAGCCTTGAACTTCATGAAGCTCCACGTGTGTTTTCCTGCCACATCTCAGTCGTTGCAGACATCTGGATATTCATGCCTGCTCAGCGTGCTCCAGCTCCGAGACGCAGAGTTGGATCTGCTGTTTGCGGGCTTGCTAGGTAGCTGCGGATAAGGAACCTGTTACCGTATCGTGTGTGTTTTCTAAAAACTGTTTGATAGCTCTACTTCCTTATGATTGATTTCCCTTGCACTTTGGTGGTTAGTCCATGCCTTTAGCAACCATTGTTCTGAGAAGGGGCTCTAGGCTTTGCGAAATGGCCAAAGCTGTGGCTTAAAGTGTAAGACTCTCACCCCTGGAGGAGCAGGCTGCTGTGTCTTCTTCCTCAGCCACTTTGATGTGGCCTCACGCTGCAGCCTTGAATCTTCTTGAAGTACAGTGAGGGCCACGGGCCCCCGCCAGCAGGATTTAGGAGCGAAGCCTTGGCCTGCGTCCCCTGGCATCTTCCTCTGTCTGCACCCTGTCTGTCTCCGCCCCTTCACACATCCAGCCTCACCCGCACGGGGCTATTTCGGGGTCTCCTGTATGCCCTGCACTCCCCACCTTCCTGCATCCATGCAGCTCCTGCTGCTGAAGGTTCTGCATTCTACCCAAAGGGCATTTCAGGCAATGCTCCTTCTGCAAGGCCTCCAGAAAACCCAGTGTGGTTCTCCTTATGGTGGGAGCTGTGGTTTAGATGGGTGACCATGGTGAGCTCTGCTTGATGGTGGGCGAGGGGCCTGGAGAGTGTGTCACATTCCCAGGGAGTCCCTGGGCGGCATGCCAGCACTCTTTGGACGATGACCACTCTTAGGAAGGAGCAGGCACCACCAGGAAGCTGTGTCTGCCTGAAGAACCAGAAGCTCTCAGTGGTCTGGTGGGTGGAGAACGTTCAGATACATGACCTGTGCTCTTCTGAGTGAGGATACTGGAGATGGAGTCAAGTTCCGAGGAGCAGGGAGCATCCTGAGGTCTGCTCCGCTGCGCTGATGCAGCCTGTATGTGACCCAGGAGGATGCTGAGCTGCAGGTGTGGCTGTAACCTGTGGCTCTAGCCCACCACCATCCTCTTGTGGGAGGAGGAGCTGTACCTCTGGGGCGTCCGCCTAAACCTTGAGGTCCTTGCTGCCTGTAGGGGCTTGAATAGTGTCCTTCCCCAAAATTCACGTCCACTCAGACTGTGACCTTGTTTGGAAATAGGGTCATTGCAGGTGTAATCAGTTACATTAGTCACGGTCTTCCTGGGGTAGGTGTGCCCTCAGGTGGCCCTAAATCCCACAACTGGTGTCCTTAATAAGGACATGAGAGCAGACAGAACGGACCACCATGTGATGCCAGAGGCAGAGGCCAGAGTGATGCCGCCACGAGCCAAGGGATGCTGAGGGTGGCTGGCCGCTGCCGCAAGGTAGGGGAGGGCCTGGGAGAGAGCCCCACCCCGGCATCACCTTGGTTTAGGGTTTCTGGCCTCTGGGACTGTGGTAGAATGGATTTCTGTTGTTGTCAAGACACCAGGTTCATGGTAACTTGTCCTGGCATCCCCGGGAAATGGACACGACACTGACAGATTCACCTGGGGCCACACGAAGGGGTGGCTTCTGCTTCCTCCTGGCTCCCAGCTCCACAGTCCTCCCCACCCCGGTCTC
Organism: Bos indicus; assembly: GCF_029378745.1. Taxonomy (NCBI): domain Eukaryota; kingdom Metazoa; phylum Chordata; class Mammalia; order Artiodactyla; family Bovidae; genus Bos; species Bos indicus. The sequence goes on from NC_091785.1 coordinate 49,052,379, forward strand.
AGCTCAGCTCAGTTCAGTCGCTCAGTCGTGTCCGACTCTTTGTGACTCCATGAATCACAGCACGCCAGGCCTCCCTGTCCATCACCAACTCCCAGAGTTCACCCAAACTCACGTCCATCGAGTTGGTGATGCCATCCAGCCATCTCATCCTCTGTCGTCCCCTTCTCCTCCTGCCCCCAATCCCTCTCAGCATCAGAGTCTTTTCCAATGAGTCAGCTCTTCGCATGAGGTGGCCAAAGTACTGGAGTTTCAGCCTCATCGTCATTCTTTCTCCCCACTTACCCCCTCAAACCCCCACTCACTGAATGAGGGGGCGGTGGCCCTTCACCATGTGTGTCTGTCAGACGCCTGCTGGCTCTGGCAGGATTGATGACAGCCTGCAACCGAAGCTGCTTAACCAGTGATGTGTTTGTGTTTGCATGCTTTTTTATTTTTAATTAACTGTTTGGCATGTAGCATGCTTTTGAATGCTTTTGATTACCTCATATAATTATTTAGATATAAATTTTAGAAATGTCAAGTGTTTCTTGGCAGAGGTAGTTGGAAAACTACAAACTTACCACATGTGATGCTCTGTGTCCACATCCTAAGCCTTCAGACCAGAGGGGCCATGCCCGTGGGTGGGCTGCAGAGCAGGCAGTGGGGTCACAGGATCCATGATTGATTTTACTGAGCTGCAGTCATTTAAATCAGGTCAAATTAAGGCCCCTGAGAACACATAATAAGGGGAAGTGTAGAATGCCCATGAATTTTAATACAGGCTAAGACTTTGGTCAGTAATCTCTGGGGATGTATTTTAGGGTAGGAATTTAAGAAAAGGATGCTTTTTGCCTGAGATTGTGCCATCCACTCATTTTCTGACCACTTCTTGGGCATGCCCAAGATGGGCATCTCCATCTCCTGAAGGTGGGTCAGGACCCGAGGATACAGGGTGACTGCTGGAGGCAGCAGCCTCCCCTGGGAGGCATTCCTGCCTGGCTGGGTCGGCTCTGGTCAGGCATGGGAGGGTGACACTTCTCTGCCAACCAGAGAGTTGATCAGGAAAGAGGTTCTGAATTTAGTTCAGTGTCTTTCATCTTTTTGGGGAGGGGGGGATCATCTTGAAGATGAGTCATACATGACCAATGGAGTGTAAGGAAACAATTAAAATCCTTTAATTTGAGGATTGAAGGGAATATTGATCTTTAATAGCTACAGGTCATGTTCCAGATATCTTTTTCTTTTTTTCCCACACTGTTGGGCTTGCAGGATCTCAGTTCCCTGAACGAGGGATTGAACCTGGGCCGTGGCGGTGAAAACCGGGAATCCTAACAACGAAGCCACTAAAGAACTGCCCCTCCTCCTTTTTGTTTTGGTTAAAAGCACTCATTGAGAATTTCCTTCCAGGATATAAATGGGGAAACGGTGGAAACAGTGTCTGACTTTATTTTTGGGGGGCTCCAAAATCACTGCAGATGGTGATTTCAGCCATGAAATTAAAAGACGCTTACTCCTTGGAAGGAAAGTTATGACCAACCTAGATAGCATATTGAAAAGCAGAGACGTTACTTTGCCAACAAAGGTCCATCTAGTCAAGGCTATGGTTTTTCCAGTGGTCATGTATGGATGTGAGAGTTGGACTGTGAAGAAAGCTGAGCACCAAAGAATTGATGCTTTTGAACTGTGGTGTTGGAGAAGACTCTTGAGAGTCCCTTGGACTGCAAGGAGATCCAACCAGTCCATTCTAAAGGAGATCAGTCCTGGGTGTTCATTGGAAGGACTGATGCTAAAGCTGAAACTCCAGTACTTTGGTCACCTCATGCGAAGAGTGACTCATTGGAAAAGACTCTGATGCTGGGAGGGATTGGGGGCAGGAGGAGAAGGGGACAACAGAGGATGAGATGGCTGGATGGTATCACCGACTCGATGGACGTGAGTTCGGGTAAACTCCAGGAGTTGGTGATGGACAGGGAGGCCTAGCGTGCTGCAATTCATGAGGTCGCAAAGAGTCAGACACGACTGAGTGACTGAACTGAACTGGAGGAGGTAGGCTTGGTGAGGAGACTGGCATTCCTTTCCCCAGGTGAGGATCAGGGCCAGGACTAGAGTGAATCAGAGCTATCCGTGGTCCTGCTGCTACCGTGGGGTCCCTGGGCACACATACCTCAGCGGTCCCATCTGGATCGGAGGTGTGATGAGCCTTGAGGCCCTGTGCTGAGCATCCTTAGAGACTCTTGCTGAATGCAGGGCTCACTGTGCCGTTTCAGGTCCTCAGTCCCAGTAAGGACCACAGGTTTCTAAACAGTCCTCTAGTGGTTTGCCTCTATCCTCTGGGGAAGGGGTTGTAGCCCATGTGGTCACATCTGGGGCTCTGACTATAGGGCAACAGCCAAGCTCCAGGCTGTGCCCGGGGGAGAGACTGGCCTGTCCCTGTGGCTTATCCTCAGCTCCCAGTCCTTTGGGGGACCCTGTTGTATGTGGGGGACCTAGGCCTCACACTGCCTCCAAAGGTTCCCCTGGCAGATGTGTCCCAGAGCAAGTGTCATTTCCTGAGATCTGAATTACTGGCCAAAATGCAGTTTCTCCTAAAATCCAACCTTTTAAAGATCAATTCTTGAAAGATAGCTTTCTAAGTCAAATGTCAAAGGTTTAGGTCTTTGGGGCTGTATCAAATGTAAAGTGTCCTTGTTTGGTGATTCACAATTGTAATGGCCATCTCACCAGGTGATGCTTGCGTGGTGGTGTCTGAAAGCTGTTAAGATATGCAGAACCTGTCTCTGTACCAAATGGCCCCAGACCACTGGAGTTTTGGTGTTTTGTGTTCCTAGTGGAATCCATGGGGAAGGTGTAGGGGAGGATTTATTTGCTACACGTGACCGTCCCTTCACTGAGCCAGAATGGTGTCTGCAGCTCCTTGTGGGGACCCAGTGCCTGATATAGGCCAGTTGCATGGCTGGCATTCAGGACACCTCGTGAATGAGTGAGCAAAGGGTGCCTAGCCATTAGAGAAATAGCTATTTGTGTACTTTTCCCCTCAAAAGGAGATCTGGTATACCATTTTAGCCTTTGTTTTTCTATGAATTAAGGGACTTTCTAGGTGGCCCAGTGGTAAAGAATCTGCCTGCCAATGCAGGAGGCGTGGGTTTGACCCCTGGGCAACCCATTCCAGTATTCTTGCCTGGGAAATCCCATGGACGGAGGAGCCTGGTGGGCCACAGTCCATGGGGTCACAAAGCGTGGGACACGATTGAGGGACTGAGCATGTCGCATGTTAGTAAGGGCTCATCCTCCATAAGACAGACATTGAACATCTGGTATTTCCCGCCTGCTGTTTGCTGACTTTCGCATATTGTGCTGAGCTGCAGAACTGATGGAACTCGTCTCAAATCCAAGTTGAGTTGAGTTCATGCAGTAATCCGCATTTGTGTGGGAGGTCTGCTTGGTTCCAGGCCTGTGCTGGGCACTGGTGGAAGGAGCGAGAGGACGCAGGAAGGCGCACTCTGTGTGACACAGACCTGACTATGTCCCAGAGGAGGGCAAGAGCCATGGGGCAGCAGGGGAGAAGAGCCGCAGTGGGCAGCACCAGGTCTTAACACAGCAAGAGGAGTGGACACTCTGATTTCTCAGAGCAGGAGAGATTGATTTGGGGAGACAGTGGCAGTGAAATCAGGGGGGACTTCAAGGAGGTGGCATTTGTACAGACCTTGGGAGGTGGGTGCATTTGGAAGAGGCAGAGCATGAGGGGTGGGAGAGGAAAAGCTGGGCTGTGTGGTGGGGACCCGTGTGTGCTGCCAGGTAGACTGGGGGTGGATGGAGCCAGGCCCTGAGGGTCAGGCAGACAGTCCTCATCCCCCTGGAAAGGGCAGCATCATGAGGGGCTGAGCAGGGTGAGACGTGGCCACAGCTGCCCTTAGGAGGAATCATCTGAACCCAGGTCCAGGGTGTCCTGGGTGGGGAGCCACAGGGGCCCGGGAAGTCAGATGTGGTCCCTGATAGGAGATGGGGGACTGAGGAGGAGACAAGGTGGCCTTTAGGGTGGGGAGGCGAGGACTGAGGCAGGGATGCTGCAGGAGAGAGGCTACTCCTACTCAGTGGGAAGGAAGGCTGGTGACCCGCAAAGGGAGATGGCCGGGGCCCTTCCCAAATCTGTCTATGACTCTGTGTTGACTTTGGACCTTCAGGGAAAACTTTATCTCCGGGCATCAGCACATGACATACTGGCTACAAAACCTATTACCCAGCGGAGTTACCACTCAACGTTCAGTCAGCAGAGTTTGGATGCTAGTAGCTGAGCCTCTCTTACCTCTGAACGTCTGTTCCGATCCTGGCAGAGTCCACGTCATTGTAGAGACCTGCCTGCCCTGGATGCTGCTCTCCTCACCAAGCCATGGTCTCCTGGAGGGCAGGGCCCCCGTTCTGGCCACTCCTGCTCCCTGGCACCCACAGTCTCCATCACCGGGGGTTACGTGTGCATGGCATGTGTGGTTGATGAGTGTAATTCATGAGACACATCAGGGAAGATCCACTCCAAATTAAGTTCAAGGAAACGCTTTGGAATTGTAATATCGATTCTGTCCTATGTCTTCTGTGTTTCATGCACAATATTGAACAAAGTTGTGTGCCCTACTTTAGGAAAAAAAAATAGAAGTTTATTCAGGGTATTGATTTTCTGCAAAATCTGATTCCATCGTTTTAAGTAATGAATGCGATCACTCCCTTATCTCCAGATATGTGTGTTACAGTCTTAGTGCTGAGAACCGCAATCGGGGCTCAGCGATCGATGGCTTTCACAGCCAGTGTGTAGGCAGCTGAAACTGCAGTTCTGTTGATGTGCGTGGAAGAGGTTTCCAGCCAGAGTGGACAGTTAATCAGACCACAGGGGAAGAGGAAGTTAGGTGGAAGGAGGGACAGAGGCAAAGTTGCTCCCACTCATGCCCAAGGCCTCCACACTTGCAGCCCATGCAGAGACACACACAGGCAGTGAGGCATCCAGAGATCCAAGCTGGTTGGAATATTAACGAGCTGGGAGGTGGGGGTGGGTGGGTGACTGTGGAGCAAAAGGCTCAGCTTTCTTGAGAGGCCCTGAACTGCGGTGCCCAAGGTCTGCGCACCAGAATCCCGTATCCCTTCCTGCATCGTTCCCAGCTGAGTCCAAACAGTGAGTGTCCAGGAGGCTGAGCTCCAGTGCTAAGTACCCAGGCCCTCAATGCTTGGAGACTCAGAGAAAAATCAATGTGAGCTGGCCAGGAAGTGAACTTAATGTTTGATCCACCTCTGAAAGGATACCTCAGCAAAGCAAGAGACCCCGTGGGCTATAGAAGATGCGGAAAGAGTAAACCACCTCAATAATTTAAACAACCTTAAGCCTTTGACTCAGAAGCTCATATCTATCCTGAAGTCTGAGCCGCTGACTGTATGAGAAGGTGCCCTGGAGGGCCTATGTGCCTCCTTCTCTTCAAGGCCTGTTTGCTTCTAGAACAGTCTGGTCTCCCCAGTCAGAGGCTCCAGAACTTTCTGCAAGTTATTACCTTGCTGGACTGTTCTTGGACTGTTTACTGGCCGGGTCTCAGGGAGAGTGTCCGTGTACTGAGAGAGTCTGTAGAATATCTGAAAACAGAATAATCTTTTAATTTTTTATGTGAATGTTGATACAAAATCAGTATCAGTCTCATACAAGCCATTGGACAGATGACACTGCTGGGGCCAAATGAAAATCTCGTTGGAGATTCTGAGGAAAAGGCCGCATGCAGATGGGGACTTCACGTACAGTGCTCACGGTCTGTCCTGACCTTCCCCTCACCCCCGGGATGCACTGAGTCGGTACCAAGTGTTGTCATCTGCACTTATCTGTAAAGCTGCAAGAGAGGTTTTAAAGGCCATGCAAATGGGATGTAATCTCTTTAAAAATAAGTAAGGAGGTCACTGGTCTTCCCTGGTGACTCAGACAGGAAAGAATTTCCCTGCAGTGCGGGAAATTCAGGTTCGATCTCTGGATCAGGAAGATCCCCTGGAGAAGGAAATGACTACCCACTTCAGTATTCTTGCCTGGGAAATCCCATGGACAGAGGAGCCTGGCGGGCTACAGTCCATGGGGTTGCAAAGAGTCAGACATGCCTGAGCAGCTAACACATGAGGAGGTCACCATGGATCCACAGAGCAGGCCAATTCCTTTCAGAGAATGCAACCACTTCCCCAAGCCCCAGTGCAGTGTGTGGAGGCCCTATCCTACCCAAGTGCAGGAGGGAGCAGTGGGCCGGAGCTTGGAGACGTGGGGCGGCCTGAAGTCCTGCCTCCACGGGCTCCACGGTCAGGGTCACCTCTTGGGTCTGGCTGCGCTTCTGCTTTGTCATCTGTGGGGTGGGGGTGGTAGCTTCTCCATGCAGCTGGTGTTTTAGGCATGATTAGAAGATTAAATGAGATGGTCTCTGTCAACCATTGAGAGCAGGGCCTGGCATGCTGCAAAGTGAAAGTGTAAGTGAAAGTGAAATTCGCTCAGTTGTGTCCAACTCTTTGCGACCCCATGGACTCTACAGTCCATGGAATTCTCCAGACCAGAATACTGGAGTGGGTAGCCTACCCCTTCTCCAGCAGATCTTCCTGGCCCAGGAATCGAACTGGGGTCTCCTGCATTGCAGGCAGGTTCTTTACCAACTGAGCTATGAGGGAAGCCCTGGCATGCTGCAGGTGCTCATTAAATGCTCTCTACTATTACTGCCTGAACTCAGGGAAGCTTGCACATTTACTGCAGTGAAACATGGGGGTACATCCGTGCTCACCCCACCAAGTCGGCTGACCATGCTCCTCTTCCAGTGTATCCCTGGGACTGGGGCATTTGGTGTTTTATCCAGACAGAGGGGTGGTTTCTCCAGGCAGGGGTTCTCAGTTCAGTTTGACAACTGCTGCTCTAAGCTGGTACTGCCAGCAGGTCATGCCAGTCCGTCTCTGCCAGCTCCCTTTTGCTGCAGATACTGCCAGGTTTGGAAATGAGCTGTGAGACCTGTGCATGGGCTCAGCTCCTGGCAATTCATCTACATCAGCCTGATCACTTGAGACCAGTGGGTGGCTCTGGAAAAGGCTGCTATGGACCCGCGTCTCAGTGAGAGCCAGGGCACCAGGCATCCCAGAGGGGAAGCTGGTGGATGCGGTTGCCAGGGTAACCCAGCCTGGTACTTCTCCCCATCTCACGCAGCCCTATGCCCATTCCTTCCTCTGCCCCAGGTCACCACTGCGCTTCCCTAATGAGGCTTCTCTGCCTTCTGCCTTCCTGTTCTCACTGCATGAAGGGGCTCTGGTCCCCGTCCCTACCATCTACGAGGCGCTCTCCAAGGTGCTGACCGGCCTGCCTTCGTGTTCTCACTGCATGAAGGGGCACTGGTTCCCGCCCCCTACCACCTACGCCCTCCGGCGGCGCTCTCCAAGGTGCTGACCGGCCCGCATCCTCCTCGCACACTGTCTTTCCTCTGTGTGATGACTCTTGAACCTCTGCTTTCAGTACTTCCCAGATCTGTGCTGACAACAATAACGTCTCCCAATTATGAGGACTCACAGTCTCTAATCCCCACTATGGTCTCGAGGCACCGGTATTATGTCTCCATTTTTAAACGGGAAAAACGGAAGCTGCGGAGTAGTAGGGCAGAGCTGTAGCTCGAGGCAAATCCTGTGGCTCTTTCCCTGCAGCAGCGAACTTCTGTTTCACTTGTGTTTGTAGCTGGTATGGCCGTGTGCGCCCTGATCTTGCGTCACAATCAGCATGCCTGAAACCACGCTCGCTGATGCCCTCCCAGCCCCGTGTACCCCTCATTCACCACCATGCACCCAGTGCCTCCTTGCCCCTCTCCAGCCACTTCATCCATCACTGTTTGACTTCTCTGGCTTTTCCCCTCTGCCTGTCCCAGCCTTTTATTTTTCATTTCATGTCTCTAGTTGAGGCCCCCTTCCCCCTTTCCCTCTCTCTTTCTTTAAACTCAGACTTCAAACCTGGTATCGACACTAGTGGGAATGCATTGGATATCTGTTCACAGGATGGTCAGGTTTTTATTCCATTAGTAATCTGGCTAATTACTGTGTTATACTTCTGCTCCAGGCTGCACCCTCCAGTTCCATGAATAGGCAGAATTTCAGTGACTCACTCTCAGTCTCAAAGTAAACTGGGGATCCCAGGGAGTTCCTGGATTCTCCCTTAGAAATAAATGCCAGGAATCTCCCACTGGCCCTCTTGTTAGGTGAATTCTTGTGGGAACATGGGAAGCAGGATGAGGAGGTAACTGGACAAGAAATCACACTGTGAGGACCAACACAATACTTGTGAAAGTGAAAACGCTAAGGACTCACGCCAGCCAGTCATTCACAGGCTCTATCCGTGGTGTCACGTGGCTGATGAAACTCCTTACAATTTTTCCTGCCAAACAACCTCCATCTCTTTATTTGGTAACCTAAGGGGCCAGATGAATAGCTTCCAATAGTTTCTAAGCTCCTACAGAGAATTTTTCCCTCTACCCAGAATCCTTCTTCTTCCCTGCTCTCTCCCATCTGGTCCCCCTGCCCTACTCTGAAGCCCAGCCTCATACCACCTCATCCAGAAGCCCTGCCTAGTTCCCCTTCACTGGGGGCTTATCCTTCACACTTGGAGCCTAGTAACCCTCTCCTGCCCCAGGCGGGGAAGGGCCATGTTCACCTTTGAACCTGTGGCCCCTGGGAGCACCCAAGCAGTCTCCACTGCAGCAGTGTTCGTAGTCAGAGATGGACTGGTTTGGTGTCTAAACAGTGTCTGGAGAGCTCCAGCACATTCTCCTTGGATGTCCTAAAGATTCTATGTAAATAGTTCCTTTTCTTGTTAATCCAGAGATGTTATATGCACAGAGATATGAAGCTCAACACAAATAAGGCCAGGAGCATCTTTCTTAATTAAATTTGAAATGCTAGTAATTAGCCACATTATTAGAGCAAATCGAATCTCCCTTATGTCGCTGACAGGACCGATGTCTGGAGGCTGGTCCCTCCTCACTCACAGTGGCTTCACTCACATAAAGTTGCAGCCCACGTGGCAACATAACTGCCTTCTGAGCCACCCCTGCCTGGAGGCGCCTACTTCAAAGGGTGGGGGGGACTTTGAAGAGCTTTCTACACACATGCGTGCCACCTCCAGGGCCTGCAGTTGCTCTCCCCTGAGCTCGTGGGAGTGGTGGAGCTGTGGCGTCAGTCGGGTTGGATGGGCCCCCGGGGGGTCAGAGCAGTATCGGTGGTGCCACCTGCTGTGTGTGCAGAGGCTTCTGCCTCATGCCCGGGTGCAGCTGGGAGGCAGGGGGTCAGGACGTGGGAGGCAGAGACTGAAGTGATGCTTCACACAAGCCAAGGAGCCACTGGGAGTTGGAAGAGGCAGGAAGGACCCTCCCCTGTAGCCTTGGAGGGAGCTCAGCCCTGCTGACACATTGACGTAGGACTCCTGGCCTCTAGACCTGTAGAGAGAATAAATTTCTGTTGTAAGTCACGCAGTTTTCGGTACTTTGTAACAGCAGCCCAGGAAACTAATGACCCTGCCATGCCAGGTCCTGATGAGGTTCCTGGAACCCTAACAACCAGGGAATGGTAGAGAGAAAAAGGCCCCAGAAGTTGCTTAATGTGGAATTTCCAGCCAGCCTGATGCACTCAGTGGTGCTGGGCAGACCCTAGAGTGTTAGCTGCTGTGTCCTGCATGTCTTAGATTGTGATAGGCTGGACGTTCTTCACTCTTTCTCTGTTTCTTTACTCTTTCAAACTAACGTTTGTTTTGGTTTTCTTCTAAATGCATCCCTTTAAATCTCTGGGGCTCTGCTCTGTCTGTTCCTGCCTCCCAGGGACAGCTGTCTCTGCACTGCCCACCATCATATCTGCAGGGACCCTGAGAGCTAAATCCATCACCATTCCTGCTTGGAAACTGGTGCACCAAAAGGAGAGGATTTAGGATAAAATTGTGTACTACCATTCCCTAGATGGAAGACGGGCATCTCCCCCTCCCCTCCCCCACTCCTGACCTCATACGTGCACCTGCTGTTGTTCGCTAGATACCCCCCCAGGCTTTCTCAAGGCACCTCTGCCTGCTCCCCAGGGAGCCTGCGGGGTCACCTCCTTAAACACTCCAGATAAGACAAGTTAAGAAAACACCCCAGAGCTAAATTGCAGTTCATTTGTTCCCGGCTTGGAACTCTCGTATCTGTGCAAGGCAATTAGGCTTAATGGGATCACCCCTTGCAGAGGGCAAGTGGTTGACTGCGGTTATCTGTAGGTGCACAGTGATGTTTTCACTTCTAGAAACAACCTCTTCGTCTGACGCATCAGAAAACCAGCTGCTGGAGTTGACCTCCTCTGGCCGACCTTGCCCACACTTTTGCAGTCACTTTATTGCAGAACCCGGCAGGGTGGCTACTCAGTCACACAGGCAATGATGGGCAGTCGTGGCTGCAAGGCTTGGCCCCTGACTCATCCCACCCCCTGTTCCATCCCAGACCTCAGAGGTTGTTGAGGATGTAGGGCCTGGGGGTCAGCAGTTTGCCTCTGAGCCCAAAAGACCCCCAGAGAAAGGGAATGAAGGCAGTGCAGAGCCCATCTCTTTCCCCCTTTTAGGCTCAGTGTCATTAGAGCATCTCAGAGTGTAATGGACATGTGGCCAGTGGGCAGAGAGGACCTTTCGAGGAGAAACTTGCTTTGAGGGTAGAAAAGGTCGGGGTGGCTGGTGGGGCAGATGCTACCCGCAGGCCAAGTCTGGTTCTGGCTCTTCTGGGCCAGTCCTGTGCAAGAGCTTCAAGTAAGTGATACAGCCTGTGAGTTTGGGACCCGTTAAGGGGGACCCACTGCCCTGAGACCAGATAAACTGAGGGTAACTGGCAGGGGCAGGAGACCCCCACCCCCTGACCCTCTGAGCTGTCCTCATCCGTGTGAGCTTCTGCAGTCTCCCTGGCATTTTTGGAGGCACGTTGCCTCCGCCAGGGATGAGCGTCAAGAGAAGCCTTCTGGAGGGGGTGGGTAGGGATTAACCTCTTGGTGAGATCCCAGGGGGACCATGCTAGAGTTCTAACTTCACCAAGTGTGGGGGGTAACTGGAACAAGTCTTGTGGGGGCTGTGTAATCCCCCCAAGGCAGTGTGGGGCCCCTGTGCACATACACGTGGGTTCAAATGGCCATTGCTTCCTGCTTCGTCCTGGTGACCATGATCTGGTGTCTGTGTCAGCCATGGGGTAAGAGCTGGGCTTGGAAGCCAGGACATAGGGCGGGTACTGCTGTCCCCCAGCTGGGGGGCCTGGGAGTCCTCCCTTCTCCAGGGTCAGATGTCCTCACCTGACACCCAACACCTGAGTGCTGGGTCGGCACCTCTGGAGGTGAAAGCGTGCCTGGGAACGTGCTTGTCTGAAAGTGAAGGTCCCATGAGGTGGCTCATTTGTTACTATCACTCCCGAAGCCTCGTCAGGCAGAGCGAACCTGTGTTTTGTGCAGTTTGCATCTCGCCTATTCATGAACCCCTGGTGTGAACTTAACTCCCCCTTAGAACTGGGGTCAGCAGTACCCAGGGTGGCCTTCCCAGGACCACGTGGACTGTCTCCACAGAAGGCATGCACTGATACTCTATTTATGCCTCACAAAGCTCGGTTTGGAGCAGAAATGAATTTATCTTGTTCATGCTTCTCTTGGCGACAGTATTTAATGGAGAGACATTTCATGGCATCTTCTGAACTTACAAATTTTGAGACAGGCAGTGTAGCTTTACAGAATCACTCGCGGAAACAAATTCTGAAGTGCAATTTGCTTTGCTTAATGAAAAGAAGCCAAGAAGCCTGGGGTTGCTGCCTGTTTCTTTTCTTTAGACCCACCCCAGCCTGCACACGTTGGTGAGCCCGCACCTCTTCAAGCCAAGAGCTTTCAAACTTCAATCAGTTGAGGACTGTGGATGGAAAGGAGCTGAGGGGGCTTGTGCTGGAATTCCATAACAGGGCGTCCCAACTTAGCATCTAAGTGGGTCGCCATGCTGAGTTCAGAAACAGGACACCTGTTACAACACATCACAGCAGATGGTCCTGATTATCCTGGACCTGAGTTAGAGTTTTCCAGCTGAGTCCATCAGGAATGCATGATGTCAAGTCCACATAGGCCCTGGGATGTTCTGGTTCCTGGAACCACACATCTGGAAGACTGCTGGGCCCTTGTCTATCCCTGCAGGGTGTCCATGATGGCAAGCAGTTCAGGGGCACGTAACTGGGGGCTGTGATTTCATTGCAACAAGGGGGTGTCTCTGGGAGCTGGCTGTGTAACCCGTGGGCGGGGCTGCGTCCTGCAGTCCTGGCTCTCTGGAGGCTGCCTGGTCCTCGCGTCTGCTCAGCCTCCCTGGAGTCTCCTCACTCTGGAGAACGGGGGCTCAGCCTCATAGCCTAGCGGGGCAGGTTGTCCAGTGTGTTGTCACGTGTGGGCTTGTATCCAGCGGCTGACTTCAGCATCGCCTTCATTTTCTCCTGTCTCCATCCTCATTTTCCACTGACACTGCTGTGTAATTGCCTGCAGCCCGGGTAATTAATTGTTAGTTGTGGGTGCATCGTCGTGAGCAGGAGAGGCCCCTGTGTTGGGAAGGTCCCTGAATTGGATTTTCATCCGCTCAGCACCATCACTGTTAATTACTAGAGCCAGAGTGAGGCCTTTTTGGAAATGAAAACACATTACCCTGACTCCCAGCCCTTCTGGATCCATGAAGCTCTCTTTTGGCCGCCTTGCAGATCCATGCAGATAACGGCCTCGATGCCTTCTTTAGACTTATGTATAGCTATGATCGTGCCCTTAGAGGCTGCTTCTATCCTGACAGACGGGGTGGGCTGCACGTGGAGATGGCTGTTTCTTGATGGTGCTTGGTTGGAGCCCTTGCAAGAGAAAAGAGTATCAAGCCTGGGAGCCTGGTCATCACTACATTATTAAGTACGTGGCTGGAAGGTATTAGCATTGGCAGAGTGCCCCGTCACCAGGGTCTGTTTGAGATTCAGTTTGTCTCTGCTCAGCCCTCGCCGGCCTTCTTTTGGGAATCCTTGAGCACCTTTTTCTCACGGCACATACTCACACCTGGTTTCTGGCTAGTGTGGATTTGCCTGGAACTGCACCTGTGTGCACACAATCAAGGCTCCCCAAGTATTTCCACACTCTGATTCCTGACGTCCATGGCTACGCACCTCACGTGCTGAAAGGGACTCTTCAGATGGGACTGAATCAAATATCTTGATACAAGGAGTTTCAGAAACATTGTCAAGTAATTAAAGGTAAACTTTAGGTCATGTATGGATGTGAATTCAGTTCAGTTCAGTCGCTCAGTTGTGTCTGACTCTTTGCGACCCCATGAACTGCAGCATGCCAGGCCTCCCTGTCCATCACCAATTCCTGGAGTCCACCCAAACCCATGTCCATTGAGTCGGTGATGCCATCCAATCATCTTATCATCTGTCGTCCCCTTCTCCTCCTGCTCTCAATCTTTCCCAGCATCAGGGTCTTTTCAAATGAGTCAGCTCTTCATATCAGGTGGCCAAAGTATTAGTGTTTCAGCTTCAACATCAGTCCTTCCAATGAACACCCAGGACTGATCTCCTTTAGGATGGACTGGTTGGATCTCCTTGCAGTCCAAGGGACTCTCAAGAGTCTTCTCCAACACCACAGTTCAAAAGCACCAGTTCTTTGGTGCTCAGCTTTCTTCACAGTCCAACTCTCACATCCATACATGAGCACTGGAAAAACCATAGCCTTGACGAGACGGACCTTTGTTGGCAAAGTAATGTCTCTGCTTTTCAATATGCTATCTAGGTTGGTCATAACTTTCCTTCCAAGGAGTAAGCGTCTTTTAATGTCATGGCTGAAATCACCATCTGCAGTGATTTTGAGCCCAGAAAAATAAAGTCAGCCACTGTTTCCACTGTTTCTCCATCTATTTGCCATGAAGTGATGGGACCAGATGCCATGATCTTCGTTTTCTGAATGTTGAGCTTTAAGCCAACTTTTTCACTCTCCTCTTTCACTTTCATCAAGAGGCTCTTTAGTTCTTCTTCACTTTCTGCCATAAGGGTGGTGTCATCTGCGTATCCGAGGTTATTGATATTTCTCCCAGCAATCTTGATTCCAGCTTGTGCTTCCTCCAGCCCAGCATTTCTCATGATGTACTCTGCATATAAGTTAAATAAGCATGGTGACAATATATAGCCTTGATGTACTCTTTTCCCTATTTGGAACCAGTCTGTTGTTCCATGTCCAGTTCTAACTGTTGCTTCCTGACCTGCATACAGGTTTCTCAAGAGGCAGGTCAGGTGGTCTGGTATTCCCATCTCTTGAAGAATTTTCCACAGATGGATGTGAGAGTCAGACTATAAGGAAAGCTGAGTGCCGAAGAATTGATACTTTTGAACTGGGGTGTTGGAGAAGAATCTTGAGAGTCTCTTGAATTGCAAGGAGATCCAACCAGTCCATCCTAAAGGAAATCAGTCCTGAATATTCATTGGAATGACTGATGATGAAGCTAAAACTCCAAAACTTTGGCCACCTGATGGGAAGAACTGACTCATTGGAAAAGACCCTGATGCTTGGAAAGATTGAAGGTGGGAGGAGAAGGGGATGACAGAGGATGAGATGGTTGGATGGCATCACTGACTCAATGGACATGAGTTTGGGTAAACTCTGGGAGTTGGTGATGGACAGGGAGGCCTGGCATGCTGCAGTCCATGGGGTTGCAAAGAGCTGAACATAACTGAGTGACTGAATTGAACTGAACTGAACTTAGGTTATCATGTATACTTGTATGTCATTAATATAAATATTCCAAAATTTATGTGGAGTCCCTAACATCTGATATGTCCTGATATAATGTTATCAGTCAAAATTCTAGTTATTATCCTAAGATGTTACATGTTGCAGAAATATCCAAGTTTGCTGGTAACTGAGTTGTACTCAAATCTTTTGCCATGCTATTTTTAGTTTTGTCCTTTATAGACTATCATAATTTTACATTGCTTTCAAAAAAGAAGACTTTCAAGAAGGCTCATAAAAAGAACCTTTTAAAACAAATGTAAATTTATTATGGGGCTTCCCAGGTGGTTCAGTGGTAAAGAATCCACCTGCCAACACAGGAGATGCAGGTTCAATCCCTGGGTCAGGAAGACACCCTGGAAGAGGGCATGGCAACCCACTCCAGTGTTCTTGCCTGGAGAATCCCGTGGACAGAGTAGCCTGGCAGGCCACAGTCCATGGGCTTGCAAAGAGTTGGACACGACTGAGCGACTGGGCACACAAGTGGAGATTATTCTGGATTACCTGGACGGCCCCAGTATGATCACAGGGTCCTTTAAGAGGGAGCCCAGAGGGTCGGAGGCAGGAGAAGAGGTGTAGTGACCAGACCAAAGCTCCTTCAGGCTGGAGTGATGCACTTAGGAGGGAGGAGGGGCCAGGAGCCAAGAAGCGCAGGCGCCTCTAGAAACTGGAGAAGGCATGGAAGCAGATTCTCCGCTGCAGCCTCCAGAAGAAGCACAGCCTTCCCGACACCAGGGTTTTAGTGTTCTTGCCTCCAGAACTGGAAGAGAAGAAATTTGTGTGTGCGTGCTTTTTTAAAGCCACTGAGTTTGTGGCCATTTGTTAGAGCAGCAATAGGAAGCTAGCCTGGTACCTCCGCTGAAATGAGGACCATTTGTTGCCTTTGATGCACGAGGCTGAATCCTTGTGTGCAGGGAGAAATTTTGGCAAAGAGTGGCTGTTGACTAACAACTGCAGCATCATTGTAAAACACTATTAAATGGAAGCTTAGAGGTTCCCATTAACTTCCTTTCATGAAGATTTCATGATGCGTTTAAAGGAAAAAAGTGTAAGTATGTCCCTCTATCATCTGTTTCAAAGATGCAGGGAAAAAGTGAGAAAAAAGAGAATCAAAGCTGTATTTGGACTTTGGAAGGCATGCTTCTCAGGGCCCTCGAATCCCCGGCGGAAGACAGAACACTGCCTCTGCTCGGAAGGGCCCTCTGTGGCTTTGTGTTCCTTTTGTCCTTTTTATTTTCTGTCTCAGCGTGTCTCTTATTTGTGGGCAGCATGTTGCTTTCACTTCAGTTAATGAGAGGCTGACTAGGAAGGTTTCAGAGAGGAAGTGAGGGGCAGGTGCCAGGCTGGCTGCCGGGCGCCTGTGACCTGCTCCAGTTTCGCCCCTGCCTGGGTCCTGGCCCCTCGTCTGTAAAACGAGGGGTCAGCTTGGACAGCCCCTGCTCCCTCCCTCTGAATTCTGGTCCTACCTGGGCCGTTTCGAGAGCTGATTGAATGGGACGCACGTTGCTTCTGCTCAGCTGGACATTCCAACCCAGAGTCTTTAAAGGTGGGCTGAACTTTCACTTTTTTTTTTCTCTTGAGAAAACAAACAAACAAATTAGTGTCTACACATGTTAATAAGCTACCCAAAGACCACCATTCATCATTCTGATTGAAACCTTTTAAACTGTATAATTGTGCTCTGTTTTCCTCAGTTCCGATAATGAAGTGGCTTTTGAGGCAAGGATGATGAAGTGCAGGCTTGATAGACTGCGAAGCATTTGTCTGTGGGTGTCTGCTTTCTGTGGTTTTAAATTTATCTTAACTCTCGGTGTGGAGTGAGTGGCCAGGATGGTGGTGCTGCCTCTAGGATGACAATGACGCCTCCTTCATCCCACCCCAGACCAGCAAAGGGCGATTCGCGAGGCTCCTGTTCTCCCTTCAGGAGACGTGATTTTTCCCTCTTTTTGACTCATGCCAGAGCTCCAGGCAGGGCTGCTGTTTCTTGAGCTGTGCCTCCGAAAACATCTGCAACCCCATAAATACATTTGAAAAAAAAAAAAAAGACTTAATGGATGACTTCTTTGAAGATTTATGAGGTTCTGCAACTAGACTTTCCATAAAGAAAGCACGGATCCTAAATTTTACGTTTTAATAAGATCAGAGGGACTGATTCATTGGCTTTTGGTACTTTATAGAAAGTCGATAAATACAGTTCTTTGACTCCAGTGAGACTTTGGGTATTTCGGTCTTCCATTCAAACTCAAATGTACATTACAGGGTAAGTTTTCTGGTTGAAATGATTCAGAAAATGCATAATTCAGTAACCTGAACCAGAAACCCTCAGGATAATTCTCCCCCTCGGATGTGAACAGTCTGTAACCCCATTTGAATTCCCAGCCTAAGAATACTCTTTCCAGTTCCACAGGTCAGAAGATGGCTTCGAGGCCCTTAACAGTACGTCGTAAAGGGAAAAATGTAGAAATAATTGCCTACGGCTTTGAGAAGCAGTCTATGAAATCATGCTGATCCACATGAAATAAATAGGTTGTGAGATATAAGAATTATCTGCGCTAGTAAAGGTGAAGTGGCCGTAACTCACCAACATGATAGCATCTCCCGCAAGGAGGATAAACTGTGAGCCACGCACAAGGAGAGGAGACAGGCTGCCAGCCCAGTGGCAATAAAAAGGGCTTTCTTTGTTCTTTGCCATAAAACTGACACCGTGTTTAATGACATGACCTCGAAGGCAGACAGTCACCTGGTGGCTCCTTCTGCTTTGCTCTGAAGGATGTGCATTTAAAGACGGAGGAGGTGTGGAGTGGGGGCCTGGGTTGCAGGGGACGGAGCACGCCTGCTCTTCTGCGCCCGCTGGGGACTGGGCCTCGGATCACAGACACATCATGCCCCTGGGTCCACAGCAGCCACCAGCCCCACTGGAGATTTAGAGCCAGCTCTGATTTCAAGCAGCATTAATTACAGAGTCAGTTTCCCCACACCTACAGCAAACGGGGCGGCACGCTGGACCCGGAGCCCAGGGTCTCGTCTCCGGGTGTGGATTGAACAGAAAATGGCATTACAGGGCTTGTACAGGGCTTCTTTTATGTTTCATGAATATCACACCAGTAATGTTCAAGTTCTTCATAGAATTCAAGAAGATAAGGATATACAGATACTTTAAGTAGGAATAAAGGGACTTCCCAGTGGTTAAGACTCCCCCTTCCAGTGTAGGGAGAGTGAATGGGAAACTGAGATCCCACATGCCACACTGCGTGGGCAAAAAGTAAAAGGAAAAAAGCGAAGAAAGAGGGCCCATAAAGCGAGCACCTGAAGTCAACCGGGCATTGCTGTTTTATGATGATTGTTCTTCTGGACTTTATCTGTATGTGTGCAAACATACGGGCTTCCCCATTGCATCATCCCCCCTTTTAACTGAACTATACTAACGTACGCTAATCTTAAGTGTACAACTTATAAACTTTTATGTAGATATATACCCAGGTAACCACCAACAAGATCAAGGCAAAAATCCCTCCTGTGCTGTGCTTAGTCACTCAGTCATGTCCAACTCTCTGCGACCCCATGGACTGTAGCCCACCAGGCTCCTCTGTCCACGGGGATTCTCCAGGCAGGAATACTGGAGTGGGTGACCATGCCCTCCTCCAGGGGATCTTCCCAACCCAGGGATCGGACCCACGTCTCCCACATTGCAGGTGGATTCTTTACCAGCTGAGCTACTGGGGAAGTCCCCAAATCCCTCCTATTCAAGTCCTTTTCAGGAGAGACAAGAGGACATCAAATGTGGTGATTGCTGTACTGACTTCACACTGGAAGTAGCTTTGCTTTCTAGAGCTTCAGATTTATGGAATCACACACCATGCAGACTTTTCTGAAATAAGTGTGGCATTCACTCATGATTGTGTATATAAAAGTAGTAGTGCTTGTTGTTCAGTTCCTAAGTCATGTCTGACTTTTTTCAATCCCATGGACTGCAGCACAGCAGGCTCTTCTGTCCTTCACTATCTCCCGGAGTTTGTTCAAATTCATGTCTACTGAGTTGTGATTCTGTCTCATCCTCTGTTGCCCTCTTCTCCTCCTGCCCTCAATCTTTCCCAGCATCAGGGTCTTTTCCAATGAGTCGGCTCTTCACATCAGGTGGCCAAAACATTGGAGCTTCAGCTTCGGCATGAGTCCTTCCAATGAATCTTCAGGGTTGATTTCCTGTAGGATTGACTGGTACTTCTTTTTAATTGTGCAGTCACATTCCATCATATAAACATGCCACAGCCTGTCTCCTGTTTTCGGACATTTGGGTTGCTTTGCAGTTCTTGGTTACTAGGAACAAAGGTACAGGACTGTGCCTGTGTATATCTTTTGGGAGATATATACACACCCATTTCTTCTAAGTCAATACTCTGGGAGAAACATTTCATGTTGTAAAATGCATATATGATTATCTTTAACAGATACTACTAAAGAGTTTTAAAATGATCATTTCATATCCTCACAAGTTTCTTTTCAATTTTAGTCATTATGGTGGGTCTGTGAAGGTACTTAATTATGATTTTAATATACATTTTTTTTCTGATAAAGACTTATGCTGGAAACCTTTTCACAGGCGTATTAGTGACTCAAATATTCTCTTTTATGTTTTGCCTATTCAAGTCTTTGACCCTTTTAAAAAAGGTATATTTTTATTATTGATTTGTGATAATTCTTAATATGCTGGATGTGAGTTCATTCTTGCACATATGTTTAGCAAATTTTCCTTCCACGGTAATTGGTCTAATTGAACATGAGTTCTTAATGCTAATACGTCCATTTCATCAAGTTTTTTCTTTTCTCTTACTTCTTTTTTGTCGTGGTAAGAAATATTCCTCTATTCAAGATGATGCAAAAAAAATGTTCCTGTGCTTTCTTTTTGAAACGTTGTTGTTTAATCTTTTGCATTTAGACATAATAATTCTTGAGTTGATTTTTGGACGTGGAGCAGGATAGAAGTGTGTGCTTTTTTCTGTTGCTTGATTACCATGTGTTCGAGAGCTTGTCCTCTCCCCACCGAATTTAGACGTCCTTTTCCTAAAGGAGAGGCTGTACCCGTGCATCTGTGTCTGCGTTTCCTGCTCTCTGACACTATTTACCATCATCGCAGAGATACCATCGTGCTCTCGTTACCGTTGCTTTACGGTGAGTCTTGCTGTCTGACAGTTTGTCTCCAAACTCTTTTTCTTCTTCCTCAAGACTCTCCTGACTGTTCTAGGTTCTTTCGTATTTCCATGTAAACTTTAGAACTGGCTTGTTGACCTACACAAAAAATACCTGCTGGGATTTCAGCTGGGCTCACATCGAATCCAGAGATGCGTTTGAGATGAATTGACATTTTTTTTCAAATAAAGAATTTTCTAACTTATAAATAAGAAATATCTCTTCCTTATGTCTTCTTTAACTTATTTTAGTAATGTTCTATAGTTTTCTATGTGGAAGTCATACATTTAACCATAGGTAATATGATTTTTGATGGTATATTAAATAATATATGAAAAATTTCTTCCAATTTTTGTTGTTAGTATTTAGAAATAAAATGGGCTTTTTAAATTGATATATCCAGTGACTTTTCTAAATTTACCTATTAATTGTAAGAGCTTATTTGTAATAATTTTGGATTGTCTATGGGTCTGTGTCATCTGTGAATCTTGACCTTTTTTATATCTTTTATCTACCTGCCTACTTATATACCTTTGAATGTAAGGATGTATCTATTTCTCTAATTATGTACGTATGCATGTATACATACATAAGGTTTTAGCACCTAGGCTCATGAAAGATGTGACCTATAGGTTCTTTTTTTAGTGTCTGTCATTTTTTGGTATCAGAGTCCTATTTTACTCATAAAATTTAGTGGCAAGTATTCCTCTTCTTGTCTCTGGAAGAATATTTTCCAGGTGGATATTATTATTTTTA
Organism: Bos indicus; assembly: GCF_029378745.1. Classification (NCBI taxonomy): domain Eukaryota; kingdom Metazoa; phylum Chordata; class Mammalia; order Artiodactyla; family Bovidae; genus Bos; species Bos indicus. Next base: position 49,073,091 of record NC_091785.1, read on the forward strand.
ATGGTTTAGAGAAATTAATCATGACTCTACCTGAGACTCAAGTTTTCTTTATGGGAATTTTCTAACTGTTGATTTAACATTTAAGCAGATATAAGGCTATTTAAATGGTCTATTTTTCTTCATGCCAGCATTTTATGCTGTGCTCTTAAAAATAGATTTGTTCTTTTCATCTAAGTTTACAAATTCCTTAGTATAAGATTTATTTTCATAATATCCTTTATTTTCTTCTCTAGGCCTATAAGATCCTGGTGACGTTCCCTTTTCATTCATGATGGTGGTCATTTTTCCCCTTTGTTATCGTCTTGTCATTTTGAAAGGGGATTTTAGGTTTTATTACTATTTTAAATAACATACTTTGGGTTTGATTTTCCACATTGTAAATCTGCTTTTTGTTTCATTGACATTTCCTCTTGTGTTTGTTATTTATTTTATTCAACTTTACTTTGTTATTCTAGATTTTTGACGTGGAAATGTAGATAACGAATGTTAATCATTTTCCATCTCCTTCTATATATAAATTTCTGGCTATAAACTGTTCTCTAGGCACTATTTTAGCTTATCCACAATTTGTAATATTCATATTTTCATTACTGTCCCATTCAAAATATTTCCCTTTGCAATTTAGTCTTCACCCATGGGTTTTTGTTCAAACATTTCATTTGACTGAAATATGTGTGTGCTTTCCTACAGACTTTGCTGTTTGTTTAGTTTGTTGCATTGTCATTAGAGAACAGCTCAGTATGGCTATAATTATTTGAAATTTGTTGAGACAAGCTGTTTTTGACCCAGCAGATTGATTCAGTTTGGTAAACATCCCACATACAGCCACGCGGAATACATATTCTGTCAGTGTGTGCAGTGCTCAGCTCAGCTCAGTTGCTCAGTTGTGTCCGACTCTTTGTGATCCATGGACTGCATCATGCAAGGCCTCCCTGTCCATCACCAACTCCTGGAGTTTACTCAGACTCATGTCCATCCAGTCGGTGATGCCATCCAACCATCTCATCCTCTGTCGTTCCCTTCTCCTCCCGCCTTCAATCTTTCCAAGCATCAGGGTCTTTTTCAATGAGTCAGTTCTTTGCGTCAGGTGGCCAAAGTATTGGAATTTCAGCTTCAGCATCAGTCCTTCCAATGGATATTCAGGACTGACTTCCTTTAGGATGGGTTGGTTGGATCTCCTTGCAGTTCAAGGGATTCTCAACGGTCTTTTCCAACACCACAGCTCAAAAGCATAAACTCTTCAGTGCTCAGCTTTCTTTATAGTCCAATTCTCACATCCATACATGACTACTGGAAAAGCCATAGCCTTGACTAGATGGACCTCTGGCAAAGTAATGTCTCTGCTTTTTAATATGCTGTCTAGGTTGGTCATAACTTTTCTTCCAAGGACCAAGTGTCTTTTAATTTCATGGCTGCAGTCATCATCTGCAGTGATTTTGGAGCCCCCCAAAATAAAGTCTGTTACTGTTTCCACTGTTTCCCCATCTATTTGCCATGAAATGATGGGATCAGATGCCATGATCTTAGTTTTCTGAATGTTGAGCTTTAAGCCAACTTTTTCACTCTCCTCTTTCACTTTCATCAAGAGGCTTTTTAGTTCTTCTTTGCTTTCTGTCATAAGGGTGGTGTCATCTGCATATCTGAGGTTATTGATATTTCTCCCAGCAAACTTGATTCAGGTTTGTGTTTCATCCAGTCCAGTGTTTCTCGTGATGTACTCTGCATAGAAGTTAAATAATCAGGGTGACAATATGCAACCTTGACATACTCCTTTCCCTATTTGGAACCAGTCTGTTGTTCCATGTCCAGTTCTGACTGTTGCTTCCTGACCTGCATACAGATTTCTCAGGAGGCAGGTCAGGTGGTCTGGTATTCCCATCTCTTGAACAATTTTCAACAGTTTGTTATAATCCACATAGTCAAAGGCTTCAGTGTAGTCAATAAAGCTGAATTAGATGTTTTTTGAAACTCTCTTGCTTTTTAGATGATCCAACAGATGTTGGCAATTTGCCCTCTGGTTCCTCTGCCTTCTCTAAATTCATCTTGAACATTTGGAAATTCATGGTTTATGTATTGTTGAAGCCTGGCTTGGAGAATTTTGAGCATTACTTTGCTAGCGTTTGAGATGAGTGCAATTGTGTGGTAGTTTGAGCATTCTTTGGCATTGCCTTTCTTTGAGATTGGAATGAAAACTGACCTTTTCCAGTCCTGTGGCCACTGCTGAGTTTTCCAGATTTGCTGGCATATTGAGTGCAGCACTTTCACAGCATCATCTTTCAGGATTTGAAATAGCTCAACTGGAATTCCATCACCTCCACTAGCTTTGTTCGTAGTGATGTTTCCTAAGGCCCACTTGACTTCACATTCCAGGATGTCTGGCTCTAGGTGAGTGATCACACCATCGTGGTTATCTGGGTCATGAAGATCTTTTTTGAACAGTTCTTCTGTGTATTTTTGTCACCTCTTCTTAATATCTTCTGCTTCTGTTAGGTCCATACCATTTCTGTCCTTTATCGAGCCTATCTTTACATGAAATATTCCCTTGGTATCTCTAATTTTCTTGAAGAGATCTCTAGACTTTCCCATTCTATTGTTTCCCTTTATTATTTCTTGCCAATTATGTACTGTTCATAAATCATGTTCAAATCTTCTATATTCCTTATAATTTTTTGGTTTTTCAATTAGTGTCCTTTAATTCAAGCTTGAAGAAATCCTTTCAACATTTCTTGTAATGCAGTTCTAGAGGTGATGAACTTCCTGAGCTTTTGTTTGTCTGGGAAATCTTTTATCTCTCCTTTGCTTCTGAAGGACAGTTTTTCTGTAAAGTATTCTCGGTTGGAAGTTTTTACTTTCAGCACTTTGAATATATCAGCCCGCTCTCTGCAGGCCTGCAAGGTTTCTGCTGAGAGAAACCGCTGACAGCCTTAGGTGGTTCCTTTGCATGTGCGGGACTGTTTTTGTCTTGATGCTTTTAACCTTCTCTTTTTATTGGATTTTAGACAGTTTCATTATGACGTATCTTGGAGAAGATCTTTTTGAGTTTAAAAAAATCAGAGAGACCTATGAAATTTATGAACTTTGGTGTTCAATTCTCTCTAGGTTTGCAAGTTCTCAGCCATTATTTTTTCAGATAAACTTTCTTCCCCTTTCTCCCTCGTTTCTTCTTCTGTGACTGCAGTAAATTGTGGATTGCTCCTAACTGTGCCCACATTCACATAGGCTTTCTCCACTCTTTTTCATTCTTTGTTTCTTTGTACTCCTCTGGTGGGATTATTTCAAGTGACCTGTCTTGGAGTTCACAGGTTCTTTCTTCTGCTGGGTCCAATTTGATGTTGATGGTCTCTACTGCGTTTTCTGTTTCATTCAGTATATTCTCAGTTTCATGATTTGTTTGGCTCATTTTAATGATTTCTATCTGTTAGTTAATGTTTTTCCTGATTTTGTCAAGCTGTCTTTCTCTGTTTTCTTGTTGCTCACTGAGCTCTCTTTAAACAACTATTTTAAAATCTTTCTCAGGCAAGTTGCAGATCTCCATCTCTTTGCGGATGGCTACTGAAAGCTTACCGTGTACCTTTGGTGGTGTCACGTTTCCTTAACTTTCCATGTTCCTTGGAAGCCTGCGTCACTGTCTTGGCATTTGAAGAAGCACTTACCCGCTCTAGTCTTTACTGACTGGCTTAGAGGGAGAAATGCCTTTTATGGGTCCTGCTAAGGCTCCTGGGGCCTCTGAGACCTTTTCTGCGGGTGCACGGGTTCCATATTCTTATTCTCTCTGGCAGAATTCTCAGTATTGTAAATCTTCTCCAACGCTGCAAAGCCAGGCTGGGTCCTGCCCGTAAGTGTGTCATATTTAAAATGCGCATCTTGTAAAAAGCATATAATTGGGTTTAATCTTCTCATGTAGTCTGACAATCTTTCAGTTGAAGTGCTTATTCTATTTATATTTCATGTAAGGAGCGTATTTGTATATCTTCGTATCAGACAGTTAATATTCTTGTGTATTTACTCACACATTTATCCATTTATTTATTGTTTAATGTATTTCTGTGTGTGCATCTGGGATGATTTCTTTCCCCTGCCATTAAAAACTTCTTTTATTGTTCCTTGTAGTATGGACCTTCTAGCAACAAACACTCTGTTTTCATTGGTTTTAAAACATCTTTATTATCCCATTACCAATGATGATGGTGATGATGGTGGTGATGATATGATGAAGATGGTGTTGATTTCCCAACTGTGGCCATGACAGCTGCCGGCATTGCTTAATAATTCCCTGCGTTCTTGGTGCTTTTCTAAATCTTTCACACATCTTGTATCACAGATTAAGAGGTCGAGGAAATCTTTAATTGAAGCAAGCAATCCAGGGAAGTCAAACAACCACCTACACTTGAGGATAAACTTTTCTAGATATCTAGATATCTCCTCTCTCAATCTTTTGATTACCAGACACTTATCTATCAATGAAAGTAGGGGAGAAAACATCAAGGATAATAGAACAAAATATTTAAGGACAGCTCAAGTGTTGCTTGGTAAGAAATGAAAGCAGCTAGCCAACCAACAGAAAAGAGAAACACATCTATACAGTGTTTATAGCAGCCTGTACAGGAGGCAGAAATCCTGTTGACTAGAAATGGCTATATTAGCAGTATTTATCTACATAGGCATTGTTCTCAATCACAAGTGGAGTCCACATTTTTGCGAGATAGAAAAACAAATATACAATACAGCGGGAAAACATCTAAGTCTTGCCTAATAAACTAAGGAAAAGGACTTCATAAAAATGGTACCAGCCAACCTAAACACTCTCTAAGAAAGAGAGATAATGAAAAAGCATTTTAAAGTCTTTATTTTCTTATTCAATCCCCAAGGACTTATCATAAAGACATAAGATTGGCTAAAATATGTTTAAAAAATGATCTAGGGGTTCCCTAGTGGCTCAGTTGTAAAGAATCTGCCTGCCAATGCAGGAGACATGGGTTTGATCCCTGGTCCAGGAAGATCCCACAGGGCATGGAGCAACTAAGCCCGTGCTCCACAAGTGCTGAGACCCGAACGCCCTTAGAGCATGATCTGCAACAAGAATTTGCAACCAACAGTACCCCCTGCTTGCCGCAACTAGAGAAAGCCCGTGCAGCAATGAAGAGGCAGCACAGCCCAGAAGAAATAAAAGTTATTTTAAAAGAAATAATCTAAATATTCAACCAAGGGATTAGTTAAAATCTATATAGAGTTTTAACTGAAGTTATAGAAGTATACTTATTGGCATGAATCTATTAAAAAGGACATGATAGTCACTCAGTCATGTCTGATTCTTTGCGACTCCGTGGACTGTAGCCCACCAGGCTCCTCTGTCTTTGGGATTCTCCAGGCAAGAATCCTGGAGTGGGTTGCCATTTTCTTGTCCAATTAAAAGGGAAATTAGTTCATAATACATTAACAGGGAAAAAACAGATAATAAACAAGATGTCAAACTTGTTCCATGGAATAAAAAGAGGTAAATTACAGAAGGTTATTTTTTGAAAACAGAAATCTGTGGCAGTAACGTCATGCTCCATTTTGCTCTGTTTGCTGATAGAATCCTCGCCATCCTTCCCCACTCCTCACCTTCTTGTTCCTGCCCTAAACCTTGGCTGTACTGTGGCTGTTTCGAATCTTTATGGCATTTAGTCGTGTCAATAACCAGCTCACGGTAAACCCAGGGTCTCCAGCCGCACCCGGGCCACCGGGGCTGCTGTCATGCCAGCGTGACCCTTGAGCAGGTGGGCTCCTGGACCTGCAGAGGCTCTTTCATCTCTTTTCATCATCCTCGAATCTCTGAGCCTCCAGCTCCCACACTCACTCTGAGCCGAATCCTCACCTTACACTCGTTACAGAAAAGAGAAACTGCCTTCGGGGACAGCCTCTTTTTCCTACAAACTTCTCTGCACCCACAGGCATCCTTTCTCTCTCTCCTGTCAGGATACAGATGGTGCTGTCTCGCCATGTGAGACCAGGCCTTCCAGGGGGCTCTGCATCCCACCCCCACCCCCCAATGCCTTGCTCTCTTTCCTCTCATGCAGCTTCACATCTTCGTCTCTCCAAAACCCCTGCTGTCCATGCTCAACCAAGTTCAGTTATAATACCATCAACACAGAGCTGTCGTTCGGTCGCTGAGTCAAGTCCTACTCTTTGTGACCCCATGGACTGCAGCACGCCAGGCCTCCCTGTCCATCACCAACTCCCAGAGTCCACCCAAACCAATGTCCATCGAGTCGGTGATGCCATCCAGCCACCTCATCCTCTGTCGCCCCCTTCTCCTCCCGCCCTGAGTCCCTCCCAGCACAGGGTCTTTCCCGGTGAGTCTCACATGGAGAACTCTTCCTCCCGCCCTGAGTCCCTCCCAGCATCAGGGTCTTTCCCGGTGAGTCTCACATGGAGAACTCTCCCTTGTTCCTCTAACTAATGTCCATCGAGTCGGTGATGCCATCCAGCCATCTCATCCTCTGTCGCCCCTTCTCCTCCCGCCCTGAATCCTCCCAGCATCAGGGTCTTTTCCGGTGAATCTCAGCATGGAGGACTCTCCCTTGTTCCTCTGCCCCCAGTTTCCCGCTTCTTCCTCACGGTCACAAGCCTTGGATGAGTGTCTGTGTGTCCTTCCCTCCATGGGCTGCTTTCCCTCCATCTGCCCCATCCTCCTGCCTCAGTCACCAGTGCACAGAAGTCACTTTGCTGGAGGGGCAACCATCTGAGCTTTCAGCTTTCAGGGGGCTGCACCACCCGGGGACCAGAGCGCAGTGAGCTGTAGCTGGACCACGTCGGGCAAATCCCAGTGTTGCTAGGCACCAGCAGCCTGATGTCCGGCCCGCTGACCGTGCCCAGCCGGCTTCCTTACCTGTAACCTGATAACCTCACTGGTGACGACTCCCACCACGAGGCTGCTGTGAGCCATCCTGGAGATAGGGCACCTGCCGCAGCAGGCCCTCCTGGCGGAGGCTGCCCCCATGCTCTGTGGTCCCTCCCTTTGTCCCCTGGGCTGAGGCTGTTACTGCCACTCGGCCTCTAGGCGTCATGGACACTGCTCAGCACCGTGCCTCCTGGAGCGTGCTCTTTGCTCTCCTCCTTGGTGGTCAAGGGGTTGTGGGGGCTGGGGGAGCCCTCGCTGCCCGGGACCCCAGCTCCTGCACTGTCAGGCAGCTCTGCCAGTGGCCATACGCTCTGACCCTGGCGCCTTTCCCAGACAGATAGCGGTTGTTAGAGGGGGAGTGGGCGTGTTCCAGCTCTGTCCGCCTGTCACACCTGCCGACAGAGGCTCCCTGGAGGCTTGTGCCAGAGTGGCCGGCTCTGTGGGGGGCTGCTCTGTCCAGGGGTGGCCGGGCCACTGCCTGACCGAGGCCGATCGGTGCCACACAGCTCGATGACCCATGGCTTCGCCAGTCCTGTCTCCATGCCTGGCTCTGTCTACTCTGATTTCACGGATCCAGAAGTGACACGTTTGAATGAATTATGTCTGCATGGCTGAGTCTAGAATCTGTGGTGCTGGGCTGCCCTGGGGGCCCGGCATGGGGGTTCCTACCATTTCCTAGAGGAAGCAGTCCTCACCCTCCAGGTATCCCAGACATCCGCCCCCTCTCCGGGGAGCTCTGCATCCATCACGTCCATTATCTTAGAGCTGGTGTCCTGAAAGGAGATGGGGCCTCAGTGCTGATCCCAGGGCTGGGGCTTGCACCTCTCTGGGAAGGCATTTCTGCATCAGCTCAAGATTGTGGAAGGCTCCCCAGATGGGGGCCCTCATGTTCCCAAGGGCACAGGTGTTGACTGTGAGGTTGTGGTGAGGTGGCAGCCACACCTGCTTGGATTTTTAAAACTGAATTTAATTTTTTTCCTGCTTCGCAGCACCAGTGACGTGCACACGCTCCTGGGAGTGCTTTGGGCGTGGCTCAGGGGTCTCAGTGTGTCCTGGGCAGGGAGCAGCTGGGGTGGGGTGGCTGTGTGGGCCAGGGTTCCTCAGAACCCCAGCCCCTTTGTTCTGTCTCTGCCAAGAGCCAGGCTGCTGCATGACTTGCTAACAACCAGGGGCCGAGTCACCTGGCTCCACGCGCTGGGTGGGCCTTTGCGGTGTTTCCAGTTCAAAGAGCAGAGTTCGGTTTGTGGGAATTGACCTAAAAAGCGCAGCAAAGAAAGCCAGGCCCCGTCTTCCGGGGCAGCGAGGCCTTCGGGCGGGAGAGGCAGGACGATCCTGTTTCAGGGCGGCGCATGACTGCTGCCCTGGGCTGGGGCGCGGCCGGCAGAAGGCCCTGAGGGCTGTCACCGCTCCTGGATGCCGGCGTGCCTTTGCTCCGCCACCGCAGCGTCCTGGCCCCCAGCCTGACACCGAGCCCGCTGCCCTCCCAGTTCCCACCAGGTGCTCGGCAGCTTCTCAGAAACTGCATCCTCAGTGAGTTTGCTGGACTGCAGGGCTGGTGTGGAGCCAGGGGCTCTGTGCGGGGTCCTCAGGCCCAGATGGAGCTGGGGGGCCTTGCACTGGCCCAACCGGCTCGCCCCCTTCCCCCCTTCTTCAGGGGCTGGGCCAGGCCTCCCGAGGTGACTGTGGAGCCGGGGCTGAGCTCTCATGCTGCCCAGGCCCACTGCCCGGCTGGCAGGGTGGACTCTCGAGCTTCAGTCCAGAGCCAGGCATTCTCCCTGTGTTAGGGGCAGGCGGCCCTTGGCCAGCGAGCATGGGGAATTGGGCCGGTGAAGCTGTCAGAGATGGACAGTGGCCATGGTGGGCAGCGCTGGAGCCTGGCCCGTGGGCTGGCCACCCCCGGCCCATCTCAGTCCCGGCTCCACAGTGTCCTGGGAACGCGCAGGCCTGTGGGCTACCCGGGTCCCACTGCGGGCTCTGGACATGGTGGGGGCGCCGCAGGTGCAGCCTTGGGCAAGGGAGCTGCTGGATGGAGGCCCAGCGCCGTCCTCGGGGGCCTCCGGAAACTCGCTCTTGGGGCTGGCCCCTCTCCCTGTCTTCTGCCCACTGCCTGCTCCTGTGGCTGCCTGGGAGACGGGGGCTCCAGGATGTTTTCTGAAGGTCATGGGGGGGCGCGTGTGGGGTTGGGAGGGCTCCAAGTTCAGGAGTAGGTGGGATGTCTCTGGGCTCCAGGAGTCCTCACTGGTGGGGGCGGGGTTCCTGGGACTCTGGAATCGGGGTCCAGGCAGGCGGCAGCGCCCGGGAAGGGGGCTCCCTGCTGCTCCTCCCTGAGACCGGGCAGGGGTGGCTCCTGCCGTTTGGAGCGAGGCCCTCAGGCAGGGGCCCGGGCCGGGGCCCAGCTCCAGAGTCTGGTTTCCCGGGCCTCCTGACCACAGCCTTCACTGAACAACGTCCTGGTCAGAGGATGCCTCCCTCTCCAGGTTCCTGGGCCCCTCCTGCATGGAGTGGGAACGAAAAATAGATGTTTGTTCCTGGGGTTTCGGTTGCTGAATGATATATCAGAGGAGGCAGCTCTTAAGAAGCCACGTTGGCCGCACCCCTGTCTGTGGCCCCGCAATGGCCGGGGTTCTGAGCCAGGCCACGGGCGTGGAGAACCGCCGCGATTTCCGAAGTGCCTGAGGCCCCTGGCGCGTTCTGTTTTCGTGGCTGCACAAAGCCCCGATTCCCCCTAGAAACGCTGAACCACGGAGCTGTGCGCTTCAGCACAAGCCTCAGTGTTCACATCTTGATGGGGTTCCCTAAGTGCCGAGTCTTTATTCTTGTGCAGCGGCAGGAGGACAAAGCCGCGTTAAATTCTAAGACGTTGCAGGCGTGCCACAGGGCGTTACACGGTTGTTGCTTTAAACCTTTTGCTGTCCGCCTTTGCCTAAATTAAACATTGTGCATTCGCTTGGTGGGGAAAAGACAAAACGACTTCCTTATAGTCTGAAACCAAACCACCCCACCCCACCACATACCTCTCTGTCATGGTAGCTGCTTTGTCTTTTTTCTTACTTTTAAAGATAAGGGTGTTTTATTTAACTTTTTATTTTATATTGGAGTCCAGCTGGTTAACGCTGCTGTGATATTATGGTTTCAGGGGAACAGGGAAGGGACTCTCACACATGGACATGTGTCCGTGTTTGACCCTCCTCCCAGGAAATGCACTTATTCTATACTCACCGTGTATAAAATTCTCTTCCAACCGAGAATGACGGCAGGGAGGTTGAGAACCAATGAAACCCACATGTTTCCTCCAGCTGAAAAGCAAATTCCTAACCCTTGGGAAGGGAAGGTCCTGGCTGGATATTTGAGAGTCGTGGCTCCTTCTGGGGAGGACACAGCAGTAAGTCCAGGCTGCAGGCACCCGGCGTCTGGCGCGCCTGTAACATGAGGTGGAGTCTCCTTGCCGCCTGCCCCAAGCAGGCGGCCAACAGGGAGCAGTGCCATCCAGGCGGGCCTGGGCGGGAGCCAGCACGAGAACGTCGGGAGTCGGGGACGCACTGGTGGCCCCTGCCCCCTCCTGATTCAAGAGGAAATCGCGGCCCACTTGTCTGCCTGGGACTTGGGCCAGTCTGAACCCTGTTTGGGGTTTTACTGCATTCGACCCACGAGTGCCCCCAGATGGGTCTTATTTTTGTCATTGTTGTGCAGTCATCAAAGAACATAAAATTAGGGTACAGACAGTACATTTCATTTCAATGACCTACTTGGGTATTTTGCACAATCATTTTCCAGGGCTGTAACCTTCCGAAGTTTCTCTCAGAAAAACCAAACTATACCTCTACTTGGGTTGGTGTCAGAGGTTATGCAAAGGTAATGTGAACAAAATTAAGGATGTTGTAATACAGAACTGCTGGGGTATCTTTCATAGCTGGTTCTTATGGAACTCAGATATTATTGTGCAAATTACACGGCCTTCTAGAAATTGTTTCTTTTGAACATTTCCAACATAAAATTAATCATCTTCATTATTTTTAGTGACCTCATGGGCAATACAGTCTACGGGATTCTCCAGGCCAGAATACTGGAGTGGGTAGCCTTTCCCTTCTCCAGGGGATCTTCCCAACCCAGGGACTGAACCCAGGTCTCCCACATTGTAGACGGATTCTTTACCAGCTGAGCCACCAGGGAAGCCCCTTTAAGTGTACAGTTCAGTATAAAATGCCCTTAAAATGTTATGCAGTAGCAACCCCATCCATCTCCATAACTTTTCATTGTGTGAAACTGAAATTCTGTCCTTCACGAACTCCCCGTCCCCACTCCTCCAGCTTCTGGCAACCAGCTTTCTCTGTCTGTGAGTCTGACTGCTCTTGGGGCCTCACAGAGATGGAATCAGACAGTAGTTATCTTTTTTTTTTTTGGTAGCTGGCTGATTTCACTTAGCATAATGTCCTCAAGGTTTATCCAAGTGTTCATTTTCTTTTGAGATGATGGACCTGTCAAATATTTGTATTTATCCAACGGCTAAAAGAGATTCAAGTCCGTGCCAGCCTACATGAAATGAAAGATGCATAACGGCATCACCGCTCATGGAAATGGAGAGTCCGTGGGGAACTTCGTGTTGTTTGCAGTGTTCCTTTCCATAGCATTGCTTCCTAAGTGCCTGGGATTCTTCCTGAAGCCTCTGTCTCCAGAGGAGGCGGGGGTTGTCCTTTTCATTTGGAGTGTGGGCGGTGGGGCCAGAGGCTGTCTAGGAGCGTGTTCTGAAGTTCAGTCCGGGCTGCCTGACCCAGGAATCTGGAGAGAGGAAGCACGTGGGGCTGGGCACACTTGCTGGGTGTGGGGAAATCAACAGGCTGGTGCCAGCCAGGCGCTCTTGCCCCACGCTCTCCCATGCTCTCCCCCCGTGTTCTGTGAACAGCGACTTAGTGCGGTTATGGCAGCGCTGAGACCGGGCACAGCACCGCGCATGCGGCCATGAGGCCCTCGCCTGGTCAGGAGCTGCCGTGTGCGCAGCAGCCCGTGCGAGCTTCACCGTGGAAGCCCTGGCTGCTGCTGCACTTGCAGTTACACTGGAGCGACCCCATGATTATGCTACACGAGGCTATGTTCTGGCTGCTGCTACGGCGGCTGCGCCAGCCAGGAGAGAGTACACGTGCCTGCACTCCCATGGCTCCTCGGGTCTCCTCCCGGCCTCCTGGCTCGCACCTTGCCTACCCTGGGCTCAGCGGACGGTGTGCACAGTGAGACAACTGGTATCGCAAACAGGATCATCGGTGCGCTGGGATCACAGTGGTGCGATCCCTGCCTGCCGTGAGACCGGGACAGAGGCAAAGATGGGTCAAGCCGACCCGGGGGGAGAGATGGGAGCCCCCTGCCTGTGCTGGGACAGGGCCAGTGGGTGGAGGTACCAGCGGGGGCTGGTGCTCTTGTCAACAGCTCTGAGGCTTGCAGGGCCCTCCTGGAGTCGGGCCTGGGTTTCTCAGGCCGTTTTCCCCCGCAGGCCACCAGGGCTGCTGGGAGGGCCTTAGATCCCACATTTGGAGCAGAAAAACTGAAGACAAGCCTGCAACACCTCCTGAGGAGACAAGGGTGCATGCAATCCTTGGGGAGGTGGGGACAGCAAGCCAGACTACAGGGGACATTGCTGGCTGATGTGTTACAGTTTGAACCTCAGAAACAGACCTCGGTGCTGACAGCTGAGTTTATAAAGGGCTGTGAATCCAGGATGAAGCTCAAAGAAGGGACAAAGGTAGAATGTGTGTTAGAAAAAGATCATAGAGACTGATGGGAGTATTTTGTTGTTGTTTAGTCATTAAGTCATATTAAAAGCAGAGACATTACTTTGTCAACAAAGGTCCGTCTAGTCAAGGCTATGGTTTTTCCAGTGGTCATGTATGGATGTGAGAGTTGGACTATGAAGAAAGCTGAACAGTAAAGAATTGATGCTTTTGAACTGTGGTGTTGGAGAAGACTCTTGAGAGTCCCTTGGACTGCAAGGAGATCCAACAAGTCCATCCTATAGGAGATAAGTCCTGGGTGTTCTTTGGTAGGACTGATGTTGAAGCTGAAACTTCAATACTTTGGCCACCTGATGCGAAGAGCTGACTCATTTGAAAAGACCTTGATGCTGGGAAAGACTGAGGGCAAGAGGATAAGGGGATGACAGAGGATGAGATGGTTGGATGGCATCACTGACTCAATGGACATGAGTTTGGGTGGACTCTGGGAGTTAGTGATGGATAGGGAGGCCTGGCGTGCTGGTGTTCATGGGGTTGCAGAGTCGGACATGACTGAGCAACTGAACTGAACCATTAAGTCATGTCTGACTCTTTTGCCCGCTAGACTTCTCTGTCCATGGAATTCTTCCAGGCAAGAATACTTGAGTGGGTAGTCATGTCCTTCTCTGGGGATCTTCCCAGCCCAGGGATCAAACTCATGTCTCCTGCATTGGCAGGCAGATTCTTTACTGCTGAGCCACTAGGGAAGCCTAATGGGAGTATTTTTACTGCTGAGCCACTAGGGAAGCCTAATGGGAGTATTGATCAGTTCCAACTTATAGAAGCTGTACATCTGTGACCCGTGATTTCTTGATATGTGACCACCATCGGGGTCTGGGGGAAACAGGGGAGGAAGTTGTGAATGGGGTCTTGGTAAAAATTCCACGTCAAGACCACCCGGCCAATGAGTATTAAACAAAGTGCTGGGACCCACGGGACCCAGCAGGCTTTGTGGGAGACTGAGGCTGCTATTTAAAGACCCCTGGGCGCTGACATGCTCCCGGATCCCTGAGAGGGCCCGCAGGACTTGATGAACCTTGAGAGCCGTGATGATGTTTGATGTCCGTGGGGCATCAAGGGCAAAGATGACTTGCGTAAGTCCTCCTTGATCACTGATGTAAACCATCAAGGGCATGTCTGTGGGGCATCAAGGGCAAAGGTGACTTGCGTAAGTCCTCCTTGATCACTGATGTAAACCTCCCAGCATAAAAGCACCCTGGTCCCAGAAGAACTGGCTCCTTTGGTCTGTAAGCCCCAGATCTGCTGGCTTGTGGAGACGTGTCCATATGGGCTGTGGGCCTCTCCCTCCAACCGCAGCTGAGGGGACTGGAGCGTCAGTAAGGGGCAGCTTCTGTATCTGCTCCTTGCGTGAGGAGCTTGATCTAATTGTGTGTGTGTGTGTGTGTGTGTGTGTGTGTGTGTGTGATTGTATGAGTGTGTGATTGTGTGAGTTCATGAGTCCTGGCCCTGGCTGGGGTGGTGGATGGATGGTGAGGTTTGGGGAGGAAGGTGAGTTATCTTCTGACAGGCTGGGTCTGGGGCACGTGTGAGACATCAAGTCAGTTGTTGGAAACGTGGGTCTGGACTGTGCACAGGTCAGGCTCTTTCGGAGGCTCTGGCACAGGGGTGGGCAGATGAGGTCATCTGGGAGCAGCTGATAGATGAGGTTGAAGCCCAGGGCTTTGTGCGGTCCCAGCTGCTGCAGTGGGGAAGCGCAGAGGCCAAGACAGGCACCAGGTCCCCTCCCCTCCATGGTGGAGGGGACACCGGCGTGGCGGGGGTGCCGGCCTCCCCTCTCCCCTCGTGATGGCTGCACTCAGGACCACAGAGGGGGTGCCAGCCTCCCCCGGTCCCCTGGTGATGGCTGCACTCAGGACCATGGAGGGGGTGCCAACATCCTCCCTTCCCTGGTGGTGGCTACACTCTTAGGACCTTAGATTTAGGAGGGACCTTGGCAGTCACCTGGTCAGAGCCCTGCTCAGACAGATGCAAGCCAAGTGGCTGACGTCAGGCGAGCGGCTGAACCTTCCCTCATCTGTGGAGAAGGTGAGGGTGCCTCTTCCCGGGGTGGCGGGGCTTCCAGACGAGGACATGTGGGAATCGCCCGGCACCGTCATGGGCACACAGCAGACACTCAGCAGTCATCACTGGCCTCAGTAATCGGAAGCCCTGCAGCTGTTTTCCGAGGTGTTTGTGGCAGATGGCTGAGACAGACAGACTCAGCTGAGTTAGTCCACTGCGGGGCTCCTCAGACCCCCAGTGAGGGCTCCTCTGTAGCTAAGCCGAGTGAATTGTTGGGACATTCTTGCTGCCTGGCCCTTTCCGGAGAGGGAGGTGTCCTTGTCTTCCTGGGCTGTCCGCGTGCTAACGCCCACCTGCTCACCTCTCCTCTGCAGGGACTGATGGGGCCAGGGCTTCCCTCTGCTGGGTGAGCAGAGAGAGAACAGGGTGAAGGATTTTCATTTATTTTGAATAAAATAATGAATTTTGAATAAAATTTTGAATAAAACATTCCCTCTGTTCTCCATCTGTGTTGACAGCTCCCCATCTTGGGCCGGGGTCAGCCGACAGCACCTGTTAGGCTGCTGAGGACCTTCTTTCTGGATGTCACGTTCTCAGAAAAAAATGCGTTTGGAGCTGAACGTTAAGCTCTACGGGAAGCCTGGTTTGAGTTACTTTTAGGTACAGGTTTATGAAATTATAATGGAATCATAATGCAAGGAGAACCACGGATCTTGGACGGGTATTAGCACCAAGACCAGATAATACAGAGACTATTTCCAATGCCTGAGTCTTTGAAAAGTGCGACTAGCATTTTGCCAAAATGATTGATGTTCCTTGTTCCCTCAACATGTTGGTGTTTTCTTGTTCAGAAACTGGATGGAACTCCCTTTGAGCTAAAGTCTTGAGCCTTGTGTCTAAGGGTGATGGGTGGAAGTGTAGACTGCCTTTTCGCTTCTCTTCTGAAAGGCACTCTCTTGCCTCCGATGCTGGGCGGGCAGTGTATGGGGTCCTTTGGGATGGAGCTCTTACCACATCCAGCTGAGGGTGAGTCTATGAGGAGAGACCCCCATTTTCTCTCCTGCGCCTGCTTCTCCCAGCCAACCCCACCTGCCGCCTGTAACCCTGCAGGAGGCAGGAGGAAATGAGGAATGTGTCCTGGGGGATTTTGCGCAGCAGGAAAGCTCGAGGCCTCAGTGGGCTTTGACTCTGTCTGCAGCACCTCAACTTCTCCCAGACGTCTGCCTCCCACTGCATTCCTCAAAAGGCGCAGCGTAATCTCAGGGCATCTCTGTCCTGAACTTAACGGGAATATTCTGACTGGGAAACTGCTGTGTTCAGATACAATGGTTTTCAGTTTCCCCTATGGTCCAGGTCAACTCTGGGAGATTTCAGACTCCTTGGATGACATTTCTCCCTGGACCCTGACCTTTTCTGTGGCTCCTGCTGTGCTGTGGAAATGCACACTGAGACAGCCTCTTCCCTCCCGCTGGGAGGAGGCTGGAGACTGACGGACAGTGTCGCCACCTCCTCCCCCGCTGTGCCTGGCGCAGGTCGCTTGGTCCTGCACTGAAGCCGTCGGGGACAGAGCTTGAGGGCCGCCTGAGGGCTGAAGGCTGGCAGTGCCCAAGTGTGGCCTGGGAGAGGAGGTCCGGCCTGGCCTGGGAGCTTCTGGGGGAGCATCTCTGGAAGGGGGGTCCTCCAAGTTGGCTTTTCCTCTAGGGCTGTGCCTCTTGAAATTGAACACAATGAAGGTCATTGTGATGAGGTAACAGTGCCTCTAAGCTCAGCACTTTCTGTTTCAAGAAACAGGTCCAGTTAAGGGCAGACCCCCGAGTACGAAGGTAAGAGCAACTGGTGAAAAGTGAAAAGTGTTAGTCGCTCAGTCATGTCTGACTCTGTGACCCCATGGCTGTAGCCCGCCAGGCTCCCCTGTTCATGGAATTCTTCAGGCAAGAATACTGGAGTGGGTAGCCTTTCCCTCCTCCAGGGGATCTTCCCAACCCAGGGACTGAACCCAGGTCTCCTGCACTGCAGGCAGAGAGCAACTAAGTCTTGATCAAATAAAACCTTCTTTTGAAAGCAGTCTTTCTTTTCCTTCAGATTTGTATGCCTTTGCTCTGTGGATTGCTTTCGGTTATGAAGAAATTAGACCTGGGTTTCCTGTCTTGGATCATTGACCTCATCGTGACGTTTGTTCAGATGAGGGGGCCCCCGCCGTCTGCACACCTTGCTCTGCTCAGGGATGCACTGAAGGGTCTTGGGTCGAGGTTTCCCCACTTGTCACATGGTACCCCAGCCTGCCGTCTGACCCCGCATCCCCGCTGTCTGCCACCTAACATGGAAATGACCTGTAAATAGTTTTTCCACCAGAATAAACTGGAAAAAGCCTTGGATCATTCAGATACACATCCAAATTAACTGAGTTAGCAAGACAAAAGGAAACATCGGGAAAGTGAACCGCTGCTTGGGGCAGAAACAGCCCCTGTGCTCCTGGGGGCAGCCCGCTCACGACAGCCTTCTGCTGCCCCTTGCTCCAGCACGTCAGCGGGCTCGGCGGGGGGCTTGGAGCTGGTGTCTTCAGATATGATGTCATGACGTGTACTTTCTTCTGACCCGAAGTTCTTGCTAAGGGATGAGTTACTGAAAAGTACTTTCCTGAGCAGGAACCGGTGTATTGTGGCCTCTCTATGTCCTGTGTGCTGGGTTTAAGAGAACACACAAAGTGTCGCTACAGGCGCAGCTCTCCTAAGTACTGGGCGAGAACTCTCTGCTGTGTCGTCTGGGAGCCCAGTGCAGCTGATGCTGGTGTCCCAGCCCTGCGCTGGGCGCTGGCTGGCTCTGGCAGGTCTCACCCTGGCCTCTCAAACACTGAGTCTTAGTTTAGAGGTTACCAGAGCTGCAGTGGGATGGTGACTGGATGGGTACCACTCGGGAGGCTGTTGGGAGGAGGGAGGCGGCAGATGAGAGCTGACCCAGAGCAGAAGTCATAGGGGGCTTCCCAGGTGCTCAGCGGTAGGGAGCTCACCTGTGATGCTGGAGACACGGGTTCAACCCCTGGGTTGGGAAGACCTCCTGGAGAAGGAAATAGCAACCCACTTCAGTGTTCTTGCCTGGGAAATCCCATGGACAGAGGGGCCTGCTGGCCTGCGATCCATAGGATCATAAAGAGTTGGACATCTCTTAGTGACTCAACAACAACAGAAGTCATAGGAACGGGGAACTCGAAGAGATTGAGGGGAGTTTGGGGGGAAGCTTTCTTGGGTCTGGTGCTGATTTATGTGTGGAAGGTGGTGAGAGAGGTGAATAACACTGTCTGGGACTGAAGTTTGGGTGAGGGGGTGGGTGGTGGTGGGAGGCCAGGGGCGCGGGGCGAGGAGTAAGGAGATGCATGCATTTGGGGCAGGTGGGGTTTGAGGGACCCGGAGGCCTGAAGCTTCTGTTCGGGACTGTGGGCACAGCTCTGTGTCTTGAAATCATGAGGGTGCAGATTGAAAGCAGGAGCAACTTCTCCCCGTGGTATTTGTTTATTTCTTTGATTTTTGCTCTATTTGCATCACTTTGCTGTTCTCTTCATGGTGAGCTATTCTTGTCTTATTTTCAGCAGTGGAAAGTTAGACCATCAATTTGAGAACGTTTTTCTCTTCTAATATGAAAAATTGTTATTAAAAGTTATTCCATAAGCACTGCCTGCCCTGTGTCCCACACATATTGATATCTTATGTTTTTATTTCATTCAGTTAAACAGCTTTTCTAATTTCCCTTGGGACTTTCCCTGTGACCCCACGGGTTGTTTAGAAACGTGTTCTTAATTTGGGATTTGGGGGGCGATTTTCAGGTGTCTCTGCTATTGGTCTCTAGTGTCACCCCATTTGGGTCAGAGAGCAGTTTGTATGATTTTAATTCTTTTATATTTGTTGAAGTTTGTCTTGGGGCCCAGAGTATACCCTGTCCTGGTGCATATCCAGTTTACTCTTAAAAAGAAGGTGTCATTGTTTGGAGCGTCCTTAGGTCTTGTTGGTTTAAAGTGTTGTTTAGATCATCCATATGCTTATTGATTCTTTTGTCTTATTTTTTTTTTTTCAATTACTCAAAGAGGATTGTTGAAGTTTTTCAACCATGTGTATAGATTTGTTTATTTTTGCCTTTCTGTCCCCTTGGGTTTTGCTTTATGTATGCTGACGCTCTGTTGTGAGCTGCGTGGACATTTAGGATTGCTTCACTTCTTGCTGAGTTACACAATGGCCCTCTTTGTTGCTGATAGTATTCTGCAATCTACTTTGATATTAATGTAGCCACTCCAGCTTTCTTTCTCTGATCAATGTTCATACATTATCTCCTTTTATATCCTTTTGCTTTCAATACAACTGTGTACAAACCCATTTAAAACAGAAATAGTTACACATATATAGATATACGTGTTCATATAAAAATATCTTTATTTAGATAATATATATATATTGATCATGCTTCTTTATTCAATCTGTCCTTCTTGTTTTCAATTATCGTGGGCCATCCTATTTATTTATTTTAATTTTTTTGACACCAGCACACAGCATCTGGGACCTTAGTTCCCTCACCAGGGATGGAACCCATAACCCCTGCATTGGAAGTGCAGAGTCTTAACCACTGAACCACCAGGGAAGTTCCCTAACTGTTTTTCTAAAGACCATTTCCATTCTATGTAGCTATCCATAATGTTGTATTTAAAACTACCATATAGCTACATGCTTCCTTTCTCCTCTGATGAGCTTAATGTGCTTTATTCTTAAGCATGCTTAACCTCCCCTCCTCTACACATTCCTCCCAGTCTCAGCCTGCTGTGGCTTTCCTTTCCGAAGGGCTTGTTCTTAGCAGGATCTAGAATATGCACCGTGCTCTTGTCATTAACGCGGTTGATGCCTGTACGTCTCGTCTCCAATTAGACGGCAGGTCCCCGAGGCCCGAGGCCACACCTCTATGTCTTTTGCTCCCATGGTGCCTGGTGGACTAGGCGTCTGCAGGAGGAGCTAAGTGCCCCCCCAGAGGGAACCGGTCATCTGGTTTCTTCACTCTCGGAGGACTTCCAGTGATATTAGAGGGAAATCAGGCAATTGTGTGTGATCTAGCTGCTATCTACCTTGAGCTAATCCTTCAGTTCCCTGTAATATCTGTGAGGAAACATCTCTGGTTTTCTCAGCTCCTCTCAGCCCACCCTGCCTCTCCGTCAGTGCCCTGAGACACTCTGAGGGGCCCCAGCCACTCCCGTCTTCTCTGCTGACCCTAGGCAGCTGCACCGCAGCGTACTGAGCTCGGGCAGAGAGCTGCCTCCTGACCACCTACCTTGCTGACACCTCACCCTCTGTGTTCCCCACCCTGTCCTTCTCCTCTGACTTTCTGTCTTGGATGACGGAATCCTCTTCCTATGAGACCCAACCCCAATGCCACCTTTGAATTCTCTTTCTCACCCATCAACCTCTTTCCCCATCTAATGGGTCCCCGCATCCTGTCTTTCTCCTGACTTCTTTGGCTGTCTTCTCTACCACCCTGACAGCGTTTTCTAGTTCCAGGCTGGTGGCCCACCCCTGAACGCTTCACCCACTGGCTCCCTTCCTTGGTCTTGACCTCTGCCTTCACCGCTGCACCGCATTCTTCTGGGGCCTGGGGGCACCCTGCTCCTCCTTCCGGCTGACTCAGACAAGGCGCCAGGCGCTCTGCTCCGTCTACATCACCCCCACTTCCGTCTGCTCCCTCTCCTGTGTGCCTCCGACATTAACAGGCCCTCATGTCGGTGTTGATGCTCCACCCACCCCTGCGTCTGCTCCCTCTTTGTGGACAGGATCCCCGCTTCATCCACCTCTGGAAGCCTGTGCCCAGCGTGCAGTACCTGTTTGGTAGATGCTCACACTGAGCAAATCTTTTGTCTGGCGCCTTCTAGCTGGACTTGATGGCGGGGTTCCTACTGGAAATGGCAGACTGGGCAGCGTGCGTTTCTCTTTCTGCCCCAGGTTGCTGGATATTCAAGAGTTTCACCGTTTTTATTGGGCTTTCTTTCTGCTCCAAAATCAGGGACCTGGTTACTCCCTGTGCTCCAGAAAAACTGTGAGATGTGAAACAAGGAACAAAAGATATTCAGGAGAGATGTGCAGCTGTCGGGAGCGACTTCGGTGGACTTGCCTCTGTGCTGTTTATACCTTCATCTCAATCTGGGAAAAGAAGGCAAACGAACACGGGGGAAGAAAGCAGGACCCGAGTCTGGTCATCCTGGGGCCACAGCAGAACCCGACCCCACTCTGTGGCTGCGAAGTTATTTCACTACAAGTGCTTTTCTCGCCACTACAAAATTAATCTCCAATGCCAAAGATAAGGTTTGCTTTGCTCCATTTCATACTCATTTTCCAGTGGACTGACTTACTCTGTGGAGTCAAGTCTCTTGCATTTGCCTGGCAGCCAGTCTGGGGGAAGGAAAATCGCCTTGTCAGGTCACATTAACAGCGACGGAACATTCCAGCAGATGGCCGCCCAGCCCTGCCGCTGGGCTGAGCTAGTGCAGAAAATCAGCCTCGCCTCCCGAAGTGCTGTTGATTTCTTGATTTGGCCACTTGTCAGGTTGCCATCCTCTGCACCCCTGGGCGGCTGTCTCTGAGGATGAGCAGAGCTTTTAGAGGAATAGACAGCTTATCCACTGCTGCAAAACATGAGTAGCTTCACTGGAAAGTAAGTCCTGTGCTGGAAGGGACGGAGAGCTGGGTGGACACCGTTAGTCCATTTGAAAGGATTCTAGCACTTATGGGAAAGTATTAATTCTGTGACAGACGTGAATTTCCTAATGTGTTTTTAAATGAATGATGTAGAAAAAGAAATGCACGTGCCTGGTTCTGCAGTAGGTGTTTCATACACGTTAGATCCGGCGTGGTCGTGACACCGTGACGTCTCTTCTTGTGGAAACGGCCGGAGGCAGGTCACCGTATTCCCTCTTGTTCTCCTCAGGCTTCAGCGTGTGTGTCTGCGCACGTGTGTCTCTGTGTGTGCGTGCGTACATATGTGTTTGTGTGATGTGTGCCTGTGTATGCATGCAGGAGTCTCTGTGTATGTCTGTGCATGCGTGTGTTGTGTGTGTGTGTGTGTGTGTGTCTGTGTGTTCATGTAGAGACGTGGAGGGCCCTGCGGCCCACTGACAGGCTGGTGCTCTTAGAGTTGTGAGGGGTTCTTGGACACAGAGTTGCTTTTGCTGACGTGTGAGCCCACGAACTTGCCATGAGATGCCCCGCTCTCGTTGGTTTGTGATGCCCGGAGGGAAAAGCTGGTGAACCGAGGCCGCCAGGCTCGACCTGAGGGGCTTCTGTCATCAGGATGATGTGTCAGAGTCTAAAGTGTTAGAGACATTAATGGCAGAGGGGGTTGGCGTTTCTTCTGGAAGCGGTGATCATCAGGGGCTGTTCCCCTCCATGTGGTGGC
This sequence comes from Bos indicus, assembly GCF_029378745.1. NCBI lineage: Eukaryota > Metazoa > Chordata > Mammalia > Artiodactyla > Bovidae > Bos > Bos indicus. The sequence goes on from NC_091785.1 coordinate 49,095,171, forward strand.
CCCTGAATGTCTGGGCGCGCCCCTCGACCTCTCTGGGACGTGCACACCTTGGGCTGTGTTGCAGTGTTGCCCTAGGACCCTGTGAGGCTCCACTGTGCTCCCAGTCTTGGTGGGAGAACCAAGCTCAGCACAGCCAGGTGATGGCTCGGCAGGGGAGTCCTGGGGGAGCCCCAAGCCTTCTCTCACCAACTCCAAGCATGATGCAGCCTTCCCAAGGAGGCAGAGACCAAAATGGGGAGAGTTAGGCTTAAAGGACTCACCGAGTGTCTCCTCCGGTAGTCACATCAGTCGTCATGTATGGATGTGAGAGTTGGCGCATAAAGAAACCTGAGCGCTGAAGAATTGATGCTTTTGAACTGTGTTGTTGGAGAAGACTCTTGAGACTGCCTTGGACTGCAAGGAGATCCAACCAGTCCATCCTCAAGCAAATCAGTCCTGAATGTTCACTAGAAGGACTGATGCTGAAGCTGAAACTCCAATACTTTGGCCACTTGACGCAAAGAAGTGACTCATTGGAAAAGACCCTGATGCTGGGAAAGATTGAGGGCAGGAGGAGAAGGGGATGACAGAGGATGAGATGGCTGGATGGCATCACTGACTCGATGGACATGAGTTTGAGTAAACTCTAAGAGTTGGTGATGGACAGGGAGGCCTGGTGTGCTGCAGTCCATGGGATCACAAAGAGTCAGACACGATGAGTGACTGAACTGAACTGAAGTGTCTCCTCCACAAAAGAGGAGCAGAAAGAGCAGAGCCAAGTGCCCTCAGTGTGAGGGGCAGAGAGGTCAGAGCTGGGGACTCCCCTCTGCCTCCAGGACCAGCACGCACCTCGTCCCTGGGTCTGTGTCCTAAAATCCTGGGTTTATTGAGCATGATCAACACCCGCAGGAGACAGCGAGTAAAGCACAGACCTGGCGGGGCCTCCGGGCCTGGGGCTGCTCGCCAGGGGTGTGGCCTCCAGGGCCTCTGGGGGGACAGCTCCTGGGGTGGATGCTAAGAGCAGACGGAGCGCCGCTGAAAGCGGACTCTCGCACGGCTGTCCAGTTCAGGTTGCCATCATGTTTTAGAGGGAAGACGGTGTCTCTCCTTGTTAACTTGGCATCTGCTGAGTGCCCGGCTCTGTGCTGGGCCCACTCATACACGGGAGAGCCGGCCGAGCCCTCTGCAGACGGGACTTGCTCTCTGGCACCGGGACTGAGGGGCGGCCCTGATTTAGGGAAGGGTCTGGATTGGCCTACGGATCTCTCACCGCAGACACGTTATTTTTTCAGAGTGGCTTCTTAAGCTGCACAGAGTGGGGGAAAGCACATTTCATTCTAAGGGAACAACAGCTTGATTATTTTTGTGCTGTTTAATATTTATAAGTACTTTCCAATTGAAAAATGGAGTGAAGCACTTCTAGTGAAATAACGGAATAACCCCATGCCGTCAAGGCTCAGTAGGCCTTTCCCTCTTCAGTCCCAGGAGACACACCTGCCGTTTCCGAATAGATCAGCTCTCAGCACCAGGGTCTGCAGACCTGTCGTCCTAATCCATTACGTTCCCGCTTCTGTACCTGTACCTGTCTGAGACCGTAAATTATCCATCTTGGACTCTGAATACAGAAACACAGAATCCTTGTTGTGCAACTCCGGAACAGTGCTTAATAGGGAAAGTCATTATTTTCCCTTGTTATGGCCCTAGCTGTGAGCTCCTCTGTGGTTTAGGGAGATATGATTACATTTAAATTTTGGTCATTGTTCTGAGTTACGAAGGGAATTACCAATGACCCTTCTGCCTTCCTGCTTCCAAGTTCCTGCACCTCATTTGTACGGCAGGTGTGGAGGTAGTCCCTGGGTGGGCTTTACATTTCACCGTTTTCCTGGTTCCCTTCCATCTGTGCTGATAAACTATGAAAGGGACAGAGAAAAGAAGGAAGGAATTACAAAGCATGGCAAATTCAGCATGTGGACACCCTGTCTGGAGGCTGCTGCTTGATAGTACAGTCTGCGTTTCACCGTTATAAACAGGCTGTACACGAACCCAGGTCTCCTGCATTGCAGGCAGACGCTTTACCGTCTGAGCTACCAGAGAAGCCCAATTGGCTATACCCCAGTATAAAATAGAACGTTTTTTTTTAAAAAAAGAATGAGCCTCCACCGAGCACACCCAAACCCAGCTGGTCCAGACTCCACCACAACCCTCTGCTCCAGCAAGTATTCCAGCTGTGGCCTCGGCCACGCCCCCCTGCTGGGAGGGTCCCAGGCCCTTCCCCTCCCCACCAGCAGGGTTTTCATTGTTTGTGAACAGAAGACAGAGAACCTTAAAAGGCATAGGTTCCCTTGGGATTGATGTGGAATTTCTGCTCTGGGGACCTGAAGTTGGATGTTGGAGGTGACACCCGCGTCCCCTGTTTCGGCCCAAGCCCCCTCTGGGGGTCATCGTAGTGGGAGACTGCCAGAGTTACATTCGGGGGGTGCTTGACACTCCCCCTCTTCTGTAATCAGGACGTGGCATCTGCTTCCCAACGTGGATCTGTTCACCGCGGGCTGGCTGGAGATGGGCCTTCACGCTGTGATCGGGGTCTCAGTCTGGTTTGCTTGCCATGATCGATGCGTTTTCAAAGGGTCATCCGCACCATTACCCAGACCCCAGTAGATGTCGTGTGGGAAGTGGGGATTCCAGCGAGGAGGAAAGACGTTCTCAGATCCACATGTGGTCCGCACAGAGGAAGGAACCTGTAGGATGCGAGGTTCAGAGGCACCTGGAGAAGCGCGGCCCAGATTCAGTCTCTGACACGTCTGGAGTCCTGGGTCGTGGCGAGGGGGCGCCCTCGAGCCTGGTGCAGTGGGCAGGGAGGCTCCGGTCTGCAGTCGTCTTGCTGGCTTCCAGCTGGGCAGGGCTGTGCCGCCAAGTCAGCCGGCCGGACTTCCAGATCTCCAGGGCAAGGCCCTGACCGGAGGTGACACAGGTGTCTGGGGGCAGGTGTCTGTGTGTTTATTGGCAGGTTGGCCAGCAAATGAGACTCACCGGAACCCCCCCGGGGGTGGGGCGGGCGCGTTCCTCCCCACCCCCTCCTCCCAGCCCCGCCCCTGCTCTCCCCGGTCCTCCTGGCTCCCGGCTCCATGTGTCCTCTTCATGAGGCTCCTCTGGGCTCTCTGTCCTCAGTCCCTCCCATTCCCCTTTGGGGCTGACTTAAGTTTCTGTCCTTACCGGGCCAGGACTTGGCCCTGTGTGAGCAGCTCAGGTGCTGTGATAAATCCCCACGGACTGGGCAGCTTATCTGCAGGGACACTTAGCTCATGGCTGTGGAGGCCAGAAGTTCAGGGTAGGGTGGCCGGCCGTCTGCCCCTGGGGCTTCACAGGGAGGAAGGGGCGAAGGGCTCTCTGGGGTCTCTTCTCACAAGGGCTCCAATTCCATTCTCGGGGGCCACACTGGCTCACCTCCCCACACCCTCCCACTGGGGGTGAGATGTCAACACGTGGGTTGGGCTGCAGACACCCCCCTAAGTGCACAGGGCCCCCTGCCGCCCCTTCCCTTCCCTCGATGTCTCCTTTTCTCATCAATGCCACCTTCTCAAAGACAAAGGCAGTGAGCAGCCCAGGCTGACTGCTGGGAGGAAGCCAAGTCCCCTTCCTCCTCCTCCGAGGTTCGGGTCAGCTCCTGGGAGGAGGGGCTTTGCCTTTCCTGCAGGACTCCTGACCCAACCACTCTTCTCTGTGACGGGGTTGAAGGGCAGGTCCAGCCAGGGCCGGCAGCTTCACGCCAGGGGCAGCTCTGCTCAGGGCCTCCACCCTGAGAATGAAATCTGGAGTAAGCGTGCTCCGGCACACAGATGACTTAGGTTAGCAGAAGGGGCCGTGTGGGGGCCCTGGGACCACTCCCACGCCAGGAGATCTTCCAGGCTCAGGCTAGCGTGCGGCTCGCTCACGGCGGAGGTTATTACGGAGCACAGGAGGAGACTACAGGGTTGTGGGCAGGGAGAGGGGACCTAGGTGGTGTCCAGAGGGATCCACATACAGGCTTCTCTGTTTTCCTTCCCCCGGGAGGTTTCCTCAAAGTCATCTTGATTTCTAATCCGATAGGCCCTTATCTGGCTCGATAACAAGATGGAAACACTGAATACCTGAGTGGGGCAAAGGCCCGAATAGATCCTGAACTTTTATTCAAATGCACGGATAAAACAATAGAGCATCACAGCCAAATTTAATCCCTTCCCTTTAGAATTCATACTATTTCATCATAATCATGCTGGGTTTTGATTTTAGCAACTGTGGGTTTTCAGAGTTGAAGCTCTTCACGTGTTGGATGTAGTTGGAGCTGTCACTTGGGGCTGGGACGGCCTCGAACCCTTTCTTCCCTCCTAAGCGAAACCGGCTGCAGTCAGCAATGCTTAATCGAGAGAAAAACAATAAAACTGAATAATGCGATTGATTTGGTGTGGAGTTAGGGCTGCTGCAATACACGGAGTTAGTGGCTTATTGAATGTTGGAAGGAAAATTCAAATTTAAAATACATATTAGCTTTCCTTGTTACAGGCCCTGTTGTGTGTGTTTAGTCGTTGAGTCGTGTCCGGACCTTTGCGACCCCATGGACTGTCGCCCGCCAGGCTCCTCTGTCCATGGGATTTCCCCGACAAGAACACTGGAGTGGGTCGCCATGCCCTCCTCCAGGGGATCTTCCCGGACCAGGGATTGAACCCGCATCTCCTGGATCTCCTGCACTGGCAGGCAGGTTCTTTACCACTGAGCCACCTGGGAAGCCTCCGGGTCCTGTTGCCTCACTTCTTTTCCTGACTCGATCCTCTGGGAGAACTGGTCTCAAAGACAGCAGTGTGATCGCATTGCCGCTGCGTGGCCTTAGGCCCGAGCTCACAGCCAGGCCCTGGTGCTGCCTTCCCTGGGAGAACCCAGCGGCTGTTTCTGGCAGGGTGACGTTGAACTTGAGCTACTTTGGGGAAACCTGTTCTAAGACCCACCTGTGCTCGCGCTAATGGTACCCAACCATGAGAGACAGAGTGAGCTGAGTCGGGGCATCTCCGTGGAGGACGGTTGGACAAGAGTCTTCCCTGGGCCGGGAGGATGCTGAGAAGCCAGTTGGTGTCCCGGCCTTAGGCAGGCTCCCTCAGCTGGTTGAGGGGCGTCTAGCCCTGGTGCTGCTACTCACTGGTGGTCCGAAAGGCCTTTCTGTCCTCTTGGCGCCTTCTAGGCATTCCTGATATTAACTAGAGTCAGGACAGCATTTAAAATTCTAGCTGCTTGAGGATAATTGGGTGGGGAGGGGGGTGAGTTGTACCAGAAAACCCATTAAGTACTTAAAAGATTAATTTTCATTATGACTACTAGTTGGTAAACATTATCTTTCAGATCAGCCTGAACAATAATGTGAGTAATGGGAACTATTCAACTTATTTTGGTTTAATTTTAAATCTTGAATTATGGTAATACTTTGCATTTTTATTAGTATTAGATGAGAACTGAAGCAAATTATTTTTGGCGGTTTGATTTGTAGAAATAATTCTTATTTGCTCACTGGCTGTGGATTTCACCCCTTAGGAGCAAATGCAGAGGAGGAAGAATGCTGAGTCTTGTGGGAGAGGGGCAAAGATGCTTGGGAATTCTGACTTAGTTCAGGCCAGACCCCTCATGGTCACGATGTCGTGAGGAGGAGTCAGTGTTCTTCTCTCTGTTCATTCATTCAATGAGTACCTCCTAAGGTTGATGCATTCTTTTCTTGGGGGTAACTTTTTTTAACTTAAATTTCTTTTAAAAAAAAGTTTATTTTACTTATTTACTTGGCTTCATGGGGTCTTAGTTTCAGCACATGGGAGCTTTAGTTGTGGCATGTGGGCTCTGTTTCCCTGACCAGGGATTAAACCCGGGTCCCTGCTTTGGGGGTGTGGAATCTTAGCCACAAGACCACCAGGGAAATCCATTAACTTTTATTTTTAATAAGCAGTGTATGTATCTGAGTTTTGCAACACGATGATTTGGTAAAAGATGCATACTGAAGCGATGACCACAGTCAGGCTAATGAACAGTCTTCTCAGATGGTTATCTTTTTGCATGTGTGGCAAGAACACTTGAAACTTACTCTCCCGATAGATTTCCAGCGTTCAGCACAGTTTTATCAATTACAGTCACCACGTGGGCTGCTAACGTCTAGACTGGTCATCTCAGAGAACTGCAGCTCTGTGCCCTTTGACCTCATCTTCCTATTGCCTTCACCTCCTTGCCCCCGACGGCTACCATTCTCTGGATCTGACTTTTTAAGGTTCCACATATGAGCGAGACCAGGCAGATGTTTTCTTTCTGTGTGCAGCGCATCTCAGCACAGTATCCTCCAGGTTCATCCCTGATGTTGCAAACGGCAGGGCCTCCTGCCTCCTGGCTGATGTTCCTTGTGTGCCCACAGTCACCTCTTGATGGGCTGTTTCCTTACCTTGGCTATTGTGAGTAATGCTGCAGGAGCACGGGAGTGCAGGCGTCTCTTTGAGGTGCCGATTTCCCCTTCTTTGGGTGAGCACCCGGGAGGGGGTTTTGTGGCAGCTCTGTTTCTCGTGTCTCGAGGAACCTCCATACAGTTCCCCGTACGATGCTTCTTTAAGTGCCGGCTGTTGTTGAGCGTTGGAGATCTGTCCCCAGGGGCTTGTAGTCGTACGTTTACAGAAGCCACCGTCAAGCTCTAGATCTTGGCCACTCGGAGAACGTGTTGCTGATCTGGTTTAAACATTAATCTCTACCATCTGTTTCTCAGACTGAGCCGAGCGAGGGTGCTCTGGGGAGGGATGTGGAAGCTTCCCGCAGTGCTCGTGGCTTGTTTTGCTGCTCATTATGTTCTTTCATTCAGTACTACCTCTAGTGTTAGTCACTCAGTCGTGTCTGACTATTTGTGACCCCATGGACTGCAGCCCACCAGGCTCCTCTGTCCATGGGGTTCTCCAGACAAGAAGACTGGAGTGGGTTGCCATCTCCTCTTCCAGGGGATCTCCTGACCCAGGGATTGGACCTGGGTCTCCTGCATTGCAGGCAGATTTCTCACCGTCTGAGTCACCAGGGAAGCCCAACACTACCTCCAGATCTCAGGCAGAAAACCTTACCTAAGTGGAAGCACTTTGGCCGGAAGGTCCAGGACGAACAGCAGGTGGCAGGGTTCTTCTCAGTGCTGGTCTCGTCCTGATGCCGGGTTCAGGGCAGAGCTTTGCGTTGCCCGATTTCCTGTGACTCTGTGCCAGCTCATGCCGTCCACCGTGCTCCCTCCAAATGTGAGCATAACCACACTTACAGTCAGTAATTACAGTCATGATCACAAGAATAGCCCCTGAAGACTTAACCTGATGTGGCGATAGGGTTTTGCCTGGGAGGGGCCTGGACTTCGCTGGCCATCTGCAGGACCCGAGCAAGTCCAAGGGCCATCGTGAGCCTCAGAGTTCTCATCTCTCGAGGGGCCGTGAACAGACGGCCATCCCAGGAAGGCTTCCGCATGAGATGACGCAGTCTGTGCTCAGCGCTCCTTTGGGCTGACCGTGGCGAGTGTCTGCTCAGCAGGGAGGACTGTTTCTGGGGGGCAGCTGTGAGGCTCTGCACGTCTTGCAAGTGACTGTTCATCTCAGCAGATGCCCGGGCCCTGCACCCCCATCCCATGTCCTGGCACGTTTGCCCGAGCTCCCGCAGGCCGAGGAGGGAGGAGGCATTGCCCTCGTGTCTCACTATTTCCTGAGGGCTTCCCAGGCTCACCCCGTCCTCTGTGGGCTGCGTCTGTGGGCCTGGGACCTGGGCAGACATGTGATGCACCTGCAGCAACCCCCTGATGTGGGGGTCTGGCCTCCCCGCGCAAACCTCCTTTGTCTGGCATAAATCCCTTCTGGGCTCTTTGTCCACTGTGTCTCGTTCCTGCCTTGGTTCCGAATTCGGTGTCACCACAGGATTTTGTGGGCCTGATCCTCATGGGGCGTGACTCCAGCAGGGAAGAAACCCAATGTGCACCAGTGAGATTATTCAAGAATGACCAGGAAGCATCACCGACTCAATGGACGTGAATCTGAGCAAACTCCGGGAGATGGTGAAGGACAGGGAGGCCTGGTGTGCTGCAGCCTGTGGGGTGGCAGAGAGTCGGACACGACTGAGCAACGACAGAGTGCTTGGTTGAATTAGACGCTGGTCCCCTGGAAGTACGACTGAAGCGGAAAAAGGAAACATTTGGAAAGAAAGACGTCAAGGCCTCTTGCCAGCCCAGCCCCCAGAAGGTGTGATGGTGACGCCCGCAGGGCTGGCCCCTCCAGCCCGTGGGTGCCAGGCTGGCCGCCGAGGCGTCTCCCACGCCGTCGTCCTGCAGAATCACCTCTGCGCTCTTCGCAGACCAGTCAGGTGCTCCTGCTCTAGACTCAGCTGCTTCTTTCTCTCCTCCAGGCTTTGCTAGAGAGCATGTGGCTGTTCAGAGTGCTGCCCGGGACACCTCGGGACTCTCTGCTCTCCGCGTGCTGCTGGGCCAGCGGGGCGGCCCTGCCTCAGCGCTGAGAGCCATGCCAGGCTTGGAGAGCTCTGCCTGGCTGGCATGAGGAAGGGCCCTGCACAATGAGCGATGGCCCCCGGGAGAGGTCAACGCCACCTCGCAGGTCCTGCCAGACTGGGGCTGGGTGACTGCAGAGCCTCTTTGTGCTGGCCACATGTGCAGGCGCCCCGTGAGTGGGCTTCCCCACACCCCACCTGCTGCTCTTACTGTTCGCGTGGGCTCTGAACGGGCTCGTTTCCTTGGGGCACCCGGCTATGGAGACTCAGCCACAGTGGTTGTTGGAGGTTTCCCTGAGAACCGGCAAAGTGGAGATCCGGCCTTAGAAGCAGTGGACCACACGGTGGTCCAGGCATAGCGCCCGGCGGTCCAGGCAGGCTCACCGTCCCCAGGGTCTTTGGCCTGGACACTGCCCCCTCTGATGGCGTGTCTGATCTGCGGAAGCACGACAGCCAGGACTGAGTGACTTGGGCTGCTGCCCGTCACCGCCTCCTCCATAAGGAGGTGTGAGGCTCAGTAATGGTGCCTGAGCAGCCCGGGGCCAGCACTGTGCCATCCCCCCCGAAAGGGAACCTGGCTTGAGCTGAGTCTCTTGGGCAGAGTTATCTGATTGCAAGAAACAGACGCCTGCAGAGGCAGCTTGTGAGGAGGAGGGTTTATTCTAAGGACACAGATGCTGCTCAAATCCCAGATAAAGCTCAACCTCGGGGTTCGGGAGGGCGGGGTGTGCTGCCTTGGAGGAAAACCTGGGCAGACGGATCAGTGCATTCACACGTGCTCCTTGGATGAGGCTCCAGGCTGGAGGGAGTCCAACTCCTCTCCGCCTCCCTACAAATCTGTTTGGCTCTCTCTCCCCACAGGAGCCGATTCATAGTGGGGTGGGGAGCACAGCTATGTCAAGCTAGCAGATCAGCTGGCTCTCACCAGATGCCTCGAGGTAGTGAAGATGCCCACGTGAATGTGTTTGAACCTGAACTTGTCACTTCTGCTTGTGTCGTGCACCTGCAAGGCTCAGGATGTCAGGAGCCTCTGGTCTCTGACTCGGTGTTTGTTCATGAGCCTCAGTGAGCTTCAGGGGGACAAGAGGCAGAGCGGGGGGCTTGGCTTGGAGACAAGGAACCGCCCTGGGCAGCAGGGGCTTTTTAGATTTTCTCCAGTGGGAAAGCATGTAAGGTTTTTTATTTTATTTTTGGACTTCTCAGGTTTGGAACATGCGCTTTTAAAACTTACACCTTAAAGCAAGGTCTGCATGGGAAAGTGGAAAAAAAATAAAGGCACTCCCTCTGCTCCCACTACCTGGAGGGACCGGTGGATGTTGCGAAGGCCCTCGGGGCCGCTGCACCTGTGCTCAGGTGAGGAGGGGGATGTGAGTTCAGTCGTGTGACTCGCGTAGGGCAATCGCATCAGTGATGAACCAGATCCTGCCACACATGCTTCTATTAGAAAAGGTGTTAAATTTAACTCTGCCTGAAGAGGAAAGAAGTAAAATAGGAGGGACTGCTGAGGTTCAGATGAATGTTTCTAATTAAAAGAGATTTAATACACAGTGATGCCTCGAGGTGGTGAAAAATAATTGTGAGGTTCCTAAGGTTGGAGCCTCCTGATGAAAGCCCACTTTTTTACCTTTCCGTGTATCAGTTGCATCTGTTAGGAAAGATGACGAATATGGGGTGCTGAACCTCCTTTTTCCTTTCCTCGCCTTCAAACTTTCGTCAGCTATGCTTTTAACATCATCAAAGGGGCTGTCATGTCCATTCACTCTGGAAGGGACCCCCACATCTGTGTGGTCCTGTTCACGAAGGCTGTTCCATCCCCAGGTTATTTAAACTTGTTTTCTGATCAGCGGGACATGTCGTCAATGATTCTTTTCCTAGAAGAACCCCGCTCCTGTATTCCTCAAGGTCTTGGGAGCTTGGAGTGTCTGTCTCTCTCTGTTTACACTCTGCATCTAGGGTGGGCTGCTTTTCTTCCCCCGAGACTCCTTGGTGATTTCTTATCATCTCTGGCCTCCAGGGACTGGAGCGAGGAAGACCTCTCCTTAACCTTTCCCTTTGGCTGGACTTGGTGACAGAGCAGGTGCCCCAGAAGGGCTGGGTGGTGGGACGTTCCCTGGTCCTTTCCAGGTTGGGGGTCGGCCTCTGGTCTCCGCCCTGGACAGCCGTGTTGGCCCCGCCTCCTGTCCCTGAGAGCTCCGTGCCTGGTGATCCCGCGTCTCCCGAGCTCTGGTTTTGGCCGAGGACTCTGAGCCAGTCTGGTGGCTCTCGATGAGTTGGTGAGTTATCTACCTACACGGTCCAGTGTCGTTTCTTTAAGCCTGAAAACCAGCGCCTTGACGGGGACGTGTCTGGGCGTAGATCGCTCGGGTCATTTCATCCTGAAACGCCGCATGAGATTTTGAGCGGTAGATGCACAAGCTTTCTCCTCTTCGGCCGGCCCTTTATCTTTGCTCCCTTCCCCGCTTCCTCTGCCTCCCTCGCCAGTCAGTCTTTTCTCCGTGTCACAGATTCGGTGTTAGTTGTTACCTCCTTCTTGATGTTCTGACTTTATATAGGATTTCTGTAATGATGGTGTTTTTGGTCAATTTGTTTCCTGGAGCCTGCAATTTCTAGTCTCATCTCCTTTCTTGTTTCGGAATCTTGCCTCTGAGTCACTGTTTCCACTGAGTTCGTGTTCTTGTAATGCCCTTCGCAGGCAGGACACACCCGGGACAGCGTCTCCGTTCCGCGGGGGCAGTGCTCCTGGGCGGGCCGTTTGCCTGTCCTTCCCAAGCCGGGCCTCCGCTCCCTCGCTCGCTCTCCTGACTCTCCGGCCTCTCTCCCGGCCTCCCTCCCTCGTCCTTTGTTTCCAGACTCCTGCCTTTGGCTGGCGCTGGGCTCCTGGGCTGCACATTTGAAGTGCAGGGCTGACGCCAGCCACGCCCGAGACCAACCAGGTCAGACTGTCGGTGGTGAGTCTGAGTGTCTGTCTTTCTAAATCTCTCCAGCGTGCTGGAGAGATTTCCAGTGTGCTGCTCAGGTTGAGAACTGCTACTCTGATGTCCCTAGGAAAATAAGAAAATAACCAATCACATAAGGTTAACCCTTCGGTGGCGCTAGTGGTAAAGAATCCGCCTGTAAGGCAGGAGACACAGATTTGATCCCTGGGTCAGGAAGATCCCCTGGAGGAGGGCATGGCACTCCACTATTCTGGCATACCACTCCAGTATTCTTGCCTGGAGAATCCCCACGGACAGATGAGCCTGGGGGGCTACAGTCCGTGGGGTTGCAAAGAGTCAGACGTGACTGAGTGACTTAGCACACAGCACTGGGAGGGGATAACCATGTAGGAGATGCTCTGAGTTGGGGACGTGCCTGTAGGGATGGGTGAATGTCCTTTCGTGCAGAGCATTGGTGTGGCCGGGATGCGGCAGTCGGGGGAGGGCGTTCTTCTCCCTCCCAGTCTTCCTGGTTAAATGGACCATTTGGACCTTCTTGAGGTCCTCCTGTGGCCTGGAGGCCTTGCATGGGATGCAGGAGGTACTTGCTTTGCAAAACACCTCTCTTTGTTTCCAATGATTCATCTGCAGGAAAAAAAACAACATCTTTTCCCAAGCCAGCACGGATTACATTTTCTAGCTTCTACCAAAGCCAGTGCCTGAGCCATTACTTTAAAACCAAGCTGTGAATTGTTCATTCCTCACTAATTCCCAGATGGAAACCGTGATTTTTGTTTACTTTCCTAAAAAATTCACGTTTTGCCCGAGGCTTGGCGGAAGGAATTTTAAGCATTCATTGAAAGCTGTAGAGATGAGTTGGGGATGAAATGACCACACAGATTTAACTAGTGATGTCATTTTTTTAAAGCGTGCCATTAAGTGGAGGGACACAGTGGCGAATGAGGGGTGATCTCCAGCCACTGGGAGAAGGTTCATTTCATTGGACGCGTCACTCGGAATGAATTTGTGGTTAAAGAACCATTTCGGAGCCAGGTAAAGCCCCGTCGCAGAGAGCAGCATTATGATTCAGGGCACCCAGGGTGTACTGAATATTTAATTTGACCGAGGAATTGTTTGTGGTGCTGGCGGCTCCTGCTGGAAGGTCAACTACCACTGGGTCACAGCTGATGGCGGCGGAGTCGGGTTGGGCGGCTCACGTGGCAAAGCATTTTCTAAGACGAGTAAAGCCAGGACAGCAGGAGCTGCCCCCGCCCGGAACGAGAGGGCGCTCAGGCTGCAGCAGCGAACGCGGCGCTGAGTCCTGTTTGGTTTAACCCGTGAGCAGCGAAACCCCCGCCCTTCTTCTCACCCCACGTCCCAGCCACTCCCTTGTCATTTTCCAAATTATGCAGAAGAGCAAAACGTCACAGAAGGTGTGACTCAGAGAGGGAAGAGCAGGACACGGAGGGAGACCCTAGAGAAAGAAATGGCAACCCCCTCCCAGCATCCTTGCCTGGGAAATCCCATGGACCGAGGAGCCTGGCAGGCTGCAGCTCACGGGGCCGCAAAACAGTCAGATGTGACTTAGGGACTGAACAGCACAAGTGTGCTCTCTGGCGCTCAGGTTCTGATCTGTAAATGGGGGGCCGCCCTTGGCTCCACCACCAGCCTCCCGGGGGTCGGGGGCGTGTGTCTGGAGACGATGCTCTGCTTCGTGCAGGGCCTCTTGGGAGTCTCCAGAGACCCCCTGCTTCCCTTGTGTGCAAGCTGTCCTCCTTCACATCTCTGTGCTGCCAGCCACCGTGGCAGGCGCCCGCCCGTTCTCAGAGAGCAGCTCGGGTGAGCTCGAGGGAAAAGCAGGTCCTCCCGTCTATCAGAGTGGACGTGCGTGGGGTGAGCAGGCTGCAGGCGACACTTCAGAGCAAGGCCCCTCCTGGCCTTGGGTCCTGAAGCCCACAGCCTCTCCTGTCCCCAGAGCCCCTCCTCTGGGTCAGGGGGGGGGGAAGGTAGGGAGGGAAGGCTGGAGTTGGGGGTGGGCAGAACCGTCCACCATCTGGGGAATGCAAGCGCCCCGTGCGGCAAGGCTGCTCCAACTCCAGAAGCAAAGTGCTGTCCTTTAGAGCTAAAAGCAGAGCTTAAAAACACAAGGGTTTGAAAAATGAGACTTTCAGACCTAATGGAAGGTACTTTCAAAGAGCTGCTCGCTCAACTCACAGATCGATGCCTGCACAACGTTTCTGTTTTTCAGGGTGATGTTTTGGAGTCCAATTACCAGTGATTCTGTTCCTCAAGCTTCTGATGAAGCCAGGCATTGTGGGGGTGCCCGAAGCCGACGAGAGCTGCGTGCCCTGTTCACGGGGTCACAGGGCAAGAGGCAGAGCCTGGGCCAGCTGTGCACCCGCCGTAGCTGGAGTCCAGGGTTCATCTGGACTAGGTGTCAGCTAATGATCATTGTTAATTAAATGTCGTGAGGGGCTGGCGCGGTGTGTGCCTCTGCATTCTGCTCCCCAGCTGACTCACCTGCTGGGAGGGGGGACCCCAGGGAGGCGGTGAGGTTGCCAGTGACAGGTCTGCCCATGGCCTTAGGCTGTTTTCTCCCCTTTCAGGTGGGTTTGAATATTTCTATGAGAAGCGGAGCTGAGATAGATTACCATGTGGACAGAGAAATCGAGCCTGGCCTGGAAATAAAGGAGAAGCGTTTTCTAGTTTGAATCACACCTCGGTGCGCTTTGCTTTTCTTCTGTGGGGTACAGGGTGGGGCTGGCCGTGGGGCTCTGCTGGAGGGCAGGCGGGCCGGGGGGCTCAGCGGAGGGCAGAGGAGAGTCCTCCGAGCCTGCATGTGCTCCTGGGTTCCAGCCTGTCCAGCGCAATCCCAACAGTTGTGTCACAAGAAGGCACTTTTACCAGCGGCCTTCGTGTGTGTGTCTGTGTGCATACAGGTGTGCAGATGTGTATAAGTACGCATGTGCGCTTGTTTCTGTGTGCACACATGGGCACGCGTGCAGCTGTGTAGGTGCGTGTCTGCGCCCTCATATGTGCACTTGCGTGTTCATGTGTGCAGTCATGGGAACACAATTAGGCAGGCACAGGAGTGCACACACACACGTGCATGTGCTCTGTGAGCACACACACGTTCACGCATGCACATGTACATGCACACACAAGCTTGTGTGTGGCTATGCGTGCAGGTCTATGTATTTGTGGTCATTACATGAATCCTTGTGTAATGCCTGTTGTGTGTGTGTGGATAAGTATCTGTGTTCACATGTGCACACGTGTGCACATGTCTATGTATGCACTCATGTGTCTGTATATGTGTGCATTTGTGCGTGTGTGTGCATGTGTGAATTTGTGTCCATGAGTGCGTGCACATGTGTAGGAGTACAGTTCCTCTCCAGGGCCATCAGAGAGCTAGCCAGGCTTGCTAGGTGACCGGCTCCAAAGGGCAAACTTGTTATGAACTTGACGAATGTGCTTTTCTGACAAATGGCAACTGAAGATTTAAGTGTGGAGACAGCGGTCTGTGGTCCTCCTCTATCTCTCTACGTTCGATTACCTTCCTCACGTTAAGCACAGCGGAGAAGTAAGCTTGCCCCTGGCTCTGCCCCGTCGCCCAGGGGCGTGGCTCGTGTGGCTGCTGCGCCTTCAGTGCCTGCTGCATGCCTGGCCCTGGGCAGGGCTCAGACCCTGTAGAGCCAGCAGCTCGGTACCCCCTGAAGGAGCAGGCGTCCCCATTGGGGCAAACCAAGCACCACGGAGACCTAGCGGGTGGGCTTCTCAGGGTCGGGCCACTGACCTGGAAGCACTTCCCTGCAGCAGGACCCCGTGGGGGTTTGTGGGAAGCACACGGCTTGTCCCGACAGGACCAGTGAGAAGGCTGAGGTGGCCCGGACAGTAGGTCAGATGGGTACGTGTGGGCAGGGCTGCAGTGCCCAGCAGGGTCCTGGATCAGCCTTTGGGTGTGATCAGGCCCTGCTGTGCCTTCTCCCTGGGGGCGTGTTCAGCCACGTTCTCAGCTGCTGAGACCCTCGGTGTCGTCTCTCCTGGGGAGCAGCGGCCCCTCTGCACTGTCGTCGAGCTGGCCGTGTTTGCAGGGGCTCTTGGAGAAGGAAATGGCACACTGGAGTACCCCACTCCAGTACTCTTTCCTGGAGAATCCCATGGACGGAGGAGCCTGGTGGAGTCCACGGGGTCGCAACGAGTCGGACACGACTAAGTGACTTCACTTTCACTTTGGAGAAGGAAATGGCAACCCACTCCAGTATTCTTGCCTGGAAAATCCCGTGGACGGGGGAGCCTGGTAGGTTACAGTCCATGGGGCGGCAAAGAGTCAGACGTGACTGTGCGACTTCTTCACTTCACTCCACTTCACTTTCTGGAAGGCAGTGGCAGGGCAGCTTCTTCCTTGATCAGTGGGATTCAGAGTCAGGACCGATAGCTGTCAGGAATCCTGTGGGCAGGGCTGGGCACACACATTCACGCTGTTCCTTGCTGGAGGGACTGAAATCCTTGGATCTGGAGCCCAGAAGGCCCTCTGTAGTTACGTGAAGCCTCCAGGCCCAGAGGACTGGCTGGGGTGCTGCTCAGAGTGAGCCCACCCAGGCCCACCCCTGGGCTGGTGCAGGCAGCCCTGACTCAGAAAAGGTCGGACCGTCGACGAGCCCTCCCTTCAGGTACATGCTCCACGGCGGTCTGCTCCGCCATCAACTATTTGCTGGCGTGCCCACCTTGAAAGTGTCACCGTGAAATGCGATGACCACCAGCCATTCGGTGCTGCTTCTCTCCTGGTCCAACAGCAACAATCCCAAGACCGGTTCATCGGCAGCTCCACCCTGGTCAGACGCTTCCCGCCCGGTGTGGTCCTGGGGCCCAGCTCCAGCCCCGGGAGCAGCCCCGGCTTTGGTTCATGATGGACACAGGGCCTGGCTCCCCAGCTTGCTGGCGTTGACTAGCAGGGCCGCCCTGGCCTCCGCTGGCTGGATGCTCACTCACCACTTGCTCGTGTCGGGGCCTCGGCCTGTCTGCAGAGGTTCGCTGCTCTCAGAGGAGCCTGTTGGCAGGTGTGGGACCCTCTCCCACTCACATTCCATCTGGGGTCAAAGGAGGGTAAAGAGGGAGAAACGTATCTTCTGCAGATTCATTTAGAAAACAACCCTTTGAATTACAGCTTCATTAGCACACTGCGTCTAAAAGAGGGATTTTTAAAATCATTTGCAACATCTCAGCCCCTGTGCCTTTCCCCCGACGATTCTAGAATCCCTGTGCACCAGAAACTGCCATCCTGAACTTCCCTCGGAGTTTCCTTAGATTTTGGGTCTAGGAATTGAAGCAATACTGTGTTCCACGGTACCATTTATGAGTTACTGATGGCATCTTATCCAAGTAAATCACATCACTTGCCCAGTCACACAATCCAGTGATGTGTGTCTATTACCACTTTGTTGCTGGCGGGGACAGAGCACAGCCTGTCGGAACCGTATGATAGATCCCAGGGCAGGAGAGCTTGCTGAAGAGGCAGGAAATTCAGCTTTCAATAAACATATTAGGTCATTACAATTTGTTTATGACAGTGGTTCGCTTGGATGATAGAACGATTTTCTGTTTCATTTTGCAGGACACTTCGATGCCTCCTGTGGGCTTCCCACGATGCTGCGGAGATCCACACTCCCACCGTGAGTACTCAGCACTCAGTCCCGCCTTTGCCCTTTCCAGGTCAGCCGTGCAGAGGACACTGTTTTCAGGGCACGTGGCTCTTGTCCACTTCAGGAGGCTGGGGGCCCGGTTCTTTCCAAACCTGTGGCAGAAGTGGGGCTTGGAGCGTTCGCTGCCTTGGCCCAGCTGACCTGAGCGCCTCCCCTCCTTGCGGCTCAGAGAGGCCTGGAAGCAGGTGTCGGGAGTGGGAGGCTGGTGGCCACTGCCCAGCCCGGGGCACCTCTGCTTCCCAGGTGGCTGCACTGAGCTGGGCGGGGGTGGGCAGGGGCGTGGGGTGTGTGGGCGGGAGGCAGGGCTGGCGGGTGGACACCAGCTGGTGAGCGCCCTTGGGATATGGGCAGTGGGGTGATTTCCTGGTTTTTCTGGGAGCACTGAGGGCATCCTGGGGGTAGAGCAGAGATCTGGCCTCTGATGGGGTGAAGGATTGCATGGGGTCAGGCCCCCTGGGAGGCTGTGGGGAGTCACTGCCTTTAGAACCACAGTTGGGTCCAGCCTAGGGTTGCAAAGGGGTTCAGGAAGGGTCTGTGGCACGTCCGGCACTTGCCCTGTGTGCCCCGCCCCGGTGACAGCCTGGCGGCCAGGCCAAGACTTTTCAAAAATATTTATTTTTGCTTTTAGCCCTGGGTCTTTGTCACTGCCCACAGGCTCTTCTCTAATTGCAGCAAATGGGCTGCTTCCAGCTGCAGCGGGAGGACTTCTCACTGCAATGGCTTCTCGTGATGCAGAGCACAGGCTCCAGGCTGTGCGGGCTCAGCGGTGTTTTTCTCAGGCGCAAGGGCACCGTGCACAGTGGCTGGCACATGGCTCAGGCACACCGTGGCATGGGGGGGTCTTCCTGGACCTGCATTGACAGGCGGGCTCTTAACCAGCAGACCACCAGGGAAGCCCCCAGCTGAGGCTTTTGTCTCAATGTGTATTAAACTCTGGGACTTGGTGATGGACAGGGAAGCCTGATGCTGCAGTCCATGGTGTCGCAAAGACTGAGCGGCTGAACTGAACTGAAGTGATCTTGAGGAAAGAGACACTATTTCCATCGTTCTCCACTGTTCTCTCCATCAGCCATGGAATAGTTTGTTCATACAGCAGGAATTTAACGGGATCCTGTTCATTCAAGATGGTAAATTTAGTTCCTTCTTTGTGCCAAGATTTGTCCTAAGCTCACAAGACTCGTTTGTCCTGGGTGAGATGGAGTTTTGCTCCCAGAAAGGGCCAGTGTAAGCGACGAGGCTGCAGTAGTCAGAGCTCGGTGGTCCAGTGGTGTCTGTGTTGCCCATGAGCAGGACTGGGCCCAGGTCTGGAGGGACTGCTCTTTCTCGGAGGAGTTGCATCTGCGTGTGTGAGGCTGTGATGGGTGGTTCCCAGTGGGGGTGTTCTGTGAGTGGAAGAGTCCAGAATGAGGCGCTGCCCTGGGACTGGGTCCAGGAAGAGGCTGCGATGCCTCCAGATGTGGTTCAGACTCCAGGAGGGGACGGTTCAGTCTGAGCCACTGGGCTGGCTTGGGCACGACTCCTTCTCTGACGGCCGTAGGCTTTCCGGTGCCATGGGCCCGAGGCGCGTCAGGAGGATGTGGTGCTCCGAGGCGTGTCAGGAGGATGTGGTGCACCGAGGCGCGTCAGGAGGATGTGGTGCCCCAGGTTGCTGGCAGCGCCCAGTGTGGGTCAGACCCGTGAGGGCTCAGGGCTGATGCCCCATCAGACCCCGGCTCAGTCCCTCGCGTGGGGTCTGTCTTATCCTGCCTCGGTTTCCTCGGCTGTAAGCTGGGAACATCAGCAGCCCACACCTCATGGGTTTTTCCTGAGGCTGAAATGAGGTACATTTCGTGAAGCACTTGCAGCAGATGCCCGCTGCCCACTGAGTGCTCCGGGGACTGAGTGCTCCGGGGACTGAGTGCTCTGGTTCTTTCTCTTCTGTTACTGAAAATTATCATCTCCACTGCAGATGTTAATCTCTGGGGCATCGTTTCCTCGTGTGGATGCAGCTGTGCTTCTCTCCTGTTACTCTTTTCTTTAAGTGGGTCAAAACCAGAACATGCAGTAAGTGCAGCCGTCAAGATTTCGCTAAAAGCGGCGCTCCTTGGTCGGCTGACTCTGCACGATTAAGCTTTGGGATCATCTCCTAAGGGTGTTCAGGTGCAGTCACTCCTCGCTGTTAAAGTCCCTGCGAAGACTGAGCACAGTTACTGTCGAGTGACAGAAACGCCTGGAACCCCAAACGTGAGCTTGTGGCAGATTCGAGATGATGCAAAACGCCGGGGCCCGCGTGACCCGCCTGCTGAGGGAAAGGGGGTGAGCCCTGGACTCACGCTCGCCACTTCTGTTGGGGAGATTTTTCTCTCACGAAACGAAGTCATGGTGCCTGTCAGTCTTGCCATGAAATCGGGCTCCCTGTCTGACCTGTGTTAACAAATGGTGACTTCAGGCCCAAGAAACGTGCCTCCAAATTTGAACAGAAAATAATTTTGATTCCAGATCTGCCCGTTTCCCCAGAGTAGATTTCCAAAGGGGAACTTGCGAGTTTCCAGTAGGAATCTTGCTCTGTGGGGTCAGGTGGGCGCCCAGGCCAGGCAGGGTCCCAGAAAACCCCCATCTCTTCTTTCCTCTGGCTCAGTTGGAAGTCAGGCGGTGGTTCGCTGGTCCCCAGCTTTGATGTGCATGAGGGTCTCACCTGACCCAGGGTCACTCTTGTGAGTTTTGCTGACATTCGTTCATCCAGGGATGTGGACTGAGCACTGCTGTTCTCAATGATGTGTTGGCTGCCAAGGGCTTGGTCAGTATTTTTAAGGAGGGAAGATTAAATGCATTTATTCATATTCATAGTGAAGTTTCTCAATTGTGTCTGACTCTTTGTGATCCCAAGGACTGCAGCCCATCAGGCTCCTCTGTCCATGGGATTTTCCAGGCAAGAATACTGGAGTGGGTTGACATTTCCTCCTCCAGGGGATCTTCCTGACCCAGGTATTGAACCTGGGTCTCCTGCACTGCAAGCAGGTTCTTTACCATCTGAGCCACCAGGGAACTCCTATTCATATTCATAGGAGAAGACAAAATAGGGGCATTTCAAACATGGGCTAAAAAGTGACTGTGGAGTACAGGGCACGGGTGGTGGTAAGAGGGCGGCATTTGAGCTGCTGACCAGAAGGACAGGAGGGGTGCACAGGGTCCATTTTATTTTAACATATGTTATGCATACAAAGCAGGATGTGAAAATATACATGCTCCTGTATAAATTTCCAGGGGCTGCTGAAACAAATGACTACAAATTGAGTGGCTTAGAACCACAAGAATTTATTCTTTGGTCAATAAACTTTTCCCTCCTCCTGACCACCATATTTTCCTTTTCCAGGAGTGTTTTGGCTCATCTTACTCATTTATTCTTCCATATGCAACTTAGAATAAATCTCCAAACCCCATGTTAGGGGCAGGCTTCCTGGGGTTTGGGTAGACTTGTACATCTATTTGAAGAGTTGAGTCTTCTGGGCCTCTGAGGTTTTCTAAGGCCATGCTTTGCATCTCCACTTCCCAGGTCTTCTTTATTTCTTTTCAATGAAGTTTTATAATTTTCCCCACAAGAGATGTGAATATTTGGTTATATTTATTCTTAGCGTTAGTCACTCAGTCATGTCTGACTCTTTGCAACCCCATAGACTGTAGCTCATCAGGCTCCTGTATCCATGGGATTCTCCAGGTGAGAATATTGGAATGGATTGCCATTCCATTCTCCAAGGGATCTTCCCAACCTAGGTGGCCAAAGTATTGGAGCTTCAGCTTCAGCATCAGTCCTTCCAGTGAATATTCAGGGTTGATTTTCCTTTTAATAGCTGGGACTTAATTCGCCTTCCCCTCGGTGTGGGCTGGGTTACTTATTTAGTTCCAAAGAGTCAAGTTGAAATGACCACAGGCAACTCCACGGGACGAGGTGTCCTGTTATAGGAGGGGAAGGAACCCCAGGTTCCCCCCTCCATTATCATTCCCAGAACCACTTCTCCTGACTGTGGCTTAGGGGTGGGGTTCCAGATCCTGATTGGGTGTCCTCTGATGCCTCATTAGGTGAAGGGTGGAGTGTGGGGGACCCTCATCACATCTTCCTGTGTGGTCCCCACGAGAGGACCACAGAGGGTTGGGGAAAGCAGAGGATGGGAGCGCAGGCTAGGGGAGGGTAGCTACTGGATGCTGGCCAGAGTTCCCAGCTCTCCTGGGTCTCCTCTGATGCTCCTGGCAGGGAGGGAAGGTTACTGCCCAGGGTGGGCAGAAGTTGATCCCCCTCCTTGGCTTTTGCTGGCTTGAGTGAGGGTGGAGGTGGTGGGGGTCTTTCCTGCGCTTGGAGAAGAGTTGTTATTGTCTAACCATTTTCTGCTTGTTTTAAAAAATAAAAAGCTGAAATATAGTTGATTTACAATGTCACGTTAGTGTCAAGTATACAGTGAAGTGATTCGGTTATACACACACACGATCCAAGTGAGTGAGTGTTGCTCAGTCGTGTCTGACTATTTGCAACCCCATGGACTGTAGCCCCCCAGGATCCTATGTCCATGGGGTTTCCCAGGCTAGAACGCTGGAGTGGGTTGCCATTTCCTACTCTAGGGGATCTTCCTGACCCAGAGATCAAACCTGGCTCTCCTGCATCGCAGGCAGATTCGTTACCATCTGAGCCACCAGGGTAGCCTCCTGTGTGTGTGCGTGTGTGTGTGTTCCATTTCAGATTCTTTTCCGTTACAGGTTATTACAGGACACTGAGTGAGCCACACAGTAGCTCCTCCTTGTTTGTTTCGTATGTAGCAGTTTGTATCCACTAATCTCAAATCCCTCATTTACCCCTTTCCCCGCTGCCCCCCATCTGATAACCAGAAGTTTGTCTTCCATCCTGAAGGGCCCTTTTCCTGGCCCTTAACCTGCAGGGCAGCCCTGGATGGGGCTCCTGTCAGCCCTGGCTGGCGTTTCCAGGAGACTGGCTCACTTGGCACTGAGTTTGGATGTCTGCAGCAAACAGGGGCTGCAGCCCATCACCCCGATGCCCTTCATCTCCTAGAGCCCTGCACCGGCCACCCCTACCCGTTGGCACCTCGTCATCTGGCCTCAAACCCAGTGGCCAGGGCTGTGGTCACTCTTAGCAGGAGGACCTGCACATCTTCTACATCTTTTTGGATGTGGAGATTCTTGAGTTTTTAATTTTAAGCACCTATTTTTCACTTCTAGGGGTTCTATTTTTTTCCAACTCTGCTCTTTGCTTCTTTCTCTTTCTTTTCTTTAAAATATCAGCCGTGATCACTTTTGCCCGCCTGCCTCCATTGGTCTGGATGGTTCTCACTCATGAGATTTATCTCCTTATTTGGAAGACAAGCCGCTCCTCTCCCTCGACACTGGGGGATTCTTTGAGAGGTGTGTCGAGATTGATTTCTTCCAGAGAGGTTCCACATTTACCTCTTCCTCTTGTCTGCAGCATTGCCACGAGGCACCAACTTAATCTAAATTTCCTGCTCGAAGTTTTTGGGATGAAGAATAGAGGCAATTCAGACAGCAGACATAGAAGCAGACTGGCCTACGGTTTACAGGGAAAATCTTCTCCTTCCCCCGTGTAAGGGCGGAGACAAGCACGCTCCCGCCGTCTTCTGCATGTGAAGGGCGATTCTTGCTTATACTTCAGGTGGACGGAGCCCTCCAGAGCCCTGTCTTCACCTGAGAAGCTCTCTTTAGATTCTCCAGTGGTCCTTGGGTTTCCTGTTTGGCCAACATGTCGAAATAACATCACCTATGCACCATTCTGGAGTTTCCCTGGTGGCTCAGCGGTACAGAACCCCCCTGCCAACCCAGGAGACACTTCAGTCCCTGGGTTGGGAAGATCCCCTGGAGAAGGCAATGGCACCCCACTCCAGTGCTCTTGCCTGGAGAATCCCATGGATGGAGGAGCCTGGTAGGCTGCAGTCCATGGGGTCGCTAGGAGTCGGACACGACTGAGCGACTTCCCTTTCACTTTTCACTTTCATGCATTGGAGAAGGAAATGGCAACCCACTCCAGTATTCTTGCCTGGAGAATCCCAGGGATGGGGGAGCCTGGTGGCCTGCCGTCTGTGGGGTCGCACAGAGTCGTACACGACTGAAGGGACTTAGCAGCAGCAGCATGCACCATTCTGGAGTTTCCCTGGTGGCTCAGCGGTACAGAACCCACCTGCCAACCCAGGAGACACTTCAGTCCCTGGGTTGGGAAGATCCCCTGGAGAAGGAAATGGCAACCCACCCCAATATTCTTGCCTGGGAAATCCCATGGACAGAGGCACCTGGCGGGCTACAGTACATGGGGTCGCTAAAGAACTGAACACCACTTAGCAACTAAAGAAGGGGGATTCCCTGGTGGCTCAGATGGTATAGAGTCTGCCTGCAATGTGAGAGACCTGGTTTGATCCCTGTGTCAGGAAGATCCCCTGGAGAAAGAAATGGCAACCCACTCCAATATTCTTGCCTGGAAAATCATGGACGGAGGAGCCTGGAGGGCTACAGTCCATGGAGTCACAGAGTCGGACGCGACTGAGCAAATTCACTAGCAACTGAAGAACAACTGCAGCGCACCATTGTCTTCCCAAGACAAGGCCAAGCTAGTGCCGGTCTTGTCATGCTGCTGGAGGTGGGCTGGCAGGTGGCGGAGGTCAGAGGTGGACTTTGCAGGCTCAGGGGTGTCTTGAGCAAAGCCTGAAGTGTGGGGCCATCCAGGGAACCTGGCCAGGCCTCTTGGTGTTGCTCTGGGATGAGAGCCTGGGAAGAGCGGAGAGAGGCTCGGAGACTAGGTGGGGGAGCCTGGAGACTCTTCATAGGACGGAGGGCCCAGAGAGGCGGGCGGGGACTGGGGGGTGAGGGTTGGGTAGATGTCAGTGGGGAAGTGCCGATGGAAGAGTGAGCTGGGCGGGAGCGGGTGAGGTGCTGAGATGGAGAAGGAAGGGAGGACCAGGTCCGAGGTGCTGTGCAGACACAGGAGTGATGGGGACTGAGCAGGTGGTTAAACAGTGGGTGACGTGTTGTCAGAGGCAGCTCCGAGAGTCTGGCGAAGCGGTGGGGGGAGGCGGGGGAGGGCGGGGTGAGTCACATCTTCCAGGAAAAGAAAACCTGGGGGGAGACTTCACTCCGTGTAGGCATGGGGTGAGAGGCATCTGTTTGCACCGGTGATGTATGGAAATGATGAAACATGTTCTGGGGGTTTAACCAAGTTGACAGGGAGTGCTCTAGAGCTGGAAGAGAGGTGAGGACCCCAGGGGCTGGGCCAGGGGGGACCCCCTATCACAGTGAAGCTTGAGGCCAGGTGGTCTCGTCTCCAAGGGGGAGCGGGCTCCTTGCAGACTGTGTAGTGGGACACCACTCCTCTCCACCTCTCCGAGCAGGGCCAGACACAGGGTCAGTGGAGGACGAGGCAGGGCCATGCCCTGCTCTCCACCCACACCTGCCTCTGTGGACCGGCCCTGGGCTGGGTTCTGTCTGTCCTCTGCCTCATCTTGGAAGCTTGTTCATGTCACTCCCCACCTGCCTGGGACTTGCAGTCCCTGAGGAATCCAGGAGTGGGCCCCCTTGGATTTCCTTTCTTTGGACCTTGAGTCCAAGGTGTTTCTTTTTAACTTTTGGCTTTCCTGTCTCCCTGTTATGAAACCCAAGTCCTTCTCCTCCCTGTGCAAGACACGGAGAACCAGAGGCCAAGTCGGGCAGGCTGGGGACATGGTCATCCTCGTGACGGGGTGTGTGGCTGGGGGAGGGGGAAAACTCCCAGCAGGACCAGGTGGGCTCTGCCCTCGGAGCCGTGACCGGAGGCTCCCGAGCTTGTCTGACTGCTGGACAGATGACTGGAGTCCCTTGCTATGCGGGCGAGGCAGGTGGGTTCTGCCCTCGGAGCCGTGACCGGAGCCTCCCGAGCTTGTCTGACTGCTGGACAGATGACTGGAGTCCCTTGCTATGCGGGCGAGGCAGGTGGGTTCTGCCCTCGGAGCCGTGACCGGAGCCTCCCGAGCTTGTCTGACTGCTGGACAGATGACTGGAGTCCATTGCTATGCGGGCGAGGCCTCGAGACGGTTTGTGGAGGCGCCTGTGGCCTGGCGGGACCTCACCTCTTCTGGATTCCAGTGACCCAGCTCCTGATGGCCCACGTGTGCTGGTCCAGCGGGGCCGTGTGGGCACCCGTTCCCCAGCTGGCCACCTGGGTGCAGCAGCAGGCACAGCCGCTGCCTGGGTCCCCCACCTGGGCTGGCCCACGGCCCCAGCGCACTTCAAGGCAGTGCACCTGGCACCGTTACGCCGTGGTTACGAGAGCGCGAGTGTCAGGGACACAGCCCTCCCCAGGAGTTGGGTGACTTGTCGCTGTGATGGACAGTTTCCAGAGTCCTCGATGAAACACACTCCCAGGTCTGGAGACTAGGAAACGGAGAACGACCTGGGCCCTGTGGCACGCAGGCTTCTCAGTCCAAGTGAAGAGAACCTCGAGGAGGAGCGTCTCCTTCACGTTGTGGAATCGTGCCCTCCTAGGGCAGAGGACGGAGGAAGCCTCAGTTCAGTTCAGTGCAGTTCAGTCGCTCAGTCGTGTCCGACTCTTTGTGACTCCATGGACTGCAGCATGCCAGGCCTTCCTGTCCATCACCAACTCCTGGAGTTTACCCAAACTCATGTCCATCGAGTCGGAGATGCCATCCAACCATCTCGTCCTCTGTTGTCCCCTTCTCCTCCTGCCCCCAATCCCTCCCAGCATCAGGGGCTTTTCCAGTGAGTCAGTTCTTTGCATCTGGTGGCCAAAGGATCGGAGCTCCAGCTTTAGCATCAGTCCTTCCTTTGAATATTCAGGACTGATTTCCTTTAGGCTGGACTGGTTGGATCTCCTTGCAGTCCAAGGGACCCTCAAGAGTCTTCTCTAGCACCACGGTTCAAAACATCAATTTCTCAACACTCAGCTTTCTTTATAGTCCAACTCTCACATCCATACATGACCACTGGAAAAACCATAGCTTTGACTAAATGGACCTTTGTTGGCAAAGTAATGTCTCTGCTTTTTAATATGCTGTCTAGGCTGGTGGCAATTAGCCTTGGCTGTGTGACCAGGTCTGGCCAGTAGTTTGGTGGAGGTGATGTCACTTCCAGGCAGGGCTGCAGGTGCCCTGAGAACAGCCTGTGTGGAGCCTGGGAGTGGGGGTGGGGGGTGTGCTGTGCTGCCTGTGGTGGCCGGGGTCTTCCCGTCCACCCCTGGGTTAGACCCCAGCTTTTCTGGACAGGTTCACCGGGCTTTATAAGCACGTCCTAAAACTAACAGTATTCCTGATCCGTAAGAGCCTTCTTCGTTCCTCCTGTAGAGTAAGTAAACAGCACGTCCTTTTTCTAGCCTTTCCTGCTGGTTTGCTTCTAAAACGTCGCCCGCTGATGGATGAAGCCAGGCTTCCGAGGCGTAAGTGCCCTTCCCTGTCAAGTTCGTGTGCTGTGAAACTCGCTCAGCTCGTGGAACTTGGTTATTTAGTTTGTCCTGAGGAAACGAGTGTTATGTCAGGCAAAAAATCCAAAATGATTAGAGCAAACAGTGGTCTTCTCTTACAGAGGAAAACGCCTCCAGAAAATCGACTGATCCTTGAGTGGTGTGCGTGCAGGAATTCTGTTCCCTTGACTCTTACCAAGGAAGAACTCAAGTTAGAGAGAAGGAAGAAAATACACCACTTACTCTGAAATGCGTTTTTTTTCTTTTCCAGGGGAAAATTTAGCAGCTCTGATGGTTATGCTGCTTTTTGTAAGAATTTTTTTCAAGGTATAATACATTAGACTTACCAGAAGCTTCCTGCCACAGCGAGTCTGCATAAGGAAGTGATGATTCTCCTTTTATTTAATTCTCAGCTGGAGTGATGGCCAGGCTGAGGGGAGGAAGTGGGAAATAGGATAATAGGAAAGAATTTATTGAGTTCAGGTGTCCTGACATTTGCATCTCGTGAAATTTCCCTTCCTGCTTCAGGGAGAAATAATTTTAAAATACTGGTAAGAGTAAGCAGCCTTTACGAAAACTCAATACATATTTAAAAGTGAGTTTTTTTTTTTTTTTTTTTAAAGCCCCGAACTGCTATTTGGGGTTGAATTATTGGATGACTCTTTTTCAAAAGCCAGAATCCCCCTGTCAAGGGCAATTTGCTTTTTCTGAAGTGCTTTATGTGAAGGTAAGAGGCATGTATGGAGAAGGTGATGGCACCCCACTCCAGTACTCTTGCCTGGAGAATCCCAGGGACAGGGGAGCCTGGTGGGCTGCCATCTATGGGGTCGCACAGAGTCGGACACAACTGAAGCGACTTAGCAGCAGCAGCAGCAGCAGAGGCATGTAGATACTAAAACCTCTGTGAATACAGGAGACGGGAATGTTGAGGACAACATGCGCTTGCTTTGGCCCTGGTTGGCGGCAGGTGTGGAGAGTGCTGGCACTGTCCTGCAGGTGCTTCTGCCTCCCAGCCGCTGGTCGTCAGGGTGAAGGCCCCGGGGCAGGGAGCACTCTTCAGGTGAGCATGGTGACTGCCCCCGACCAGCAGGTGCCTTTCCCCCTTGGGAAGCTCAGAGAGCAGAGAGAGTTGTTTCTGATGAGATCCCTGGGAGGAGGCTCCAGGTGGTGCCTGGGAAGGGCTGTGGTTCTGTAAGGCCAGCCTCACACCTTTACCTGGGCGGGGGCTGGCCTCCCTGGGGCAGGCTTGGGCGCAGCAAACTAGTGAGGGAGCAAGTGTATTCCAGTAAGGGAAGAGCTGAGCGCCCCTCCAGGAAGCCTTCCCCACGGTTCTCCCCCCTCCTCCCCAAGTAATCCAATGGAACGTGCTGCTGCTGCTGCTAAGTCACTTCAGTCATGTCCGACTCTGTGCAACCCCATAGACGGCAGCCCACCAGGCTCCCCTGTCCCTGGGATTCTCCAGGCAAGAACACTGGAGTGGGTTGCCATTTCCTTCTCCAATGCATGAAAGTGAAAAGTGAAAGTGAAGTCGCTCAGTTGTGTCTGACTCCTAGTGACCCCATGGACTGCAGCCTACCAGGCTCCTCCGTCCATGGGATTTTCCAGGCAAGAGCACTGGAGTGGGGTGCCATTGCCTTCTCCATGATGGAACACGACTCAGCCATAAAAACTGAGACGTTGCGCCATGTACAGCGACATGGATGGACCTAGAGATGATCATACTAAGGGAAGTACATCAGGCAGAGAAAGACAAATCCCATGTGACATCACGTGCATGTCCTAAGTTGTGACATGAATGAATGACTTAGATTGGATTCATTATCTTAGATTCATAAATTATGAATCTAAAGAATAGTACAAATGAACCTGTTTATCAAACAGAAACAGACCCACAGACAGAGAGAACCAGCTTATGGTTGCCGAAAGGGAATGCTAGAGGGGGATAAATTAGGATTACGGGATTGTGTGAGTGACAGAGGAACATGACTGTATGTGAAACAGACAAGCAAGGGGCTTCACTGTGCAGCCCAGGGGACGACGGGCTTCCCACATGGTGCTAGAGGTGAAGAACCCGCCTGCCAACGCAGGAGCCGTAAAGAGACGGGAGCTCCGTCCCTGGGTGGGGACGATTCCCCTGGGGGAGGGGAACCCACTCCCGTGTTCTTGCCTGGAGAATCCCCCGGACAGAGGAGCCTGTTGGGCTGCAGTCCGGGGCCCCCAAAGAGGCTGACACGCCTGAATCGACCTGGCACAAAGCACAGCATGAAACTGTATCTGGTTACTGTACACTGGTTACTGTAGTAACCCACAACGGAGAGAGTGAACACAGATACACACAGACACACATGTGTGCCCAGACCACTCTGCCACACACCCGAAGCTGACACAGTACTGCGAATCACCTCTGCTCCCATTAAAGACAATGGAGTCGAACTTCACAGGCTCACCTGCTGGAAGCTGCTGACCCCCTTTTTCTTTAAGGCGTTTGCTTCATTTAAGGGCTTGTGACTGACATCTCTCCCCAGCCCAGCCCCTCTCCATTACAAGAGCCACCAGACTTGAAATCTGGCTGCCCCGCTGGGCCCGTGGGCTGTGGCTGGCCTCGCAGGCTGCAGGCCTTAGTGGGCAGGGAAGGAGAGTGGGTGGTTCTGCTCAGACGGGCGGGTGCTGGTGAGGGGGCTGGGGCGGCTGGCGGGTCCTGGGGGAGAGAGGGGTGGAGGTGTGGGCACAGAGGGTGGTCTCTGCAGACCCTTGCCTGCTGGGGACCTTCCGGCAAACCCGTGAGGTGCCCTCGGGTGGCACCAGGGCTCACCTTGTTATGGCCTGGCAGCCTCTGCTCTGTCTCCCTCTGGAGTGGAGCCTGGCCTGTGCTTGGCCCCAAGAAAGGCAGGGGCTCTGTCTGCTGCCCTGGCACCTGCTGGCCTCATCCAGAGTCAAGGACACAGCACCTTCCCGAGCTCTGGTCCAGCTGGGGCCCCCCTGCGGTCCGTGAAACAAGGCTGCAGCGTGCCCTCTGACCTCTCGGGCCGCCTCCCAACAGTGAGGCATTAGAATGAGAATGAAGACAGAAAAGAGCCAGGTTGGTCTTCTGGCCCCCATTCTCTTAACCAGCTGTTCTCCAGCGTCCGTGGGTGAAAAGCACGCCCGGTCTGCTTCCATCGGGGCTTCTACGTTGATTACTTCAATTTTCAGTTTCAATGCAGCATTCACGCTTTTATTTGAAGAGCAGCACTGCTCTCTGCCCTCAGCAGAGGGCTGCCGTGGCAGGCGGCGAAGGGCCCTGACCCACGGCAGACCCAGATGCGCTGGAGCCGTTAGCAAGTCAAGCAGTGGGCTCCCTTGAAGCCCAGCTCTTGTGTCGTCTCTGTGTCCTGTGCAAAAGCAAACGCCAGGACTGGAGCTCGACTTCTCCAGCTGCCCCGGGGTTGGGGCTGTGAGAGCCGGCTGTCCTGGACGTCAGCGGGACGTCACAGGAAACCAAACCCGAGCCCTCCGGCTCCTGCCCTGGCAGGTCCTTTCCGATCGGGGCTCCTTTGTGTGTTGTGAGCAGCCGCTCTGTCTGGCAACAGGCCAGGACTTGGCTGGTCTCCTCTTCAGGTCCTCCTCCCCAGGCCCCGCCCAGGAGACAGTGGACTGGCATCCCCCAGCCGCCCCAGCGCTGTGCCCCAGGAGCTGGTGGGCCCGATGTGGTCATGGTCGTAGGCACCTGTGTGTTAAGCACGCGGACTCATTTCCCAGCTGTTCACTTTGGAGCAAATGCTGGACTGGACTCAAGATTAACTGGTGACGTTTTGGGGAAGTTTGGACTGGGGATGCTGAGGGGCTGCGGTGGGTTCCTGGTTCATGCCTCTGTCCCGTTCCCTGGTCTGCCTTCTTGGGGCCCTCTGCATGTCCTGGCTCAGAGGCTGGCTCATGTGGGGCTCCAGGGGGCTGGGTGCTTGTGCTTCGAGGTGGGAGGAGGTGTGGGGAGCCAGCCTTGGCCGGGGCTGCCGTGGGGGAGGGACCCAGCAGACATCGTCCCGGGACAGTGGTGACCGCTAGATGGCCAAGGAAGGAGAGCCTCCCAGGATGTTGCGTGGGTTGTATCCTCCCCACTCCTGGTAGCAGACAACAGAGGCAGTCTGCTAACCTGGCCCCCAGGGCCACACGCTTCTGTGCCTGGAGGAGGCAGTGTGGTACCTTCCCCTGGGAGTATGGCATTGGCGTGAAACCTGGACAAATACGGCTTTACTGCTCTTTAGCAGGATACCAATTGAACTCTTCAAGTAGAATTTCTAGAATTTAGAGTTTCAGTGTATTCAGAAGTAAAGTCTTATTTTATTTTTGCGCCAGGAAACTGATTACAATTATGTGACTGTCTTAACGATGACCAATCATACATTCTAGCACCAAGCCCTCTCTTGACATAGTTCCCATCTCTGAGCTCAGGTTTATGACTTTGTCAGTGACAAGAGAAAATGATCAGTCCTTATGTACCTTAAGGAAATGCAAAATATAGCATCTTAGGATCCACCTTTTTAACACGCGTCTTTACTGGTCTGGTCAGAAGCTGCTCACCACACGCCCGTCTCCCTGAACCACAAGCTCCATTTACCCAGCACTTCAGGGTCTGCGGCTTTTTGAAAGATCTTTAGCTGTCTCCCAGTCACCAATGTAGCATGGTGGTTTAGGGGGGAGACTCTGGGGTCAGATTCTTCCAGTTCCCTGCCACCCCTACCCAACCCCGACACGTGGCCGTGGCAGGCTTTCATCTGTACCTCCAATCTATGACTTGTGCAGTGCGGTTATACTAATGCTTGTGACTCAAAGCCTTACTGTGAGGATAAAGTGAAGTAACACATGCAGAGTACTCAGGCCAGTGTCCAACACGGCGAGGACTTAATAATAAATCCTGACTCTTAGGACGGGGGTCAAAAGTCCCCATCATGCATACAATTCTCTTTACTGATGTCTGAAAACTCAAAGCTTGGAGGTGAACCAAACAGCAACCGCAGCGACTGCTACCGCGTTCCCACACCTGGTGGTGGCAGACGAGGCTTGGACCGACCGCCGAGAACAGTTACGAGAGCTGGAGGAGGAATCTGGAAATGTCATCCGAAAGCACGGGGGAACTGTCCAGGTCCAGGGGGGGACAGAGACTCAGAAAGACGAACCTGCAGTCTAGGGCCGCTTTGACCTGGGGGTGTCTGCAGCTCCTGAATGTGTGGTCGCAGCTGCTGGGAAGAAGCCAAGTGAGTTTTCACCGGGTCCTGCGGGCTCAGAAACCAAAGTGTAGAGTCCAATTTTGATAGCGGAGGAATCAAGTCATGATCTCCAGGACAAGCGCGAAAAGAGTTGTATGAAAGTACCAAATGAAACTATGGAGACTTCCCAGGTAGGGCTGGTGGTAAAGAGCCCACCTGCCAGGAGATGTAGAGACACGGGTTCAGCCCCTGGGTCAGGAAGATCCCCTGGAGAAGGATGTGGCCACCCGCTCCAGTATTCCTGCCTGGGAAATCCCCTGGATAGGGAACCTGGTGGGCTACAGTCCACGGGGTCGCACGGAGTCGGAGCACATGACAAATCTAAGAGATGGCACAGAAGGGATACAGAAAGAATTAGGACAGAGAGAAAGCCAACAACTGAACTTCCCTGGTGGCTCGGATGGTAAAGCGTCTGCCTATAATGTATGCAACCTGGGTTTGATCCCTGGCTCGGAAAGATCCCTTGGAGAAGGAAATGACAATCCACTCCAGTATTCCTGCCTGGAAAATCCTCTGGACGGAGGAGCTTGGTGGGCTATAGTCCACGGGGTAGCACAGAGTCGGACACGACTGAGTGACTTCACTTTCACTTTCAGAAGGCCAGCAGTGGGGCTGCGCATTCATTCCAGATGGATCTGCCACCCTGGAATTCGTACAGCTCAAGCAAAAGAGAAAGCAGAAAGAGGAGTCCACACAGACTAGCTTTAAACCACCTCAGCCTCTGACTGGATACCAGGCGACCGACAATGGCCTCCTAAAGAAGAAGGAAAGGGCATGCTCTGCAATGGAAACTACATTATTAAAGTGCTCTCTGCTGTTTCCTCACGTGCAGAATTTTACGTTTCAGAAAAAAACACGAGCACAGAGCAGCCAGCTTGTGAGGAGATAAGACATAATGAAAAATCAGAAGTATGGAAGGCAAGCAAAGCAGATGTGCATGGTATCCAGGAAACAGAACGATCAGAAATGAAATAGAGCTATCAGACGCAACATTTAGAAGAGCTACACTTAATGTATTAGCATGAATAAAAGATAGGAATGAAAAAATTGACACAGGGTTAGGAACTATTGAAAAAAAAGAAAATGATTAATTCCAGAACCAGAATGTCCAGTAATGCAATTAACCATCAGTGGATGAGTTTAACAAGCACATCAGACACGTGAGGAAAGGACCATTAACCCCAAGGATAGGTCAGAAGAACACATCCAGATTGAGTCATTGAGAGACAAAAGGGTGGAAAAAAGTAATCCCAAAGTGGCAAAATATTAGGAGGAGCTATAGGAGAAAGGGAGGAAAGAATGGTTGAATATTGGCATTTCCTCATGGCTGAAGAGAGAATATTATAAAACTGGGGCTCAGGAGACAAGAGTGGAAATAATAAAAGATGCTAAGTGATGAATTATTCAGCGAACATTATCAAACTTAGGATAAATATAAAAACAACCACAATTAAGCACATTATAGCAAAACTGCTAAAATAGAAAAAGAGAAAAATCTTAAAAGGAGCCAAAAACGACCTCCCCCTCCCAACACATAACTTTCAGAGAACCAATGATAAGATTGACAGCTGACTTTTAAACAAACTGATTAAACTCAGATAACAGCAAAAAATAAAGTTTAATGTACTCAAGGAAAATAGCTGCCTCCTAGACTTCTATAAGCTGTGACAACATCTTTGAAAAATGAAGGCAAATGAAGATTTTAAGAGAAATGGAAAATCAACAGACACACCAGTGGGAGAAAAACAAACTATTATTATCCAAGCAGAGAAAAGTGATCCCAGGTGGGAGTTTGGGGATACAGAAAGGAATTAAGAGCAATCAAAGCAATATTTTAGAAACTACAAGTAGAGCTACTGTATGATCCAGCAATCCCACTGCTGGGCATACATCTGTAGAAGACAAACACTCTAATTCAAAAAGATCCATGCACGCCAGTGTTCACAGCAGTGCTGTTTACAATATCCAAGACATGGAACCAACCTAAATGTCCATTGACAGATGAATGGATAAAGAAGATATGAGATATATATATACACACACACACATACATATATTCAGTGGAATATTACTTGGCCATAAAAGAATGAAATAATGGCATTTGCATCAACATGGTAAAGATTATTGTACTATGTGAAGAAAGTCAGAAAGAGCAAGATACATACCATATGGTATCACTTATATGTGATATCTAAAATATGACACAAAATGAATCTATCTGCAAAGTAGAAACAGACCCGCAGACACAGAGAAGAATTGTGGTTGCCAAGGGAGGGAGTGGGGAAGGAAGGGCTGAGAGTGCGGGCTGAGCATATGTAAGAGTTTTATGTGTAGGATGGGCAGACAACAAGGTCCTCCTGTGGAGCACAGGGAGTTATATTCCACATCCTGTGATGAGCTATCAGGAAAAAGAACACACAAAAGAATGTATATACATATACAAGGGAATCACCTTGCTATACAGCAGAAATTAACACAACATTATAAATTAACTATATTTCAATAAAAAATGTGGTTTGTTTATGACCAAAAATCATGCCTCAGACTCCACTGTGGAACCTCCTTCTGGAAACACCAACGTTGATGGACATTTAGGTTGCTTCCATGTCTTGGCTATTGTAAATAGTGCAGCTGTGAATACAGGGGTGTGTGTATCTTTTTGCATTAGGATTTTGTCTATCTTCCCAGGAGTGGGGTTGCTGGATCACATGGTGTTTCTATGTTCAGTGTTTTTTTGAGGAACCTCCATACTGTGCTCCGCAGTGACTGCACCAGTTTATATTCCCATCAACGTTGTAGAAAGGTTCCCTTTTCACCACATCCTCTCCAGCACTTTTATTTGCAGTGTTTTTAATGATGGCTGTTCTGATCAGTGTGAGATGGTTTAGATTTGCATTTCTCTAATAAAAAGCCATGACAAACCTAGACATATCAAACCCAGCATATTAAAAAGCAGACACGTCACTTTTCTGACAAAGGTACCTCTAGTCAAAGCTATGGTTTTCCCAGTGGTCATGTACAGATGTGAGAGTTGGACCATAAAGAAGGCTGAGCACCAAAGAACTGATGCTTTCAAACTGCGGTGTTGGAGAAGACTCCTGAGAGTCCCTTGGCTGCAAGGAGATCCAACCAGTCCATCCTAAAGGAGATCAGTCCTGAATACTTATTGGAAGCACTGATGCTGAAGCTGAAACTCCAATGCTTTGGCCGCCTGATGTGAAGAACTGACTCATTGGAAAAGACCCTGATGCTGGGAAAGATGGAAGGCAAAAGGAGAAAGGGGCAACAGAGGATGAGATGGCTGGATGGCATCACCGACTCACTGGACATGGATCTGAACAAACTCCGGGAGACAGTGAAGAACGGGAGACCTGGAGAGCTGCAGTCCATGGGGTGGCAAAGAGTCGGACACGACTTAGTGACTGAACAACAACAACAATTATTTTCATGATGCTGAGTTGAGCATGTTTTCATGTGCCTGTTGGTCATTTGTATATTTTCTCTGGAGGAAAGTCTACTTAGGAAAGGCAGTTTTTACTTTTAATAATCTTAAATTTATTCACACATATTAGATAAACGCCTAAATGCCTGTATTCTGTTTCCAGTATAAAGTTTTGGAGTTTTAAAGAATAAATTGATTGGGTAATTCTGAGTAGCTGAGGTAATGATGACTGCATAAATTGAAAACATCCAGTGTATCCCTGTGTGCCCTGAGAAAAGTAAAGAAATTCCTGTGTGCCCCGAGAAAAGTAAGTAAAGAAGAATAAGAAACAAAGCTATGCAAAACCAGTGTCCTCAGCATAACTAGAAGTCAGAGAGGGGTCGACTATCAAAATCCCGGTAATTAGGAAAAGAATCCCTGAATGCAGTGAGCTGATTCCCATACTCTTCATGCCTTTGCAAAGAGTAAGCACAGCTCGCAGAGCAGAGGGACCTGGTGGTGGGTCTGAACTTGATCTGAAGCCACTGCTGGAAAGAGAAAGTCACTCTCAGTATGAAAATACAAAGCTTTTTGCTAGATCAAGGTACTTGGGACAGAGAAGAGACTTAAAATGTGCCCTGGATGTGCAGAAGCAGCCTCGAGAGGTAAATGCTCTGGGAAGAGTGAGGGGTTAACAGAAAGAGAGGCACCCTGGGAATATAACACACGGAGGGAGAAGGAATCCGAGGGAATCTGGGATCCTGCATGAAAAAAATAAATAAAAGGGCACGCGTGCCTTTCTCCACAAAGAGAAAACAATGCGTTCAGCAGGGGCCCGTGCTTCACACGCTGACAGCAAACAGAGAGGCAGCTAGGCGTCTTGTAAACCCCTCTCAGTCTTCACCTCTGGCTTCATGAATGCGGAAGCACGGACTATCTTTATCTGTACAAAGCTACTATAAAAAGGAAATAAAACATGGGACTTCAAACAATCAATGAAAATAAGACCAGCTAAAAAGATATGAGCAAAGATAACCTCTAAAACAAAAATGTAGACTGTCGTAACTGCCAAAATAAATAAAATACAAAGTAAAAGAGCAAAGAAAACACATCAGTTAAATAACAAAACATCAAGCATAGCATGTACAGAATTAAGAGTTTCAAGTAATGTACTATTTCAACAAGTGGTGCTGGGCCAACGGGATGTCCATGTGCATGAAGGCACATTCAGACCTTTGTCACATCATTTACAACAATTACTCTGAAATGGATCATAGAGCTAAATGTCAGAGCTAACATTTCAGAATTTTTGAAAGAAAATTTTAAGGGAGATGTGTTCACGACCTTGGGTTAAGCAGAGGTTTCTTGGATAAAATGCCGTATGGACAACCTATGAAAGAGGAAAGGAACATTGGACTTTTAATAAAGTCACCTCAAGCACGCCAGTAAGTGAGCACACACCGCCGTGACCCCAGCACAGCAGATGGCGCAGCGTTGATGGGGTGTGAGGACAGAGGAGGACCCCACCCCGCTGGGGGCAAGGGCAGCGCTGTCGTTGCTCTGGAACGTGGTTTGCCTGTTGATTAGAAAGTCAGACGTGTATCCACCACAAGACCCCACAGTTCTACTCGTCCATATCCATCCAGGAGAAGAGACGACACATGTCCACGCAACGCCTTGTACGCAAATGTTTATGGAAGCGTCACTCATAAAAGCCAGAAAGTGCTGGTGGCCCCAATCTCTACCAGCTGGCAGACAGGCAAGTAAAATGTGATACATGTACAGTGTTTCTTTGTTCAAAAAGGAAGACGAAAGACACACTGGTCCTTACTGCAATACAGACGAATCTCAATACACTACTCTAAGTTACAAAAGACAGCTGGCCCCACTTATATGAAGTATCCAGAAAAGATAAATCTATGGAGATAGGAAGTAGATTCGTAGATGCCTCTGCTTATTGTTGTTTCTCAGTCACTCAGTCGTGTCCAACTCTTTGTGACCCCACGGACTGCAGCACACCACGCTTCCCTGTCCTTCACCATCTCCCGGAGTTTGCTCAAACTCATGTCCACTGAGTCAGCGATGCCATCCAACCATCTCATCCTCTGCCATCCCCTTCTCCTCCCACCTTCAATCTTTCCCAGCATCAGGGTCTTTTCAAATGAGTCAGTTCTTCTCATCAGGTGGCCAAAGTATTGGAGCTTCACCTTCAGCATCAATCCTTCCAAGGAATATTCAGGATTAATTTCCTTCAGGATGGACAGGTTTGATCTCCTTGCAGTCCAGGAGACTCTCAATAGTCTTCTCCAACACCACAGTTTGAAAACTCTCCGTCTTCTTTATGGTCCAACTCTCACATCCATGCGTGACTACAGGAAAAACCATAGCTTTGACTACACAGACCTTTGTCAGCAAAGTAATCTCTCTGCTTTTTAGTATGCTGTCTAGGTTTGTCACAGCCATCATTCCAAAGAGCAAGTGTCTTTTAATTTCATGGCTGTAGTCACCATCCACAGTGATTTTGGAGCCCAAGGAAATAAAGTCTGTCATTGTTTCCAATGTTTCCCCATCTATTTGCCATGAAGTGATGGGATCAGATGCCATGATCTTAGTTTTTTGAATAATGAGTTTTAAGCCAGCTTCTTCAGTCTCTTCTTTCACTAGCAGATTTGCCTCTGCTAAGGGTGGAAATAGTGAGTGAGTTGAAATGGGCATGCAGTTTTGAGGGTAATGGAAATATTTGACAATTGGATTGTGGCATTGATAAGATAGAGCTGTAAGTTCACTAAAAATCATTGAGTTTTACACTTCAAGTGTGTGAATATGTGATGTGCAACTAATATCTCAATAAAGCTGCTAAAAATAATATGACAGAATTTAAACCAAATATATCAGTCTTATCAACACAGGTGAATGGGTTTAACTCACCATATAAGAGAAAATGATTTTCAATTTGCTTCAGAAAGAAAGTCTCAAATATGAGCTGAAAGCAATAGACATACCTAAAGATTCAAGGATGATGAAAGTAATGACATGTACGGTCATTGGAAATAAAAATAAAGTCCTAGACCTAGGAGAATTCCAAACACAAAGCATTAAATGTAAAAAAAAGAAAAAAAAACATTTTACTGCTAAAAGTCACTATTCACAATGAAGTCGTAATCATTAAGAGTATTCATTTTCTGAACAGGTAAACAACTACCTTTAAAGGTAGAAGAGATTCAAGGAGACTTACATAGAAAAGGAAGATGCTGAGATGTCACTGCTAGTACAAGATAGAGGTGATGGCACAGAGAGAATGTAGAGGACCGAAACAGTATCGTCAACAAGGTAGATTTTTGGATATATTGTATTGTAATTTATACTCTTATAAGTGTAATCAACATGTATTCACACAAAACGCAGGTGAAATGTTAACAAAAACTGACCACTTGTCAGGCTGCGGAGAAAACAGTAATGAGTTCATGGAGCAGGAGTGTCACAAAGAACATTCTCTGATGACAATGAAATAAAAGTACAGAGTGCTAGCAGACAGAAAGAGGGCCTTCTCTCAAGCAATTAAAACTGGATTAACTCTTGAGTTAAAGGAGAATTCAAACCAAAATTACAAAATTCATAAAAAATGACGATGAAAACACTCTCTATCAAAATCTTTGGTTTGTATTTAAAACCACAATCAGAGGAAAACATAAAGCCTTAAATATCTTCGTAGATAAAAATAAAAGGATGAAAAAAAATGAATCAGCTTTTTTTCCAGAAAGTTAGGAAAGGAACCACAAAGTAAACCAAAAAATTGAATGAAACATTGAAGAGGAAGGCAGAAATAGGCAGAGTCAAATATCATGTTAAGGAAATGGTATCATACTCTAAGGATTTTTTTCATTAATTCAATGTTGGTATAATACTGAAGAATCCATTAATACAATACAGTATATATTAATGGATCTAAGACAGAAAATATGTTTTTTTCCTTAGGTGCTGGACGAGTCTGAGAAAATTTAATTAGTTCAGTTCAGTTCAGTTGTTCAGTTGTGTCCGACTCTTTGCGACCCCATGAACCACAGCACGCCAGGCCTCCCTGTCCATCACCAACTCCCAGAGTTCACCCAAACTCATGTTCATCGAGTCGGTGATGCCATCCAAACATCTCATCCTCTGTCGTCCCCTTCTCCTCCTGCCCCCAATCCCTCCCAGCATCAGGGTCTTTTCTAATGAGTCAACTCTTCGCATGAGGTGGCCAAAGTATTGGAGTTTCAGCCTCAGCATCAGTCCTTCCAATGAATACCCAGGACTGGTCTCCTTTAGGATGGACTGATTGGATCTCCTTGTAGTCCAAGGAACTCTCAAGAGTCTTCTCCAACACCACAGTTCAAAAGCATCAATTCTTCAGTGCTCAGCTTTCTTTATAGTCCAACTCTCACATCCACACATGACCACTGGAAAAACCATAACCTTGACTAGACGGACTTTTGTTGGCAAAATAATATCTCTTTTTAATATGCTACCTAGGATGATCATAACTTTCCTTCCAAGGAGTAAGAGTCTTTTAATTTCATGGTTGCAGTCACCATCTGCAGTGATTTTAGAGCCCCAGAAAAAAAAGTCTGACACTGTCTCCACTGTTTCCCCATCTATTTGCCATGAAGTGATGGGACCGGATGCCATGATCTTCATTTTCTGAATGTTGAGCTTTAAGCCAACTTTTTCACTCTCCTCTTTCACTTTCATCAAGAGGCATTTTCGTTCCTCTTCACTTTCTGCCATAAGGGTGGTGTCATCTGCATATCTGAGGTGATTGATATTTCTCCCAGCAATGTTGATTCCAGCTTGTGCTTCTTCCAGCCCAGCATTTCTCATGATGTACTCTGCATATAAGTTAAATAAGCAGGGTGACAATATACAGCCTTGACGGACTCCTTTTCCTATTTGGAACCAGTCTGTTGTTCCATGTCCAGTTCTAGCTGTTGCTTCCTGACCTGCATACAGGTTTCTCAAGAGGCAGGTCAAGTGGTCTGCTATTCCCATCTCTTGAAGAATTTTCCACAGTTTATTGTGATCCACACAGTCAAAGGCTTTGGCATAGTCAATAAAGCAGAAATAGATGTTTTTCTGGAACTCTCTTGCTTTTTCCATGATCCAGCAGATGTTGGCAATTTGTTCTCTTGTTCCTCTGCCTTTCTAAAGCCAGCTTAAACTTCTGGAAGTTCAGAGTTCACATATTGCTGAAGCCTGGCTTGGAGAATTTTGAGCATTACTTTACTAGTGTGTGAGTTGAGTGCAATTGTGCTGTAGTTTGAGCATTCTTTGGCATTGCCTTTCTTTGAGATTGGAATGAAAACTGACCTTTTCCAGTCCTGTGGCCACTGCTGAGTTTTCCAAATTTGCTGGCATATTGAGTGCAGCACTTTCACAGCATCATCTTCAGGATTTGAAATAGCTCAATTGGAATTCCATCACCTCCACTAGCTTTGTTCATAGTGATGCTTCCTAAGGCCCACTCAACTTCACATTCCAGGATGTCTGGCTCTAGGTGAGTGATCACACCATCGTGATTATCTGGGTCATGAAGATCTCTTTTGTACAGTTCTTCTGTGTATTCTTGCCACCTCTTCTTAATATCTTCTGCTTCTGTTAGGTCCATACAATTTCTGTCCCTTATTGAGCCCATCTTGGCATGAAATGTTCCCTTGGTATCTCTAATTTTCTTGAAGAGATCTCTAGTCTTTCTCATTCTATTTTTTCCCTCTATTTCTTTGCATTGATTGCTGAGGAAGGCTTTCTTATCTCTCCTTGCTATTCTTTGGAACTCTGCATTCAGATGCTTATATCTTTCCTTTTCTCCTTTGCTTTTCGCTTCTTTTCTTTTCACAGCTATTTGTAAGGCCTTCTCAGACATCCATCTTGCTTTTTTGGATTTCTTTTCCATGGGGATGGTCTTGATCCCTGTCTCCTGTACAATGTCACGAACCTCCACCCATAGTTCATCAGGCACTCTGTCTATCAGATCTAGTCCCTTAAATCTATTTCTCACTTCCACTGTATAGTCATAAGGGATTTGATTTAGGTCATACCTGAATGGTCTAGTGGTTTTCCCTACTTTCTTCAATTTAAGTCTGAATTTGGCAATAAGGAATTCATGATCTGAGCCACAGTCCACTCCAGGTCTTGTTTTTGCTGACTGTATAGAGTTTCTCCATCTTTGGCTGCAAAAGATATAATCAATCTGATTTCAGTGTTGACCATCTAGTGATGTCCATGTGTAGAGTCTTCTCTTGTGTTGTTGGAAGAGGGTGTTTGTTATGACCAGTGTGTACTCTTGGCAAAACTCTATTAGTCTTTGCCCTGCTTCATTCCGTATTCCAAGGCCAAATTTGCCTGTTACCCCAGGTGTTTCTTGACTTCCTACTTTTGCATTCCAGTCCCCTATAATGAAAAGGACATCTTTTTTTGGTGTTAGTTCTTAAAGGTCTTGTAGGTCTTCATA
This sequence comes from Bos indicus, assembly GCF_029378745.1. Lineage (NCBI taxonomy): Eukaryota > Metazoa > Chordata > Mammalia > Artiodactyla > Bovidae > Bos > Bos indicus. The sequence goes on from NC_091785.1 coordinate 49,136,856, forward strand.
GAACCGTTCAACTTCAGCTTCTTCAGCATTACTGGTTGGGGCATAGGATTGTATCACCATGATATTGAATGGTTTTCCTTGGAAACGAACAGAGATCATTCTGTTGTTTTTGAGATTGCATCCAAGTATTGCATTTTGGACTCTTTTGTTGACCGTGATGGGTACTCCACTTCTTCTAAGGGATTCCTGCCCACAGTAGTAGGTAAAATGGTCATCCGAGTTAAATTCACCCATTCCAGTCCATTTTAGTTCACTGATTTCTAGAATGTCAACGTTCACTCTTGCCATCTCCTATTTGACCACTTCCAATTTGCCTTGATTCATGGACCTGACATTCCAGGTTCCTATTGCTCTTTACAGCATCAGACCTTGCTTCTATAACCAGTCACATCCACAACTGGGCATTTTTTTTGCTTTGGCTCCATCCTTTCATTCTTTCAGGAGTTATTTCTCCACTGATCTCCAGTAGCATATTGGGCACCTACTGACCTGGGGAGTTCCTCTTTTAGTATCCTATTGTTTTGCCTTTTCATACTGTTCATGGGGTTCTCAAGGCAAGAATACTGAAGTGGTTTGCCATTCCCTTCTCCAGTGGACCACATAACTTGCCTGGTAAAAATACTCAAGAAAGTAGAATTTGACAGGCACTTTATTAACATGATAAAATATGTATACTTTAGTCCTACAACATGCAACTTACTAAATAGGGAGAAATCTCCCCAAATGAACAGTTAAAGATACCCACACTCTCCACCGCTGTTCAACATTGGACCAGAGGTGAGGTATTAACTGTGCCCTTAAACATATGAAAAGATTTCAACCTTGTAAAGCAATAAATGCGAATTAAAACTACACTGGGGGTACATTTCTCTCTTAATGGATGGCCAAAATGTGAAAATAAATATCCCACTCTGCTGGTGGGGTTGTGGGAAACATATTTGCTGACGGGAATGTAAGTTTTTGTACTTCTATGGAAGGGAAATTAGCAAAAGCTGAAAAAAAAATTCGTGTTCTTCTTTTGCCCCAGTAATCTCCATTCTAGAAATTTACACTGATGATACACTTCCAAAAATATAAAAGCACACATTTACAATGCAATCCCTACAATCATTGTTTGCAATTATAAAATATGGAAAGCAACCTAAATGCTCCTACATAGGAGGGTGGCTGAATAATCCCAGACATATGCAAACCATGAAGTATTTCCTATACAGCTTTAAAAAATAATGAGAGAGGTGTCTGTAAACTGGTATGGAATCATATCCAGGACACACTGTTACGTGGGGAAAAAGCAAAGGGCAGAATGCAGTATGCTGTTGTTTGTGTGAGAAAGGGGGCAATTAGGAAAACATACATGTGTTTGTTCGTTTGTGAAACAGACCAGCCACACACACGCAAAGAAGGGGAATGCAGAGAGCCCGGAGCTGGTGCCTCCCTGAGTGGCTGGGATTGGGCGAAAGCACAGGAAGAAAGGGGGGCAGGGGGTTGCTGTGTCTGCGCGTCCATCTCACTGTTGCCAGCTTCGGAACCATGTTGTATTTCGCTACTCGGGTAAGGGAGCAGTCGAATCAACAAGGATGGCGGGTGGGGCAATCTGGAATGGAACACAGGAGAAATAAACTGATTTGCTTTGCAGGAGGAAGCGCACACCCCCATCAGGGCAGGGCGAGGGGCACATGGGGGACTTGCCCGGTGACTTCTGAACAGAGCCTCTGGCTTCTCCATCCTTAAGGACAAAAACCTGCCACTTTGGACCTCTAAGTCGGTGGGCTTATTTCTCACAAAAGATTAGCATGGACTAGGAGAAGGCCTGGAAAATCCCATGAACGGAGGAGCCTGGTCGGCTGCAGTCCATGGGGTCGCTAGAGTCGGACAAGACTGAGCAACTTCACTTTCACGTTTCACTTTCATGCACTGGAGAAGGAAATGGCAACCCACTCCAGTGTTCTTGCCTGGAGAATCCCAGGGATAGGGAAGCCTGGTGGGCTGCCGTCTATGGGGTTGCAGAGTCGGACACGACTGAAGCGACTTAGCAGCAGCAGGAGGAGAAGGCAATGGCACCCCACTCCAGTACTCTTGCCTGGAAAATCCCATGGGCGGAGGAGCCTGGTAGGCTACAGTCCATGGGGTTGCTAAGAGTCGGACACGACTGAAGCGACTTAGCAGCAGCAGCAGCAGCAGCAGCAATTCTAAAGCTACTTTTCTTAAGTTCTGGGGATAAGCATCAGGGAATATGCCGTGGGGCTTGATGCTGGAGAAGAGAAACAGGAGACAGAGAGGGGGCGGAAGGAACTGGGAGCGGCTTGGGCAAATGTAGACAGGTGGGCTTTGAGCAGCAAAGCTGGTTCTTGCCTGTGGTGTTTGCAGCCGCAGCATCACCCAGCCCTTTTCAGGGGGTGGGGGGCTGGGGGGAGGTGGAATCTATGCTGATGCTCCCTGAGCAGGGCAAAGGCGCTGGCCCCCTCTGTCCATGCTCTGGGTCACCGTGATGGCAGTTCTGGGTGTTTGCAGGGACGTGGGCTCACATCCTGGCTCCCGCCTTCCTGCTGTACCGAGACTGTTGGCATCTCTGTGCTTCCCTGTGTTCTGGATGCAGGGCTTGACAAGTGGGGAGAATAAGTGGGTAGACAGGCCTGAGACACTCAGCACAGTGCCTGGCCCGGGGTGAAGTTCTTCATTAATGAGCTTTTAGTATTATTGTTTTTCCTTTTTTTTTTTTAAATCAGTGTTTTTTAATTATTCAAGGGCAAGAACTGGTGTTTGGGTTGCTGAGTGGGAAGCCAGCTCTGCTTTTTCTCTTTTCAAACTGTTACCTCTGGCACCCTAACTCAGTTCCTCCCAGGATCCTGGGAGGTCTCAGCGGAGCTGCTTGCAGGAGTCTGGAGTCACGGCTCAATCTGATGGTGGTTTGGAAGGGCAAGACTCTATTTTCCTTGAGCACATCAATCTCTCAAAAGGCTGAGTGAGGAGGTAAATTTGAGACGTCGGGCCTGGCAGCTGACAAGCAAATCCTGAGTGCGTTTGGGCTGCAATGCCGCGGGCAGATTGGGGTTAGGACCAGGCGGGGGGCTGCCGGGGGTGGGGGCTGGGCCTGGTTTTCCTGGTCATGAAGGCGGGGGGCTGTTGGGGGTGGGGGCTGGGCCTGGTTTTCCTGGTCATGAAACACGGGGACCAGCCATCAGCAGGGGCTGCAGACTCCCTCTGCTCTGTGCATCACCTCCCCCCGCCCCCCAGTGCACACACCGGGCCCTTGTGTCTGAAACGTGGAAACATGCCCTCCTCCCCCAGCCTTACCCTCCTGAGGAGCAGGTGCTGCTGGACTAAAATAGGCATCAAGAAATGATCAGAATTTGGGAAAAACATTGTCCCAACCTCACCATGCAGATGCGAGCATGGTCTACATTGTCAGCTGTTTCAGCCATTTCTTGGCCAACAAAGCTGTTTTATTTCATAGAAATAACTAAGGTATATGATTTAAATTTCTGTTCATCTTGTAACAGTTTATCATGAGCATTTTACAAAGCTCTTGCAGAGTTTACAAGACTGTTATTTAAAAGTTAGTATTTGTTATTTTCACCAGCATGGTTTTCACAGGTTTTTTGAGGTCTAATTGATATGCAGTAAACCGACACAATTAAAGCGTGCAGTCTGACCTTTTGGCAGGTGTATATACTCCTGAAACCACCACTGCTATCAGGAAAAATAGCCTCACCTTCGAAAGCTTCCATGTGGCCCTGGAGATCCATCGCACCCCCTGCTCTGAACGCCCTCTTGTCTCTAGGCCTCCACCGACCTGCTTTCTGTCACCGTATCATAGCTCGAATCTTGTGAATTTATACGGATGGAACTCTAGGCTATGTGTTCTTTCTCGTCCAGCTTCTTTCAATCAAGTAAGTGCTGTCGGGCTCATCCGTGCTGCTGGGAGCATCGAGGCTCCAACGTGTTTATGGCTGGGTTGAATTCCATGGCATAGATACATCACAATTACCTTATCCATTCACCTGCTGAGGGATATTTGGGTTGTGTACAGCTTGTGGCTCTTGCAAATAAAATGGCTCTGAAAATTCACGTGTGGGACTTTGTACGGATGTGTGGGGAGCCTGGTGGGCTGCCGCCTATGGGGTCGCACAGAGTCGGACACAACTGGAGCGACTTAGCAGCAGCAGCAGCAGTGGTGTCATTTCCTGAGTAAAAACACCTGTGAGTGGAGCAGCTGAATCCTAGGTTGCCACACCTTTAAACTTCAACCGTTCAAGAAACTGTTTTCTAAAGTGGTTGCACCATTTTCCGTTCCTGTTTCTCCAGTCTCCCGAGAGTCAGTCTGACTGATTCAGCAGCTCTGATAGGCTCTCACTGTGGTTTTAGGTTGTATTTCCTCAACAATCCGTGATGCGGAACATCTTTTTGTGTGCTGAGTTGCCATCAATATGTCCTCTTTGGTGGAGTATCTGTATATCTTCTGCCCACTCGTTTTGACTGCTGAGTTTTGTGTCCTAGTTTTAGCCTCTACATGTAAGCGGTATCATACGATACTTGTCCTCCTCTGTCTGACGCGCTTCACCTAGTTTTAGCCTCTACATGTAAGCGATATCATACGATACTTGTCCTCCTCTGTCTGACGCGCTTCACCTAGTTTTAGCCTCTACATGTAAGCGATATCATACGATACTTGTCCTCCTCTGTCTGACGCGCTTCACCTAGTTTTAGCCTCTACATGTAAGCGATATCATACGATACTTGTCCTCCTCTGTCTGACGCGCTTCACCTAGTTTTAGCCTCTACATGTAAGCGATATCATACGATACTTGTCCTCCTCTGTCTGACGCACTTCACCTAGTATGGCGATCTCTCGGTCCGTCCATGTTGCTGTGAGTGGCATTCTTTCTTCTTAAATCCCTGAGCAGTGTGCCCTTGTATGTTTGTACTGTGTCTTCCTTATTCATTCATCTCTCAGTGAACATTACGTCGTTCCAAGTCTTGGCTGTTGTGAACAGTGCTGCTCTGAGCACAGGGGTGCGTGTATCTTTTTGAACTAGAGTTTTGTCTGGATATACGCCCAGGAGTGAGATTGCTGGGTCATGTTGTAATTCTATCTTTAGTTTTCTGGCAAACCTCCACAGTGATCCCTATAGAGGCAGCCTCAACTCACATTCCTACCGGTACTGTAGAAGGGTTCCTTTTCCTCCACACCCTCTCCAGTATTTGTTACTTGTACACTTTTTGATGATGATCTTTCTAACTAGTGTGAGGTCATAGCCCACTGTAGTTTTGGTTTTAACTTATCTAATAATTAGTGATGTTGAGCATCTGCAGGTCATCTGTATGTCTTATTTGGAAAAATGTCTGTTTGAGCCTTCTGCCAGTTTTTAATTGAGTTGTTTATTTTTTTGTGTTGTTGAGTTGTGGGAGCTATTTGTATGTTTTGGAAAGTAAGCCCTTGACAGTCACATCATTTGCAAATATTTTCTCTCTGTTGAGTTTTGAGAGCTCTTTATACATTCTGGATGCAAGTCACTTTTTTTGATATATACTTTGAAAGACTAGAGATCTCTTCAAGAAAATTAGAGATATCAAGGGAATATTTCATGCAAAGATGGGCACAATAAAGGAGAGATATGGTAGGGACCTAACAGAAGCAGAAAATAATAAGAAGAGGGTGGTAAGAATACCAGAAGAACTGTGTAAAAAAGGTCTTAATGACCCTGATAACTATGATGGTATGGTCACTCACCTACAGCCAGACAGCAGTTCAGTTTAGTCACTCAGCCATGTCCGACTCTTTGCGACCCCATGGACTGAAGCACGCCAGGCCTCCCTGTCCATCACCAACTTCCAGAGTCCACCCAAACCCATGTCCATTGTGTTGGTGATGCCATCCAACCATCTCATCCTCTGTCATCCCCTTCTCCTCCTGCCTTCAATCTTTCCCAGCATCAGGGTCTTTTCAAATTAGTCAGTTCTTCTCATCAGGTGGCCAAAGTATTGGAATTTCGGCTTCAACATCAGTCCTTCCAATGAACACCCAGCACTGATTTCCTTTAGGATGGCCTGGTTAGATCTCCTTGCAGTCCAAGGCACTCTCAAGAGTCTTCTCCAACACCGCAGTTCAAAAGCATCAATTCTTTGGTGCTCAGCTTTCTTTATAGTCCAACTCTCACATCCATACATGACCACTGGAAAAACCATAGCCTTGACTAGATGGACCTTTGTTGGCAAAGTAATGTCTCTGTTTCTTAATTTGCTATCTAGGTTGGTCATAACTTCCCTTCCAAGGAGCAAGCGTCTTTTAATTTCATGGCTGAAATCACCATCTTCAGTGATTTTAGAGCCCCCCAAAATAAAATCTGACACTATTTCCACTGTTTCCCCAACTATTTGCCATGAAGTGATGGGACTGGATGCCATGATCTTAGTTTTCTGAATATTGAGCTTTAAGCCAACTTTTTCACTCTTCTCTTTCACTTTCATCAAGAGGCTCTTTAGTTCCTCTTCACTTTCTGCCATTAGAGTGGTGTCATCTGCACATCTGAGGTTATTGATGTTTCTCCTGGCAATCTTGATTCCAGCTGGTGCTTCCTCCAGCCCAGCGTTTCTCATGATGCACTCTGCATATAAGTTAAATAAGCAGGGTGACAATATACAGCCTTGATGTACTCCTTTTCCTATTTGGAACCAGTCTGTTGTTCCATGTCCAGTTCTAGCTGTTGCTTCCTGACCGGCATACAAATTTCTTAAGAGGCAGGTCAGGTGGTGTGGTATTCCCATCTCTTTCAGAATTTTCCACAGTTTATTGTGATCCACACAGTCAAAGGCTTTGGCATAGTCAATAAAGCAGAAATAGATGTTTTTCTGGAAATTTCTTGCTTTTTCGATGATCCAGCAGATGTTGGTAATTTGAGCTCTGGTTTCTCTGCTTTTCCTAAAACCAGCTTGAACATCAGGAAGTTCACGGTTCACATATTGCTGGATCCTGGCTTGGAGAATTTTGAGCATTACTTTACTAGTGTGTGAGATGAGTGCAATTGTGCGGTAGTTTGAGCATTCTTTGGCATTGCCTTTCTTTGGGATTGGAATGAACACTGACCTTTTCCAGTCCTGTGGCCACTGCTGAGTTTTCCAGATTTGCTGGCATATTGAGTGCAGCACTTTCACAGCATCATCTTCAGGATTTGAAATAGCTCAATTGGAATTCCATCACCTCTACTAGCTTTGTTCATAGTGATGCTTCCTAAAGCCCACCTGACTTCACATTCCAGGATGTCTGGGTCTGGGTGAGTGGGAGTGATCACACCTTCGTGATTATCTGGGTCGTGAAGATATTTTTTGTATAGTTCTTCTGTGTGTTCTGGCCACCTCTTCTTAATATCTTCTGCTTCTGTTGCTGCTGCTGCTGCTGCTAAGTCACTTCAGTCGTGTCCGACTCTGTGCGACCCCATAGATGGCAGCCCACCAGGCTTCCCCGTCCCTGGGATTCTCCAGGCAAGAACACTGGAGTGGGTTGCCATTTCCTTCTCCAATGCATGAAAGTGAAAAGTGAAAGTGAAGTCGCTCAGTCGTGTCCGACTCTAGCGACCCCACGGACTGCAGCCCACCAGGCTCCTCCGTCCATGGGATTCTCCAGGCAAGAGTACTGGAGTGCGGTGCCATTGCTTCTGTTAGGTCCATACCATTTCTGTCCTTTATCGAGCCCATCTTTGCATGAAATGTTCCCTTGGTATCTCTAATTTTCTTGAAGAGATCTCTAGTCTTTCCCATTCTATTGTTTTCCTCTATTTCTTTGCATTGATCACTGAGGAAGGCTTTCTTATCTCTCCTTGCTATTCTTTGGAACTCTGCATTCAGATGGGAATATCTTTCCTTTTCTCCTTTGCTTTTCACTTCTCTTCTTTTCACAGCTATTTGTAAGGCCTCCCCAGACAGCCATTTTGCTTTTTTGCATTTCTTTTTCTTGGGGATGGTCTTGCTCCCTGTCTCCTGTACAAAGTCACGAACCTCCGTCCATAGTTCATCAGATCTAGTCCCTTAAATCTATTTCTCATTTCCACTGAATAGTCATAAGGGATTTGATTTAGGTCATACCTGAATGGTCTAGTGGTTTTTCCTACTTTCTTCAATTTAAGTCTGAATTTGGCAATAAGGAGTTCATGATTTGAGCCACAGTCTGCTCCCTGTCTTGTTTTTGCTGACTGTATAGAGCTTCTCCATCTGTGGCTGCAAAAGATATAATCAATCTGATTTCGGTGTTGACCAACTGGTGATGTCCATGTGTAGAGTCTTCTCTTGTGTTGTTGGAAGAGGGTGTTTGCTATGACCAGTGCGTTCTCTTGGCAGAACTCTGTTAGCCTTTGTCCTGCTTCATTCCGTATTCCAAGGCCAAATTTGCCTGTTACTCCAGGTGTTTCTTGACTTCTTACTGTTGCATTCCAGTCCCCTATAATGAAAAGGACATTTTTTTTCGGTGTTAGTTCTAGCAGGTCATGTAGGTCTTCATAGAACTGTTCAACTTCATCTTCTTCTAGAGCTAGACATCCTGGAGTGTGAAGTCAAGTGGGCCTTAAAGCATCACTATGAAAAAAGCTAATGAAATTCCAGCTGATCTATTTCAAATCCTAAAAGATGATGTTGTTGAAGTGCTGCACTCAATATGTCAACAAATTTGGAAATCTGGCCCCATCACTTCATGGCAAATAGATGGAGAAACAGTGGAAACAGTGACAGATTTTATTTTCTTGGGCTCCAAAATCACTGTGGACTGTGACTGCAGTCATGAAATTAAAAGATGCTTGTCCTTGGCAGAGAAGCTATGAGAAACCTGGATAGCATATTAAGAAGCAGAGATATTACTTCTCTGACAAAAGTTCATATAGTCAAAGCTATGGTCTTTCTGGTAGTCATGTATGGATTTGAGAGTTGGACCATAAGGAAGGCTGAGGGTTGAAGAATTGATGCTTTTGAACTGTGGTGCTGGAGAAGATTCATGAGAGTGCCTTGGACAGCAAGGAGATTAAACCAGTCGATCCTAAAGGAAATCAACCCTGAATATTCATTGGATGACTGATGCTGAAATTATAATCCTTTGGCCACCTGATGTGAAGAGCCAACTCATTGAAAAAGACTCCAATTTTGGGGAAGATTGAGAGAAGGAGGAGAAGGGGGCAGCAGAAGATGAGATGGCTGGATGGCATCATCAACTCAATGGACATGAGCTTGAACAAACTCTGGGAAGTAGTGAAGGATGGGGAAGCCTGGTGTGCTGCAGTCCGTGGGTCACAGAGCCGGACAACTGGACAGCAGCAAATACTTTGAAGTATTTTCTCCAAGCTCTGCTTTGCCTTTTCGTTTCCTTGACAGGGTCTACTGAATAGCAGAAGCTTTAATTTTGATGTGGTCCCATTTATTGATTTATTATTTTATAGGTTGTGCTTATAGATGCCTTATAGATGTCTTATACCTAAGACATCTTTGTCTAACCCAAGGCCACTAAGATTTTATCTTATATTTCTTTGGAAGTGTTGTAATTTTGGGTTTTATACCTAAGTCTTTTACCCAATTTGAATGAATTTCTGTATATAGTTTGCAGTATGGATTGAAGTTCTTTTTACTTTTTGTACTTGGCTACCCAGTTGTTCTAGAACCGATTTTAAAAAGACTGCCTTTCTCTCCTTATTTGCATTTGTATCTTTGCCAAGATTCAGTTGTGTTGTCCATGTATTTATGGAGTCTATTTTGTTCAGTTGATCTAATTGTCTATCTTTATACCAACATTGCACTATTTTAATTATTATAACTTTATTGTGGGTTGAGATCAGGTAAGCCGAAGTGAAGTTTAGTCACTCAGTCGTGTCCAACTCTTTTTGACCCCATGGATTGTAGCCAGGCTCCTCCATCCACGGAATTTTCCAGGCAAGAATAGTGGAGTGGGTTGCCATTTCCTTCTCCAGGGGATCTTTCCAACCCAGGGATCGAACCTGGGTCTCCCACATTGTAGGCAGACACTTTACTGTCTGAGCTACCAGGGAAGCCTGAGTCTCAGGTGGCCTGAGTCTGATGTTTCACAAAGCATTTTTGTCATGAGCATCAATTCAGTGGACTTCTCTTCCTAGTCCCCAGGATATGACTGTCACCCTTTCAAGCTGCAGAATTTCATCCTGAGCCACATGTCAAACTGTTTCCCGTGTCCCTTAAGGAGAGAGAACCTGACTCAGGCTCAGCTTGGGAACGCGAGGCCACAGGCTGTAAGCGTTCATCCCTCTGCAACAGGTCATGAAGTGCGGGGCTGGGTTACAGTGGCTCTCTGTTAGGTTGGTCCTCAGTCATGGATTTTCAGCTGGAACCTGTGTATCCCAAGAGGGTCTGGAGAAACTTTCAGGGTCATAAGATGGACTCTAAGCTGGGACCCTGCTTCATCACCTTCTCCACTTTACCTGCTGCAGCCCAGAGCACGGACGAATGTTTATGTGACGTTTGGCTTCAGCGTGTTTGGGACCCAGGGATTCAGGCTTCTCGGGCCTGGCTGTGAGGGCCGTGGCTCTTCCCTTCACCCGGCGCGGGCCCTCGGGCCTCCTGGAGTGCAGGTCCAGGGTGCTGTGGGCAGCTGATTGCCCAGCCCTGGGGCCCGGGGGGCCCGGCTCTGCTGGAGACCACGTGTGGGCTGCTTGGGGCTGAGCGGCAGGCCTTCTGAGGTGCTGCTTTGCCCTTTCTGATGTCGGGGACCGGAAGGGGGCTGGTCAGTGGACACCGTTGCCACTTCTTTCTTTCGGCCCAACCACTAGGCATGCGGGGTCTCAATGCCCTGACGGCGACAGAACCCACACCGCTGTGCTGGAAGCGCAGAGTCTCAACTGCTGGGCCACCAGGGGAGCCCCGCAGGGCCGCTTCTTACTGTGCCCTTGACATCCTCTTTTGAAAAGCACTGGGTCAGTAATTAGTGATAAAATGAGTGTCCCATGCCATGCCCGTGTCCTGCGCTCTGTCACCAGAATGCCCCCCTGTGGGGTGGGGTCCTGGGCTCCCGCTGGGATGCACATTCTGGCCTCCACAGCCTGGGTTCTTTGCACTAAATGCTTCCTAGGTGCCATGGCAGAAGCAAATTTCTTTTTCATTAGTGTGTTTTCACCGTTACTTAAAGCAGACTAAGAAATCATTTCAATATATCGACTCAGATAGCTTTCACATCAATAGTTTAAAAATAAGAATGAATGTAATGTGGTTCAAGAAGGCTTTTTTTTTTTTTTTGAGTGTCTTGGGAGTGGAGACACGCGGGTGTGTCCGTCTTGGGCTGATGGGTCAACCGCTGTGTACCAGGCTGACCTGTGAGGGCACAGACATGGCAGAATGTCTGTCTGCGCTTGATTCCAGAGGGCCGAGGACGCGGCTGAGGCCGACGGGGCACCTCCGTGGAGCTGAGAGATGAAGTCCCCAGCTGGCTGCTCTCCCTTCTGGGTGCTGTGACCGTGGACGCTTGGGTGTCCTTCGTTCATGATGGTGGGGGAAGCGTGTGGGGGGCGAAGGGACTGCTGGGGGCTCTGAGGCTACTGGAGAAGAGGAGGAGGAAGCACGGGGTGGGGGGCGGCCGGGGCTGTGGGTTCCGGCGTGACCTGTCTGGCGGCTCCTCCAGGGAGGGTCCTCCCACGGAAATAACAGCAACACTCACTGGGCCCCGAGTATCCGTCACCTCGTCTGCGCCTCCCAGCACCCCCAGAGGTGGGTGCCCCGCTGTCCCCATTTTGGGATAAAGAGACGAGGAGTCAAAGGGTTACTGATGAGCCCACATCCCATGGCCGGCCTGCGGCTGGGGAGCTCCAGGCCTGGGCTCTGGCTGTCACTGCGGTTGTCCACAGAGCCAGGGCGGGGTTGGGCGGACATTCCCCTTGTTAAAAATCAGGAAACCAGGAAAACTGGTGTGTTTTTTTGAGCAAAATGATAGAAAACGCTTCCAATTTACGCATGAAAAGAGGCATAATTTTGTTACAGGATAAGCCGAGATAAACGTGTGCTCGAAGCTTTTCTTAGAGCCTGAAGTGTCTCATTTCTTAGTCAAAACGTGTTTTCCATTCATCTCGTGATGTGATAGTGTTATTAGCTCCCTTTAACTTCTCTCGCACGTGTCCTTTTAAAAAGGTCTCACTTTTATTCAGAGCAAAGTGGGGTGGGCAGTCAGTTTCCAGAAGCCAGTCCCCTCCGGTAAAAAGCCAGCACTTGGGAGAGAGGCAGATGGCAACACCTGGGTAATTACAGTCCGAAGCAGAGAGAACCGTTTTCCTGCCGAAAGGGATAATTGAAATGTTTGGTTTTTACCTTGAGCCTTCGCAGCAGGGCTCTGATGTTACTGCCCTTTCGATGAGGTTCCCGCTGTCCTTGGTAAGGATTAGAAGAGTGTCTTTTGCAAGGGTGCTTGCCTTTTGCATCTCCTGTGTGTTGGAATAAATTCTAGTTTCTGTGCGTTCATGGGACTTTTACATCAGAGCCCACGTGGGTGAGCAGTGAACTTCTGCTATAGAATATTTAAGATGTCAGCTTTGGGAGGCTGCTGAGTACAGTACAGACACAGTTTCTCAAGGTTCATTTTAAATAAATGCTGCTATCAAGGTCTAGTGGGGTCCTGGTTAAATTAATTAAAGCTACGGGATCAAGACTCAGTGTGACAAAATTCCTGTTTTCTCATCGTCTCTGTTCCATATTGGCGTGGAGAGATGCCAGTTAGAAAGAGCATCAAGGAGTGGAGGGATTTGTGTCTGTTAAAATTAAGATTGTGTAGAACCGGACGAAACATCTGTTAGACTGTGATTAGCCAAATTCCCCAAATTTCATTTGGACTGGCGCTGAAAGGACACGTTTGCCAAATAATGAGCAAGACAGATGCCCCAATTACATGATCATATTTGCAAGAACAGTTTACTTAAAGTCAGAGCATCATTAGACACAATGAAAGTGAAGTGACACGTAGCCCCATTTATCACCTTCGGAAGCAGCCAAGTGTTTCTGGTTTGACTGTGCTCTCTCATTGCTCATCACCCTTTTAAGGACGGTCTCCAAGTAACCGCAGGTCTGACCTGTAACATGAATTAAGTGCCTGAAAGCACTGCAGGTGTCCATGACTTTTAAACTAGTAGGATCTATGCCCAAGTCCTCTGACCCGCGCCAAGAGACCCGGCAGCTCACGTTGCCAGGGTTTTAACTCAAAACTATGAGGGTGTGATGTGTTCTGCGTGCCCAGGTCTTCCTCCACGGCGATGGTGATGCTCGCTCTGGGACACAGGGAGGAACTTTTTAAAGGGGATACATGGATCCGATGCCCTTTTTCTCAGCCCCACCCTCTGTGGGCAGGGGAGTGGGCTCCTGGCCTGGCTCCAGCACCAGAGACAGAGCCCTGGGGCTGCTCTCGGGGGTCCAGGGAGCCTGGGCCCCTGTGTCTGAAGGGCCTAATGATGAATCCCTGCCTGGACACTTATCCTGGGCCCGCAGCCGGCTAGGTGCTCCATGAAGATCGCCTGCTGTGTTCACAGCATCCCCAGTTGGCAGCATCACCGGGGGCTTCGGCCTGAGCACAGTGCCCGGGGTTGGGCTTTTGTTGGGAAGGTGTGAGAGCAGAGATCACTTGGGCTCAGGTATTTTGCCTTGGTCTCTCTCCTTGCCTGCCCTCAGGAGCTTTCCCTGAACCCCCAGCAAAGGCGTCTGAGGGCAGTGAACAGTGGCAGGCAGGGACGCGGGGTGCATGGATGCTGGCGGGTCCCAGGCTGGTCCTGGAAGGGGAGCCGCTGCTTTCCCTCTTCAGCCCCTGGGGCGGCCTCCCCATGAACCAGCCTTGTTGGAAGGCAACATCCGCAGCGATCGGATGCTCTGATTCAGACTTCGAATCCGACTCCTCATGCTGAAGAAGGGGGAGGCAAGAAGGATGGGAAACTGACCTGGGAGTCTGAACAAACTTCCATCACAACAAAACGTTCTCATGGTCTTCCCTGTGTCCTGCAAGTAGAGCGCCAAGCATTCCTATGGTTTGATTGGAACATTATGGCTAATATTACAAAGTAAATTCAAGAGAAGTCACTGGTCTTGTGCCTCAATGAATGGTTTTTAAAAATAGTGTTGTCTTATGATTATAAAAGTAAAATATGTTTAGAGTGTGTTAGTCGCTCCATCATGTCTGACCCTTTGCGACACCATGGTCTGTAGCTCGCCAGGCTCCTCTGTCCGTAAGATTCTCCAGGCAAGAATACTGGAGTGGGTAGCCATTCCCTTCTCTGGGGTGGGGTCTTCCCAACCCAGGGATTGAACCTGTGTTTCCTGCATTGCGGGAAGATTCTTTACTGTTTGAGCCACCAGGGAAGCCCAAAATATGCTTGCTGTGGGAAATGTAATTTACAATTTAAAAAATAGAGTAAAAGGTAGCAAATACTTGTGAACACCCTCCTTGCACCTGGCTCTCTGCCCCTAGAGACAGCTCTGCTGGTTATTTATCTTGATTTTACTTCAAATAAATACAACGTATGTTATTATGAGAGAATCCTCCGGCGGCCCTGCTTAGATCCGTCACTGTCAGAGCGGGTCCGACCTTGCAGGCCTCCTGTGGCCCCACCGCTGGGGACTGGGGCTTGCTCAGGGTCACAGCGTTCGCTGGGGCCACGGGGGCCACAGGCCGCCTCACCACCAGGCGGTCTCCCTCCGTCGTCCTGACACACGAGGCTCGTCCGAGCCCCCTCTCTCTGCCTCTGGTTCCAGAAAAGCTGGTGGGAGGAGGGAGCCTGCCACTTCAGGTCACTTGCCCTAAATAAGAATGCTGCCTCCAGTGGACGGCAGGGATGTCCCAGCCGTGGCCACACCGCTGCTCCCTGCACCTGCCCGCCGTGCCCAGGCGTGGGACCACTGGCTGCAGAGGCAGGACCGCTAGCCTCCAGACCCTCTCTTTCCACGTGCCAGCCTGCCTGCCATTACTGACCTCCTTTGGGGGAGGTTTCTTCTTGGCTAATACCCCTTGTTATCTGACCTCAGGTGAAGCGGAATGGCAGGGAACAGTTGGCAACCATATGGGGTGTTCATAGAGCACTTTATACTTTCCAAAGTATATTCTATCATGTCTCAGAAAGGCAAAACGCTGTCTGGGTCAAAGGGGGCTGGGGAGAGGAGCTGTGCCTGGGGAAAATCGGGAAGGCTTCCTGGAAGAGGCACCCTGGGATTGGTCTTGCAGGCAGTCTTCACCCTTCTCTAGAGTGATGGGGACATGGCTTTTCCTTCCCTCTGAGATATAAGAGTTAGATTAATGCTCAAGTTTTTTTTTTTTTTCCCAGAACATATTTGTTTTTAAAATTATTTCAGGAAGTGTGTTTTAATTAAAGATATTTGAGAACTTTTCAGAAAAAGAGAATTAAATTAGGTTCATTTCGAGCTTGCTCGGCTAAATCCTGGTTTCATGTCCTATTTCCACGAAATTCTTAAGATCATGCCTTGGTTTCACTTGGTGGCTTCAGAACATCAGGGTTCCAGGGAGTGAAGTCGCGGGCTGCATTCAGACGTGATTGCGTGCATGCGTGCCAAGTAACTTCAGTCGTGTCTGACTCTTGGCGACCCCATGGACTATAGCCCGCCAGGCTCCCCTGTCCATGGGATTCTCCAGACAAGAATATGGAAGTGGGTTGCCACGCCCTCCTCCAGGGGATCCTCCCGACCCAGGGATGGAACCTGCATCTCTTATGTCTCCTGCGTCGGCAGGCAGGTTCTTTACCATTCGCACCACCTGGGAAGCCCTGGAAGGTAATCAGATGGAGAGAAATCTCCCAGGCTACTTCGGCATGGGCCAACTCTTTCAAAGACATGTTGGACAGTGATAATCAACTCCATCATAATTGCCTCTGCAGTAAGTTGACAGGTGATTAATATCATGAACGTCACATTTTGCTTTGAGCAGGACGGTGGCGATGAGAACTTGGGAGCCACAAGCCAGATGGAAGCAGCCCAGCCTCACTGCACGGTGTGGTCACACTGTTCTCTGCAAAGTTTTATTCCTCATTTTATTCTTTGATCTCAGGGTTTCCCTGGCGTCTGTGCCTGGGGCTCTGGGCTGCATCCCAGGAGGACCCCTTCCCCTCCATTGCCACCGTCGCCCCGGCCAGGACCCGTCTTGCTGCTCCCCTTTTTGTGGAACTCTCCAGAGTCATGCTGTCCACAGAGCCCACGGAGATGGGATTCTGCTTCTCTGCTCTGTCCAGGAGGGTCGCCTGGTCCATGGTGCAACAACTCATGAAGAGGCTTTTCTTTCCACAGGCAGTAAATGACTGGAGAGGACCCCACCCCCGGCCCCCCAAGGCACAGAAGATGCGTTTAGGGAAGAGCGCTGTGAGCTCAGGTCGCCAGGAAGCAGCATAGGTGGCTCTGGAACCCTGTCTGGCTGCCTCCTGACTGGGAGGGGTGGATGGTTCAGGGCTGGTGGGTTAGGACACCTCTGCCCAGCGCACGTACGTGGAGTCCCAAGTCCCTGTCCTCTGATCCCACGTCTGCAGAGACAAGGCGCGCTCTGTGACGCTGTCTCCCCTCCACTTGCTTGGCTGGCCTGCTTTCCCCCTCACTCCTCCCAGGCACGGCCCCACCCCTCGGTCCGGGCGGGACTCTCCAGGTGGGACCCTTGGTGGCGGATGCTTTGAGAACAGTGGCGCCCCCTGGGGTTGTGCATGGAAGTGGCATTGGCTCCAGTCTGTGGGGAGGACAGTCCTTCTCAGTGGTCACTTGTCATGCTGACCGCCTGTGGGAGCCCACACTGTGCCCAGAGCTCAGGGCCTGGGCAGCTGCCCCCATGAGGGGACAATGGGAGGAGGTGAGGGGGAGGATGCAGAGATGCTGAAGAGGCGGCCGAGAGGAGACTTCTCCGCTTTGTGGTCTTAGAGACGTAGGAGCAAGCCCTTCCCTTATGGTAAGATCCTTCTGGTTTCCTGGCCGTGTCTCCATCACCGAAGCTCTGAAGTGGCCCCGGGAGCCACGTGGCGGGGTGAACGCTCTGAATTTACCCTCCTGTGGGGGGCAGGTCCCCGTGGACATGACCCAGGTGGGGCTGTAGGGGGCGTGGCTTCACTCTCCACCTCCCTGCTCATGGAAGGTTCTGTACTTGCAGTGGCAGGTGAGCGGGTGAGCTCTGGGGGCTGGCGCTCAGCTCCACGCCGCAGGGTGGGGAAGGGTCCATCCCTGCCTTCTCCCCTGGTACGGCCGACTTAGAGCAGACTTGGCTGCCAATTAATCCAATGCCAATCAATATGAAATATTTGGTATGCAAATCGAATTCTCTTAACCGTCAGCTTTTATTTGCCAATGTGGCGGGCCTTTGTTTGTTTCTGTTATAAAGCCAAATCCTTAAAACCCTAGGTTCTTGGTATTTTGAAATTTCAATTATCTGCTGTGATTGTATCTCTGTTTTCAGAGACATTTGCATGCAGTAGGAACTGGTGGTAAACAGCAGTGACTTTTGAAGTGAGGAGAGCTATTTCAACCTCCAGTGAGAGGAGGAGGCTGATGTTTGCTTGAGAAAAATCACTTTCTAAGAGCAAGCTGGAGCAAGGCGGAAGGCCTCTGGGAGCCCAACCTGGCTGTGATCCCAGCCCTGTGCTGGGTCTGGGCATTCTGGAAGCTGCTCGGGGTCGGGGTATGGGCATTGGATGGGCCAGCTCACCAGCAGCCCACCTTGGTGAGCCTTAAAGGTAGTACTTATGACTCAGAGCCTGGCTCATCAATGTCTTGGTGGATCTTCGGAACTGTGACATCGGCAGCATTATGTTCTCGAAAGCACAGAAGGATCTTGAGCATCCCGGAAGCTCTATATCTCTGTGAAGATCTGTGTGCTGCTCTTGTTTAAAGAAAACCCAGACTGAACATCTTAAATCCTCGCAGACTCAGGGGCAGCAAACAGCAGCGCTCAATGGCTGCCTCTTCTCTTTCACGTCGCAAACACTTGCTGAGCTCTGTTCTCCATGCCAAGCGTCCCGCGACAAGCCCAGCAGAGCCCCGGTGGACAGGGACACACGGACTCTTATCTGTCAGCATATCTTCTGCCCAACAGTGCTGAGGGTCTGCAGGGGAGCAGGGGCAGGTGGGAGGGCCCGGGCGTGGGGAGCTGCTTTTTCACCCATAACACGGGCCTGGTCTCCTTGATAAGGTGATCTTGGAGCATGTATTTGAATAGATGTTTGCAAAATGAAATGGTTGTACTTTAAGCCAAATGAATGCACTCATCTAACTGGCATGGTGGAAACACTAAGAACCATCAGATACTGTTTTCGGAAGGACTGAACTTGTCTCTCATTCTGCCACCTCCCTCCTCGGGGTGGGGCCACCTGGGAATGGAGGGGAGGGGCTCCAAGTAGAAACAGCACCAGTGATGCTGAGGGGCTGTCCCTGGGGATGGTTCCAGAGCAGAGAACGGGTGACCCCCAGCCTGGTCAGTGCCTGCCGATGGAAGGCTGTCCTGAGCCCCTGCGAGGTTCTCACTTCTCACTCCCGCCGTTGCACCAGCCCTGCCCATGCCCACTCAGCAGGTGTCCTTGCGGAGCTGGAAGGACCTGGGAAGGGAGGGGGCTGGGTTGGGGACAAGAAGGAGGTGCCCTATGAGCAGAGCCTTCGAAGGAAGACCCTGGGGGCCCCACCTGGCTCGGGGTCCTTCTCCCCGAGACACAGGGCTGAGGGCTCGTGTTCTTGGTGGTCACAGAAGTGACTTGCCCACTGTCCAGCAGCTGCAGAGAATAGGAAATTGCCCAGTTTTTCCATCTTCATCTGGAATTTAGGCCGATGACTGCAGAAGAGCAAGGCTTTCAGGGCACACGGCCCCTTCCAGGAGCAAAGACGTGACACCTGTGGCATCTCCCCTGGGCTGTGTCCTGCCCGTCTGGGCAGAGCCTGGGTGAGGGAGGGACCCGGGAGACGCTCCCAGGATGGTTCTTTGCCTTCCATTGGCACGGTGATTCTGTTCTGCTGTTCCCTTTCTGCTTGTTTGTTTCGTTATCTGAAATTCTCTCTCGCTGTTTACTGGGGCTGGTGTGTTTCTCTGTTTTTCCTCTACGCACAGATTATGCTGTTTTGGTAGCATCTGCTGTGAATTTTAATTACGACGCTCTACTCCAAGGGAGCCCTGCGAAGCCGCGGGCATCGTTAGCAGTCCAGACCCACGTTCCTGGCACAGACGGAGGGTTGCAAATGCGTGAGGAGTCAGGACCCAGGACGAAGGCAATGGAAGCCCACAGTCTCCTCTTGTCCCCGCTCCTTTTATTTGAGAGACCTCTGTGGCAAGGGACTGGCATGCCTAGGATTGCTTTTTGGCTTTTTGGTTTTTTGCCCATAATTGTCCTTTGGTTCTTTAAGGCCGTAGCACAAACCCTCAATCTCTTTTAAAGGAGCAGTTATGGGATTTGTAGCTCAGCTAAAATGGCAAATGCAATTCTGTGTTCGGTTGCTTCAGATTGCAAAAATACGCTTATCGGATGTAAGAAACATTAGGCTGCTGTTACTTCTCAGCCCAGGAGCCTTTCCAGAGCCCCCTGGACTGCCTCCTCAGGACTTCCCCGAGGTCTGCACCCTGCTGTCAGTGGTTTCTGTAGCGCGTGGGCCTTGTGGTCTCTGCCACACTGGACGCGTCAGGCCAGGTCAGCGTGTGCCCAGAGCTCCGCCATCACATGCAGCCAGCCCCACTACTATCCCTGATTTCAGAGGCTGAACACTGCTCTGTGATTGTGCGCGTGGGTGTGCACACTCAGTTGTGTCTGACTCTTTGCAACCCCTGTGGGCTGTCGCCCGCCAGGCTCCTCTGTCCACGGGATTCTCCAGGCAAGAACACTGGAGGGGTTGCCACGCCCTCCTCCAAGGGATCTTCCTGACCCAGGGACTGAACCTGTGTCTCCTGCGTCTCCTGCGTCTCCTGCGTTGGCCAACGGTTCTCTACCACCGAGCCCCTGGGAAGCCCGAGTCTATTAATACGACTGTGAGTAACGACTGTGCTGCCACCAAAAACGCAAGGGGTACTGAGCCCGGGGACGTGAATGCAGGCTGGGTTTCTGGACCTCCAGGCGGGAGGCCTGGGGCTCTGCCAATGCGTGTCCTTGGGTGTGTCCGGGAAGGGTGGGAGCAGGCAGTGGCCACCCTTGGGTGGCACCCTTGGGTGCCCTGGGCACGTGTCTACCCCTGGTGTGGTGTGGCTGCCTCCTGGCCCAGCATCCAGGGCTGCAGAAGGTGGGGACATTTGCCTGCGGGGACTAGGATGTGCCTGCGTCTTGCTCTGACCGTGGCGCTAAGCTGGTGTTGGGGACCCTTGTGAAGTTGTGAAGTTGCACCAGACTTTCTGCTGTGCCCCCGGGCTGCCAAGTGTGGGCTCTCCATGTGGGTGGGGGTGTGTGAGGGTCCTTTCTGGGGCTGGTGAGTGAGTCTAGGAGGGCCCTGCCCTTCACTGCCCCTGCCTAACAGGGTTTCGTCTTTGGAAAGTCTATGCAGGGGGCCTGTCATTCAGGGCCGAGAACACCAGGCTCGGAGAGGCTCACGGTCGGCCTTCACCGAGGCTCAGAGCTGGACTGGGTCCAGGGCCCAGGTTGGTAAGGGCTCGGCCGCTCTGTGCTGTAACCACCTCTCCCAGCCCCTCTGCTGAGGCCTCCCAGTGTCCCGACTTTCTCACTCACGGTCCCTTCACCCGCTGGACCAGGAGCCCAGGCTGCCCTTGCCCCCCAGCCTTGAGGGCCTGTGGGAGAAAGTTCTAGATGCCCAGGCATGCTGTGCTGTTTCCTTCTTGACCTCTGCAGCTCTGACCGTGCCTGGAGACATCCTGGCCGTGCGCAGTTGGGAAGACCCCCGTCCCTATCTGCTGGGACTCCTTCCACCCCACGAAGGAACCTGGCCTACCGCCTGGTTCCCACCAGACGCCCGCGTTTGCCCCGAGGCTGACCCTCCCCCTGGGATGCCAGGCACCAGAGGTCACCTGGGCTGTGAGGAGAGCCCTTCGCAGGACAGAGTGGGTCTGACACTGACCTCCTCCAGGCTGTCTCCTCCCGAAGTGCAGACGGGATGTGCAGGGGCCACCGTCTATGCCTGGGGAGTGGAGAAACTTGACAAGATCGGTCTTTTGACACCGACAGCCAAAGAGCTGTTTCTCAGGGGTGGGGTGGGGGCTGCATCTTTTGGGGGGGGGCGCGTGTGTGCCAGGATCCTCTGGTGACAGTTTCAGAGCAAGGCCGCCTCCCGGGGGTGCTCTGTGTGGAGGTGGGGGGTAGTGGTGTGCCCATACCCGAGTCCAGGGCCCGTCTCGCACTGAGCAGCTGTGTGAGGGCCAGGTGACTGGGAGCCCAGCTGAGCAGACCCTGGGTCTGAACTCCACCCTCATCCTCACGTTTTCTCAGCTCATACAGCTACAGAAAATCAATGGACGCAGAGTCGGTCCTTGGCCCTAGCCCCCTCCTAGCAGTATGGAGTCACCCAAGGATAAATGAACTGTTTGGAAGAATCAGCCTGTCCATTTCATTCAATGAGGCACTTCTAATAAAGATGTATTTTATGCTTGCTATGTGTTCATCGAGATTCAGATAATACTTTCATTCTGATTAGTTGTGTACTCATAACAATGTAGCAAAATTCAATCCGGAAGAAAATTATTTTTGACATTAGAGCCTCATGGTCACTGGAAATGAAAAATTATATTCATATCAATATTCTCGGGCAGAGGAGAGTGAAAGGATGAGGAACAGCACAATTCCCAGCGTAAACATCCATCCCGTGGGGATAAAAGTCTGTGGGAGAAGGGAATGGATATATGAGTTTAAGAGGAAGAAAATGGACTTGAGGAAAATTCTGGCTGTTAAGAAGAGCTTGTCTGTGAATTTTTGAGCTGGGGAGACAGTGGGTAGGTAAGCCTTGCCTTTCAGATTCCACGTGATGTGTTTAATAATGAGAAACAGTTTCACTGTAGAGTATAATATGCCAGAATTTACATCCTTTTCTGCTGTTGGAACCTGTAACGAGCGTTTTCAGAGATCAACTTGCAAATCCCAAGAAGCCCATGAGTGGACAGGTACCACAGGTACCCTGTGGGCACCAGGCTTCTGCCAGACTGAGAAGGCAGAGCTGGGGGCTGAGTCCTGGGCCAAAGGCGCCCCTCCCAAACTGCCCACAGCAGACACAGATGTGATGGATTTATACTTTACGTTTTAACAGCCTTTTTGTTTTAGAATAATCTTAGCTTTACAGAAAAGTGGCTGAGATATGTAGACGTATCCAGCATACTCCACACCCAGAACCCCTGCTGCTAGCGTCTCGCGTCCCTGAGGTACATCTGTCACACCTGGTGCAGAGTGCGGACGTGTCGCTGTCAGTTACCGTCTGTGCTTCACTCTTACCTCCCTCTCGTTTGCCGAATGTCATTTTTCCACCCCGGAGGGGACCCTGGACACCACGCTCATTCAGTCTCGTGTCCCCCTTGGCTCCTGTTGCTGTGACAGTTTCTCGGTCTTTCTGTACTTTCGGTGACTTGACGACCAGAGGAGTGTGGGACGGGGCTTTTGAAGAGCATCCCTCCTGAGGAATTGTCTTCTTCCCGCTGCAGCCCCTCAGGCCTGCACTCTCCTGGACCCCCAGACCCACGGCTCCCGAGCATGGCTGGCTCAGACCCCTGAGTCCTCCCCTCAGACGTCCACTCGCTTGAATCTGTGGACACAGGACTTGAGGAAGGCCCACGGCCACCCCATCTCATCCCCTCCATGCTTCCTTTCCATGGTGGAGGCTGTTCCAGATACCACGGTCCAACTTCACGAAGAACGTCCGCTCACCCTGCGGTGTCTGTGAGGTGCCACCCTCGAGGTGTGTGGGCACAGTGCCCGCCTGTGGGCTGCATTCCCAGTGGTGAGTCCAGAGGCTGCTGTCTGCACCTTCCGGGTCAGTGCTGGGCAGGCCTCCGTTCTGCGGCTGCAGCTGTGGTGCCTGGTGGCCTTGAGCCCTGCCCCTGCCCGGGACTGGGCACCGCCTGGCAAACCCCTGTTTAAATGACCTGCTTACCCTCAGATCTGTTTGTTGTGTGAGGGACGTCCCCTCGGCCCCTGTGAGGCCCCCTCACTGCCAACGCATGCTCCAAACTGCTCATCCGGGTGCTGCCCTCTTCAAGATCCTTGAACAGAGACTTCAATATAGTGGTGAGCTGTCAAAGGGCAACCTCCTGCGAGCTCTCCCAGGAAAATGCTATAAATTTCTGCCCAGAGTATTGCAGGAATCCACGTGGGAAGCAGCTTTGATTTGAGCTTCTCTTTGGAGTGTGTGTGTGTGTGTGTGTGTGAGCTCTCTGGGTGTGCGAAGAAAACTTGCCCCGAACAATTTCCTCCTGACCCCGTACGAAACAAGACTGTTTTCCTCAAATATACCTGAGCCCTTACAGTGTAGAAGGTTTTGAATGTTGAAGGCAGTGTCATATTCTACACACGTCTTTCTGGAACGACCTTGGGAGGAATTTACAGCCTCACCAGTCCCAGCCTCAATAGCTCAGCGCACATGCTGTTCACACGACTGTCACTCTCCTTCGTGTCCATACCCAGTCGGGAGCTCCCAGCCCCGCTCTGAGAATGAGATCTGCCCCCGGTGAGGACCCGACCGCAGGTCCGCAGACGGCCGCATCAGGAGCATCAGTGGTTTGGAAATGAGCGTCTGGCCCATTTGTTACGGACCAATTGCTTCTTCGTTGCTGTGTTTCACTTTAATTATGGTAATTAGTTTTCCACGCGTGGGGTGGACAGGATAGGCTTGGTGCTCGAATATTTGAAAAGATGTCCCCAGTGAGGAAGAAACCCCTGTCATTCCAGCACACAGAGGCCGGCAGGCACAGTGGTCACGGCGATAGCTGGTTCCCAAGACAAAGCGTCGAGAGGGCTGGTGAAGAGCCCAGGTGCTTTCTTGCTGAAAATACTTACAAACCTGCAAATTATGCAATTTAACAAAAGCCCATTTTTGAGGTTGACTATATGATAAATTATGAACATTCTTCTAGTTTGTCATCTTTTGTGTTTAATCTGTCTTGCAGCCGAAGCAAAACTTAAAAACCCAAATCCGTGCCCATTCGCAGCTCCCCTAGAGGTCTGTGCCTGGACACACATCAGTGCCAAGGTGGGCACCGAGTTGCTTCACTCCGTCAAGGCTTCTTCCCTAAACAGGCTGCTCCTGTGAACAGCTGGAGCTGCCTCCCAGTCCCGCAGGGGAACGGGCCTAGTATTTTATGGTTATTAACCTCCAGTTATTAAGTTCTCAGTGCTCTTGTGCTACCCGCGCTGTGATTTGTTACTAGTGAATATTAAGTGTTGCCCTTATTGAGAACATATTTTTCTCTTTATGAGCATCATGGAACTGCAGGCCTCCAGCCACTGGGTGAGGGTGGCAGGGCGTGGGGCTCTGGCGTGAGCTGTCACATAGGCAGAGGTTGGGGTATCTGGAGGTGGTCAGCCAGAGCCTGTCTCTCGTCCTCCCGGGGTCTCCGGGGGCCGGCTCCGGCATTCCTGCAGAGGGTGAGGGGCAGGAATGAGAGCCCGTGACCGCAGGCACAGTGGGACAGCAGGAGGGCATGTGCAGTGGTGCGGGGGAGGCTTTGCAACTCCAGGCTGCGTCCAGCTGCTGTGGGGTTTTCCCTGCTTGACACCGGGGCTGAGTCCTTGCTCTTCAGCTCCTCCTGCTCCCCGAGCACGTGAAAGGTGCCCAGGGCCCATGGGCATGCGTCCCAGGAGTGGTCCTTTGCCAGCAGCAGCAAAACAGCCCCTAAAGGTGCCACGTGACTGAGCAATCACCGGGGGTGAGTTACCTGCCAAGCCTCCCGAGAAGGGAGCCATTTCCAGCTGCTCATCCGAAGGTGACCTTTTCACTTGGATTGAGACCTCTGGGAAATGACTTTTCCTCTTCTGAGAAAAGAATTAACATCTAGTTTCCTATTTCAGTAACAGAAGGTCTTTTTGCATTTTTCTGTTACTAAGCTATACATCTTGCTGCTGCTGCTGCTGCTAAGTCGCTTCAGTTGTGTCCGACTCTGTACATCTTGGCCTTCCCACAAAAACCTGTGACTTCTCCAAGATTTGTGAACTGGAGGAGCACTGAGCTGCCAAGAAAGCAAGTGCACATGTATGTGTGTGTGAGTGTGAGTGCATGTGTCTGAGCGTGTGTGTGTGTGTCTGTGAGTACATGTGTGTGAATGTGTGTGTGAGTGCATGTGTGTTGTGTGTATGAGTGTGTGTGAGCGTGTGTGTGAGCATGTGTGTGTGTATGTGCAAGCACACGTGTGTGAGCATGTGTGTGTATGAGTGTGCGTGAGCGAGAGTGCATGTGTATGTGCGTATTTCTGAGCATGTGTGTGAGCGTGTGTGTGTGAGTGCATGTGTGAGTGCGTGTGTGTGAGTGCGTGTGTGTGAGTAAATGAGTGTGAGTGTGTGTGTCTGTGAGTGTATGTGTGTGAATGTGTGTGTGTTGTGTGTGTGAGTCCATGTGTATGTGCGTATTTCTGAGTATGTGTGTGAGCATGTGTGTGTGTGGGTGCATGTTTGAGTGTGTGTGTGTGAGTGTATGAGTGTGAGAGTGTGTGTTTGAGTGTGTGAGTGTGTGAGTGTGTCTGTAAGTGTATGTCTGAGTGTGTGAGAGAATATGTGAGTGTGTATGTGTCTGAGAGTGTGTATGGTAGTGTATATGTGTGTGTATGTGTCTGTGTGTGTGAGTGTGAGAGTGTGTATGTGAGCATGTGTCTGTGAGTGTGAGTGTGTGTGTGTGAGAGTATGTGTCTGTGAGTGTGAGTGTGTGTATGTGAGAGTATGTGTGAGTGTGTGTGAGAGTATGTGAGTGTGTATGTGAGTGTCTGAGAGTGTGTATGTGAGTGTGAGTGTGTGAGTGTATGTGTGTGTGTGAGAGTATGTGAGTGTCTGAGAGTGTGTATGTGAGTGTGAGTGTGTGAGAGTATGTGTCTGTGAGTGTGAGTGTGTGTGTGTGTGTGTGTGTGATGCACCTGTGGGCTGAGAGGCCACGTGGACCGGTGCAGTCCAGAAGAAGCCTGTCCACACTGGCCCAGGTGGGCCGCACATGTGTCCCCCCGCCCCAGGATGAGCAAAGAAGGGGACTGTCCTGGGTGCGGATTCTCCCTGTGAGATGAGCCTAGGACCCACCTTTATGGGGCCTCGGGGGGTGAGTCGGCCGTGGGATCCAAACCCACTGAATTGTGGGAAGAATCCATCACGCTCTCATCCCGATATGCAGGGCGCATGCCTGCTCTTTCTGACGACTCCAGTGATGCTCATCTCCAGACTGCCAAGAGAGAAAATGGGTTTCACTGTGGAATCCAGATTTACGGACTGATTCGGCGATGGATCGGTTGGTCCATTCACTTAAATGTCTGCTGCACGCCAGAAGCCGAGCTTCCTCCCACGAGGAGAATGAGATTAAGGAGACAGGTCACTGCATCAACAGACCTTTATCTGGTGGGAGAAGACAGACATTATATCAAATAATTCATATGTCATAGTTTAACTGTAGTTGAGAGAAGTGTAAAGAGGAAACTATCCTGAAGGTACAGAGATCCTGGGATATCTTCCGAGTTGTCTGAAAATGGAGGCCCCTGCACCAGAATCATCTTCTGCAGGGCACCCCCACACCTGCAGCGGGTTGGTGGGGAGCTGGGCATCCCAGCAGGACCATGTCTACCCAGTCAGGGAGCTGGGCATCCCAGCAAGACCATGTCTACCCAGTCAGGGAGCTGGGCATCCCAGCAGGACTGCCTGTATATGGTCAGGGAGCTGGGCATCCCAGCAGGATGTCTCTACCTGGTCAGGGAGCCGGGCATACCAGCAGGACTGCCTGTATATGGTCAGGGAGCTGGGTATCCCAGCAGGACCGCGTCTACCGGGTCACCGGGGGCAGTGGCTGGGAGGCAGGTGCTGGGAGATGCTGACTCGGGGGCAAGCCAGGGTTTGCTCCCAGACGCTGGGGCTGCTTGCAAACCTCAGCTTGAGGATCTCCCTTGTAAGAGCGCATCAGGTTTTGTAGGATTTCCAATCAGACTGATGAGCGGAGGTGGCTCTTCTAAATGAATAACATTAGCAAGACTCTGAAGTTGAAGGTGTCTCCTTGGAGGGCGCGGGGGGCGAGCAGACAGCATCCAGTTTAAGCTGCGCTCCCCCAGTTAACAGGGACTGATTGCCGCCGGCTTTAAAATCACAGTTGATAGCGTTGTAGCAGAAAGAGCACTTATTTCCATAGTGAGTTCTTTTGGAAGAGCATTTGAGAACCTCCTGATCCTGTCACTCATTCTGAAAGGTGAAGCCGACGCTGACAATGTACCGGGACGGTGTTCCCTTGAAGCCCAGGTGCCGTGGATGCGGTCACTTGTCCACACGGAAGCTGAGTGGCGACGGGACGCTGGCTGGGGGCTGCAGACCCCCTGCACCTGGTGGAGAAGCCAAAGCTTTGGGGGAAGAGACGGTGGTCCTTGAGCCGTCAGCCCTCCTCCAAAGTGACCAAGAGCTGCTTTTGCTATAAAAAAGCATGGTACCTTTCAAACGCCGCTTCCAGGCCACGAACGAATCCTGTTTTCATTTCAGAGAGCAGCGCCATCACGGGGATTTTTTAGAAGCTGGAAAGGACGTGGAGACCATCCCCTGTGAGTCTCTCCTCCCACATGTCTTGGCCGAAAAGCCGGGAGGCAAAGTTGATGAGTGGACTAGAGGTGGCGACTCCGGCCCGTCACTTTCCTCCCCTCTGACTGTGCTCAAGTCTTAGTCACTTCCTTCTAAAATCGCCTTTCTACTTTTAAAGTGAGGTTTAATCTGAATTATCTATGGGGACAAGCAGAGTGATTTGAGGCACAGATCGGGGGTCCCTAGGAAGCCCACCCCAGTCCCCAGGCCACACAAGCCTCACTGCCAACCCCGGCCCCAGGGCACCCTCAGCAGACCCTGGCGGTTCACTACTTCCCTCCTGGCTCTGCATCAGCCCTGTGGGCACAGGGGCTCAACGGCTGACCCACAGAGAGGGCTCCAGACCCATAGCACCTTGCAGAGGGCGCTGTGAGTGTGAGCTGAGGGGCAGCTAGATCTCCTGGAGGTGGTGCCACAGGCCCGAGTCAGATGCGACTCCTGGGGTCACCCCCTCCTCTCCGCGGCGATGAGGGGCGTCCCGGGCAGGGGGAGTCTCGCGCTCAAGGTCTCACTTCTCCCCATCACACGCCTCCACCCTCTGCCTGATCTGAGTGATTTTGTATCAGGTGAGACACCGTGTTTATGCAGCAGGACCTTGCCCTGAATTTCTCACATGGACAGCTCTGCAGAGGCAGTAACTCCTCCTGAGTTTCCATCATCGGACTTGATCCGTGATATTGAACTCGGAATCTCAGTAGAGGTTAACTTGAACTTGAAAATATTCCACAGTGGACAGAGGGGGGACTCTGTCACAGCCCGTTTATAGTCTGTCTGGGGCACGGAGCCCGCACGATGGGCTGTGACCGTGCTGACGCTAGTCTCAGGCTGACAGGCCACGTCCTCGGTCACCCCTGCCGCGCCCCACTGTGGCTCCCGGGAGACAGCTCCCAGGCCTTCTGGCTGTGTTTCCACCGGCCTTATCACTGTTACCGTGTAGGGACCTCCAAAGAAACTCCAGTGGGTGATACTAGGATTGAGCTGGCTGGTGCTGGATTTCTTGAAATTAACCAAACTATTTTTACTTCTATCAAATTCAAGCCCCGCGGGAAGCCACACTTTAATTTTCTTCTGATGCTGGCTTTCAAAGAGAAGACGTGGAACTGGAGTGGGGCTAGTGAAGTTGACCTGAGATTTCCGTTCCTGAAGTTGCATTTCCCTTGACTGGAGTGAGCTGCTTTTTAACACACCAGGATCGCCGTGGCAGGAAGTCTCACGGATGGTCTCTGACTCTACCGGCCTGAGACTGGGTTCTAACAGCAGAGTGTGCAGGTGAGACGAGCACAGTGGTTCCATCTTTCCTGGGATCTCGGATGGAGCAGGAAGGGGACTGTGTGAAGTTCCCGGAAGCGCCAGGCAGTGGAAGGGCTCCTGAGCCCCAGAGGGTGCCCACCCACCATGGGTACCCATGTGACACTGTAGGGTCAAGTCTCCACTCTGTTTCCATCAGTCCAGGCATCTCAGCTTAAAGACCAGCGTGTCTGGCTTGACTAGAGACCAAACTGTGGACGAGGCCGTTTGCATTTTTATTTCAAAGGGACCCCAGGCTTCCCTCATAGTTCAGTCGGTAAAGAATCTGCCTGCAATGCAGGAGACCCGGGTTCGATCCTTGGGTTAGAAAGATCCCCTGGAGAAGGAAGTGGAAACCCATTCCAGTATTCTTGCCTGGAGAATCCCATGGACAGAGGAGCCTGGCGGGCTACAGTCCACAGGGTCGCAAAGAGTCGGACACGACTGAGCGACTGACTGAACCACCACCTCAGAGTCTGAGTGCCGGTCCCGAGGCTTCCATCCAGATTACCATCCTGGCCTGGAGTCCAGCCCGTGTCCTCTGGAGCCTGTGCTTCAGTCACGGTGGGCGGCCACGTTTCTCAGGCTGCTTCCTCAGCCACTCACTGCTATGTTTTCGTGGTGGGGCCCGGAAGGGTGATTTCTGTACGTTTCTTATCTGTGTGCCTCCTTCTGGAAGACAAGTCAGGTGCTATTTGCAGACACCAACGAGAAACAGTTTCTGGCTGTAGCTCTGATAGCTTCCGTTTCATATTCTCCCCGGAGCCTTCTGTGTTCCACTTAACGTGGTGGTTTCTGCCCCGGCACCTTGGACATTCCCACACGGCCTCCTGAATTCAGCAGAAGAGTTCACGAGTGGCAGCAGGGTCTCACCAGCGTAGGCTGAGTCTGCGCGTCCAGCCTCGTCCCCCACATGGACTCCCCCTCCCCCACCCACTGCCGCACGCACCTGGGGAATCCTGACTGTCTCCAGGGCTTTCCCCTCGGGGCCCACATTCCTGCTCATTCTCACGCCCTTCTGACCTGGACACCTGTTTTCACCTCTCTCTGCTGTGAGCCTGTGTGGAAGTTCATCCTTTCATTCTGCCACCAAACATTTGCATACCTCCTGCTATGCACTGGGCTTCCCTGGAGGTTCAGAGTTAAAGAATCTGCCAGCAGTGCAGGAGCCCCGAGGTCATTCCTGGGTAGGAAGATCCCCTGGAGAAGGGAATGGCTACTCACTCCAGTATTCTTGCCTGGAGAACTCCATGGACAGAGGAGCCTGGTGGGATACAGTCCATGGGGTTGCAAGGAGATGGACATGGCTGAGCAACTTTCACTATTATGAACTTGGTAATTTACAGGCCCTGTCCTCAGGGAGGTTCATTGTGCCAGACTTTCTGAAAGAATCATCTTTGTATCCATCCTTTCTCCCCTCCCCCACAAAGGGGCTCTCCGATGGATGTCTCCAGTCACATCGTGCAGACTTCCTTCTTAAGGAAACCAATGTTTTCTGTGATGCTCCATCCAAAAGAACACTTTTGTCTTTATCTTACTTTCCATCCCCCTTGGACACAGCCATCCCCCTGTGTCTGCGCTCCTGGTGCAGGGCAGGGACTGTGTCAGAGGCAGGAAATATCATGCTTTCTTAGGAGACTGACAGATGGCGGTGGACTCTCCTGGGCTGGGAGGAAATCGCAGGGGGAACTCGACAGGGAGTTCACGGGGCTCCTCTCAGAGGGATTCCCGCTCCCTGCGCTCCTGCCTTGGTCCTCTCCGGCCTCTGCTCTTCCCCCGCCGGACACTGGGCAGAATCCTGTTCTCATCTCGCTGATTCTGTCTCCTGTGGGTGGAAGACATCCTCAGGGTTCCCTGTGCCTTCCAGATACTGTGACAGCAACGCTTCCCTCACCATTCAGACCTCCTCCCAGCCGGACTCCCTCCTCCCGACACGTCCACTGGAAAGTCTCCAGGAGCCATAACCTGAACACACCTCCCAGACTCCACTCACCCTCTCCTCCCCTTGTGTCCCTCTCTTGATGATTATCACCCCAAACTTGGAAGCAAGCAAGCCCATGGGCAAAGCCTGTTCCTCCCCTGGAGTGCCCATTCCGGGGGGAGGGAGGGGGCACCAAGGATGGAGAGCTGAGGCCAGAACCCTCGCCCACGTCTGGTCCAGCTCCAGGCCTGGGGGTCTTCACCCTCCTTTATCCAAGCCCTGAATCACGCTCCCCTGGGCCATCCCAGTCGCCTCCTGCAGGTCTCCTCCCGTATTCCTGGGCCCTGGGGCACCCCAGCGAGGCGTCTCTAACAGCACAGACCAGAGAGGGCACCTCTCCTGCCCAAACCCTCTGATGTGTGGCGTCGCCCTGACAGCCTGGCCCACACTCCAGCCCTTCCTGCCTCTCCAGGCGTCTCTCCTCCACTCAGTACTTCCCACCAGCACCCTGTGCTCTCCAGCTGCTGTGCCTGGGAGACCCTCTCCCTGGAGGTCTCCATGTTGACCACCCCTGCCCGCCTTGGCTCCCGTAAATTGCACCTTAGAGTCTCTCCCTAAGGCTGCATTCGATGCCTCGTGGATGTGAATGCTGTTAAAGGAAAGCCTTACTGTGTTGAAGTATTTATTTCCCCTCTGTGAAGTATTTACTTCCCTTGCTGTGAAGTAAACTTGCTGGAAGGAGTGCATGAGCTTGTTTGCACCTGTGTCCCTGGGTCCTGGACGGAGGAGCCAGACCCTGCAAGGTGGACCCGCTGAAGGAGGCAGTTTCTGTCCCCTCCTCCAGCCCACCAGAACGTCGGGACAGTGTCTCCTCCCTGCCAGGCTGGCCCTCCTTCGCGGGCCCTCTCTGTGGTCAGTGCTGCCCTCCGCACCGATGGGAAGCCCTGTGATGGATTCGCATCTCTACGGAGTGACCTGTAACTGCAGCAGATATGACGGCCCCTCCCCAGGGATGGGCTTTCATCCGGTGTGCTGCTGACTGCCCTTCTCTCCTGATGACCATCAGAGAGAGAGTTTTCTTTTTCAAGTTTATGGCCTCAGTGGCTCGATTACAGTTATAGTGCCCCAAACAGCTGTTACTCTTTGCAACAGTGGATCAGAAATGAAGCTGAGCTCGGGCTTAATGGAAATTGTCCCTTGAAAGGTTTGGATTTCGAACATTTATTCTCCATTAATTTCAAGTAGGCTCTAAATTGAGCAAAACATTCTCTGTCTTTCCTCCACATTGCGGGTTTTAGCTGACAAATGGATGCTGGGTCTGCAGACTCTGTCGCCGGCTTTGTGAAGTGTAGACCTTAGGGTGTGTACTCACCCACCCAATGTATGTCATCCCAGGGGGTTCTGGGCCCGCTGAGCTTAATCAGGCTGGCGTGTGGCATAGACTGGGATGCCCCAGCAGGGTGAAGTGACATTGATTTAATTGCTCGTGCAGACGTGGGAGAGACACTGAGATGGATGTGTGGGAGCCCTGCATGGGGAAGCAGGTGGCTGAAGACCCACTCCGGCACTCATGCCTCCACCCGCCACTCCCCTGCAGCGTAGCCTGATTTTGGGACTCCGAGCAGCTCCAGGAATTCCCCTAAGCACCATGTGAGCGGTGATCCAGTGGGTGAGGGCTCGAAGCTGCATTTGTATCAACATCATATGAAGCTGAGAAAGCGCCAATGATGACTCATGATTGGAGAGAGAGGGCAGGTGGCCTGGTGTTGATGTATAACCCGTTCTGGCCTGCAGTGCGGGGATTGCTGTTGTTCAGATGCTCAGTCACGTCCGACTCTTTGCGACCCCATAGACTGCAGCACCTCCCTGCCCTTCACTATCGCCCGGAGCTTGCTCAAACTCATCCATTTAGTCGGTGATGCCATCCAACCATCTCATCCTCTGTCGCCCCCTTCTCTTTTTGCCTCAGTCTTTCCCAGCATCAGGGTCTTTTCTAATGAGTCAGATCTTTGCATCATGTGACCAAAGTATTGGAGCTTCAGCTTCAGGATTATTTGTTCCAATGAATATTCAGGGTTGATTTCCTTCAGGATTGACTGCTTTGATCTTGCAGTCCAAGGAACTCTCCAGAGTCTTCTCTGGAACCACAGTTCAAAAACATCACTTCTTCGGCGTTCAGTGAGTAGATGATGGATGTGATTTGAACTGTAGTGATCTGGCTCCAGCAACACCTTGCCTGCTGAACGGTCCTATCTCCAAACCCGTGGACAGACTAGAGCTGCAGGCAGGCACCTGCAGAGGTCCTCACTCACCTGGACTTCTGACACCTTGGACAGGATGGTGTTAAAACTGCCCCCGGTGCGGCTTGTGGAAAGTCGACACTGGACATGAGCATGTACACAACCGAGTTACGACACTTAGAAGAAAACAGTCCTGATTATAGGTTGTTTCTACGGTGGCTTTTGGTTCACGAGGAAACCTTGCGTGTTATTTGCTTCTCTGTGTCCAACCTGGGCTTCGCGCTTTGCTGGAGAAAGTCTTCAGCTCGGGGCTTCCCTGGCCTCCCAGCTCCCAGCACAGGTGGACGTTACTTGTCTGACTCTGTTTCCAATTCTGTCCGCCAGTGATCTGAGCACTGACATTTGGCTGACCGAGTCTGTGGAGTATGGCCGTGAAGCGTCCTTTCCAAGTACGTTTTCCAAGGACGGCCATCTTTTCTAAGAACCGTCTTCAGCTGTGTGTTGCCCTGTTTCCCCTCCTGCAGGCGTTCTGGTCACTTTGTTTATGAAAAGCCCGAGCGAGCCCAGCTTGAGCTCCAGTCTCACTACTCCCCGCCTCCAGGAGGCTCCGGGGAGCCTCGCGGGGAGAAGCGTGGTCCAGGCTTTCCCAACCGCTCCGGCCTCAGGCTCTGTCCACTGGTTTGCGAGGCTGCAGGGGGGCAGCGTCCCCAGCCGCCTGCTGCAGTCAGCGTGGCTTGCAGGCTGTGGCTGCCTCTCTGGCACCTGCCCTCTGAGTGGCAGGCGTCCACTGCAGCCCCCCCGGCAGGTGCCTCTGGGAAACGTGTGGGGGTGCCTGTAGGGCCTCTCAGGCCCCTTCCGTGTCGTGGAGAACCTCCTCCCTCCCCCCTCACCCTGCCTCAGAGCCGCACACTCCTTCCATCCCCTTGCCCAGTGGGCTGTCCACTTGGGTGGGGGTCGCAAGGTGGCACACGCCCAGTACCGTTGCCCAGTGTGCACTCACACCAGGAGGCAGTCCAGGGCTCCACTGACCCCTGCTCTCCTCTCTGCCGCCACCCCCGTTCAAGGAGGAGTGGGAGGCAGTTAACCAGCGTTTAGAAAAGCCCGGTTGGCAACCCGCTCCAATATCCTTGCCTGGAAAATACCATGGACGGAGGAGCCTGGTGGGCTACAGTCCATGGGGTTGCAAAGAGTCGGAGATGACTGAGCGACTTCACTTCTCCAACCTTTGTTTATGGCGTGAGCCAGCATCTGTTTAGCCCTTTGCCTGGAGGCCAAAAGGAGCCCCCGCGCCCTTAGGCAGAGGGCACAAGTCTCAGCCCTCGTTGGCCACCTCTGGGCTGCAGTGCTGCGGCCTGGGCAGGGGAGGGGCTGAGCAGGGCCGCGGGGTCTCTTCCTGGCGGGAGGAGGGCCTGCTGCCTCCCAGGGCTTTGCGCCACTCGTGCGTGTGAAGCTTCCTGAGGCTTTGGTGTGTCTTTGTCCTCAGCTCTGGTTCTGAGACAGAATTTAAGACAGCAGGTGACGTTGCACTCCTCCTCCTACAAATTCTGTGCCCCCTGCGACACCTGGTCTCCAGTAGGGGACCAGGAAACCTTCCTCCCAGCTCCCTCCAGCTGCCAGGAACGGCCAGGCCTCCTCCAGGGCGGACGCGTCCTCTCCCATCTCCTCTGGATCTTTGTTCCACTCACTTCTTTCTCCTCCTCCTCGTCAGTCATCATCACCGTGATTCATCAGACCTCTGTTGTTATGTGCTGCTCAAACAATTGGAAAATCGTCAGCGTTTTTCACCTCGGAGAAGCTAATGCATCTTGTGTGGAGCAGGAATGCCGCCAGCTGTGTTGGCAAACCAAGGAAGTGGTGGCCATCGAGCCGGCAGCCGCTGCAGCCTCCGCCCGATGGCGCATGCCTGAGGGGTCAGGGAGGAGAGAAGCAGGACTCCGGCCCGATCTCGCTAAGGTGCATCTCAAAGGAATGATCTCAGTGAGCCCAGACTCTTGCATCTTGCCATCCGCGGAAAAGCACTAAGTTCATTAACTGAAGATGTCTGGCTTTTCTTTAATTAACAGTAATCTTTTGATGTTCCAACTGCCTGATTTTTGTTGGAAAAAAAGAAAAAAGCCCTGTATATTCTGGATCCTCCCTCATCTCTTTGGAGCAGTCCCTCTGAGCAATCTTAGAGGCTGCCTTCCAGGCTTAAGTTCTCAATATGTCTGATGAATAAAGCATGATTCTCAACTTTTAGGTTGCATATTTTTTTAGCTTGACAGCTGATTGGTGGAAGACTTCAGTTAAACTTTTTTGAGACTGGAGGTTTTTTAAGGGTAATTAATTGAAAACGTTGTCTGATTTATTCACTAGTTATTAGACTATATAATTTTTCATTGTCTTTTGCATCAGTTTTGTCCCCTCCTACATCTAGAATTTTCATGGCTCTTTGATCATATTTTGTTAGACTTCCTAAACATGGGACTCAGCCAGGCTGGCATGATAGCTTTCCTTCTGGCTGTGTACAAGTGTTTCTGCATTGGTTTTCCCATTATCCTTTCATATAGTAAAGGGTCAGCTTTGTGTTCAATCACTGGGCTTCAGTAAACTGAAATATTGTATTTTCCAGGGCTATTAAAAAGTGGACATTTATGAAGAAAGAAAACTCTCACATACTGTCTAAATTCTTAGAAAGATTGGTTTTTAGTGATTTGTTTCTTCTAAAAAAGAAAAGTTACTGCTTTAGTATATTTAAAGTGGGAATATATTTAAATGATTACAACCAGATGCATTTGCAAACCTTTCAAGAGCAATAGTTCCATCAAGAAAGTGCTTAAATAAAAAACAAATTATTGCAATTTTCAGGTTGAGTAATAAA
This sequence comes from Bos indicus, assembly GCF_029378745.1. Lineage (NCBI taxonomy): Eukaryota > Metazoa > Chordata > Mammalia > Artiodactyla > Bovidae > Bos > Bos indicus. Next base: position 49,172,811 of record NC_091785.1, read on the forward strand.
GTGTGTGTAATTGCAGCAGCTAATATATGCATTTAATGAAGTATATCTGTCTTCCTAAAGGAGCGCCACCAATCAATTTGTGATGAAGTCAGTGTAATGAGGAAACAAACATAGTTCCATATGGTTTGAAATCCCCACGTGTCTAATAGTGCCTCACGTTAATCAGGAAATAGTTAGAGTCGTCTGTTTGCCCCTTTCTGTGCAAGTCTCACGGGGTTTGTCACCAGTAGAGTCCTGGTGCATCCCCAGGGGGCTGGCAATCAGGTAGGGGAAGGGGGCTGGCATCCATGGAGCCGAAACCACACAGCATGTTCTGCGGTCAGGACTGAGGGCTTTGGACTCAGACGATTCTGGGCTTAAATTCTAGTTTCCTTCACAAGATGGATGATTCGAAGAAATTTCCTAAACTTTCTGAATTTTAATTTAGCATAATATAAATGGGAATAATAATAGGGATAATAATCACATATACAGGCTAGAGTCACTGGAAGCCTTTTAAAGGGAAACATTCACTGTGATGATGATGGTGGTGATGGTGGTGGTGGTGACGATGGTGATGGTGGTGGTGGTCATGGGGATGATGGTGACGATGGTGATCGTGATGAAGGTGATGGTGGTGATGGTGGTTATGATGGTGGTGGTGCTGGAGATGCTGGTGGCGATGGTGGTGATGATCATGGTGATGATGGTGGTGATGGTGGTGATGATGGTGGTGGTGCTGGAGATGGTGGTGGTGATGATACGTTGATGGTGGTGATGATAGTGATGATGATCATGGTGGTGATGGTGGTGATGCTGATTTTGATGATGGTGGTGGTGCTGGAGATGCTGGTGGCAATGGTGGTGATGATCATGGTGGTGATGGTGGTGATGGTGGTGATGATGGTGATTTTGATGATGGTGATGGTGGTGATGGTGCTGGAGATGGTGGTGGTGATGGTGGTGATGATAGTGATGATGATCATGGTGATGATGGTGGTGATGCTGATTTTGATGATGGTGATTCTGATGATGCTGGTGGCGATGGTGGTGATGATGGTGGTGATGGTGTTGATGCTGATTTTGGTGATGGTGGTGGTGATGGTGGTAATGGCGATGATGATGGTGGTGGTGCTGGAGATGCTGGTGGTGATGATGGTGATGATGGTGATTTTGACAATGGTGATGGTAGTGATGGTGCTGGAGGTGGTGGTGGTGATGGTGGTGATGATACGTTGATGGTGGTGATGGTGGTGATGGTGATGATGGTGATGATGGTGGTGATGCTGATTCTGATGATGGTGGTGGTGCTGGAGATGGTGGTGGTGATGGTGGTGATGATAGTGATGATGATCATGGTGGTGATGGTGTTGATGCTGATTTTGATGATGGTGGTGGTGATGGTGGTAATGGCGATGATGATGGTGATGGTGCTGGAGATGCTGGTGGCAATGGTGGTGATGATAGGCTGATGGTGGTGATGGTGATACCAACCAGTTATTTAACTGTTATTTGGTGCTGCTAACCAATGACTTGGAATCTTCCAGACTGCAGACTTAGTTGGGGAAGGTAAGGTGACACTTGAGGGAGGATTTAATGGTTTATCAGAATCAAAGTGGAAGGCAAAGGGGTATTTTATGCTTTATTTGTTCAGATCTTAACTTGATCTAGTCCCCTAACTTGATTTTCAAGGTGGTTAGTTTAGTTAGATAGCTATTAGGGCAGTTCCTATAACATTAGAAGCTCAATTTTCTAGAATTGTGTCTCTAACCTAATATGTCAAGTTCATGAGCTATCTCAGAACAGTGTTCAGAATTACTTTAAAAAATATATATTTCCAAATATTTTAATTTTTGACTTGCATTTTTCATAAAACAAGTTATGTATCAAGGAGACCCAGACCCTTCTTCTCTCATCCGTTTCTATTACAGGCCTGCCTGCCTCCAGACCTCTCTCAAAACTTTCAGGGGATCGCCCTGTAGCCTGCTGGGCACATCTCTAATTCTTTTAATTTTCTCCTTCGCTTGACTTGGCCTCAGAGACTCCAGCCAAGAGAGCAGAGGGAGGCTGTGGGAGGAATGTTGAGAGAGGGCTGTTTATCCTTGGCCAGTAAGAGGAGGCTGAATTCAGGCAGCGCCTCCTATCAGCGAGGTCTGTGTTGCATCTGATAGTCTGTGTATGTAGGAGCCCCTGATATCTGGCCTAGTTAACGTGAGACACTGGCCCTCGCAGAGTTCTTGCTGAATGGGGCCATCACGGCACCCAGGCCATCCCAGGCTGCGGCTGCAGTGAGCAGGACCCTCACCCTCACCCTGGTGCCTGCAGAGTCAAGAGCTTCTAGTGGGGCGGGCTGAAGCCTCCAGGGACAAGTTGCTCCTCAGAGCTGGCCCGCCCCCACTGAAGTCTGTGGGTCCTGCCTCCTTCCTGAGTTAGCTGAAAACATAACTCAGGCTCTTCACTGCCCCCTTGACCTGCATGATGCCTCCCATATCGTCTCCAGCTGCTGTCACTGTTCCCTTCCCACAGCTCCCTGTTACTTTCCTTATCCAGTCCCTTTCTTCCAGTGCTTTTCCAGATTCCTCTGGAATCCCAGAACTGTTTTCAGTAATAAGAAGGAAGAGTTTATTTTGCCTGCTGGCTGGGTCCTATGCACCATTTTTGAATCTTTGGCCATTTTGATTTTCAATAGAGTTGTGCACCCACTGCAGTCCCTGAGAGTCAGAGAAATTCTGGGTCATTGAGGCTCCCTGAGTGACTGTATGGAGAAGTGAGCCAGCGCCTGACTTCTGCCTTGCGTTGCGGACATTTCCAACATCTGGGGATGGAAGCATGTGCTGCTATGCACATCTGAGGCTGCTGCAGAAGGCAGAGCCATTGCAAATCCAAAATGTGTTATCCAAGGTCGACTGCGAGATCATTTGAGGCGTCTGGCATTGCTTGTAGCTTGATGAAAGGCGAATGACACCCAGGAGACCCATAATCAAAGGTTCCCTGAACGCAATTCAGTGCATCATTTCACATTCATGACGTCTCCGTGATCAGTTTTGGCAGCATGTGAGAACCCATGCAGCCCGTGGAGGGGGTTGATGGGGCTCTGTTGACCAAGGGTAACTGAGTGACATCCACATGGGAGCTCGGCAGACAGGCAAGCTGGAGCGAGCTCAGTTCTGGACAGGCACAGCATCAGAGGTTCTCCCAAGGAAAGGGGGTAGCCGAAGATTGACCAAAGGATCATTTGAGAGTAAGAGGGGTCGGTGTGTTTAATGATGGAGTTAGATCTACAGCATATATGATGCGTAAAAGTAATACTAATACTAATGAAGCAAAGACCCATGTACTCACCGCCCGAGTTCTGGAAGAGAACACAAGTGATTCTCTGAAGCCCACTGTGCCCCTCAGACCGTCTTCCTCCCTTCCCGTCTAAGACCATCGTCAGTCCAGCTTTGTGGTTACTGTGCTTGAGACCGTCTTCCTCCCTTCCCGTCTAAGACCACCGTCAGTCCAGTTTTGTGGTTATCGTGCTCGAGACCGTCTTCCTCCCTTCCCATCTAAGACCACCGTCAGTCCAGTTTTGTGGTTACCATGCCCCTCAGACTGTCTTCCTCCCTTCCCGTCTAAGACCATCGTCAGTCCAGCTTTGTGGTTACCGTGCTTGAGACCGTCTTCCTCCCTTCCCATCTAAGACCACCGTCACTCCAGTTTTGTGGTTACCGTGCTCGAGACCGTCTTCCTCCCTTCCCGTCTAAGACCACCGTCAGTCCAGTTTTGTGGTTATCGTGCTCGAGACCGTCTTCCTCCCTTCCCATCTAAGACCACCGTCAGTCCAGTTTTGTGGTTACCATGCCCCTCAGACTGTCTTCCTCCCTTCCTGTCTAAGACCACCGTCAGTCCAGCTTTGTGGTTACCGTGCTTGAGACCGTCTTCCTCCCTTCCCATCTAAGACCATCGTCAGTCCAGTTTTGTGGTTACCGTGCTTGCTTCTCTTGGTTTTTTATTACATGTCTTGTTGTTGTTCAGTCGCTCAGTCGTGTCCGACTTTTTGGGACCCCATGGACTGCAGCACACCAGGCTTCCTGTCCTTCACTATTACATGGGTAGTGGTCCCTAAGTAATACTTCACTTCCTTTTTTCAGAATGTGGACTTTAATTGTGGTCATGCTGTGCACATTTTTCCATAGTTTTCCTTCTTCATGTTTTGTTAGTGAGATCCATCCATGGCAATGAATGGAAAGAACCTTAATGCATTCATTTTACTGCTTTACAGCATTCTGTTAAATGGTGATGGGATTATTTATCCAATCTGTTGTCAGTGGATTATGTTCAGACTTTTTCTGTTACAAAATACTGCTGTAAATATTTTTGAATTTCTCTCCTGGTACATAAAAGCAGACATTTCATATCTCATCCAAGGTAAGGAGCAGCGGCTGCACTTTGCTGGAGCAGCCGTGAAGAGATACCCCACGTCCAAGGTAAGAAAAACCCAAGAAAGACAGTAGGTGTTGCAAGAGGGCATCAGAGGGCAGACACACTGAAACCATAATCACAGAAAACTAGTCAATCTAATAACACTAGGACCACAGCCTTGTCTAACTCAGTGAAACTAAGCCATGCCTGTGGGGCCACCCAAAACGGGCGGGTCATGGTGGAGAGGTCTGACAGAATGTGGTCCACTGGAGAAGGGAATGGCAAATCACTTCAGTATTCTTGTCTCGAGAACCCCATGAACAGTATGAAAAGGCAAAATGATAGGATACTGAAAGAGAAACTCCCCAGGTCAGTAGGTGTCCAATATGCTACTGGAGTTCAGTGGAGAAATAACTCCAGAAAGAATGAAGGGATAGAGCCAAAGCAAAAACAATACCCAGTTGTGGATGTGACTGGTGATAGAAGCAAGGTCCGATGCTGTAAAAAGAGCAATATTGCATAGGAACCTGGAATGTCAGGTCCATGAATCAAGGCAAATTGGAAGTGGTCAAACAAGAGATGGTAAGAGTGAATGTCGACATTCTAGGAATCAGCGAACTAAAATGACTGGAATGGGTGAATTTAACTCAGATGACCATTATATCTACTACTGTGGGCAGGAATCCCTCAGAAGAAATGGAGTAGCCATCAAGGTCAACAAAAGAGTTCGAAATGCAGTACTTGGATGCAATCTCAAAAACGACAGAATGATCTCTGTTCATTTCCAAGGCACACCATTCAATATCACAGTAATCCAAGTCTATGACCCAACCAATTATGCTGAAGAAGCTGAAGTTGAACGGTTCTATCAAGGTCTACAAGACCTTTTAGAACTAACACCCAAAAAAGATGTCCTTTTCATTATAGGGGACTGGAATGCAAAAGTAGGAAGTCAGGAAACACCTGGAGTAACAGGCAAATTTGGCCTTGGAATACGGAATGAAGCAGGGCAAAGACTAATAGAGTTTTGCCAAGAGAACGCACTGGTCATAGCAAACACCCTCTTCCAACAACACAAGAGAAGACTCTACACACGGACATCACCAGATGGTCGACACTGAAATCAGATTGATTATATTCTTTGCAGCCAAAGATGGAGAAGCTCTATACAGTCAACAAAAACAAGACCAGGAGCTGGCTGTGGCTCAGATCATGAACTCCTTATTGCCAAATTAAGACTTAAATTGAAGAAAGTAGGGAAAACCACTCTACCATTCAGGTATGACCTAAATCAAATCCCTTATGATTACACAATGAAAGTGAGAAATAGATTTAAGGGACTAGATCTGATAGATAGAGTGCCTGATGAACTATGGATGGAGGTTCGTGACATTGTACAGGAGACAGGGATCATCAAGACCATCCTCATGGAAAAGAAATGCAAAAAGCAAAACGGCTGTCTGAGGAGGCCTTACAAATAGCTGTGAAAAGAAGAGAAGCGAAAAGCAAAGGAGAAAAGGAAAGATATAAGCATATGAATGCAGAGTTCCAAAGAATAGCAAGGAGAGATAAGAAAGCCTTCTTCAGCAATCAATGCAAAGAAATAGAGGAAATCAACAGAATGGGAAAAACTAGAGATCTCTTCAAGAAAATTAGAGATACCAAGGGAACATTTCATGCAAAGATGGGCTCGATAAAGGACAGAAATGGTACGGATCTAACAGAAGCAGAAGATATTAAGTAGAGGTGGCAAGAATACACAGAAGAACTGTACAAAAAAGATCTTCACAACCAAGATAATCACGATGGTGTGATCACTGACCTAGAGCCAGACATCCTGGAATGTGAAGTCAAGTGGTCCTTAGAAAGTATCACTATGAACAAAGCTAGTGAAGGTGATGGAATTCCAGTTGAGCTATTTCAAATCCTGAAAGATGATGCTGTGAAAGTGCTGCACTCAATATGCCAGCAAATTTGGAAAACTCAGCAGTGGCCACAGGACTGGAAAAGGTCAGTTTTCATTCTAATCTCAAAGAAAGGCAATGCCAAAGAATGCTCAAACTACCACACAATTGCACTCATCTTACATGCTAGTAAAGTAATGCTTAAAATTCTCCAAGCCAGGCTTTAGCAATATGTGAACTGTGAACTTCCAGACGTTCAAGCTGATTTTGGAAAAGGCAGAGGAACCAGAGATCAAATTGCCAACATCCGCTGGACCATGGAAAAAGCAAGAGCATTCCAGAAAAGCATCTATTTCTGCTTTATTGACTATGCCAAAGCCTTTGACTGTGTGGATCACCACAAACTGTGGAAAATTCTTCAAAAGATGGGAATACCAGACCACCTGACCTGCCTCTTAAGAAATTTGTATGCAGGTCAAGAAGCAACAGTTAGAACTGGACAAGGAACAACAGACTGGTTCCAAATAGGAAAAGGAGTATATCAAGGCTGTATATTGTCACCCTGATTATTTAACTTATACGCAGAGTACAGTATGAGAAACGCTGGGCTGGAAGAAGCACAAACTAGAATTAAGATTGCTGGAAGAAACATCAATAACCTCAGATATGAAGATGACACCACCCTAATGGCAAAAAGTGAAGAGGGACTAAAAAGCCTTTTGATGAAGATGAAAGAGGAGAGTGAAAAAGTTGGCTTAAAGCTCAACACTCAGAAAACAAAGATCATGGCATCCAGTCCCATCACTTCATGGGAAATAGATAGGGAAACAGTGTCAGACTTTATTTTTTGGGGCTCCAAAATCACTGCAGATGGTGACTGCAACCATGAAATTAAAAGACGCTTACTCCTTGGAAGGAAAGTTATGACCAACCTAGACAGCATATTGAAAAGCAGACACATCACTTTGCCAACAAAGGTCTGTCTAGTCAAGGCTATGGTTTTTCCAGTGGTCATGTATGGATGTGAGAGTTGGACTGTGAAGAATGCTGAGCGCTGAAGAATTGATGCTTTTGAACTGTGGTGTTGAAGAAGACTCTTGAGAGTGCCTTGGACTGCAAGGAGATCCAACCAGTCCATTCTGAAGGAGATCAGCCCTGGGATTTCTTTGGAAGGAATGATGCTAAAGCTGAAACTCCAGTACTTTGGCCACTTCATGTGAAGAGTTGACTCATTGGAAAAGACCCTGATGCTGGGAGGAATTGGGGGCAGGAGGAGAAGGGGACGACAGAGGATGCGATGGCTGGATGGCATCACTGACTCGATGGATGTGAGTCTGAGTGAACTCCGGGAGTTGGTGATGGACAGGGAGGCCTGGCGTGCTGCGATTCATGGGCTTGCAAAGAGTCGGACATGACTGAATGACTGAACTGAAGTAAACTGAACTGATATGCTTTTATGTATATTCATATACATATATATATTTTTTTCAGGGCATAAGTTATGTACTTCTTTCCAGTTAATGAAACAATACCAACTGATTTGCATTTTTACCTTCCGCTCTACTGAGCTAAAATTGACATATAACTTTGTTTATATGTGTAAGTTTATAAGTTTAAGGTGTACAAAATATTGATTTGATACACTTAGATTTTGCAAAATGATGCCATGGTTATAGTTAACTCCTCTGTCATGTCACATAATTACCATTTCTTTTTAGTGGTGAGAACACTTCAGATACACTTTCTTAGGAACTTACAAGTTGATAACACAGTTCTATTAACTGTGATCACCATTCGTACATTAGATCCCCAGAATTTACTCAGCTTTCAAAGCAATTACACCAAAATTACACTCCCACCAAAAACTCAGTTTCTCCCACTTCCTGTTAGGAGTCGCTACTGTAAGATTTCTTCATTTCTTCTCAACTGGTATGAAGCGTGTCTCACTGTGGTGCTAACCACCATTTCCAGATTATTAGTGAGGATAAGAATCTTTTTATATGTTTGTGAAACTTGTGTTCAATTTTTCTATTGAATTAATTGTGTGTGTGTGCTTTAGAAATTGATTTGAATTTTTTTTACATATTCTGGATACTAACCTTTTGTTGTTTTTAAATGTTTCTAATCCAGATCATCATGTGATTTATAGTCTGTTTTATGGACAGATTTTTTTTATTTTAACACAATCAAATTCACCCATTTTCCCTTATGTTTGTGCCTCTTTCTCATGTTTAAATCATGTCCTACAAGAAATCCATAGAGATGTTTCCTAATTTTCTTCTTAAGGTGCTGTAGTTTCATTTTCACATATAAATATATAAACTTAAGGAAATGGCCCTTAGCAGAGGTCGGTGTGGTTCAGTTTGTAGCATATAACCAGAATATACCCATTCCATAATGTATACTATTTCATAATGCAAATATGCCACAGCTTTTCTACTGGCAGACATATGTTTATTTCTAGTTTAGGACTGGTATTTTTTTAGGGTTTATTTTATTATTTTTAAATTGAATTACAGCTGATTTATAGTGTTTTGTTAGTTTCAGGTGTACAGCACAAACATTAGTTATGCAAATTATATATATGAATGAATATATATATATATGTATATCAGTTATACAAACATATATATTCATTTTCAGATTCATTTCTCCTACAGATTATTATAAAATATTGAGTACAGTTCCCTGGGCTGTACAGTTGGTGCTTGTTGATTATCAGGACTATGTTGAATAATGTAGCAATCACACGCTTATACCTTTGTTTGTGGTTTATGTACTTAATGTTTATAGGGAACGTACCCAGGAGTGACATTCTTGGATCACAGAGCACTGTATGTTCGTCTTTAGCGGATGATACCAAGTGGTTTTCTCAGGTGCTTATAACAATTTAAATCCCTTCTAACAGTGTGTGCGAATTCCCATTTTTCCAAGTGCTCACAAACATCCGGTATTATTGTCAGTTTAATTTCAACCCTTGTGGTGAGCATACACGGAGTAGTTCTAGTTTGCATTTCCTGAACTGTGCGTGATGCTGAAGGCCTCTTCCTACGCTTAATTACTGTTTGAATTTCTTCTTTGGTGCGTCAGCTCTTCTCTGCATTTCCTGAACTGTGCGTGATGCTGAAGGCCTCTTCCTATGCTTAATTACTGTTTGAATTTCTTCTTTGGTGCATCAGCTCTTCTCTCCCATTTTTTCTGCTGGACAGTCTATCATTTTCATATTGTTTTGAAGGGATTCTTCAGGAAACATTTGTTGGGTTTTGTGTTAGTTTGGGGTGTGAGAACAGAATTTTCATAGGCTGGATGGCTTTTTAACAGCAAGCGTTTGTTTCCCACCGTTCTGGAAACCGGGAAGTGCACACCCAAGCTGGCAGCAGACCTGGTGTCTGGGGAGGAGCTGCTTCCGGCTCTTCTCGGTGTCTTCACGTGGCAAGAGCTCCTGGGGCATCATTTATGAAGATGATAGTCTCATCCGGAGGCTCCATCCCCAGGAAGTAATCGCCTCCCAGTGACTCCCACCTCCAAATACTATTACACTGGGACTTGGGATTGCAGCCTGTGAGTCTCAAGGGGGACGCATCTCATCTACAACAGTTATGTTTGTTTTAACTGTCTTCTCCCACCCAGTCGGCTTGCCTTTTCCCTGCCTTCATCATGACTTTTAATGAACACATGTTCATAATTTTAATGTAGCCAAGCTTATTAATCCTATTCTTTCTGTTAGTGGTTTTTATTTCTTGTTTAAGAGAATTTTCCCTGCTTCAAATCATAAAGATAGTCTCTTATTTTGTCTTCTAGAAGTTTTACCGTTTTCCCATTTAGGTTTACATTCCAATCAACCCTGCATCACTGATTGAAAACACCACCTTTTCTCCCTTCTCTCTGTGTCATCTTGTTACATCTGTGGTATGCGTGGGACTGTGCATGCACAGGACTATTTCTGGACTCTCTCCTCTGTCCCGCTGGCCTCTGTGTATTTGTCTGAGTTATGTGTTTTTGCTTTAGACTCAGTCTTGAGATCAAATAGAGCAAGTCATCCTCACTTGTTTGTACTTTTTTAAAATAGGTTATTTCTATGGATTTGTAAGTGATATTCATTTTTTAAACGGAAAGTGTGAAAGTGTTAGTTACTCAGTTGTGTCCAACTCATTGTGACCCCATGGACTGTACCTCACCAGGCTCCTCTGTCCATGGGATTCTCCAGGCAAGAATACTGGAGTGGGTTGCCATTTCCTTTTCCAAGGGATCTTCCTCACCCGGGGATCGAACCTGGGTCTCCCACATTGCAGGCAAACTCTTTACCAACTGAGGCACGAGGGAGGCTTTTTAAATCGGAGGATAACTGCTTTAGAGTGCTGTGTCGGTTTCTTTTGCACAATGAGGTGAAGCAGCTGTATGTGTACACAGATCCTCTCCCTCCTGAACCCCCCTGCTCCCCCTGCATCCCGCCCCTCTGGTCATCACAGAGCCCTGAGCTGAGCTCCCTGTCTCATAGCAGCTTCCCATTAGCTCTCCGTTTACCCGTGTTAGTGTGTTTCTGGAAATGCTGCTTTCTCAACTTGCCCCACCCCTCCTTCCTTCCCTGCGTCCACAAGCCCGTTCTCTATGCCTGCGTCTCTATTCCTGCCCTGCAAATAGTCTCATCCATGCCATTTTTCTAGATTTCACATGAGTCTTTTGATTTCCATTTTAAATTAGACTAAGCTTGGAAAGCTAGGCAGAATTTGGGATTCTGACTGGTATTGTTTTGAATCCAGTGAACATGGCTTATTCCTCCCTTTATTGAGAGTGTCCTTAATTTCTGTTCATATTGTTCTTCCCAGTGCATAGAGATCTGACAGGTTATTTGTTAGATTAACTCCTCAATGTTTGGTCTATTTGACACTCTTGTACGTGGTGTCTTTATAAGCTCTAATTGCTAACTTCGATGGTAGCTAGAAGGATACCTGATTTTCACACACTGAATTTGCACACGGCTGCTTCTCAGAACTCTCCCACCAACTTTAATGATTCATCTCCCTCCCCTGGGTTTTATGGAAACACAACTCCATCATCTGTGGAAAACTGCTGTTTAATTTCCTAGTCTTCAATGTTTTGTCAAAAGTATTTTATCAAAATAGAAAAATTGTGTCAAGTTAAGGTAGTTTCTGCTCTTTCCAGTTGGATAAGATTTATTTATTTTTTGCAGACTCCAGCATGCTGTCAGATGAATTGCTCATCTTCTTAGCCTCTTTCTCTGGAATGGATATGAGCCCCCATGGGAAAGAGGGGCCTGAACCCAGGACTCACCTCCCTAGGTCAATTTTTTCCCCTTCTTGTTGAATACACAGTGTCTTAATGAATTTGTAAATATATTCCCAAACTGCTATTTCCAGAAGTGGAATCTCAGATAATGCTATTTTAAACTCTCAAATTAGTATTTAAATCATTTTTGAAGAATACAATGAATGCTTGCTTAAATTTATGCAACATTTGCCATTTTCTTTTCCAATCTCATAAATTCCTTCTGGAATCATTTTCCTTTCTTCCCATAATATATGCATTAGCAGTTCCCCTTGGGAGGCTCTGGGGTCAGTACCAGATGCCCTGTCTGGCGTGTCTTTGCTCTGTCCTCCTTCCTGACGCTCTGCTGGGCTCGCCTCTCTGACTGAGACAGCGTCCTCTGGGCACAACCTTCTGGGCCCCCTTGCTGCTGTTGAGCACACAGCTGCCAGGTGGATCGCCCTCTGTGGTAGCGTCTCCTCCTATGATCGCTGCCTGCTTTTGAGATCTTTGACTTTAATATTCTCAGATTTCTCTCTGATATGCTGTAATGTGCACTCGCTGGTGTTCATTGTTTTTGTGATTCTGAGGATTTATATTTTTCCTATCTATGGAAGCGTCTCAGACACGGAAGTGAAAGTTGCTCAGCTGTGTCTGACTCTTTGCGACCCCATGGACTACACAGTTCATGAACTTCTCCAGGCCAGAATACTGGAGTGGGCAGCCTTTCCCTTCTCCAGGGGATCTTCCCAACCCAGGGACTGAACCCAGGTCTCCTGCATTGCAGGCGGATTCTTTACCAGCTGAGCCACCAGGGAAGCCCATTATACCTCCCAATACTGCCTCTCGCCCACTCTTTTCATTGCTTTCTGGAACTTCCATCACGTGTGCCGGGTTCCCCCATCTCTCTCATCGTTTCCTTCATGTTTTCTATTCCCTTCTCCCTCTGTGCTGGACTCTTGATACTTTTTTCATACCTGTTTTCCCACTCACTAGTTCTCCCTGAATCTGGTGTAATCTGCTGCTTAGAACCTTGCATTTTAATTTCACTACATCTTTTAAAGCATATTCTATTTATTTTTCAATCTGCATAATCCTTCATCTCTTGTTCTATGTTGATATTTTGAGTCTCTCTTTGTTTGTTCACAGTATATATACTTTCAGTTTTGAATCTAAGATTCTAATACCTGAAGGCTTTTTAAATTGGATTCTGCCATTTCTTATTTCTTCTAATCATTGTTCAGGTTCCTTGATTTCCTTGTTTTCTTTTTTGTTGTCTTTTAATTTCTCTTTGTTCAGTTTCTTTCTTTATATTTGGGATTTTGGGAAGAGAGTATTTGGATTTATTTCCTCCAGGAAGCCCAAGGGCTTCTGACTCACTCTCTGGAACCACGTTAATCTGAATGTCCAGCTTGTTGGGTTGTGTGGTGGTTCCTGCAGCTGCAAGCTTGGCCTCAACCCCCAACGCTCCTTGCTCAGCTCCGTCCCTCCCTGCTAGCTCTGCAGGCCGACAGTGGCCAAGGATCACCCGGGCCCCTGGCCGGGTGGGGCCTCAGCTTTCCATGCACTTTGCCATCAGCTCCCCTGTGGTTCTGCTTGGGCAGTGGGATGGGCCTGGGCTCCCATCTCCCTACAAAGCTCAGGGCTGCAGGAGGCTGAAGCCTGCCCTGCCTGCCTCCACTCAGGAAGCACGGATCCCGTGAGAGGCTCTGCAGGCCTGACACTCACGGATTTCTGCTTCCCGGGTCACACTGACTGAGGATGGTTTCTGAGCTGTCCTGGGTGCTGTCTTGCCCAGACAGCAACCCTAAGATTTATACATGTGGGGGATTCACAGACTTCTTTGCAATGTTGATGAAACTTATGGATCTTCACTTCAGAAAAATAAGCAAAAGTTTATACCAACAATATTTTTCTTAAATTTTAGTAAGTTTCAGGACATAGATCCCAAAGCAATCTATAGATTCAATGCAATCCTCATCAAGCTACCAATGGTATTTTTCAGAGAACTAGAACAAATAATTTCACAATTTGTATGGAAATACAAAAAACCTCGAATAGCCAAAGCAATCTTGAGAAAGAAGAATGGAACTGGAGGAGTCAACCTGCCTGACTTCAGGCTCTACTACAAAGCCACAGTCATCAAGACAGTATGGTACTGGCACAAAGACAGAAATATAGATCAATGGAACAAAATAGAAAGCCCAGAGATAAATCCACGCACATATGGACACCTTATCTTTGACAAAGGAGGCAAGAATATACAATGGATTAAAGACAATCTCTTTAACAAGTGGTGCTGGGAAAACTGGTCAACCACTTGTAAAAGAATGAAACTAGAACAGTTTCTAACACCATACACAAAAATAAACTCAAAATGGATTAAAGATCTAAATGTAAGACCAGAAACTATTAAACTCCTAGAGGAAAATATAGGCAAAACACTCCCGACATAAATCACAGCAGAATCACCCACCTCCCAGAATCACCCACCTCCCAGAATATTGGAAATAAAAGCAAAAATAAACAAATGGGACCTAATTAAAATTAAAAGCTTCTGCATAACAAAGGAAACTATAAGCAAGGTGAAAAGACAGCCTTCAGAATGGGAGAAAATAATAGCAAACGAAGCAACTGACAAAGAATTAATCTCAAAAATATACAAGCAACTCCTGCAGCTCAATTCCAGAAAAATAAACGACCCAGTCAAAGAGTGGGCCAAAGAACTAAACAGACATTTCTCCAAAGAAGACATACAGATGGCTAACAAACACATGAAAAGATGCTCAACATCACTCATTATCAGAGAAATGCAAATCAAAACCACAATGAGGTACCATTTCATGCCAGTCAGAATGGCTGTGATCCAAAAGTCTACAAGCAATAAATGCTGGAGGGGGTGTGGAGAAAAGGGCACCCTCTTACGCTGTTGGTGGGAATGCAAACTACTACAGCCACTATGGAGAACAGTGTGGAGATTCCTTGAAAAACTGGAAATAGAACTGCCTTATGATCCAGCAATCCCACTGCTGGGCATACACACTGAGGAAACCAGAATCGAAAGAGCCACGTGTACCCCAATGTTCATCGCAGCACTGTTTATAATAGCCAGGACATGGAAGCAACCTAGATGTCCATCAGGAGACAAATGGATAAGAAAGCTGTGGTACATATACACAATGGAGTATTACTCAGCCATTAAAAAGAATACATTTGAATCAGTTCTAATGAGGTGGATGAAACTGGAGCCTATTATACAGAGTGAAGTAAGCCAGAAAGAAAAACACCAATACAGTATACTAACTCATATATATAGAATTTAGAAAGATGGTAAAGATAAGCCTGTATGCGAGACAGCAAAAGAGACACAGATGTATAGAACAGTCTTTTGGACTCTGTGGGAGAGGGCGAGGGTGGGATGGTTTGGGAGAATGGCATTGAAACATGTATAATGTCATATGTGAAACAAATCGCCAGTCCAGGTTCGATGCATGAGACAGGGTGCTCAGGGCTGGTGCACTGCGTGACCCAGAGGGATGGGATGGGGAGGGAGGTGAGAGGGGGGTTCAGGATGGGGAGCACATGTACACCTGTGGAGGATTCATGTCAATGTATGGCAAAACCACTACAATATTGTAAAGTAAATAAATAAAACTGAGATTTACAAAAAAAAGAATCTCTGGTGATTTATTGGAGGTAAATACCTTTCTGACTATTATATAATGATAAAATCATAGGAAACAAGTCAATTATTTGGCATGAAATATTATATATATGAATTTATCTAATAATTGAAGATTACCTCTTTAAATATATAAACTTTGAAATTAATAATTTTTAGAACTCTTCCTAGTGTGGATTGCATATTTTTATTCCTTCTTTAAACCATACTTGATCTAATCTTATTATTTCAGGTTTATAATAAGCCTAAAATTATAGGACTTAAGGATTATTAGAAGGAAACACTAATCGTACATGATCATAACCTAAGTGTTGGCAGAGAAACTACAGGTCATCTCAGTCTGACGGCTCTTCCCATCTCTTGGACTCCACTGAATTCATTTGATGACTTCACTTCTGAGTGGATATCTGTTGACGTTTCCTAAGGAAGCTGGATATTTGGAAAGAACCTTTTCATCCCCTCCAGCCACCTTCTCCCTCTAACTTTCCTCTGTCAGGCTTAGTGTTTATATTATCAGGTAGAGTTACTCTTTTATTTTCTCCACACCCTATCCAGCATTTATTGTTTGTAGACTTTTTGATGATGGCCATTCTGGCCAGGGTGAGGTGATACCTCATTATAATTTTGATTTGCATTTCTCTAATACTTAGTGATGTTGAACGTCTTTTAATGCGGTTTTTAGCCATCTGTATGTCTTCTCTGGTGAAATGCCGGTTTAGATCTTTATAACCTTCCTACACAATTGGTGGGAATGTAAATTGTACAACCGCTGTGGAGAACAGTATGGACGTTCGTTAAAACAATGAATAATAGAGCTACCATCTGATCCAGCAGCCCCACTTCAGCATATATCCAAAGAAAATTATTATTTGAAAATATGCACGCACCCCAATGTTCATTGCAGTACTATTCACAATAACCAAGACATGGAAACAACTGAAATGTCCTTCAACAGAGGAAAGGATAAAGAAGCCGCGGTGCGTATAGACAGTGGGGTGCTATGCAGCCATGAAAGAAAGAACCATTGCAGTTGCAGCAACGTGCGTGAACTGGAGATGTTCATACTGAGTGAAGTGTGTCAGACAGAGACGAACATCACATGACATCCCTTATATGCAGAATTGAAGAACATGATCCAAAGAAAGAACTTATTTACAAAACAGAAACAGTCATGGATCTCAAAAACAAACAAACAACGTGTGGTTACTGAAGGGGGATAGTGTGTGTGTGGGAGGAGAGATAAATCAGGAATTTGGGGGTAACATATACACACTTGTCGTGTCGTCACTCAGTCGTGTCCGACTCTTTGCGACCCCGTGGACTGTAGCCTACAAGGCTCCTCCGTCCATGGGATTCTCCAGGCAAGAGTACTGGAGTGGGTTGCCATTTCCTTCTCCAGGGGATCTTCCCGACCCAGGGATTGAACCCAGGTCTCCTGCACTGCAGGCAGACGCTTTACCCTCTAAGCCACCAGGGAAGCGCACTGCTATACAGAAAACAATTAGCAAGGACCTACTCTATAGCACAGAAAACTCTCCTCATTACTCTATAATAATCTAATGAGAAAATCTGAAAAACAAATGGACATATGTATGTGTGTATATATATATATAACTAAATCCCTTTGTTGTACACCTAAAACTAACACACTCTAAATCAACTATACTCCAATGTAAAATAAAAATTACATTAAAAAATTTAAAGAAGCCCCAAGCCCAAAAACGCACACAAAAAATTGCTTTTTCAGGTGATAGACTGCTGGGCATTTATGATCCCAGTTCCAATATACATTCTCATCCTTTAACTTCAGATTCAAAAGGGCAGGGTTTTCCTGTAGTCACCAGGCAGCTTGACCCTCTACGACTGCTCATTTTGTGGACAGCCCAAGAAGGCTGAATGCTGAAGAATTGATGTTTTCAAAATGTGGTGCTGGAGAAGACTCTTGAGAGTCCCTTAGTCAGCAAGGAGATCAAGCTAGTCAGTCCTAAAGGAAACGAACGCTGAATTTTCTTTGGAAGGACTGATGCTGAAGCTGAAGCTCTAGCCCTTTGGCCACCTGAAGTGAAGAACTGACTCATTGGAAAAGACCCTGATGCTGGGCAAGATTGAAGGCGAGAGGAGAAGGGGACGAGAGAGGATAAGATGGTTGGATGGCATCACCTAGCCAGGGGACATGAGTTTGAGCAAACGCCCAGAGAAGATAAAGGACAGGGAAGCCTGGTGTGCTGCAGTTCATGGGGCTGCAAAAAGTCGGACACGACTGAGCGACTGAACAACAGCAACCGTCTACAACGTGTGGTCTACACTCAAGCTCCGTTAATTCTTACTCATTTTAATCTCAAACAGAACCTAAAATGATTGCCTTGATGTTGGTTGCATTTCAGACAACGGTAGGAGAAGGCTCCTTACAAATGTGAATGGGAGCTGCTGACAGCATGGATGGAAACCGAGAGACGGGTTTCTGCCCGGCCTCTGCATGTTGCTTTAAACCCATTTGTAGTTCACAGGCAGGGAAGAACAAAACGCAAACATTAATGATTTCAGGAAAGTTCCTCAGGAAGGATTGCATTAGGGCATGGTGAAGGGAAACTTTTTAAAAGAAGTTGAAGCGGCAACTCTCTGCTAGAGATCTAAGCGAGAAATTGTCAGGAAGGTGAATTCCCTTCACAGAAGCTGGTACCAGATTTGATATTGCCAACAATTGTATCTTTGACGTGATTGGAACAAGACGCTTTGTCAAGATCAGATGCAGGACGGCCACATCTGTCATCGTCTCTTAAACTCTGTGCCCGAGTTTTCAGGGGTCGCTCGCCTCCAGTTGGCAGATGGCTCTGGTTTTCGAACAGTGACGTGAATTCAGTCACCTGCTGAATGGTTTTTGGCACAGAACATCAGCACTGTCATATTTCCAAGCTGTCACATTAGGAGGACGTGCTCTGATAGGAAACAGAATTTCACTGCATAAGGAGTGTAATGCAGAAAGCTGTATCAACGTTTGTCGAGTGTCAGAGCAGTCCACGGCTGTGAGAAGGGGGCTTACCTGACGACCTCCACGTCTCGTAATGCTGCCTGACGGTGGTGATGTTTTCTCTGAGGGGAGGTATTTTCTGTGAGTGTAGAGCTGTTCCATGAGCTTTTGAAGTGGGTCTGAATTAACCTCAGATTTCTGCATCATAGTGTGTGTTTGGCTGAAAGTGTCATGGTTAGGTGTTCTATTGCTTCAAAACTGTCATTCTGTCATATCTGATCTGTCCTTCATGTAACTATAGGAGTCGCTTCTCAAAATACACGTTGGATCTTCCTCAAGTACAGGCTTTTTCTAATTAAAAAAAAAACTATTTATTTTGTCTTGGGGTATATTCTATTAATGGACTTCCCTGGTGTTTCAGTGGTAAAGAATCTGCCTGCCAGTGCAGGAGACTCGGGCTCAGTCCCTGGGTTGGGAAGACTCCTTGGAGAAGGAAATGGCAACCCACTCCAATATTCTTGCCTGGGAAATCCCGTGGAGAGAGGCGCCTGGCGGGCTGCAGTCCATGGGCTGGCAAAAGAGTCATACACAACTTAGACACAGCTTAGCAACTAAACAGCAGCAGGAGCTGATTAATAACGTTGTGATACTTTCAAGTAAACAGCGAAGGGACTTAGCCATATGTATCCATTCTCCCCCAGACTCCCCTCCCATCCAGGCTGCCACATAACATTGAACAGAGTTCCATGTGCTATGGAGTAGGACCTTGTTGATTATCCATTTTAAATATAGCAGTGTATGCACGTCCATTTTATCACAGATCCTCAAAAATGTAACATTTCTTTAAAACAAACAAAAAAACTCTTGATTAAGGCATATTTTGTATATCATATATGTCATCATTTTTAAGTGTGATTTTTCCTAGTGTGAATTTTAAAGAAGTTTTAGTGACTTGACTCAGTTGCACAAAACATCACCATAAATCAGTCATAGAACGTTCTCATCACCCCAGTATGATTCCCTGGGCACGTCAGTTTTCTCCAGGCAGCCACTCAGCTGCTTTCTGTCTTCATGTGTTCAGTTGCTAAGTCATGTCCTGCTCTTTGTGACCCCATGGACGGCAGCATGCCAGGCCTCCCTGTCTCTCACCGTCTCCCAGAGTTCGCCCAAGTTCATGTCCACTGAGTCGGTGATGCCATCCAACCATCCCACCCTCTGCTGCCTTCTTCTCCTTTCACTTTCAGTCTTTCCCAGCATCAGGGTCTTTTCCAAGGAGTTGACTCTTTACATCAGGTGGCCAAAGTATTGGAGCTTCAGCTTCAGCATCAGTCCTTCTAATGAATATTCTGGGTTGATTTCCTTTAAGATTGACTGGTTTGATCTCCTTGCAGTCCAAGGGACTCTCAAGAATCTTCTCCAGCACCACAATTCAAAAGCATCAATTCTTCAGTGTTACTTTTGCCTTTTCTGGATATTTCTTGTAAATCAAGTCAGTAATATGTGATTTCTTCTGAATGGGTTCTGTCATTCAGTATAATGTTCTGAGGTCCATCCATGATATGAGGTAGCTGCAGTTTTTCCCTGTCATTGCAGAATAGCCTTCCCTGGTCTCTTTACCAGTTGACAGCATTCAGGTTGTTGCCCATTTTGACGCACCAGGAATAATGCAGCAAAGAAATAAGAAAACGCTTTTGTGTGGATGTATATTTTCACTTCTCTTGGATGGATACCTAGAGAGGAATTTCTGTGTCATATGGCAAATTTATGTTTAAGTTTTTAAGAAACTGACAAAGTATTTTCTGAACTGGCTGCACAGTTTTATACTCCCACCAGCAGTGTGAGAGGGCTTCAGTTTCTCCACATCCTCTCCAGCGTTTGCTTTTGTTTGCCCTTTTCATTATAGCTGTTCTAGTGGTTGGAAAATAGTATCTCACTGTGGTTTTGATTGTTGTTGCTGTTTAGCCACCAAGTCATGTCCAAGTCTTTGTGACCCTGTGTTTTATAGCCCTCCAGGCTCCTCTGTCCATGGGTTTTCCCAGGCAAGAATACTGCGGTGGGTTGCCATTTCCTTCTCCTGGAGATCTTCCCAACCCAGGGATGGAAACTGGGTCACCTGCACTGCAGGTGGATTCTTTAACCGTTGAGCCACCAGGGAAGTGTTTTATTAATGTTTTCTTAGTGACTACCAATGTTGAGCATTTTTCGTGTGTTGATTAGCCATTTGCAGGTCTGCTATGAGGAGATGTCCATTTAAATTTTGCACTAATGCTTTGAGCTGCTTATTTCATTATGATTGAGTTCTAAGTGTTGTCTGTGTATTCTGGACAAAGGCCTTTATTAGACACATGTTTTGAAAATATTTTCTCCCAGTATGTTGCTTGTATTCTCATTTTTTTATTGATGTCATCTGAATTGCAAAAGTTATGAATTTTAATGAGGCCCAATTTATCAGTATTTTTCTTTTATGGACCATGCTTTTGATATCATGTCTAAGAAATCTTTGTGTAACCCAAAGTCTTGAGATTTTTCTATGTTTTCATCTAAAAGTCTTCTGCTTTGGCAATTATACTAAGTCTCTGATCCATTGCCATCTTAATATTAATCTTCTAATGCATTGATTGTGGATTGTCTTTCCATTTGATTAGATTTTTATTTTCCCTCAGCATTATGTTGTAATTTTCAGTGTACTGGTCTTACCTTTCTTGTGTTAAAATTGCATGTAAATATTTTATCATTTTTGATGCTATTGTGAATAATATATTTTAAAAATTTGAATACTTTATTGCTTGTATATATATATTAGATTACTTGCTGTCCATGTATCTCCCTTGGCAAAGTATTTACTCGCAAATCTTTTCCTTACTTTGAGTTATTATCTTTCTTGCATTTTGAGAGTTCTCTGCAGATTCTGTATGCAAGTCCTTAATCATATGTGATTTGCAAATATTTTCTCCAATATCTCTTTTATCATTTTTTAAAGTATCGTTTGAAAATTGGAGATATATAGTGTATATGAATTTCGATTTATCAGTCCCTTCATGGACTGTGCTCTGAGTGTGAATTCTGATTTATCAGTCCCTTCATGGGCTGTGCTCTGAGTGTGAATTCTGATTTATCAGTCCCTTCATGGACTGTGCTCTGAGTGTGAATTCTGATTTATCGGTCCCTTCATGGGCTGTGCTCTGAGTGTGAATTCTGATTTATCGGTCCCTTCATGGACTGTGCTCTGAGTGTGAATTCTGATTTATCGGTCCCTTCATGGGCTGTGCTCTGAGTGTGAATTCTGATTTATCGGTCCCTTCATGGGCTGTGCTCTGAGTGTGAATTCTGATTTATCGGTCCCTTCATGGGCTGTGCTCTGAGTGTGAATTCTGATTTATCGGTCCCTTCATGGGCTGTGCTCTGAGTGTGAATTCTGATTTATCGGTCCCTTCATGGACTGTGCTCTGAGTGTGAATTCTGATTTATCGGTCCCTTTATGGGCTGTGCTCTGAGTGTGAATTCTGATTTATCGGTCCCTTCATGGGCTGTGCTCTGAGTGTGAATTCTGATTTATCGGTCCCTTCATGGGCTGTGCTCTGAGTGTGAATTCTGATTTATCGGTCCCTTCATGGGCTGTGCTCTGAGTGTGAATTCTGATTTATCAGTCCCTTCATGGGCTGTGCTCTGAGTGTGAATTCTGATTTATCAGTCCCTTCATGGGCTGTGCTCTGAGTGTGAATTCTGATTTATCGGTCCCTTTATGGGCTGTGCTCTGAGTGTCGTATCTAAGAGTCGTTCGCCGATAAAACCATCACCTCTTTCACCTGTATTTTCTTCCAGAATCTTTGTAGTTAGATTAGGTTTCACGTTTAGATCTATGAAATGCGTTGGCTTAAGTTTTCTATGTGAAACAAATACATACCGTGTATCTGGTATATTTTATGAGGTAACTCTCAAACAGTGTTTTTTGCTGTGTATAGTAAGTTTGGGTTTAAGCACCATTTGTTGAAAAGACTGCCTTTACCCCTCTGAAATGCTGTTGCATCTTTGTCAAAAGTCAGTGCCCATATTTGTGTGTCTATTGCTTGAATCTCTACTTTGTTCCTTTAACCTATTTGTTCATTTTGAAAATTACAAAGAACAGTTTTGACTACTTTAGCCTATAAATCAAATAATTATCCTTCCAATGTGGTTGTTCTTTTTTAAGTCCTTTGCAAATCTATGTGAATTTAAACTGTTTGTCATGTTAAAAAAAAAAAAAACAAAACTCTGATAGAATTCTATGGGGATAGCACACTGGCTCTCGAAATCGTTCTAGGGGAAACTGACATAAAACTGTTGAGTCTTCAGACACATGAGCAAAACACGCATCTCCGTTCATTGGTGTTTCGTTTATCCTAGCAATATTGCATGGGTTTTAGTTTGCACACGTATTTTGATGGGTTTATCTATTTTCCGTAAGTTTAATGCTATTGTATACAGTACAGTTTGAACATTTAAATTTTGACTGTCCCTTGATAAAGACATAAGATTGATTTCTGAGGTGCTGGTGTTATGTCTACACTGCAACCTGGTCAAACTCACTTATTTGTCCGAGCAGCTTTTGTAGGTTTCATCAGATTTTTGTCATCAGTAATCATGTCATCTCAGAACAAAGAGAGTTTTCCTCCTTCCTTGCCAATCTGCGTCCTTTTTATTTCCTTTTCTGTTCTGAGTGCACTGGATGGAACCTTCGATGCCACATTGACAGAAGCGATGAGGGGAGGCCCTCTCGTCTTGTTCCCGATCATAGGAAACCGTGCAGCATTGAATTTGGCATTAGCTGGAGTTTCCTCGTTGTTGCTTCTTTCAGGGTGAGGGAGTTCACGTTTATTTCTTGTCTTCTGAGAGTTTTTAAGGGGAGCAGATGTTGTATTTTGTAAAATGTCCTTTCTGTTCAATTGAGATGAACAATCATAGAGTTTTTATTTTTCATTAAACTTTGGTAATATGGTGAATTTTACATGAATTGGTTTTCAAATGTTAAACACATGTTGCATTTCTGGATGAAGTCTACTTGTACTTGATATATTATTATTTTAAAATATTCATGGGCAATTTGCTAAAAGAAAATTTTGTTAGATTTTTTTCCACCTATGTTTAAGAGGAACGTTGGTCCCTACTCTAACTTTCTGATAATGTCTTTGCCTTATTTTGGAATCACAGTAATGCTGGCCTCAAAGAATGAATTGGAAAGTGTCTCTTCCTCTTCAGTTTTATGGATGTGTTTGTGCAGAGTCAATGTTTCTTCCTTAAGTGTTTGGTATATTTCACCAGTAAAGCCATCTACTTCTAGACATTTTTTTTTTTTTTGGTGGGGGGTGTGCTGGGGATGGCTGCAGGGCAAAAATTTTTAACTGCAAATTCAACTTCTTTAACAGATATAAAGCTGTTAACATTGTCCATTTTTTTGTAGTTTGTATCTTCAAGAAATGTCTCATTTCCTCTGCATTTTTGAATGTCTAGGCTTAAAGTTGTTCTAATATTGACTCTATAGTGATGCCACTTCTCTTACTCCTAACATTGGTAATGTGTATCTTTGTTTCTTGATCAGTGCTATCAGTCATGCTGATCTTAAAGAAGGGGCTTTTGGTTTCATTCATTCCTGTTTTCTTCATTAACTTCCATCTTGACCTTGTTGTTGCTAACCGACTCTTTGTGACCCCATGGACTGCAGCACGCCAGACTTCCCTGTCCTCCACTATCTTCCAGAGCTCACTCATGTTCATATCCACTGAGTCACACCATATGGCCCTGGGCAGGAACAGAATCTAAATATCCAGAGAGTTTTGCTCTCAAAAATAATGTTTCCCCTCCCATTTTAGAGTGTCCCTGGACTTTTGGACCAGTAATAAAATATTTCCAAGGCTCAGAAAAACAATAACAACAAACTAACGGCTATTTCCTTTACCCTGTCTATTTTACATTTAATTTGCTGTCCTTTTTCTAGTTTCTTTTAAACAGGAAGCTGAGGTTCTTGATTTGAGAACTTTCTTCTTCTCTAATGTTGGCATTGATGTAAGCATCCCTAATTAGCTGTATCGCACACATTCTGCCACGACATCTTTTAATTTTCATTCAGTTTGAAATACTTCCTAATTTCCCTTTTGGTTTCTTCTTTGACCCCTGGGTTATCTAGAAGCATGTCATTTTGTTTTCTAATATCTGGGTGTATTCCATACATCTTTATGTTATTAATTGGTAATTAAATTCCATTCTGGTCAGAACATGTGCATTCGTGACTTGAATCCTTTGAAATTTGTTTATACTCAATTTATTTCCAGATATTATGTGTCTTGGTTAATTTTAGGTGTGCCCTTGAGAAGAACGCACGTTCTGCTGCCGTGGGTGGGATTTCCTGTGAGCGTCAGTCATGGAGGGCTGTGTCCTTGCTGCTTTTCTTTCTGCTTCTTCAAGGTCCTGAAGGAAAAGTGCCTTTTTTTTCCTTTGTAGTTATGTCTGTTTTGCTTAATGGATTATGAAACTCTGTAATCAAGTTCATAGGGGTTTAGAATTGTTTGAGCTGCTTAATTGTTTAGAATTGTCGAGCTGCGTGTTCTTATGGAAATGTCTTTTCTAAATTTCTGCTACTGATCTTGACTCTGAAACCCTTCTGTCTGATCTAAGATTATCAGTCCTACATTCTCTCCACCAGAGTTAGCTGTGTATATTCTCCCTGTTGTTAGGGTCCACGAGGGGCTCATAGCAGATGATTTTAAAACGGCCCATTGTGGTGACCTGGCAAACACGGGATGGAGTCACAGTGGCCACATCGCCCTGCTGGCATCCTGTTTTTGCCCTTAAGGCGGGATCCTGTTTTTTGAGAAACTGGTGCCAGTTTCTCAAGACCATGTGACCACCCGACTGTGAGACCCCTCTGACTACATGATCACAAGACCCCAGTTCAGTTCAGTTCAGTTCAGTAGCTCAGTCATGTCCAACTCTTTGCAAGCCCATGAATCACAGCATACCAGGCCTCCCTGTCCATCACCATCTCCCGGAGTTCACTCAGACTCACGTCCATCGAGTCAGTGATGCCATCCAGCCATCTCATCCTCTGTCGTCCCCTTCTTCTCCTGCCCCCAATTCCTCCCAGCATCAGAGTCTTTTCCAATGAGTCAACTCTTCACATGAGGTGGCCAAAGGACTGGAGTTTCAGCTTTAGCATCATTCCTTCCAAAGAAATCCCAGGGCTGATCTCCTTCAGAATGGACTGGTTGGCTCTCCTTATAGTCCAAGGGACTCTCAAGAGTCTTCTCCAACACCACAGTTCAAAAGCATCAATTCTTCAGCACTCAGCCTTCTTCACAGTCCAACTCTCACATCCATACATGACCATAGGAAAAACCCTAGCCTTGACTAGACAAACCTTTGTTGGCAAAGTGATGTCTCTGCTTTTGAATATGCTATCTAGGTTGGTCATAACTTTCCTTCCAAGGAGTAAGCGTCTTTTAATTTCATGGCTGCAGTCACCATCTGCAGTGATTTTGGAGCCCCCCAAAATAAAGTCTGACACTGTTTTCCCATCTATTTCCCATGAAGTGATGGGACCAGATGCCATGATCTTCGTTTTCTGAGTGTTGAGCTTTAAGACAACTTTTTCACTCTCCTCTTTCAGGGGCAGGCTAAAGATGAACAAAGGCCCCCTCCCTTCGGGGCACAAGTTCCCTTTGATAGGGTGTAAGAAGGGGTGGCTGTAAAGGGTGAGCACTGGTTTCTCTCTAAAGCCAGTCTCTTTCTTTCTCCCCGTAATAAATCTTCCTCTGCCTGGTGCCCTGCTCACTCTCTTTTCCTCCGCACTTGCCTTACCCCTGTGTTTTTGCTTTCACTCACTTTTATGTTTCTATTTAAAGTTCACTTCTTATAAGAAGCAAAGGGTTGGGTCTTGGTTTTTTAGCCAGTCTGACAGCCTCTTCATTTTAATTGGAATCTTTGGTCAAATTAGGTTTACTGTGACTGCCAACCTGGTTGTGGTCAAGTCCGTAAGCTTGCTGCTTGTTTTCTAGTTTTACCATCTTTTCCTTGCCCCCTTTCTTTCTTTTCCTGCTTTCTTTTCACTTAATGACATGCATTTTAGGATTCCACTTTATTGCCTTTGTTGGAAATTGTTGACTATAATGCTTTAAAAAAAATGGCAAAGACTTCAGGGTCTATAGCACACATCTTGAGCTCACCACAGTCTATCTGGACGTGATGCTGTGCCGTTTCATGTGACGGAAGAGCTTGACGATGGCAAGCTGCCATTTCCCTCCTGCTGGCCTTTAAGCTTCCGTGGTCATTTATTTTTCTTATATGTATGTTATAAACCTCCAATACATCATCATCATTTTGTTCAAATGATTATCTTTTAAAGAGATTTAAATAATAAGGAAAAGTCTTAATTATCTACCAAGTTAGCACCATTCCCAGGGCTCCTCCCTCCTTTCTGCAGGTTTTATTTCCATCCAGCGTCATGTGTATTCTCTAAATTCACTCCAGCCTTCGTATGGTCAGGGGTTCAAGACTGGAGAAGGAGCCCGTCTGCACAGGAGGCGGCGGAAACCGGAAGTGGCTTGGTGGTGATAGTTGGGGAGGAACCGTGTGGGAGGAGGCTCCAGCGACTAGCCCTGCGTGGGGCAGGAGGGGACAGGGCAGGCTGCCCCCCGAGCCCTGGCCAGGTCTGTCCGTGGACTGTGCTTTCTATGGAGTTTAGGAGAGAAATGTCACTTTGCTATCTCTCTGCCCAGATCTTTCGTTTTATTCATAGTTAATTGCTGCATTTCTTTAGCTTCCATAATGTCCCACTTAATCCTTAAGATGTTCTGCCTTGAATTCGAGTTTAATGAAGTTAAATCGCTCATGTGCTTCTCCTGCTGGCTTGTGATTGCCGAAGGAGACAAGGCTGAGTGTTGTTCTTTGTATTCCAGCCGCTATTATGTCCCCAGAACAATGCCTCGCACACAATGAGAGATTAATAAATTTGGGTGACTCCCGTTAACAAAGGCGCTTACTTTCGTGTGACACAATCTATGCGTGATTTAATGCTCTTTCATCACGGACTACAGTGCTGAGTGTCCTCTGCTCTACTCTCGAGGACTTCGTAGGCATGCAGTCTCAATTTTGAGATCTAAATAGGTGTGTCAACAGTATGGGGGGTCACACAAGAAATTCTCAGCTTGGGTTTTTTTCACTGTCATAACATTTATGGTTCTGTTGAAGCACAAGCAATTTCCTCAATAAAGAAGGAAAGAAGGGAACAGCTGCCCGGGATGATAACTCGGCTGCCTGAGGGACACTGGCAGCCACAGTCTGGGCAGTTTGGATGCTAATAAGGGGCGGGGGGCAGGACGTGGCTGGCGATGGACCTTGTGGAAATATGTCTTCAACAGGCGAGGAGCCGGGAGCTGCTGCCTTGCAGAGGTTTGACTGAAAGCTGTCTGGAATCTCAATCTGGGAGCAGAGCTGGGAGGCAGTTTCTATTAACAGGGGATGTGCCTGCTGTTTATTGCTCCTGATAGAGCTGGCGCCCAGCTAGACACCTGTTGATCACGTGTCAGGACATCAGGGCAGAAATATCAGCTCCTGGAGGAAAGTCTTTCAGCAGATATATGAGAAACCCAGAAAAATCAATACCCCTAATACAAAGATGTTTCTGGAGGTGTTCCTTTTAGAATGAAGAGACACACCACGCTCTTGCCAATACTTTGGATCTTAGAAACAATATTTCTTTTTAAAGAAGAAGTGGATCTAAAGCACAGTGTGGCTTAAAAAAATACAAACAAAAGCTCTCACCTCTGGCTGAGGGAGCTCCAGGGTCATCCTAAGCCCCCGATGGGCCCTGTGGACAGAGGCTCCAAGAGCCTCCTTTCCCCTTCTCCCCGATGGTCACCTGCGTCATCATGGTGATGCTCTCAGGGTCCCAGCTTATCGATGCTTTTCCTGGTCCCCCAACCCCAGATGTGTCCAGTGAGTTCTGGAACATCAACTGTCCCTATTTTTACTTTCCTACAAAGCCAGCTTAAACTCAACATTAAAAGAAAACTAAGATGGCATCTGGTCTCATCACTTCATGGCACATGGAAGAGGAAAATGTGGAAGCAGTGACAGATTTCCTCTTCTTGGGCTCTGAGATCACTGCAGATGGTGACTGCAACCATGAAATCAGAAGACAACTGCTTCTTGGCAGGAAAGCTATGACAAACTGAGACGGTGTATTATAAAGCTGAGACATTGCTTTGACGACAAAGGTCTGTATAGTCACAGCTATGGTCTTTCCAGTAGTCATGCACCATAAAATAGGCTGTGCACCAAAGAACTGGTGCTTTCGAACTGTGGTGTTGGAGAAGACCCTTGAGAGTCCCTTGGACTGAAAGGAGATCAAACCAGTCAACTTAACCAACAAAGGATATTAGATGTTTTGAGTCTTTGACAGGTGGGCCGGGAGTGTTACCTTGCTGAATTTCACAGAAATTTATTTACACGACAGTGGCATGTTTCTGAGCATTTATGTTCCATTTGTGTTCCTTCTTTCACTCATTGTTCATGCTCACTTTTCTGTTTCTCCTCCCTGATTTGGGGAATAGTTTATATTAAAGACCCGCCTGCCAAGCAGGAGACGTGGGTTCGATCCCTGGGTCAGGAAGATCTGCTGGAGAAGGGAATGGCAACTCACCCCAGCATTCTTGCCTGGAGAATCCCATGGACAGAGGAGCCTGGAGGGCTGCAGTTCACAGGGTCACAGATAGCCAGACATGATTGAGCGTCTATCAACAACGGCAGGATTAGATGTCATACTTCCTTGGCTTACTCTGCTGACGGCTTCTTTGAGATGGCTCCTGGGATAAGCCTTCCTTGATCATTGGAGGTCAGCTTTATGGTGATCTCCATGCTGAAAATTGGAAGGAATATGTCATTATGAGGTTGATTTTGTTTTATTCCATTATACTAAAACAAAAAACAAAGAAGGTAAGAAGTGAATATTCAAAAATTCTGAATGGCAGGCCATGGATATTTTTGTCAGATTGTTTTTCATAACCTTCATGCGTTTTTAAAGATTTCCAAATATTTACCCCCAAATGGCCCACGCCACAGTCACAGAGAACTACCTGGGCCTCTGGGTGAATAGCCTGTGCCTGCCTGAGGTCCGCTGTCCAGCCTGTGTTCTGATGGAGGGTCTGGGTTTCCAAACCATGGGCAATAACTGGCCAGCCTTTTCACGGGTGGTCAGGGCTGGACCCTGCCGTGCTGCTGAGGAAAGTCAGGGGAGTTTTAATTAAAAAAAAAATCATTTGTTTGATTTTGGCTGTTCAGGGTCTTTGTCGCGCCAAGGCTTTTGTTTAGTTGTGATGAGTGGCAGCTACGGTCTGGCTCCCACGCGTGGGCTTCTCTTCACGGTGGCTTCTCTTCCTGTGGAACGTGGCCTCTAGGGCTCCCGGGCTTTGGCAGTGGCAGCAGGTGGGCTCAGGAGTTGTGGTTCCTGGGCTCTAGAGTGCAGGCTTGGTATTTGTGGGGCACAGGCTTAACTGCTCTGTGTCACATGGAATCCTCCCGGACCAGGGATCAAATGTGTCTCCTGTATGGGCAGGCAGATTCTTACCACTGAGCCACCAGGGAAGCCCCAGGGAGTTCTTCTTGGTAGGAAAGAGTGCCTGAAGCTTCCCCAGCCCGACTTTTCCTGCCTCCCTGGGGGGACGCATCACCTCCTTTGTCTTTATGGTCCTCTCAGGACCATTGAGCAGACGTGGGCTGCTCAATGGCTCCTCCCCAGATGCCACTGGATGCTGAGAAATCCAGCTGAGTGGAGGCGTTTGGCAGGGCCCAGCCTGCGGGCTCCCTCGTAGGGCTGGATGGCCAGGCGGGCGGGCCACCCTGAGATAGAGGACTCCTCTTCAGACTCTGCTTCCAGGGCCCCGTTATCACCCTGCGTCTGTCTGGGCCATTTAAAACACCTTTGGAAGGTCTTTGAGAAGCACCTACATGTTTCCCCTCTTCTTTTCTCATATACCTTCGTTTATTTTTAATAACCTTAACTAAAGATTCAACGTATGAAGGATTCCAAGAGCCAGGCAGCGAAGTCTCCTCAACCCCTCTCCTCCAGCCAGTCTCCTTTGGTAAACCTTCTGAAGGTCTCCCAGCCAGTCTCCTTTGGTAAACCTTCTGAAGGTCTCCCAGAGCCACGAACAAGCTTGCCCTTGGCCCCTCGGGAAACAGGAGCTGGGGGACGTCTGCATCAGGGAGTAACGTTAAATGATATTTGGAAGTGAGAACTTATGAGGGGGGATTGGATGGAAAGAGGCAGGAAACAGTGAAAGCAGAGACTCATCTCGTGGTGTCATTCAGGAGGCTCCTGGCAGTGGAGACCCCAGAGGCAGAGGGGCTGCAGGAGAGACCGGGACAGTTTTAAGGCTTGCCGCCCTTCGTGGTCACGTGTTGGTGCCCGTGTGGCTGTTAACCTATTGACACAGCACATTATGTTGAATTTCAGACTTGCCTTTCACTTTTGTCATCATTTAAAGATATATGGAAAACTTCATTTCCCAGATTATTGTTGAGCTCTCTGACTTTCAGGAGGTGTTTTTAAGCCAATAAGATCTATGGTTCTTCTAGGAAAACCTAGGGTATAAATCACCAGTTTAAAACAATGGAGTATAAATCCTATTGTGTAGGCAAAATACAGCATCATTAGAACTAACTGACAAGGCGTGTTCACCGTAATGAGGCTGTTTGCTGGATACTGTGAGGTAAAACGTCCTTCTTTTTAGCATTTTTAGAAACCGTAATTAAATGATCACATGTGTAGTGATTGATCTACTATCTGCCTCCTTGCTGGCTGCAAACTCTGTGAAATCGGGGACCCAAGTGTATCTTGTTCAACATTTCACTGCGTGATTCAGCACAGCACCCAAATGTAGGGGCATATTGAGAAATAATGATGGATACATTAACTGTAATGAATAGATGGATTGGAGGATGGAATGATGGATGAAAGGAAAGCATAATTGCTGGAAATGTGCCAGGAAAAGTACTAGAGATAGTAACTCTCTTAAATGTGTTTGAATCATGCAGAACATGATTATTCATATGAGGATTTCTAGATAGGATGAGAGTGTGTGTGTGTATGTGTGTGTGTGTTGGGGTGGAGACCAGGAAACAGTCACGTCCAAAATGTGAACCTCCTTCAGGGAAGCCGGAGCTCCCAACCAGCCCTTTAAAATAAGATACAAAATCCCCGTGAACATGTTTCACTGGACCGAGGAGAGCGGAGGGCTTATTTATCTCCCAGAATACACAGCCACGGTTGTGGATCTAAATTCTCATGGAAATACGATCCCAGGGGAGGGTGGCTCACTCTTCTCACATCCACTGTTGACAGAACAAAAAGGAACAGCTCTGGGCTGTTGTGAGAAAGCCTGTTTTAACTAGAGAGGCCCCGGAGCAGCCGCGGGGGCTTTCCACTCCAAGCAGGACCACAAAGGGGCGCCACAAGCCCCTCCTCAGGCAGCAGGCTCTTCTTTCTGTAACGGTTAAGCGCGATCGTCCCTGGAGACAGAGGGTGGAGGAGGCTAGCATCCTTCTAAAATGAAATCTACTTCCACGACTCCTGCGTTTTTACACACACTTGAGCCAAGTTGAGAAGAAATGACACTGGGGAGAATTTGGGGGATTCCATGGAGGGTGGGCCTGAGATGTGCTCAGGAAGACTGAGAGCCGGCCTGGCGTGGCGGGTCAGCTGCGGAGGCGGCGGCCGGGGGAGCGGATCTGGGCTGTGCCGGGGGTCATGGCATCCACCCTCCTGCCCCCACCCCGACTTCTGGGGGTGGATTGTTATGCAGAGGAGGAGGGCCTTCTTCAAGAGGAAATCGGGTGTTTTAGGAATGTAGTGAGTCATGGGTGCGCCAGGCAAGGAGGGGGTCGTGGAGACTGCAGGGATGCAGAGCAGACTCTCACACGAGACTGGGGGACACGTGGACGAGATGGGACCCTGAGCCCATCCCCTGGAGGACTGGCTTGTTTCCCGATCTGTTACATGCCATGGGCAGAGCAGATGGGCAGGGGGCTCTGAGCTCCGTGTGCAGCCCCTCCCCAGTGAGGACTGGGTGGGCCCCCTGGGGACCCACCTGGAGCCCTGCCTGCTGTCTCTGGCCCCCCAACCATCCCAGGCTCTGACAGCAGGGCGTGAGCTGGAGGTGGCCATCCTGGTGGACGTTACTAGAGCCCCCTCGGCCCCCGCTGCCCTGTTTGATCACACTTCCTGCACCTCTCTCTTAAACTCATGACCCTGGAAAGGGAGCCACAGTCTTTCTTCTGTGGCTGCTGTCCTCTGGGCCCACGCATATGAGCTGGCACATGGCTTGGATAGAACCCATGATTTCCAATAGGGCGAAAGGTCCCGTCTGACTTAGAAGTGGTCGTGTCTGACTTGCCCTGAGGCTGTCAACCAGCGCAGGAAGAAGAGGGCACTCTATTACCTATGCTCTGCCCCCAAGTTGGGTATGGAAGGGTGTTTCCTCTGTGTTTGCCCCATAGACAGGCCTGAGTTGCCTCTCATTACCGGTGTATTAGGCCAGTGCCTTGTCCCTATGTCTCTGCAGAGAAGCACACACTGGAGATAGCTGCCCTCTGGGCTGGCATTCTGGGGGTACAGCTTTGCCGGGGCCTCAGCATTGGGGGTGACAGTGAGGCCTGGCAGGGATGAGGGGCACCCACCCCCTATGATGTCCTGCGGGGGCTGGAGCAGCTCTCTGCCCTGGCTTCTCCTTGAGTGGCTCTGTGAGGGTGGGGCCCAGCACCAGGCTCCTCTTTGCCAGGCTGAGCTCTGAAGTCGGGGTGGCAGTGAGCGGGGGCCTCACACAGGAAGCTCTTCCTGGCCGCTGGCTGGCTTTCCCGGCAGCTCTGAGAGCAGAACCTGTTCTCCGTCTTGGTCGTTTGCTGTGGGCTCCTCATTCACTCATCCGGATGTCTGTCCATCCATCCTTCTGTTTGCTCAACGCTGGGGTCCCAGTTAAGCTAGGCTCAGTCCCACCCCCCAGGAGGACGTGCGTGGTCCCTGCTGCAGGTGGGCTACCCCATCCCATGTGGGGTGGTACCACGGTAGGTACCACGCCTGCCGGCCGTGAGCCCCTCCACACGCCGTTCCTTCATTCGGCCGTCTCCTTTGCGCTCCTCGGCCTGGGTCTCGGGCGGCTGTCAGCGACCTGAGCTGAGCTGCGGGCGATGCCTCGTCCCCTCCCTGGGTCCTTTCCCTCTGACGCTCAGCCCTGGTGGCAGGCGCGGGGCACCGGTATCTGCCCAGCCCCTGTGTGTCCGCCGAGCTGAGCTGTGTGCCCGGGAACTTCACGCGGGTTTGCCGGCTGTAATTGCTTGTCACCCTGGTGGCCCAGGGCCCTCCTTTGTGATTTCCTTTGATTTTACTTTTTGAAGGCAGTGAAAACCTTGGGATACCTAAATAAAGAGGCAGCTCTTTTGAACGTTCCCATTTATTCACCATGGAAGAATTCCTAGGAGAAGGTGCAGAGATTTGAGGACCTACTTGTGGCTTCAGAGTCGCATCATCTCTGGATTCAGCTCACTTCAACATGGATGCCATTTTTCTTGTTTTACAAAAAGCTTTTTGTTTAGTAGTGTTGTGATGTCCTCTAATTTCTTTTGCTTTTGAAATCATGAGGATGATGGAAACCCAAGTTTTCCCTGCCTGCTTGCATATTTGAGTGCAGTGCAGCCTGGGCCCTTCATGGGCTCCTCACCCCGGGTATGAAACAGTAGCCTGTGGGCAGAGTTTTGGGAGGATGAGACACCTCTGAGAGACGAGAGCTGGGTCCTCTCTTCTCTCAGTCAAGGCGGTAAGCAGCCAAGGTCCCTGGGGTCTCCGGGCTGTTTATGCCCTTGTGGACGGGCCTGCTGTCTGTGTGGGAAACCCTGCCGGGGCTCTGAAACCATCACATATATGTTGAAGCAAAGATGAATACAGCAAAACATAATAGATCCGTAATCGCAGCAGGACTGTGGACTTCTTTGTAAAAGTGTAATAAATGCTTATTGTTAAGTAAATGTCAAAAATGAGGGAAATAAAAGGACAATCGTAAAATTAACAATAATGGCACCATTCAGAGATAAAAACCGTTACTGTTTCAATGTTTTGCCTTCTTTCTCGGAGTGCATTTTTAGATGGTTGTGTCCTGATTGTTTCATAACGTACCAAAAGTATCACTGTGCGACTCTCACACTTGTAAGACCTGCTCAGGGCTGGATCGGACTGTGTCCTCTGAGTGTTAGCTGATCAGTCGTGTCCTACTCTGTGCAACTCCACAGACTGCAGCCCCCTGGGCTCGTCTGTCCATGGATTTTCCAGGCAAGAATACTGGGGTGAGTTGCCGCTTCTGACTCCAGGGGATCTTCCCGACCCAGGGATTGAACCGGAGTCTCTTGCGCCTCCTGCACGGTCAGGCAGATTCTTTACCACCGTTCACCTCCTAGGACGTGTTATATTTCACTTGACCCCTCCCCTAGCATTGAACACTGTGTCTCCTGGCTTTTCTGAGAATATGTGCTGTGCGCGAGCGTTTTCTGCATGTATACTTGCCTGTGCTCGGGGGTCCCTTTGGAGGAGATGCTGACACAGTATGTGCTCTAGGGTCTGGTTTGAGTTTAAGCCCAGCTCCCCACTTGCCAGCTGTGTGACTTGGTGAGGCTGCTAAGCCTCTCTGTGCGCTACGGTCCTCATCTATGGGGTGCCGTGTAAGGTGGCGGAGGCCCTTCTGGGGGCTGAGGCACGTGAGCAGCGAGCCTGGCCCACGGCAAGCTGGGCTGACGGCCACCTCTGCGGCTGCCCTGCTGTGTCCTCAGCGATACGGTGATGAGCTGGACTGAAGCCCAGAGCAGACTGACCAGCCCAGACAGAAGCGCTTCTGAAGGCTTTGGGTTTCTGTTCTCATTGCTTTCCCCAAGTCTTCTCAAAATGAAAGGTTGCTAACTTAATGTGTGGACAAATGAGTATGTTTCTACACTTCAGTGCCTTTTCTCTGTTTTTCTCCGCTTCCATCCTTCACGCCGTCCCCTGTGCTGGTGGGAATCAAGGACAAAGCTGCCCGATCCCCGCCATTAGAGAGGTCCCTGCTAGTCTGTAAATCACACAAAGGACGCTTGTTGGGGCCACAGCGAGTGCAGTTCGCTTTGCCTGGGACCCTCTCGTTCCCGGATTACAGTCGAGTGCGGCGTGGCCAGCAGGGTCCTGTGGAGGCAGGTCTGCACGTCCACTTGAGCCTCTCTCAGCCCTTGGGCTTACGGGGTGCTGCCAGTCCTCACTTGGTGCAAGGACACGTCCAGACCAGCCCTGCTTGGAACTCAGATCAAGTGAGTTCTCTTGTCTTTTACTCCCTGGTTCAGAGTGCAAAGACCTCAGGCTATCAGCAAAGCAGAATGAAGGCCAGTTCTTTCCCTTCCCATCCTGGGTTCCTGGTCCATGTAGAACGTTCTCTGTGTGGCTTGAATACTTGGTGACCTCTGCCTGCATCTTGTATGGAGTGCCCCTCTGCCCGTGGCTCATGCTGCCTTCTCATTATACGACCCTGATTATGTGGAGGGCCACTTGGCATCACTGTGTCAGATTATGGTCGGCCTGGGGTGGGGGTGCGATATGACAATTTTATCTTTGTCTTTTTTACAGTGTACTTTAGAATTACATAGGGCATTTTTTCTTATATAATTTTCTTTTTTGTTACTGTGTTTTTCTTCCAATCATTAGAATAACTTTAGGGCAAAAAAAAACAAAAAAAAGAAATGTTGAGATTTTGCTTGAAGTTAGCATTGATGGAATTGACAGGGTAGCCGGTGGTGGCATCTGCCCGTTTGCCACTTACAGGATGCCAGCTTCAGCCCTCTGCGTGTCTGACCCTTCACTTTTAAATGAGGGAAAATGAAGGCACCTCCTTCATAGGTTTCGTTATGATCATGATAGATATGTCCTTTCTAAGACATCTTTGAGCACCACACGATGACAAAGACGTTTGCCTGTGTTCCCGTCTGTTAAGTTTTACAATGTAAGCTTTTATTTTTAGTTCCATGAGACCCTTCAAGCTAATTCTGATATAAGATGTAACTGTTTTTTTTTTTTTTCTTTCCCCATATTGACATCCAATTGTTTCAGCATTGCTTGTTGAAAATATGCTCCTTTTCTGACTGAATTGTCTTGGCCCCTTTGTCAGAAATCCGTTGAAGATA
This sequence comes from Bos indicus, assembly GCF_029378745.1. Taxonomy (NCBI): domain Eukaryota; kingdom Metazoa; phylum Chordata; class Mammalia; order Artiodactyla; family Bovidae; genus Bos; species Bos indicus. The sequence goes on from NC_091785.1 coordinate 49,209,229, forward strand.
TGTGCCCGGGGCCACCTCTAGGCTTCCTTCTCTCTTCCATTGATCTGCACACCTACCCTTCTGCCAGGACTGCGTGTCCCTGCTTGTAGCTTCACAGTAAGTCTTGATATCGGAGAGCGTATGTGCGGCAGCCATAGAGAAGTGCCCCGTGGTCGAGGGCCCAGCCCTGGCTCTGAAATCCACAGTGCTCTGTGTAGCAGGACACCCGGGCAGACCCTCTCTGGGGAGGCCTGGGCTTGTCCGACAGCTGCTCTGGCTCGAGGGCCCCCGCACCTTGCAGAGCCTCCTTGGTCCTCGTGGCCACCTGGGGTGTTCCCACCAGCCCCCCTCCCTTTCCCCTTTGCTGGAGTCGCTGGTGGGTCACAGTCTGACCTCCGTCCCCGTCTCCTCCAGCTCTTGTTTCCTTCCCTTCTGCGAGAACACGAGGTTTCACCTGTAAGATTCTTGCATTTGCTTCTCAGAGGATTTGGACAAACAGTACATTGTCAGATTGCTTTTCCTCTTTACAAAAGTTAATTTTATCCTTTGCATTTTCATATGCACTTTTGAATCATCTTGCAAGTCTCTATGATAAAAACTTGCTGGAATTTTTATGGGTGTTTTGTTGAGCAAAGAACTCATTGAGGAGTTCTTTCTTCAGCATCTTTCCTACAGGGAGTCTTCCTGCTGGTTGATACATGATATCTCTCCATCACTTTAGCTTTCCACTGCTTTAAGGGGTGTTTTGTAATCTTTGGTGTATGGGTCTTTTACATAATTTGTTTGATTCATCCCTGCTGCTGCTGCTGCTGCTAAGTCATTTCAGTCGTGTCCGACTCTGTGCGACCCCATAGCCGGCAGCCCACCAGGCTCCCCCGTCCCTGGGATTCTCCAGGCAAGAACACTGGAGTGGGTTGCCATTTCCATCTCCAATGCATGAAAGTGAAAAGTGAAAAGTGAAAGTGAAGTTGCTCAGTCGTGTCCGACTCTTCGTGACCCCGTGGACCGCAGCCCACCAGGCTCCTCCGTCCATGGGAGTTTCCAGGCAAGAGTGCTGGAGTGGGGTGCCATTGCCTTCTCTGTGATTCATCCCTAAGTATTTCATAATTGCGTATGCTATTGTAAACTAAATTTAAATTAAGTTTTGAACTTCATTTCCAACTCTTTGACAGAGATGCCGTTGGTTTTCCAATATCAACTTTGCCTTCAAGAGCATTTTTGCCTGAGTTCACTCACTGGTTCCAGGGGCTTTTAGTTATACTCCTTGGCATTCTCCACTCACATGGCCAAGCCATCTGTGACAAAGACAGCTTTAATTCTCTTCCAGTGCGAGCTCCTTCTACTCTGTTCTCTTGTCTTATTGCATCAGTTAGACTTTCACTAAGACCTGGATAGAGGGCTGAGAACAGCCCTCTGCCTTACTTCATAGCATTCAGTCTCCTAAGTGTGACATTGGCTGTGGGGTTTGCATAGACGTCCTTAGCTTAATGAAGGGGGTTTCTTCTCCTGGCTTGCTCAGATTTTTTCTTTTCTTTTTTTCTTTTTTTGGTGAATGATTTGGATTTTGTCAGGTAGTTTTTCTGCACCAAATGTGATTATCATGTATTGTCTTCTCTTTCATTTAAAAATAATAGTACATTATATAATTTTTAAAACTGTTAATGACACGTTCCTGGGAAAAACTCTCATTGGTCACATGTTCTTTTCTTATAACTTGTTGTCTTTGGTTTGCTAATATTTTATTAAGGATTCTTGTATGTATGTTTATGAGGATTATTGTTTGGTTGGTGGTGTTTTCTTCCTTTTGTGTTATCTGTAATTCTGGCATCAGAGTGATACTAAACTCACAAAATGGATTAAGTAGCATTTTGCCCTCCTATTTTCTGAAGGAGTTTGTGAACAAATTTGTTTAAAAAGCATTTAAACAAATTATGTATAAGACCTATGCACCAAAGATTACAAAACACCCCTTAAAGCAATGGAGTGCTAAGGTGATGGAGAGATATCATGTGTTAACGGACAGGGAGACTCACTGTGCTTAAGGAATTTCCTTAAACATTCTAGATTCCACCACTGATGCATTCTTGGTGTGGAGTTTTCTTTGTGGGAAGGTTTCACATTTTCTTGGGCTATAGGGATTTTCAGATTTCCAGTCTCTTCACTTGACTTTTGTGTGCTTTGGGCTGGTTTTGGTAACAGATATCTTGATTGATACAGCGTGAGTGTGTGTGCTCAGTCACTCGGTCGTGTCTGACTCTTTGCGACTCCATGGACTGCAGGCCACCAGGCTCCTCTGTCCATGGGATTCTCCAGGCAAGAATGCCAGAGTGGGTTGCCATTTCCTTCTACAGGGGAACTTCCCAACCCAGGGATTGAACCCTGGTCCCTTACATCTCCTCTACTGGCAGGCAGGTTCTTTACCGCTAGCGCCATAGGGAAAGCATTGGTGCAGCATGGGTTTTATTTTTTCATTACTGGTATAGCATTTCCCCTGGATGCAATGTCACTTTTTTCCCTGGCTTCTTTTACTGTCTTCTCTATTTAGCTTGATATAGACGAAAGGAGGCACACTAGTGTGTGTGCCTAGCAATGCTTTCCTGTTGTTCAGCTTGCTGAGTTCATGGCCATTCTGTTTCCCACCAACTTTGGGGTGCTTTTGTGTACTTAGAAATCTGATTTTTTTTCTGTCCAGTTTTATCTGTCTTTACCACATGGGACTGCAAGGGTGTGTGTTATGAATTTGATATTATGAACTTGATATTGTCTCTGAGGCTCTCTACTTTTTCTCACTGTTTTCAGACTTGTTACTGTCTATTTCTGTATACGACCTGTTTTTTTTTTTTTTTCCATTTTGTTTTATCACCAATTTGCTATTGAACCCCTATAGGGAATTTTTAAAATTTCAGTAAGCGTATGTTTCAGCTCTAGAATTTCCATTTTTACAGTTCAGTTCCTTGGTTGAGATTTCATATCTCTTCAGTTATCAAGACCATTTTTCCTTTTATCCTTTAATTCCACTTATAAGAGCTGCTACGAAATCTCAGCTTGCTAGATCCGACACCTAGGTCTCCTGTAGTCCGTCTCCACTGACTGCCTTTTATTCTTGTGTGTGGAACAGTCTTCCTTTTGTTTGCATGTCTAGTAACTTGGGTTTAAAAACTAGACCGTGTAGATGGTGCAGTATAACACAGCGATTCCAGAGTCCACTGTGCTTTGAGCGTTTATTCCTCTTGTTCTAACATGCAGTTCGCTTGCCTGGCCTCAGATTACAAGCTTTGCCTGTTTATTTCATGCTGCTGCCGAAATCTCTGCTTTGTTTTCATGTATTCCAGCCTCTGCCAGGTAGCCTGCTTCTGTAAATTGAACTTGGAAACATTTGTGTGTCACTGTGCTGTTTTAAAGCCAGTTTTTCACAGCTCTTTGTGGATTTGGACAGCCGACCTGTGCCTGAATAACTCGGCAGTCCGTCAGGGATTCAGGCTGAGATTAGACTCAGGTTGGGGAGCTCGGCCGCTCTGCCCTCTGAGGGTTCCTTGCTCCTAAGGGCCCCCCTGGATTCCAACAGCTCTCCTAGTCTGCGGTTCTGTCCGCTGACACGTCAAGCCCAGGAGGCATCGGCTCCTTGCCCCCTGAACTGATGTTTGCGGGGGTGCTTGGTTGACAGAGGCTTCTTCCCCAGTGGCTCAGAGGTTAAAGAGTCTGCCTGCAATGTAGGAGACCTGGGTTCGATCCCTGGGTTGGGAAGATCCCCTGGAGAAGGAAATGGCAACCCACTCCAGTATTCTTGCCTGGAGAATCCCATGGACGGAGGAGCCTGGTGGGCTACAGTCCACGTGGTCGCAAAGAGTCGGACACGACTGAGCGACTTCACTTTCACTTTGGTTGACAGAGCGGCAGGCACGAGACCTCACTGTGTGGCTCGTGGTCAAGAAGCCAGCCCTCTCCGGGCTGGGCCCTGTGGTTTGCCCTCTGCGTCTCCTGCGGGTGCCCACCTGAACATAGCTTGCTGTCAGCGGCGACTGGGGCGGGCTTCTGTTTACATGTTTAATCTCACTCTCGCTCGTGGAGTTTCCCGAGAAGTTTCTAGCTTCTTTCCCAGCCCCGACTTCCATCTCCTGCCCTGGGTGGTCATGCTGCCAGTTCTGGCTGCTGCCACAGTCATGGGCACTGGAGAGCTCCCCGGGGCCCTCGATGCCACAGACTCCCAAGTCTTACTCCTTTCTGCTGTTTTTGTATTTTTTATGGGCGTAAATGCTTGCTCTGACCTTTGTCCATCGCTTCCTGCTTTCTAAATGTCTTTAAGTAGCTGTTTTAGACATGTTATCTAGGCTTTATGATTATACTTGTGGGAGAGTTTGCATGACCACTTCAAGTTCCTGCAACTGTCTCCCCTCTCTGTGATTTTAAAACATCTCCCTTTAAAGTTAATGCACTTTCTCCTCCTTTTTGTGAAGCCTTGGCCACACTTCTGAAGGAATTCAAGTAATTACAGTGAGAGTGGATTATTGGTTTTTCCTTATTTTTACTAGAATGTCCTTAGTCTTTCATTATTACTTATGATTCTGCATGTGTGGAAGTATCTGAATATGCTTAATTTTCAAAAGTTGTTTTTTTCTTTATTGTAACTCAGAAATGGGTGTCTGGTTGTATCCAGTGCATCATAAGCATTGGTTTTTATTTTTATAGGGGATTTGATATTGTTTTTATTATTAGATTTTAAAAATGTAAAACCAATCTGCTGTGTGACTTAATGCTTGACTTGTGTAGTTCACATTTTTTGACTGTCCTTGAGACTGAATGTTTTATGTGCTTACAAGCTACTCCTCTTTCGTGAATTGACTTTGCATGTATTTCTATTTCACAGTATTCTTTTAAAATGGATTTGTTGTAACTTTTTATGTATCAGGGTTGTTAAACCATTGTCATATGTGCCAATGAAATTTTCCCAGGGTTTGTTTACTTTCTAATTGTGTTTGTGATGCTTGTAGATATAGAATTCTATATTTTTATATAGTTAAGTATAGCATTTTTTCTTTCATCTGGTATTATACTTGGAATATCTTTTCCTTCACATACTAAAGGCATCTGCATTTTCTTCCAATACAGTTATGGCTTACTTTACATGAAAATTTTTCTCCACAAAAGATGTATTTTGATACATGTTGGGAAAGAAGGATCTAAACAATGTTTCCATATGGTTTCCCATTTTTCTCTACATCGTTTATTGACTAAATCATCTTTTCCCCATTTCTTTGATATTCCAGTGTAATATTTGAAGTAGTTATAAGCACTTGTATTTCTTAACTTTTAAAAATTCCAGTGCTCTGCCTTTGAGAGTATGTGTGTGTGCATTTAAAAAATACTTTACAGAACTAGTTCCTTTATTACTTTTTTTTTTTCTGTAGTATTCTTACACACATTCATTTCAAAATAGCTTTAGAAATATTTTGTCAAGTCTGTCTATTTGTGATTTCTACTGAAATTTCATTAAATCTGTAGAATTAACTGGAAAAAATATCAGTCATGTCTGACTCTTTGTGACCCCCATGGACTGTATCCCACCAGGTTCCACTGCCCATGGAATTTTCCAGGCAAGAATACTGGAGTGAGTTGCCATTTCTTCCTCCAGGGGATCTTCAAGACCCAGGGATCGAACCTATGCCTTTTGCCTCTCCAGCCCTAACAGGCAGATTCTTTACCACTGCACCATGTGGGAAGGGAAAATATGACATCCTTCGGATTTTGAAATATCTGCTCTGGAAACATGGCGCAACTTCATTTGTCCAAGTAACCTTTATGACTTTCATAGCTTGTGTGGTTTTCTTTAGGTGGATCTTGTACATTTCAGGATATTTTTGTTCCTGAGAAAACTGTATTTTTTTGCTGTCATTAAGTGGGATCCATAACTTAAAACAGTCAGTTGTTTTTTTCAGCAAAATGGGTTTATTTGGGGATGGCCAAGAATCACGTTTGGGACGCAACCATGGTGAGCCACAAGGCAAGCCCGGTGAAGCCAGGGAGAGGGAGCTTTCCTAGCGGAGAAGCAGAAAGGTCATCAGTGGAAGCTGGGAGTTACAAGTACAGTGGTTTTTCATTGGCTGAGATGTGAGGTCTCTTATTGGCTGAGCTATTGCCAGGAGAGGGGAAAAATCTTTCTTTCTCCTGCTGCTGGTACTAAAGTAGTGTCAGCTCCTGCTGGAGCTGCAAGGGGCGTCTCTTAGTGGTGGGTCTGTACTGATGCTCAGTGTATGAGAAATCCCCTTCTATCCTCCCAGCTCCATTTTCATGAGGTTCCCCTTTATAAGTTTTGTGGGGTTTTTTTGTATTTTGTATTTTTTTGTATTTTTATATAATACTTGGTTGTTATTGGACTATAATAAAGTTACTGGGTTTGGAGTCCACTAAAATTACAAACATTAAAGCAAATTGTTCTGATGCGTTTTTATTTGATTCTCTAAGACGAAAGTCATATCACCTATAAAAATTGCAGTATAAATTATTTATTTTATACTGTATCATATTTTAAAATTTTGCTTTGATTTCAGAAATAGGAGCAATCATGAGAATTTTGCTTTAACAGATAGAGCTAATAGTTTGAGATAAACCTTTTTTATCTTATTTTGAAATATATCTTAGAAATATTCTTCTGTCACTGTTTTACAAATAAAAATCAGTAATGAATATTGGATTTGCCGTATGACTTTTAGGCATTTAATACAATAATCATATAGACTGTTTCTCTTGGACCTACAATTCTAAGTTATATTAATAGATTTACTAACTTTTTTAAAGAATTAAACATTTTGGTCATTTTCTCTTAGTTTAGATACATTGATTGATTATGTTGACTTGTGCTCATCTGGAATTTTCAAATAGGTATTCACAGCTAAGATTATGAAATAGCTTTTTATTTGTGCCTTTAAAATTTTTCTGGTGTCAGGGTTATGTGCAGTGAACTGGGAAGTATTCCAAATTTCTTTATGCTGAAATAATTTAAATAGCATAAGAATGATCTCTCTTTGAGTTTTGAAATAACCTGCTCATAAAAATGCCTGGACCTAGGATATTTTATGACGTTCATTCTTGGGCAGTTTTAAACATTTCATGTTTAAATTAATACCTAAGTGCAAGCCACATATAAATATACTTCTGCTATGCGAGTTTTAAAAGTGGAAAAATCAAAAGTCTCTCTTAGTTTTATCCACGTTGCCTCAGCAGAAGCAAACACATAAACTAGTACAGATTCTTTCCTGTTTTCCTCTGTGTATTTCCAAGCATGGAGAAGCATTATTGGCATATGAAATTTTCCTCTCTGCTTTATTTTTACCCAAATTTAATAAGTCTGGATACATGTTGTGAAACTTGCCTTTTTCTTTTAACATCGTAGAAATCTTACCATGTGAATGTGTGGCTCTATCTGATTCTGCATTTTACTGTTGAATAATGTGTGATGGAAGTCACCTTAGTTTAACAAGCCTTTGGTGACATTTCTTTGATGATTACTGGGGTATTCATGTTGCTGCTGTTCGGTTGCTCCGTTGCGTCCGACTCTTTGCCACCCTGAGGACTGTAGTACACCAGGCTTCCCTGTCCTTCATCATCTCCCAGAGCTCGCTCAAACTCATGTCTATTGAGTCTGTGATGCCATCCAACCATCTCATCCTCTGTCATTCCCTTCTCCTCCTGCCTTCAATCTTTCCAGCTTCAGGGTCTTTTCCAAGGAGTCAGCTCCTCACATCAGGTGGCCAAAGTATTGGTGGTGTATTTACATTTTCTAGTATTTCCTTTAACCTTTGGAAGTCACTCAGAAACATTTGCTTTGCTAAACAATTTTTAATTTCATCCAGATTTCGTCTCTTTTTTTTGCCCTTCTCCCCTCACTCATTCATTAGTTTTTCAAAAATATTTATTGAGCAGTTGCTATGTGTCAGGCACTTTTCTAGAGGCTCAGCAGATACCTCTAAATGACACAGACCAAAACCCCTGATCTCATTCTGCTGACATTCAAGCATATTTTAAAGTTACCAGTTTGGATTGACTAAAATCATGAATATTTAAAGAATTAGCCTGTATTGATAGTATTTTCTTACGATTATGCATCGTTGTGAAATTTACTCTCTGGACGTCTTTGTTTTCATTCCCAGTGTTTTGCTTTTTGTTGCCTTTTTCTCTGCTTGCTTAGAAGATGTTTCTCTAATTCATTTATCTTTCTTTATTTTCATTTCATTGCTGTGATGAAAAACCCACAGACAAAATTAACGGGTTCTGCTATTTTAAAGGGGTTTATTTCATCTCTCCTCTTAACGTATCGATTTTTCTTTTCTCTCTGGTTTTTACTGTTTTTTCTAAAGTCTCAAATCAGATGCCTCATTTCCTTGTTTCTTTAGTGTTTGTGCTTTGCATGTTCCCATGAAAGGCTTTGGCGTGTATCTTATGTTGGTCTATTGATCATCTATGGCAAATCCATCCACTGACTTCCTGGTGTGATGCACACTCACTGCTCTCTGTTATGCTCACATGAGATAATTCTGAATGCACGTTGTGAAACATGAATTTCCAAGAATTTGTGCAGACCACGGTAAGTGTTCTTGGAGCTCTGCTGTGGGTCAGGCAGCAAGGTCACAGCCCCAGGAGGTGGCCTGCCGCAGCGCGTGGTGGGGGGTGGACCTGGGGCCTCGCTGCCCTCAGAGAGGGAGCTGGGGGAAAGGGGCAGCGAAGGTGTCCTCTTCCTGCTCAGAGAAGACTGGACTCCGCCAGCCCCCGAATTCCCACTCTCTGCTAGTTGAACTGCTTTGTCTGGTTAACCTTTTTGTCTTAAACTTTAGAAATTTTATGTTAGTGCCGATGTGCATCTCATTGTGTTTTCATGGAAACTGTTGACTCTTTTTGAGACCGAGGACTTGACTTATTATGCACTTACTTCTGAAATGCATGAGGTCTGCATACCCTCCTCTGATCAAGCAAGTTGTTCATAACTTAATTGTGAAAATGCGCCGGTGAGGATGTAAGCTCGCCTGAACTCAGAGCTCCGAAGTGCAAGGCGCTTTCACCACTTAGTCCTGGGAGCACACAGACATCTAGTTCATTAAAATTTTTTATTTCCATTGCTTTTGTGGTTCCTTTTATCAGCAGCTGAGGGAGAAATCATCCAGCTGGTCATTACGTTCACTGATGAGAATTTCTCTCCTTTCATCTGCACTTTTAAATCGAGCAATCATAGTTTTCAACTGGAAGCAATATTCCTGACTGAAGAGTGACTGTCATCTGAAATTTTACTAAGAAAAGTAAACTAGGAAATTTAAACATTTCCTTTGAATGCCGCAGTACATTCTTCATACAAGGATTTTTCTGATGACAAATTATCGCTTTGCTTTTGGTGACTGAACCTTTGTGTGGACTCTCTGTGTTCATTCATTCCTTGTCAATCCAGCTGTGCGGAGAGCAGCTGTCCATGGGTCCCTGTTGTTGGATCTGAGATGGGTTCTTGCCCAGATTTCGTGGAGCTCAGATCTTTCAGAAGGAAGGAATGGTTGGCGTGGCTCTCATTTGATTTGACAATCAGTCTGTCATGGGAGGGCAGGGCCATCATTCTAGTTGGAAGCAGTGAACGGGCAGGAACCTCGCTGTGGTGTGAATGTCTTCTGCTGGTTTGTTGCTTCTCCTTGTGGGTCTGGTTGTCTCGGCCATCAGTCTCTCTGAATACCAGGAATGTTGTTGCTGTTCAGTTACTAACTGGTGTCCGACTCTTTGTGACCCCATGAACTGTAGCACACCAGGCTTTGCTATCCTTCACTAACTCCTGGAGCTTGCTCACATTCATGTTCATTGAGTTGGTGATGCCGTTCAACCATCTCATCCTTTGCTGTCCCCTTCTCTTCCTGTCCTCAATCTTTCCCAGCATCAGGGTCCTTGCCAGTGAGTTTTCTCTTTGCATTGGGTGACCAAAGTATCAGAGCTTCAGCTTCAGCATCAGTCCTTCCAATGAATACTCAGGGTTGATCTCCTCTAGGATTAGCAGGTTTGATCTCTTTGCAGGCCAAGAGACTCTCAGGAGTCTTCTCCAGCACCACAGTTTGAAAACATCAATTCTTCGGCACTCAGCCTTCTTTATGGTTCAACTCTTATATCCATACGTGATTATTGGAAAAAACCATAGCTTTGACTATACGGACCTTTGTCAGCAAAGTGGTGTCTGCTTTCTGATACACTGTCTAGGTTCATCATAGCTTTCCTTCCAAGGAGCAGGCATCTTTAATTTCATTCATAAATGAACCAGCAGGAGTAGCCATGGTCTTCAGACCTGCTGAGGGTGATGTCTCCATGCCCACAGCTCTCACCTGACCACTGAAGTGGAGTCCTTGTTAAATTTTTTTTCCTAAGTGCTTCATGCTAATACTCAGAAAATTATGCTTTATGTGTCTACAGCCATCCACAGGTTGGCCTCACTCCGCCTGGCTTGTGTGTCCGGGGTTACGGAGGCCCTGGAAGAGCCTGGGGAGCACTCAGAACAGTGCACGGCTCACCACACCCCTGCAGCCCCCAGAGGGAGACCAGGGCCCCCAGCCGTCCCCTCCTCCCTCCCCGTGACCCAATTTGATGTCCTTCTGCCACGTGGATGAGAGCAGCAGTGCCCCCGAGACTGAGCAGGCTCTCCGCTGTTAAGCTTCCCCTCAAAGTGATTAAAGCCTATCTCCTTGTGCATGGCACCCCAGTCACGGAACTTCTGCTTCAGAAGCTGTTTTCATGGCCCTGCTCCCTCCAGCCAAGCCTCCAGGGAGCCTCATCCAGGGAGACTGTCCATATCTGCCCGTCGGTCCCAGCAAGGGCACCACAGTGAGAAGAAGAGATGAAAAATGATGACGATGTGAAAGAACTCCTCTTATCTGCCAATGACACAAAAAGTCCTAAGGAATCTTTAAAATTAACTCGAATTGTCAGACAAATTTCAAAATCACTATACTTGTTTGTTCAAGGAGATGAAAACAAAATTTAAAAAAGGTAGTGCACAACTGGGAATGATAAAGGAAGCAACATATTTGAAAAAAAACTGACCAGAGAAACTAGAAATAAAAAAGCATAATAACTGAAATGTGAAATGTGATGGCTTAGCAACTGAGCAGGCACAGTGCAGAGGTAATCAGTAAATTGAAAGATATCAGAAAAAATCTCCTTATGATGAATCATAATAAGCCGCAGGGACCAAATACATAGGATAGAAGGCAAGGTACTTTGAGGGAATGACAGATGCGTCTAACAGATTAAATTAAGACCCAGAAGAGAGAGGGGCTAGAACAGAGCAGAAGCTAAATTTGAGAAGACAGTGGCTGCGGATTTTCCCAAACTGGAGAACGGCGCTGGTGTGCAGACCTCAAACAGTACAGATTAAACGTGGCGTGTGTCGCCACTTGATCACGTCAATCACGTAGTTGTGTCTGACTCTGCAGTCCCGTAGACTGCAGCCCGCCAGGCTCCTCTGTGCCTGGAGAATTCCAGGCAAGAAGACTGGAGTGAGTAGCCATTCCCTTCTCCAGGGGATCTTCCCAACCCAAGGATCAAAGCCGGGTCTCCTGAATTGCAGGCAGATGCTTTTCCATCTGAGCCACCAGGGAAGGCCAAAGTTGCATTGAAAAGTGGGCACTCACTACAAAATGAGGCAGGAGTGGAGTTTTCAAAACATTTGCCGCTGTGACCATACCCATTAAAACCACCATGGGATACCAATACCCACTGGCTAAAACTTAAAAATAGAAAATGCTTAGTGTTGAAAGGCTGCAAAGCAATGAGCACTCTAATATAGTCATGGCTATAAATGTAAATTTGTCCAACAGTTTGGAAAACTGTTCAGCACAGGTTCACTCTAAGACCCAGGGATCCCACCTTTAGGCAAGTACCCAGTGGCCATGCCAGAAACTGTGCTTAAGCACGCTCAGCACTTTAATCACTCGCAAAAGCTGAAAACTGGAAACAACTCAGACATAGACATCGTGAGTAAATCAAGGGTCTGCAGCTGCTCCATGCCAACGTGGATGGCGCTCACAGACGTCACGTGTTACGTGGAAGCAGCCAGGCATAAGGTCGTGTTCGCGGAAAGTGAAAAATCAACGCTAGATTAAACTGTAGTGTTTAGAGATGAAAACCCATGTGATATTGATCTAGAAGAAGCAAGGCACTCATCGCCACGAAAACCATGGCAGAGATTGCTGATGAAGGGGAAGGAGGGAGGAAAGGGAATTCAGGAAACCCCTGGGGCCCCGACTATATGCTGTGATGACTTGGTGCTTACGCACCCTTTGCTTTGTAATAATTCAGTAAGTCAATATTGATGTCTATTTGTGTGTGTTCAGTCGTGTCTGATTCTTTGTGACCCCAGGGACTGTAGCCTGCCAGGCTCCTCTGTCCATGGGATTTCCCAGGCAAGAATACTGGAGTGGGTTGTCATTTCCTTCTCCAGGGGATCGTCCTAATCCAGGGATAGAACCCGTGTCTCTTGCGTCTCCTGCATTGGCAGGTGGATTCTTTACCACTGCACCACTTGGGAAGCCCATTTTAAAAAAGCAATAAAATGGTTTAAAATAACAGTTTTTAGGCATTATGAATGGCCAGTCAGGGAATTTCATAAGGACTTCTTGTTGACACCCCATGATCAGGACATCAGGAATCATTGAGAGAAGCTGGGGGTCACAGAACAGAACAAGTCAGATTATTGTCCTGGAAATGGAAACCCCTATTGAGTGTAAAAAGGAAGGTGCAAAGAACAAACCATTCCAAGCTCCGGGTTGGCCCTCTCGTCGCTTTGTTAGGATGTTACTTAAGTCAGAGGCTGAGAAAGACCTAAGTAACCCCACCTCTAGTTCTGAAAGACGAGGAACTCAACCCCACGGCACTAGTGAAATGACACCTCTCTCTGTCCTAGAGATTCTAGCTGCCAGCCTCTCTATTATTTGCCATCTCTTTCTGTCCCTCTGGCAAGTTCTCCCCAACACTGGGTTGTTAGTAAAAAAGAAGGATACACAATTGTTATGCAAGGACTGAATTATGTTAAACAAGCAGTGCTGGAACGTGAGAGATGGGACCTTCTCAGATGTAGAGGGCTCCACATGAACTAAGAGCATCTCGCCACAAACTCTTTCTTCCTGGAAAAGGCAATTTAGCAAATCTGAGAGGGACACATCATCATTCCTGGAGGAAGTGTAGTTTTTGTGGGTGATTTTGTTTCAAGGAGGAAACATTTTTTTGGTGCAGAACCAAATGCAGAGGTGGTGGTAAGTTGGGGCTAATGACAAGCAGTGTGAACAAAATGTATAAATGTTTAATTTTGGCTCAGACACACCAGATGCAAATTTCCTGTTTCCTCAGGCAGTGCAAATGCTGATCGCTTATATAATTACTGTGAATGAGGGTCAACTTTTGGTTTAAGAAAACATAGCTAAAATATTAAATATTTATGGCACAGAGTCACTGCACAGGGGCCCAGGCTCCTTGCTGTGGGGCTGACGCTGAATCATGGCCCCTTCCCGTCCCACAAGCTGCTCCTGTATTTATCTGCTGGCTGTTGGCGGGGCTGGGAGCAGGACGAGTTCATTTACTGTCTAGGGAAAACAAGCCAAATAGGGATTTCCCCTGACCGACTGAGGCTGCACAGGAGAATTTAGAAAGCTCAGCTTTGAGCAGTTGTGCACATTGCTTAGTTAGCTTGTGTGAACTGAAGCTGTGGGCAGTCGGTCCTTGGGCTCTGAAAGCTGAGGTGGCTGGGTTCTGTGCTACTGGTTTGCTCAGGAGAACACCACAAAGCTGGCGGAGGGAAGACCTCTCAACTCTGCACTGTGAGACTCCCACAAGAGGCCATCTCTGCCCCTTCCTGCAGGCTGGGAACCTGGGAGGCAGGCTGGCAGTTCTGCTGGGCTGGCAGGGAGATTTCATCTCTGCCTCCTGGTGAACTGGGGGAGGCGAACCATCCCATTGATTTAGAATGTGCACAAAGGCATCATGTGTGTATAAACACATAAATATACACACGGGTGCATGCGTATGTGCTGTCACTTAAGTCGTGTCTGATCCTTCCTGACCCTATGGACTGTGGCCCGCCACGCTCCTCTGTCCATGGGATTCTCCAGGCAAGAATACTAGAAGGGGTTCCCATGCCCTCCTCCAGGGGATCTTGCCAACCCAGGGGTCGAACCCACACCTCTTACGTCACCTGCACTGGGAGGCAATTTCTTTACCACTAGTGCCACCTGGGAAGCGCCCCCCCACATATGTATCTTTTATATTTTATCTATATTCATGTAAGTATGTATTATAAACATTTGTATATGTATATTATATGCACATATAAGCTAGAGCTTCCCTTGTGGCTCAGCTGGTAAAGAATCTGCCTGCAATGCAGGATTCCTGGGTTCTATCCCTGGGTTGGGAAGATCCCCTGGAGAAGGGAAAGGCTACCCACTTCAGTATTCTGGCCTGGAGAACTCCATGGATTATACAGTCCATGCAGTCATAAAGAGTCAGACACGACTGAGCGACTTTGACATAAGCTTGTATTATTTATGCATATTTTAACATATATTTTTTTATACACATATATATTTATACATATATATTACATATATTCACTCATATATGTGTATATATTTGTGCTGCTGCAGCTGCTGAGTCGCTTCAGTCATGTCTGACTCTGTGAGACCCCATAGACGGCAGCCCACCAGGTTCCACTGTCCCTGGGATTCTCCAGGCAAGAACGCTGGAGTGGGTTGCCATTTCCTTCTCCAAGGCATGAAAGTGAAAAGTGAAAGTAAAGTCGCTCAGTCGTGTCTGACTCTTTGTGACCCCCATGGACTGCAGCCTATCAGGCTCCGCCATCCATGGGATTTTCCAGGCAAGAGTACTGGAGTGGGGTGCCATTGCCTTCTCTGGTATATATTTGTACTTGGAGATATTGCTGTGTGTATACACACACACTTGCCCCATCGCACATACCTGTGATGGGGATGGTGTGAAAGATGGAGGGATGTGCCAGCCCCCTGCGCCCGCCCCTGCTCTGGGCAGTGGTGCTCACGTGGCACTTGCTGTGGGTCCCCCGATTCTCATGGGAACTGTGAGATCCAAGCCCCACAAGGGCCTGGCCCAGGACCCGAGCTTCTCCCCACGGTGTTCTGAGTTTGATGAGAAAGTCTGGCCTCCCTGACATTTTTGGTGGTCACTAGCTTTCTTGCCGAGGTCAACAGTTCCAGCCAAGATTTTCGGAGGTCTCCATGAGGCTTCCTCTTCCTAAAGCAAGAGCGTATTCTTCCTGCCAGCCCTGGCAGAAGTCTCAGATTCAGGGTCAGGTTGGCAACCATAATGCAGCTCAGTCTGGGGGCTGGCTGGGCGGCGATGTGTGCTGGCCCCTCCCCAAGCAGGCTGGTAACCTGCTGCACTGACTAGAGCTCAGCCCAGCACAGTTGGGCTTTACTTTACGTCTAGTTCCTGGATGTCAGTGTCTCAGTCTGCAGACTGTTCTGCTCCTTGTCCCGGGTCAGCGAGCTGAGGGGCGCTGCCCTGGTCTGATGGTCACTCCTGCCCAGAAGAGACTCTGTCCCCGCGGGGCAGCAGACAGCACGCACAGGCTCCCATCTTCAGAACACACTGCAGCTCTCAACACAGCACTGATCTTCTCTTAAGAAATTCAACTGCTCCTTGATACTGTGTCCGCATTTAGCGTTTCAGAAATGTCCGCACAGGAAGAGACAGACACACAGGGAAACTTCAAGGTCCAAATATGTCCATAGGAGGAGGCTCAAAAAGCCCTTCATGGCTCAGCTGATTATAACACGGCGGCTGGCGTGCCCTGCGGCCGTCTGGGGGCTTTAGGATTTGGGAGGTGGAACCATTTTCTGAGACTACAGCTTTGGACCTCTTTCCTAAATGCTCCTGATTTTCTGCATCTTGGTTTGGCCTGTCCACCTGCTCTGCGCTTCTGGTTCTCATTGCAATCCTTGCCCTTCTCTGCTGGGTCCTCTGAAGCTCAAGGTTGGCCACTGCAGGCCTGTATCCGGCGGTCAGCTGAGGCTTAACTTTCAGAGTTCATGGGCGTTCATGGGTTTGGCTGGGTGGGTTTTGCGTTCTGGGAAGGGACCCCGCCCTCACGGCCACCTGCCTGTGCCCTCAGCCCGGGCAGCGTCTGGACACCTCCGTGTCCATCTCTTGGGTCCCCTCCATTGGATCCCAGGCACACAGTCCCAGAGCAGCCTCACCTCTGCGCCGGCAGACAGATGGGCGGGCAGCGAGGTGAACTCCAGGGTGGCCAGGTGTGCAGTTAGTGTCGAGACGAGGGAAAAGCCTGCCTTCTCGGTGGCTCAGCCGAGTCGCTGCTCTTCCAAACTGGCTCAAAGCAGCTGCTTAACTGGGGTGGCAGCTCTGCCCTGGGGCGTTGGACGTGAGTGGGGTGCTTTTGGCTGTCATGACTCGGGACTTTACCAGCAGTTAGAGCCTGGAGGCCAGGGACAGTCACTATCTTATGATGCAACAGGCGGGTCCCATAGGCAGAGCAGTTGGCCATCCCAGGGAGCCCCCTCCGCCCCGCGAGATCCCTTCTGACTCAGGCTTATTCTACTCTGGCTGCCTCTCCTCATCTCCCCAGTTCCGGGGTGCTTGAAGTTAGTTCCATAGCTGGGCGCCGTTTAGTCCTGCGCTGGCAGTCCATGGAGTTTGCGGAAATAGCAGGTTTCTCCAGACAACCGTGGCCTCATATGCGCCTCCCAGGGCTGGCTTTTCAAACATGGTCACCTGTCCTGATTTCCCATCCCTCTCCTCCGCCCCGAAGCCTGATCGTCCTCCTGGCCACAGGCAGATGGGACCCAAGGCGCTCGCTTCTTGCAGGTGTGAACATGCGCTTCCCGACTCAACTGGCTCTTCTGTAGATGAAATGCTCTCTGGGTTTTCGCAGGGGACACACAGTCAAGGCAGACACCATCGCTTCTGCTGGCCATGGCTTCCTCCACAGTTTCCAGGTGCAGCTGGAGCTGGACTATCAAAGAGCTGGGTTTGTAAGAACTCCTCTGGCAACTGATGAAGACGGTCCTGCATTTGAACACTATCTGGTTTGAGGGGAAGTACGGTAGACGCGTTGCAAATAAAACACAGATTTGATTATGAAACCTCCAGAAACATGCTCCATCCCTTATCACAGTCAGTTTCAGAAGTCTTGGGCGTGGCTCAGATGGACCGGTCTTACGTGGCTTGCACATTTTAATTCTGCACTGAAGGTGCTTATTATGTAAACTTTCAGTCACATCCCCCTTCTGAGACGTGGAGTCCTAGCTGTCCAGGCCCCAGCTGTTCCTGGTGATGTGTGGGTCAGGGCTGGCCCCTTCAGAAGGGAGGTTAGGACAAATTAGCTCCAGATGAAAGGTTACCCTGGACTTTCTGCAAGAAAGCTTAGAAGTCCACCTCAAAATAATCACGCTGACTTTAGTACTGCACGTTGGACTAAAGTTCAGCATTCCTGTAGCAATATATCATCTGATGACATTAAAATCACAATGCCTGGCATTTAACCAAAATACCAGTTATGCAAAAAGCATGAAGATAAAACTCATAACCAGGAGAAAACTCCATTAATAGAAATATACCCAGAAATGACATTATGAAGTTAGTGGATAAGGACATTAAAACAGCACACACCACACACACACACACACACACACACACACACACACGTGAACTTGAAGATATAATAATAGAAGCCAAACAAAGCACAAAAGCAGACAGAGAAAAAGGAACAGAACATTAGAACTTTTGACAGAATTTCAGGTGGTCTAAAACACGTGTAATTTGAGTCCTATACACAGAGAACAAAGAGGTAATGAATATTATTTGAAGAAATAACAGCTGAAAAAATGCTATTTGCTGAGAACGATAAACTCACAGATTCAAGAAGCTCAACAAACATCTAGCAGAAGAAGCAAAGAAAGCGCAGCAGCTCAGCTCACACACTGAACAGGCTGAAAAGAAAGAAAACCTTAAAAGCAGCTTATATAAGAGAAGCATAGATACATATTACGTAATTACATCAGACACACAAAACTAAGAATAACATACTTTACGTCAGGAATAACATAAGCAAGGAGAAACCGGCGAGACACTTCAAAACACTGAAAGGAAGTTACCCTTAACTGAAAGTTTGATACCTGGTGAAAACATCTTTCCTAAGTGAAGGTGGACTCTGGCTTCTCAGTAATAGCATCCGCCTTCAGGAAGCAACTATAGTCCACATGATACCACAAGGTTCAATGTGACTGCTCTGCAAAGTGAGCAGAAGTACACAGACTGGGAGAGAACCGCCAAAGGAGGAGAGATGGGGAGTCACCCAAGTTCACATCCATCTCTGCGGCTCGCCCTGTGCTAAGCGCAGCCACCACAGGCTCAGGGGCAGCACAAACCGCGTGGGTGAGCCTGTCATCTCGCTTCCCTTGGGAACCAGTCAGGCCGAGGAATTACAGACTGCAGGGAGCAGGGGACTGTTGGAGGGCAGAGTGGAGGAGAACGCCCCCCCATCTACTCCCATCTCTGATGGACCCCGAGATACTCGTGTGTGGAGCACACCTCATGTAGCTCAGCCTAAGGAAAACCTCATGAACTGAACTGACCCCCGAGAGAGAGTTTGTGGTTCAAACCCAGCCAAGGAAATTGACCTGCTAATAAAAGGAAACGATGGTTTCCAGATAATAACACATTCTGGAGTCTCAACATCTGAACAGTCCCCAAAATACAATCCAAAGTTACATGACGTATGAAAAAACCAAGAAAATGGAATACATGCTCAAGAGATTCGGAAGGACAAGTAATTTGATGAGAATCTGACATGAGCATGGTGTCAAACTATATTTGAAGAAGTTATCATAACTGTCCTAAATAAAGTAATTTGAAACAATTTTATTTTTATTTATTCTTTCTCTGATGTTCTTTCTTTATGTAAGGCTTGAATATCTAGCCTGTATCATTTTTATTCTCTATGAAGAAGTTTTGATATTTTCTGCAAGGCAGCTCTCAGTTTAGTTCAGTTGCTCAGGCATGTCCGACTCTTTGCAACCCCATGGACTGCAGCACGCCAGGCCTCCCTGTCCATCACCAACTCCCGGAGCTTGCTCAAACTCATGTCAATTGAGTCAATGATGCCATCCAACCATCTCATCCTCTGTCCTCCCCTTCTCCTCCCACCTTCAATCTTTCCCAGCATCAGGGTCTTTTCCAAGGGGTCAGTTCTTCGCATCAGGTGGCCAAAGTATTGGAGTTTCAGCTTCAGCATCAGTCTTCCCAATGAATAGTCAGGATTGGTTTCCTTTAGGATGGACTGGTTGGATCTCCTTGCTGTCCAAGGGACTCTCAAGAGTCTTCTCCAGCACCACAGTTCAAAAACATCAATTCTTCAGTGCTCAGCTTTCTTTACAGTCCAACTCTCACATCCTTACATGACCACTGGAAAAGCCATATTTGCCCCGTTCAAAAAACAAACAAAAACATGTTTGCTTTTGTTTGTTTGTTTTCTGGCCAGGACCAAAGACCTCTTCAAGTAGAGGTGTGTGTACAAAGGATCTGACAGGATGGGAGGGTGCAGGTCCATCCATGTGCCAAGAAATTCAGAGACTCTGTTGCTGCTGTGACACAGGCCTTCTTCAGAAGTGGCCCAGCTTTGATGATTCACTGGACAGGAGTTACCCCAGAAGTTTCCTTGCAGGGATCGAGTTGCAGGAGTCCTGGCAGCAAATACTCTCATTTCTTGTTTATTTGTTTGTCTTAGAAGACTTTATTTCTCCTTCACTTATGAAGGAAATTTCACTGGATATGGAGTTCCAGGTTGTTGGTTTTGTTTTTTTCAACGTGAAATATTTCCCTCCACTCTCTTCTTGGTTTCTGAAGGAAAGTCCGATGTAACTATTATCCTTGTTCCTCTACAGGCAGGGTGTTCTTTCCCACCTGACCCCACCCTGACTCCTTAACCTTCTGAAGTTTGAATATAACATTCCACAGTGTATATAATGTAATACTTCGGATTTTTATCATGGTTTGTGTCCTCAGAGATTCTTGAAACTGTGCCTCAGTGTCTGTCATTGATTTTGGAAAATTTCCAGCCATTCTTACTTCAAATATGTTTTCTTTCTTCCTTCTCATTCAGGTACCCTCATTATAAAATGTTATGCTTTTTGTAATTATCTCACAGTTACATTCTGTTTCACATTTTTCATTCTTATTTATATTTGTTTTACAGCTTTATAAGTTTCTATTCACATATCTTCAAACTCACTGATATTTTTTACTTGGCTGTGCCAGTCTGATGAGTCCATCAAAGGTAGTCTCCATTTCTATTTTATTATTTTTATTTGTAGCATTTCCTTTTGGTGATTTCTTAGAGTTTATTCCCTCCTGCTTACATTGCCACTCTGATCTGGTATGCTGTTCACTTTTTCTATTAGATGGAGAAGGCGATGGCACCCTACTCCAGTAATCTTGCCTGGAAAATCTCATGGACGGAGGAGCCTGGTGGGCTGCAGTCCACGGGGTCAATAAGAGTTGGACACGACTGAGCGACTTCACTTTCACTTTTCACTTTCATGCATTGGAGAGGGAACTGGCAACCCACTCCAGTGTTCTTGCCTGGAGAATCCCAGGGACAGAGGAGCCTGGTAGGAGGCCGTCTATGGGGTCGCACAGAGTCGGACATGACTGAAGCGACTTAGCAGCAGCAGGAGCAGCAGATGTTGTTTCTGGAAAGCCAGGCATGATGTCTTGGATGGAGGAAGTGGAGGGAGACATGCATTGGGGTGAGGTTTTGTGTTTGTCTGGCAAGGACTCAGACTGCATGTACCACTTTATGCAGCTGTGGTGTCAGAGCTTACATTCCCTCTGGAGCCTTCTTCTTGTCTCCCTTGCCATCTGAATTTCCCCAGAGAGTCCTTAAGTAGAGTCTGGGGCTTGTAGCTGCTTTAGATGTTGGCCTAGTTACTACTCAGGAGCCTTGCTGGTGGTGAGGTGCAAGGGAGGGGGTGGTCTGCCATCCTGTGCTTGGAGGCCCCATTTTTATCAAGCCTGAGTTGGGTGTTTTCCTTTCCCCAGGCGGAATACCATTAGGTTAGAATCTGGCAAAGTAGTGTCCCTGGGGGGTAGGGATTGTTAAGGAGAACAGAACACTCAGGGCATATTTTAAAATGCAGTTTTCTCTCCACCATCCCCATGAGAAGCAGTAGGGGCTTTTTCTCTAATATTTACAGTGAGGCCTGGTAGAGTCTTGGAGGTAAAACTCATAAAAGCATAGCCTCCAAACAGTGGGCTCTTTTTAATAATATATCATTAAAGAAAATCTCTGCAGAGAACTATGAAGTCTCGAGTTAATGGAAGCATTTACGTGATGAGTGTAATGGCCAAATAGATTTGACAGAGGAAGGAGTAAGTGAACTTGAAGATATCAGTGGGAATTATCCAAGAGCAGAGCAGAGAAAACAGCTTTTTTTTTTTCCTCTTTAAAGAGTAAAGCCTGAGTGGTTTGTTGGATTGTATCAAACAATTCAGCACACATGTAATTGGACTGTCAGGAGACAAAAGACAGAATGAGACAAAAATATTTGAAGACATAACCTCCAAAATATTCTGCATCTGATATAAAACAGACAGATGCTAAATAAACCCCCAAGGAAAAAAATACGTAGGAACTGAAGCTTGTAATCATCAAAGTGTTGAAACTGAAAGAGCAAATCTTGAAAGGAACAAGAGAAAAATTGCCTATTACTTACAAGGGGACCATGAGCAATTAATGGCTGGTTCCTCAACAGAAATAACAGAGGACACAAGAAAATAAAACAATGTCTATAAAGTGCTGAATGCAAAATATAAACCCTATTCAGAATTCCACATTCAGTGAGAACATTCTTCAAAATTAAGGAAAAATACAGGCATTTTCACATAAAGGAAAGTTTAAATAATTTGCTGCCATGAGATTTTGCTATAAGAAATGCTGACATAAGTTATTCAGTCTGAAGGAAAATGCCACCAGATAGAAAATTGGATCCTCAAAAAAAGGTGCAGAACTTTAGAAACTGCAAATATCCCAGGTATATTTCACAGCACACAGAACTGTGCCCATGCAGAGTGAACTGTGCTGTGTGCAAATTTAGAAAAATTAACCTGTAAATCAGGGTTCCCAGGGCAGAACGCGGACTGAGACGCATATATCCAGTTGCATCACTGTTGAGTGATGCATCCACAGTGAGGCTGGTGGGGAGGAAAGGAGTTAATCTCAGTAATTCTGGTGTCTTATCTGGACACTGTAGTCTTGAGATGGCAGGAGCCAGACGCCAGCCTGTACTCAGTGCAGATTTGCTTCCCACGTGGGTACAGTTTAGCAAGGCTATACTGGTTCCCGTGCTACTAGGGTTGAGTAAACAAGTAAATGAGTTCTAATCATGCAAGCCAAGTTACTCTATTTGAGATAAGAAGTTACAAATGAGCAGAAGGAAAGACTAGAGTGAACCCTGGTGGTGCCAATGAGAATCAGAGATATCCCAGGAAATCAGGCTCATTTTAATGTTTGTACAGATAAACACAGAACTAATCAAGGCTGGAGAAGACTCTTGAGAGTGCCTCGGACAGCAAGGAGATCAAACCAGTCCATCCTAAAGGAAATCAACTCTGAATATTGACTGGAAGGACTGAAGCTGAAGCTGCAGCTCCAATCCTTTGGCCACCTGATGTGAAGGGCTGACTTATTGGAAAAGATCTTGATGCTGGGAAAGAATGAAGGCAGGAGGAGAAGGGGACAGCAGAGGATGAGATGGTTGGATGGCATCACTGATTGAGTTTGAGCAAACTCTGGGAGATGGTGAAAGACAGGGAAGCCCGGCATGCTGCAGTCCATGGCATCACAAAGAGTGAAGTGACATAACTTAGCGACTGAACAATGACAACAATCAAGGACCATAGGCCCTTCAAGGAGAAAAATGCACGCTGACAGCGGCTTATCATCCAGCTCCCCAAAGCGCCGGTGGATGATACTGGCTAATTTCCATGGTGTAGATATTCCCACGATTTCAGGCTTCCAACATGACGTCATCTGGTGCTGTGCTGAGAAGAGACGTGCACAGTAGGATCAATACACAACTGGAAATGAACCATCTGCTGGGCCACAGAAACCTTAATCAACTTAAGAAGATGGAAAAACAAAAGAGAGTGTTTTCTGAGTACAGGGAAATTGTATAGGAAATCAATAACTGAAGCATATCTGGAAAAATCCTGAATTATTAGAAATTAAACAGCATTCTATATGTGTGCTCACATGCATGCATGTACTTACCAAAAGAAACCATAAGAAAACTAAGAAAGAACGGTTAGAATACCTCCCAGCTCAGCTTTTGAAGCTGGTGTTACCCTGATATAAAAATCAGGATAATACATATTCTAAGGAATGTTGATTTGTCATTGAACTTTCTTCTAAGGAAGCATGACTTCTAAGAAAGTAAAACTGTAAGACAATATTTCTCATGAACATCTATGCTAAAATCCTAAAAAAAACAATAGCCAGCTGAATCTGTAACTATATCAAAGGATATTTCAGTCTGATCAAGCAAAATTTATCCTACTAGTTTAAGGATGGTTTAACACTGAAAATTAATCAAGATAATTCACTCTAATACCAGAGTAAAAATGAAAACCATACAATCATCTTAATAGATGCAGGAATCATGTTTGACAAAATTTAGCACTCCAGTACTCTTGCCTGGAAAATCCCATGGATGGAGGAGCCTGGTAGGCTGCAGTCTATGGGGTCGCACAGAGTCGGATATGACTGAAGCGACTTAGCAGCAGCAGCAACACTCTTTCATGATGAAAACTCTTAGAAACATAGGAATAGAAGAGACCTTCTTTGTCCCAATTATGAGCATCTTGGAGCATCTAGAAAGATCTGGACCAATCTCATACTTAATAGTAAAAGACTGATTCTGCAAGCCCTCCCCATTGCTGGTACAAGGGAAGATAAAGAAATAAAATATAAAAGTAATTGGAAACCCATCTAGTATATTGGAACTCCAATGAATAAAACTCTCATTATTAACAGAGTATATGATTTTAAAAAATCCTAATGCTTCTACCAGAAAAGATACAAAATTTAACAAGATCACAGTATACCAGACCGATATACAAAAAAAACCCCTATATTTTGTTACATGTGTGTGTGTATATACATTTAACTCTAGAGACACCATGGCTAGAGAATCAAAAAAATGAAATAAAGTGAATAAAAATATGTTTACATTAAGCACCTATATATATCCACCCCCAGTTCACTTCAGTTCAGTCGCTCAGTCATGTCCGACTCTTTGCGACCCCATGAATTGCAGCACGCCAGGCCTCCCTGTCCATCACCAACTCCTGGAGTTCACTCAGATTCACATCCATCGAGTCAGTGATGCCATCCAGCCATCTCATCCTCTGTCGCCCCCTTCTCCTCCTGCCCCCAATCCCTCCCAGTATCAGAGTCTTTTCCAATGAGTCAACTCTTTGCATAAGGTGGCCAAAGTACTGGAGTTTCAGCTTTAACATCATTCCTTCCAAAGAAATGCCAGGGCTGATCTCCTTCAGAATGGACTGGTTGGATCTCCTTGCAGTCCAAGGGATTCTCAAGAGTCTTCTCCAACACCACAGTTCAAAAGCATCAATTCTTTGGCACTCAGCTTTCTTCACAGTCCAACTCTCACATCCATACATGACCAAGGAAAAACCATAGCCTTGACTAGACGGATGTTTGTTGGCAAACTAATGTCTCTGCTTTTGAATATGCTATCTAGGTTGGTCATAACTTTTCTTCCAAGGAGTAAGCCTCTTTTAATTTCATGGCTGCAGTCACCATCTGCAGTGATTTTGGAGCCCCTCAAAATAAAGTCTCTCACTGTTTCCACTGTTTCCCCATCTATTTGCCATGAAGTGATGGGACCAGATGCCATGATCTTTGTTTTCTGAATGTTGAGTTTTAAGCCAACTTTTTCACTCTCCTCTTTCACTTTCATCAAGAGGCCTTTTAGTTCCTCTTCACTTTCTTCCATAAGGGTGGTGTCATCTGCATATCTGAGGTTATTGATATTTCTCCCGGCAATCTGGATTCCAGCTTGTGTTTCTTCCAGCCCAGCGTTTCTCATGATGTACTCTGCATATAAGTTAAATAAGCAGAGTGACAAATATCCACCCCCACACCCCCTCAAATATGAAATAGTTAATGGATTGAACAACATACATGCCTGATTTCTGGCTGAAAACTACAAAATATTCCTGAGAGAAATCAAAGAAGATCCAAGTAAGTGTAGAGTGGTTCCATGTTCATGGCACAGAAAGTTCAATATTGTTAAGATATTAAGATGTCTATCCTTCCCGAACTGGTCTTGAGGGTGACACAAGCCAATTGCAATCCCTACAGCCTCCAATTCCTGAGATTTATATGAAAATGTGGAGGGCATCCAGAAATTTAAGGAAAAGTGAAATGGAGTTAGAGAGGAATTATCCTACCTGACTTCAAGTTTCCTACATAAAGTGACAGAGGTTGGGATTATAGTACTGACGTTCAGACAGACACACGGACAGAATGTGTGTGTGAAAGTCGCTCAGTTGTGTCCGACTCTTTGTGACCCCATGGACTAGACAGTCCATGGAATTCTCCAGGCCAGAATACTGGAGTGGGTAGCCTTTCCCTTCTCCAGGGGACCTTTCTGACCCAGAGATCGAACCCAGGTCTCCCGCATTGCAGGTAGATTCTTTACCAGCTGAGCCACCAGGGAAGCCCAAGAATACTGGAGTGGTTAGCCGATCCCTTCTCCAGGGGATCTTCCCGACCTAGGAATTGAACCAGGGTTTCTAGCATTGCAGGTGGATTCTTTACCAACTGAACTATCAGGGAAGCTCTTGGTTACACATAAATGCACATATAAGCTTAACTGATTTTCAACAAATTTTCCTAGATAATTAAAAGGGGAAGGATGGACTTTTCAGCAAATGGTGCTGAAATTTCGATGTGTTTATCTACCTAATATTTGGGTGTGATGTAAAGGAAATATATGTACGATATATAATATATATGCTATTTATTTATATAAAACAGACCTCCAAATAATTATTAAAAGTATAAAACTTCTTTAAAAAGCATTGGAGATAACTTTTGTGAACTTGGGAATCATAAACTTTCTTAGGATACAGAAAGGATAACCCATAAAAGAAAAAAATAGATTAATTTGACTTAATAAAAATTTAAAAAAATTGATTTCAAAAAACATGTCAAGAAAATAAAATGGAAAGACACAGACAGAAGAAAATATTTGCAAAACTTATCTGATAAAGAGGTGCATCATCAATGCACAAAGACGGATGGACCCAGAAATGATCATAGCAAGTGAAGTAAGCCCGACAAAGACAGAGACCACATGCTGTCCCTGCATGTGGGCTCCCTCGTAGCTGCGTCGGTAAGAATCTGCCTGCAATGCAAGAGACCCGGGTTCGGTCCCTGGGTTGGGAAGATCCTCTGGAGGAGGAAATGGCAACCCACTCCAGTATTATCACTTATAAGTGGGCTCTAATAAAATGATTCAAATGCACTTACTTACAAAACAGAAATAGGCTCACAGACATAGAAAATGAATTTATGGTTACCAATGGGAGAGGCTGCTGCTGCTGCTGCTAAATCCCTTCAGTTGTGTCCGACTCTGTGTGACCCCACAGACGGCAGCACACCAGGCTCCCCCGTCCCTGGGATTCTCCAGGCAAGAACACTGGAGTGGGTTCCCATTTCCTTCTCCAATGCATGAAAATGAAAAATGAAAGTGAGGTTGCTCAGTCATGTCTGACTCTAGCGACCCCATGGACTGCAGCCTACCAGGCTCCTCCGTCCATGGGATTTTCCAGGCGAGAGTACTGAAGTGGGGTGCCATTGCCTTCTCTGGGGGGAGGGATAAATTAGGAGTTTGAGATGAATGGATACACCCCACTCTATATAAAATAGATAAACAACAGGGACCTACTCTGTAGCACAGGGAGCTACATTCAGTATCTCGTAATAAACTGCAACGGAAGAGAAACTGAGTGCACATGTGTGTGTAAAACTGAATCACGCTGCTGTCCACCTGACACTAACACGACGTTCTAAGTCAACTGTCCTTCAGAGAAAAGACAAGATACAGCGACAGCGACAGGCAGACGGAGCTGAACATCAGATTTAGTCATAATGACAAGATTCATTCCTTAAATATTCAATTATACTTAAAATATTTTTAAAAATATTTAAGGAAATCTTACGGCTCAAAAAAAAAAAAAAAGATAAAACCCACAATAAATAATGGAGAAAAATTTGAAGTACACTTTATGAAAGAAGATATGCAAATGGACAAAATGCTGGCATCAACATTTATTGAGGAAGGGGAAATTAAAACCACAACGAGATGCTTACTCTTTGGAATGCTTGCAGTTATAAAGACTGACAGCATCACATGCTGACAAGGTATGAAATAACAAATTGTGCACCTTGCTGTGCGGATGTAGTAGGTATCGTGCTTTGGAAAGGAGTTTGGCAGATTTTTTTTAATACACACTTAGCATATTACCCAGCAACCCCAGTTCTCAGTATTGATACAAGATACATGAAAATCTATGCCCACACAAAGACGTGTACACAAATGTCCATAGAAGCATTTTCTATAACAGCCCCATCCTGGGAAGAATCCAAGTGTCCGCCTGTTGGAGAACGGATCAACCACGGAATAGCTTCAGAATACGCTTCAGAATAAAGGGAGCAGCTAACCGCATAGATGAATCCAGCGATGACGTCCGAGTCAGAAAGGAAACAGACTCAAACACTCCCTACCGAATTGTTCCAATTGCTCAGAGTTCTGGAAAAGGCAAAACTGCAGTGACGAGAAGCAGATCAGTGGTTCCCAAGGCGTGGGCTTAGGGGGGCGGGCTGACTGCAGGGGCGGGGAGGGCAGGAGGGAGCTTTGTGTGGGGTGGGGGTTACCGTGCTCTGTGATCGTGGTGGTCAAACTGCTGTGCGCACTGTCAAAGCTCGATGGACGGTGCGCTTTAAACTGGTGAATTTCATGGTATATAAATCATGCCTCAATCAAAGGGATTAAAAATAATAAGCAAAAAACCCCTGCAAACAAAAGCCCGGGGAGCAGGCACCCTGGCCTCCCAGGGGGTAAGAGAGCAGGAGGCAGCCATGAGCCCTTGCCCGTGGTTGCTTGTCCTTCTTCTCTGGTCCAGGGCACAGGTGTCACACTCCTCCTTGGGCCAAGAAAGTGACGCCGTGTCAGCTGCTCAGGGTCCACCCCTGCTTCCAGGTTTGGCTGTCATGGGCACCCTGGCCGCTCCACCTGGTGGCCCAGGAGTCTCCCCAGGGACCACAGCTCTGCTTTCTCCCGTCGGTTCTTTGCATCGGTGAGCCCCACTCCACCATGGCCTGTGCCTGAGGCTGCCTCCCAGGGGACTGCGGATGGGGCTGGGAGAAGGTAGGGACCCTGGAGCGCGGCGCCACGCCCCTCTGCACGCCTGTCCGCCACGTCTGCAGAGGTTCCACTGCTGCTTTCCTGTCCTTCTCCCCGAGCAGCGCCGGGCTCACTGCTGAGATTTCCCCTTGATCAGGATGACTGATCGAGTGAGTTATCAGTTCATTAGAAACCCAGTTCCCGGTGTGTTCAGACCCCAAGGTGGAGGCACTTCCAGCAGCTGCAGCAAGGTGAGCTGGGCTGGGCGAGGGGCCTGGCCCTCCAGCTGCCAGCTTCCCACTGTCCCTCACAGGTTCCCCGACAATAGGCCCCTCACCCCCCGACATCCCCGCGGCCCTACCTCTCCCCTCTGTCGTCCTCTGCACGGGAGTCCTGTCCTCTGGCCCCTCCACCCGTGGCCCGCCCGCTGCCCCAGTGGAGCTTCTGACTCTCTGCATCCGACTGAGGTCTGACCCTGCTTGCCGGTGTCCTGGCTTCCTGCCTCCTTTCTTCCCTGGAGGCCGGGTTTCATGAGGCCCGGGCTCTGCTCCTCACTCTCAGGAGCAGATTCTCACATTCCTGGTTGCAGTGCAGCAAAGTCAAGTAGCTTTGCCCTCATTTTTTTTTTTTTTTAAGAAGGCATGCAGAACAGCAGTCCTCGGGTGTAATCTCCCTGCGTCCTGAGGTCCCGACTCAATGGGTGTGAGGGAGGCTTGGGGAGACTTGTTTGTACACAGGATTGCGGCGTTTCTGTTGTGCAGACCTGCTGCTTCTCCGAGACGCTGGACCCTGCTGGGCGGCCCTCCTGGTAGGGTGGCCGTGACTTCAGGGCGAGGAGCGCCATCTGGGTTTCCTTCCGAGGAGCCCTTGATGGAGGCTTGTGGGGTCTTCCGATGGGTACCAAGCCCCAGTTTTGTTGGAGCAGACCGGGTGGTCCCACCTAGCATGGGCAGGGCTTAAAACCTGGGCCAGCCCAGGTTCTAAGACACACACAGCTGTGTTTCTAGTTCCTGTGGGGGGCCCAGTGCCCTGGGCTCATGAGGGCACGAGTGCAGCTGCCTTGGAGGCTGCCCCGTGACAGCCTCCAAGGATGCACACCCCCGAGTGGGGAGATGCTGAGGTGGGGAGACCCTGCCACCAGCGGCCTCGTTATGCCCTTAGTCTGAGGCAGAAGTCACCCAGCACTTTAGAGGTCGCTCCAGCCATGCCAAGGAAACTCTGTATTTGAGTTCCAGGGTCCACACCCATCTGACAAGGGGCATTTGATCCATGTGGGAGGTTTACCCTCCAGAAGGCAAGTTGGCCAGAACCCTAATTCTACGCACTCTGTGTATGAAGGGCACCTTTTCATGCAGGTGACCAGGGCTTTTGGGTACCATGGGGCTCTCCAGGAGCCTTGTGACTTGGAGATGGTCCCCCAAGGGGGCAGTCTGGGAGGCTGGGTGATCTCACAGTTGCTATATCACCGACGATGATTTACAGGCACGAAACCGCAGTGAATCGGGAGATCTCAGTCACGGGCCTTCCCATCAGAACGTGTCTGGCACCTGTGGGTGACGTTAGGATGTCACCATCCAGAGTCTGGGGAGAGGGCTCCTGCATCTGTCTGCAGAGGCCCCGTCCCCATGTCAGGGAGACCCTCTGAATCGCCCCGTCCTCCCGTCATCTGTGCGCAGTCAGCCTGGGGCTGCTGGAGGAACAACATGCCTACCGAGAATATTTCAGGATGTGAGGCATGCAGGAGGGCCAAGAGGGGGCTGGGGTGTCCACAGAGCCCTCAGAGTCTGAAGGAAGAGGACCTATGGTGGTGGTGATGGGCCCCACCAAGGTGCCCGGGAACAGGGCACCCAGACCCGCAGGGCACGGCCAGGGCTGCAGAGCCTGTGGCCAGGAGCCACGGAGGGTCCCTGTCTCCCCGACCAGAGGGGTAAGTGCTGGTGACTCAGACTGGGAACTGTGCCCTGAGGCCCAGATGGCAGGCAGGTCTTGCCCAGGAAGAAGCCTGGTCTTGACTCAGTTCTGCAGGAAGCCTGAAGACAGGGAAGGTTAAATGAAGAAGAGAAAATTCACTTTGGCGAGATTCAGTCATCATCTAGGAGCTGAAGCCTCGGGACTGGAGGGCACTCAGGTGGCGAGAAGTACAATTATACTTTACAGGCGTTCCTCCTGTGGCTGTGAGGTGTTACAACCATCATAAGCACGGAATCTCAAGCTGCGGCTCTGATGCCTGCACCCCCCCACAGCCCCCCAAGTCTGCTGATTGAGAGATGCCCCGGCAGCCCATCTGAGCTGTGACTGTGAGACATCGGTGCCTCCTGCACAAAGACCTGACTTCCTAGTACGCGACGGGACAGAGGGTGACGGGGCTTCACTTCCCGAAGAGAATTCCACCCTCCTCCTCCGTCAGCTGGTTTAGGGCCTGTGCTGTGGACACCTAGGCCCTGGGGCTTGAGCTCCCAGGCCCGTTTTTTCTAATCAAAAACTAGGCTGTCGACTCTCAGCTTTGGTTTGAGCCAGAGTTGCCAGCCCTTCCATGCATATGAGATGTGGGTTTGATTGAGCAGCTAAGCCCAGTGGGGAGCGATGGATTTTGTGTCATCCGGGGAGGCAGGGCAGGGACCCCAAAGGACATGGTGTCAGCCGTCAGCAGACTGCTCATCCCTGAACACGAGGAAGCGGGGAACCAAGGGCGCTTCTCGGCAGAGACACCCTGGTTCTTCTCTGGAGCAGCCTCGGCGTTCTCATGGACTGTCAAGCATTAGATTTCTTGAGTTCCTCCTGTGTGTCAGGGACAGTAGGGCTGTGTGTGTGTGTGTGTTGCACATGTGCATGCCCACATATATTTCTTCTAAATAAGTATGTGGACAAACTGTCTCTTAGTGGAAAGCTCACCTTTTCCCAGGCAGAGCTGTGTATCCAGATGGCTGTGCATCAGCTTGGTGGCCTTGGGACTGACTGAGCAGGCTCGGTGGAGGCCTCTGGTCAGGCAGTGCCTTGGACTGGAGAGGCTGATGCAGAAGAACCACAGTGTGCCCATATCAGCATTTCTCCCCCCTAGACGGGTTGGGGGTGCCCGCTAAGGGGACGTGGGGAGCACACGTGAGCAGGGTATCTCCAGGAGCAGCCCCTCGAGATCTGTCTTCTTCCTCCCCGGGGACGATCCCCTTCTCCTCTTACTCTTCTCAGGCGCTTCTGTCTCCCAGAGCACTACACAGGCCTCCTGGGGGAGGTTTAGGGTTTGGGGTTCATGGTGGGTGGGCACGATCCCTGCAGAATCTCCTCCCGTGACTGTAGGGTGAAGACTGTCAGGGAGCAGAAGGGCCTCCAGAGACGGAGCCCAGGCCTGGACCCATGGGGGTGTGAGAGAGTGTGGGGTGAGGACTGCGGTCAGCGTGTGTGTGCATTGAGGGGCAGGGAGAATTGTGAATCTGGGAGAGGACGAGTCAGAGAGAGTGTGGGGCTGGAGAGAGTGTGTCAGGCCCCTCAGGGCTTGGTCAGGCTCCTTCAAACAGTGAGTCTGTCCAGGGGGAGGCGACATCCATTCACTGAAGAGGAATGAGCTTGAGGTCATTCTCAGCATCTCAGTGCAATGGTGTCGTCAGGACCTGGAGGTTTCAAAATCAGGGTGATGGAGCGTGAGGGATGTCTTGCTGCAAATGACATTTCATTCTCTTTGCGGCTGAGTAGTACTCCTGCCGGGAAAATCCCATGGATGGAGGAGCCTGGAAGGCTGCAGTCTATGGGGTCGCTGAGGGTCAGACACGACTGAGCGACTTCACTTTCACTTTTCACTTTCATGCACTGGAGAAGGAAATGGCAACCCACTCCAGTGTTCTTGCCTGGAGAATCCCAGGAACTGGGGAGCCTGGTGGGCTGCCGTCTATGGGGTTGCACAGAGTCGGACACGACTGAAGCGACTTAGCAGCAGCAGCAGGAGTGTTCCATTTGTATATATACCACATCTTCTTTATCCCTTCCTCTGTTGACGGGCACTTGGGTTGCTTTTGTATCTTCAGTTCAGTTCAGTCACTCAGCCATGTTTAACTCTTTGTGACCCCATGGACTACAGCACGCCAGGCCTCCCTGTCTATCACCAGTTCCTGGAGTTTGCTCAAACTCATGTCCACTGAGTCAGTGATGCCATCCAACCATCTCATCCTCTGTCATCCCCTTCTCCTCCCACCTTCAATCTTTCCCAGCACCAGGGTCTTTTCAAATGAGTCAGTTCTTCTCATCAGGTGGCCAAAGTATTGGAGTTTCAGCTTCAGCATCAGTCCTTCCAATGAATATTCAGGACTGATTTCCTTTAGGATGGACTGGTTGGATCTCCTTGCAGTCCAAGGGACTCTCAAGAGTCTTCTCTAACACCACAGTTCAAAAGCATCAATTCTTTGGCACTCAGCTTTCTTTATAGTTCAACTCTCACATCCATACATGACTATTGGAAAAACCATAGCTTTGACTAGGCGGACCTTTGTTGGCAAATTAATCTCTCTGCTTTCTAATATGCTGTCTGGGTTGGTCATAGCATTTCTTCTAAGAAATAAGTGTCTTTTAATTTCATGGCTGCAGTCACCATCTGCAGTGATTTTGGAGCCCCCCAAAATAAAGTCTCTCACTGTTTCCACTGTGTCCCCATCTATTTACCATGAAATGATGGGACCAGATGCCATGATCTTCGTTTTCTGAATGTTGAGTTTTAAGCCAACTTTTTCACTCTCCTCTTTCACTTTCATCAAGAGGCTCTTTACTTTCTGCCATAAGGGTGGTGTCATCTGCATATCTGAGGTTATTGATATTTCTCTCAGCAATCTTGATTCCAGCTTGTGCTTCATCCAGCCCAGTGTTTCTCATGATGTACTCTGCATATAAGTTAAATAAGCAGGGTGACAATATACAGCCTTTTGTATCTTGGCTATTGTAAGTGATGCTGCGATGAACATAGGGGTGCATGTATCTTTTCAAATTAGAGTTTTGGTTTTCTTCGGATAAATAACCAGGAGGAGAATTGCTGGATTGTATGGTAGCTCTATTTTTTGTATTAAGGAATCTTTATACTGTTCTCTATAGTGGTGACACCAATTTACACTTCCACCAATGTTGTAGGAGGTTTCCTTTTCCTCACATCCTCACCAACACTTGTTATTTGTTGTCTTTTTGATAATAGCCATTCTTCCAGGTGTGAGGTGGTTTCTCATTGTGGTTTTGATTTGCATTTCCTCGATGATTAGCGATAGGGGGGTCTTTTTGTATGCTTATTGACCATCTACATGTCTTTGGAAAAATTTATTCAGATCCTCTGCCCATTGTTTAATTGGGTTGTCTGGGTTTTTTTCACGTTGGAGTGTATGAGTCCTTTGTATATTTTGGGTTTAAATCCCTTATCTACTTCCTACCAGGTTTATGAGTGATTGATCGACTAGCTTATAGTGTATTTGCCTTCACTATTGAGAGTTTTCCTTCAGTACTCGTCACGTTTCTAGCTGTGGTCTCTTCTCTCCTGTTTAGTGAAGCCCCGTTAGCACTTCCTGCAGCCCCGGGCTGGCAGGGCAGCCTCTGTTAGCTCCTCCTCGGTCAGTCACCAAGCTGTATCTCACTCTGCGACCCCGTGTGCACCAGGCCTCCCTGTCCCTCACCATCTTCCCGTGTTCTCCCAAGTTCATGTCCACTGAACCGGTGATGCCGTCCAATCATTTCATGTTCTGTTGCCTCCTTCTCCTTCTGCTTTCAGTCCTTCCCAGCATCAGGGTGTTTTCCAATGAGTTGGCTCTTCGCATCAGATAGCCAAAATATTTGAGATTCAGGATCAGTTTTAGCTCCTTGTTTGTCCTTAAAATTTTTAATGTTTCCATCAAATCTGAATGATAATGTTGGTGGGTAGATTTTTTTGTTTGTTTGTAGGTTTTCCATTTCATCGCGTTAAATATATGGTACCACTCCCTCCTGGCCTGCAGAGTTTCTGCTGCAAAGTCAGCTGAGAGCCTTATAGGAACTCCCTCATATGTGACTAGCTGCTTTTCTCCTATTGCTTTTAATATTCTCTCTTTACCTTTAATTTTTTAATTTTGATTACAATGTGTCTTGGTGTGGTCCTCCTTGGGTTGATCTTATGTGGGACTCTCTGTGAATCTTGCTTCTTTTCCCAGGTCAGGAAAGTTTTCAGTTCAGTTTTCATTATGTCTTCAAATACTGTTCTCTACCCCTTTCTCTCTTCACCGTCTGAAACTCCTATAATGGAAATGTTAATACACTCGATAGTGTCCAAGTGGTCTCTTACACTGCCCTCACTTTTGTTTACCTTTCTGTCCTCACCTTTAAAATTCTTTTCCATTCTGTTTGACTCCTCTCCCCTACTCTGCATTCCAGTCCACGGATCCATTCCGCTCCATCACTGAATCTCATGTTGACTCCTGCCAATGTACTTTTCCTTTCAGCTATTGTGTTCCTCATCTGTGTTTGGTTATTTATATTTCTAAACATAAACTTAAAAATCTTCTAACTTCTCGCTTTGTTCATCCATTCTTCTGAGTTCTTTGAGCATCTTTATGATCATTGCCTTGAACTCTTTATCCGATACGTGGCTTGTCTCTACTTCTTCATTTAATTCTTCTTCTGAGGTTTTGTCTTGTTCCTTCCTTTGGAACCTATTTCTTTGTCACCTCATTTTTCTAATCTGCTGTTTTTATTCCTCTGTATTTGATGTGTTGGTTATGTTTCCCGATCTTGGAGAAGTGGTCTCATGTAGGAAACATCCTACGGGGCCTGGCAGTACATGTCCCCTTGGTCAACAGAGGCACATGTCGTGGGCGCTCTCTGCCTGGGCCTGTGGCTCTTTCTGTTGTGGTGAGCTGCTGCTGTGGGCAGTCTGGTTGGCATGGCTGGTCCCCAGTGCAGTGAGTTGCCAGATCCTGCCCCGTGTGGAGGCTGCTGGCTGCTGGCCGGTGGGACTGTGTCATTCTCTGCTCTACCTGACGACCGCGGAGCAGAAAGCACCCTAAACACCATGGGACTGTGTCCTCCTCTGCCCTACCTGATGACTGCAGAGCAGAAAGTACCCTAAACACCATGGCCACCTTCCCACCATGTGTTATTCCATCAGAGAGTCTCTGAGTCAGAAAAAGTATTGTGCCTCCCAATGAGAAAGAGCTAATGATGAGACCAGAGCCTTTT
Organism: Bos indicus; assembly: GCF_029378745.1. Classification (NCBI taxonomy): domain Eukaryota; kingdom Metazoa; phylum Chordata; class Mammalia; order Artiodactyla; family Bovidae; genus Bos; species Bos indicus. Next base: position 49,244,862 of record NC_091785.1, read on the forward strand.
CTGTTAAAATTGGCTTTGCTGAAATAGGACTGTATCAATTACTAGAGGAACTTAAAAAATAATCTGGAAAAAAAGCCAAGAAATAAACAACCCCAAACAACCTGCGCTGAGTTGGTGTGCACAGTGAGCACACCTTCTGGGTGACCACTCCCTCGTGGGCAGGAGGACCTTCCCGAGGGTACATGGAGGGCATCATGTAAATGTCAAGACAGCAGAAGCCACACCTTTCCTGTTCATGCTTGGTCCCACCTGACACCAAGGAGACCCTCAAATATTCGAAGCGTTGAGAGGAACGGAAAAGTAAAAAGCAGAAGGCTTTCTTACCCAGGCCTATTGGGCCTGAGTCCCTCTTAAAGACCCAGGTTTTCCCTCATTCACTGCTTTTCCCAGAAAAGCAAGGTAAAGCAAATGGCACCACCATGATAACTAAAGTGTCTGCAGCCTTGGAGTGGTTGCACTTGGAGGCAAAAAGCAACAGTTCATTGCGAGGAGCAGGAAGCCCTTTTCCTCTTGGATGTGAGCTGCTTGGTTGACATGAAAAGATCAATTGGGATTCAGATGTAGTTATTCACAATCTTTACTTTAAGAACATGTTGAGTTAATTTGCAACTCTGATGTCCTCTCATGTCAGAGACCCCCACACACGAAGAAGGAAGCTTTAAAAAATTCTGAAATAGCATTATTATTATTGAAAATAAAGCTGTGTCCTTTTGCTCAACATTGAGAAAAAAAATAATTTTACAAGGTTGGCTAAGTAGTGCTGTGGTTTCCCCGGGGCCCAGGGATCATGGTCTCTTTTATAATCCTGTAATATTGATGAGACCATCTGGGATGAGTGAAGAACTGATGGGCAGAAGAAAACTTCCGTGTAAGCAAGAAATAGAGTCCAGGAGATTCAATCATCGTTGCGAAAAGGAAGGTGCGTTTACAGGGTTGTTACGAAGCCGTGATGAGACTGTCAGTGTGATTGGTTTCCTTCTGTGACACCAGGAGCTGACACAGAGGAGCACGTCCAGGGCCCTCGGCTCGGAGAAGGCGCTTTCCTGGGAGAGTGAATGGCTCTTCAGACAATGAGACAAATGTGTGTTTCCATCTGGGAGATGCTTTCCTGGACAGAAAATAAATGACACCCAAGACCAGTGAAGCAAATGAAGTGGCTCTGCCAGCACCAAGCTCCTCAGTCTTCTGGCATCATCCATCCCACCGCACACCATCCACCCATGCCGTGGCCAGGGCAGGTAGGAAGGGAGTTGCTCATTGGCATAAAGGGAAGGTGGGGGCAGGGGGCTCCTGCCAGCCTTAAAGGAACTCTGGGGAGCACGACCTTTCCTGGCAGGATGGAGACTGGTGGTTAAGCTGGGGATCTAGGGCACTGAGTGGGTGGTATCGGTGCACAGTTGCCAGATAAAATACAGGGCAATATCAATTAATGTAATCAATAAACAATCAATAATTACAACAGTGTGTGTGTGCTCAGTCATGTCTGACTCTGCGATGCTATGGACTGTAGCCCTCCAGGCTCCTCTGTCCATGAAATTCTGCAGACAAGAATGCTGGAGTGTGTTTCTATTTCCTCCTCCAGGGGATCTTCCCAACCCAGGGGTAAAACCTTCATCTCCTATGTCTCCTACATTGGTAGGTGGGTTCTTTACCACTGAGCCCCCTGGGAAGCCCCCTAATGAGAGTAGAAAAGAGTTTTATTGGAGCCAAACTGAGGGCTAGCCCACTTCCCAGATAACTCTGGAGAAGCAGGGCTTTTAGCACAGTGTTATATCTTGTTGGAATGAAGAACATTAAGCAAGTCAGGGATACATTTCTTCAAGTTTTCAAGAATAAACCCCCGCAACAACCTAGACCAGCATGTACACAGGGAGTCAGCACGGCCTCACAGCTGGGAAGGGAGTCTCATTATGGAAGGAGGGCCAGCACTGGCCTCCCAGGAAGAGGGATGTTTAATCTTTATGTCGAGTCTGGATTCAGATTTGTGGAAGACAGCTGTCAAAGGAGCTGGGGATTCCATCATCTTCTCTCAAATTCATGGGAAAGAAGGCTTCAACTTGGGAGGAATCATGGAAGCATATGGTGTCCCCCAAAGTCAGGGCAGCCCAGCCCCCAGCAGGAAGATGGACTGCTCTGAGCAGAGTGAGGAGGAAAAGGGGAGCTTTGGGGTTGAATTTCTGCTGACTGTAATCTACACAGGGAAAGAGATTTAACTTTCTAAATTTCATAATGAAAGAGAACTTGCAAATTAATAATATGCTAATTGATACCATTTCTTTGTATTATTAATGCATGTTTTGGGGGCATTTTGTGTTGTCCCTGGGCCTCATTATCTGTCTGCTAAATAGCTAGGAGTTGGCAGTGCTGGGCATAATTTGAAGTGAGAGATGAGACAGGACGTGTGTGCCTGTTCTCAGGGTGAGTTATGAACTTGGCGCTCATTCACAGAGCAGCCTGTTCCCGTATCCAGAGGTTCCTGGAGGCAGAGGTGGACTCGTCCCCCACCAGGCAGTCCTCGGGACATGTGGCTGTGGGGTGGGTGGTCTTGGCATGCACTGCCGGCCACCCTCTGCTATGAACTGAATGTTTGTGTGTCCCCCACCTTGCCTGCAATGCAGGAAACCCAGGTTCGATCCCTGGGTTGGGAAGATCCCCTGGAGAAGAGAATGGCAAACCTCTCCAGTACTCTTGCCTGGAAAACCCCATGGACAGGGGAGTCTGGTGGGCTACAGTCCGTGGGTCACAAAGAGTCAGACATAACTGGACTGAGTGATTAACACGTTCACTTCCCCTAATTTACATGTTGAAGTCCTAACCCACAAAGTGATCAAATTAGGAGGCAGGGCCTCTGGAAGATAAAGTAGGTATTGATGAGTCATGAGGGTGGAGCCCCCTGGATAATTCCCCTGTAAGAAGAGGAAGAGACTCCTGAATTTGCATCCTTTGTCACATGGAGACCCATTGAGAAGGTGGCTGTGTGCAAGCCAGTACAGGAGCCCCCACCGAGGACAGAATCTGCAGGGACCTTGCTTTTGAACTCTTGGCCTCCAGAACTGTGAAAAAATATCTGAGTCTGTCACTGAAGTCCTCCAGGTCTATGATATTTTGTTCTGATGCCTGAGCTGACTGATACACCTTCTCCCCAGGAACAGCCACTGCCCAGCTGGCCGTCCTAGGGAGTACAACCAGTGGGTTATGAGAAGGAAAGCCTAGCCTCTGAGGTCAGCCCCTTGGTGCGGCACAGTTTTAGGAGTGAACTTGGATATCGCTCCTCAGAGGGAGCAGCGAGGGCCACCTCTCTCTCCTCCTCCTCAGCCTGCTCCTCCCCTAGAAGGAGACCTGGTTTTCTGATGAGTAGCTCAGAGAATCTGAGGTCTCCTGGTCCACGCATGACCTCTGTCTCCCTTGTCATCTCACACACTGGCCGTGTGAACATCTCTGAAGGTCCTGACCTGAGAGCCTCTTCCTTCCAGTCCCCGCCATCCTGGTAGAAACCCACACTGGGATCACCTGCACTTCCTCTCACAGGTGTGACGCACACCTGCTCAGGGCGGTTGTCGTCCCGGGTCTAAATTCCTCACTTCACTTCACAAGGTGGATGTTTCCCCATGGTTGTCCACAGGCAACAACTGTCTTCTCTGGGGTCCAGACTCAGCATCTGTGCATATATGACCCCCACACCCCCAGGCATAGACGCTGTTTTGTGGAAGGTGCAGAGCTGTGAGCACAAGCTCATGGGGAAGGAAAATAGTCACCAAAGCAAAACAAAAATACTGCGACTATTTTCTTATTTACTGAGTTGAATTGCATTTCTAATACCAGCCACCAACACTTACAGAGTTTACCTGAAAAATATCAAGCAATAAATCTAAAAAAAGATGTATAAGGGAAAGTAATAAAAACTTATTTTAAAAGTTATTAAAGAAGACCTAAATAAATGGAGAAATATACCACAGGTGTGGCTAAGAAGACTCAATGTCATAACGATATGAATTCACCAAAAAAGTAATTTACAGACTCAGGCACTGTGAATTTTTCTTGTGTCAAGTGGTGTTCTCACATAATAGGATTTTGATGGTTTATAGAATTCTATTACGGAGACATACCAGCATTTACTTAAGATATCTCTTATGGCTTGATATTCAGATCTTTTTATATTTTTCATTGATGCAAAATATATTGTGTTGAAAACCCTTGAATTCAAGTTATCAGATGTATTTCTAATTATTTACTTGTTACTAATTCTTAGCTGTAAAATTGCTAGACCAAAGCACAAGCCATTTAAAATATTTTTCATTTGCTTATCAGTAATATTTTGCTCAAATTTTACTCTTCCTATCAAGTTTGCCCATGTCTTTTTTAAAAAATTGGGGTACAGTTGCTGTACACTACTGCTAATTTCCGCTGTGCAGCAGAGTGACTCAGCTGTGGGTGCACATAGTCGGGTTTCCTTCCCACTTAAGTCTCTGCGGAACACTGAGTAGAAGGCCCTGTGCTGTGCAGCAGGTCTCATTAATCACCTGTGTTACACACACTAGTGAATGCCTGTCACCCCCCATCTCCCAGTTCATCCCGCCCCTTCTCTCCCCTTATCATCCATACGTTTGTTCCCTATATTGGCCATGAAATTAAAAGACGCTTACTCCTTGGAAGGAAAGTTATGACCAACCTAGATAGCATATTCAAAAGCAGAGACATTACTTTGTTAACAGAGGTTCGTCTAGTCAAGGCTATGGTTTTTCCTGTGGTCATGTATGGATGTGAGAGTTGGACTGTGAAGAAGGCTGAGTGCCGAAGAATTGATGCTTTTGAACTGTGGTGTTGGAGAAGACTCTTGAGAGTCCCTTGGACTGCAAGGAGATCCAACCAGTCCATTCTGAAGGAGATCAGCCCTGGCATTTCTTTGGAAGGAATGATGCTAAAGCTGAAACTCCAGTACTTTGGCCACCTCATGCGAAGAGTTGACTCATTGGAGAAGATCTGATGCTGGGAGGGATTGGGGGCAGGAGGAGAAGGGGATGACAGAGGATGAGATGGCTGGATGGCATCACTGACTCGATGGACGTGAGTCTGAGTGAACTCCGGGAGTTGGTGATGGACAGGGAGGCCTGGCGTGCTGCGATTCATGGGGTCGCAAAGAGTCAAACATGACTGAGCGACTGATCTGATCTGATCTGATTTCTGTTTTGTAGATAAGATCTTCTATACCGTTTTTCTAGATTCCACATACGTTCTTTAATATATGATATTTGTTTTTCTCTTTCTGACTCACTTCATTCTGTATGACAGTCTATAAAGCAGCTTGCGGATGTCCTCACGTTACCGCTCATCTTTGGTAACAGGACAGCAGAATGAATGCATCCATCCTCCCATTGCTGACCTGTGCTCTGTGGAGCTGAAGAACATTCCAGCAAACATCAGGTGCATGCGTGGTGCATGAGAAATATTCTTTAATAACAGAATAAAAGGCACAACTGAGATTGAGGTGCGATTGTTGCCCACTTTCTGCTCTGTGCTGTGAAGGGAAGGGGAGCAGATACAGGAGCCAGCTTTCACCTGGGCCGGCCCTTCACACAGTAGGATGTATCAAAGCACCGTGTTCTTAATGAGACGCAGCCGAGTGGAGCAGAAAGGCCGTGAGACAGGACACCCCGGGGCCCAGCAAGGTGCTGCTGAGATGCTCAAAGGAGAGGGGGTGGAAATAGGTGGCCTCTCAGGCTCGCCTTCCCTGTAAGCGTCCATGTTTCATCTCCCATGCGTACCTCATCTTCATACCACAATCTGAGGAAAACTGCATGAAATCAGAGAATAGTGATTCATAAAACGTTTAAAAACTTGGAGCCCCTGTAATTACCAGGCAGGTGCAAATGTGCAAAGCACACGTTGGACCTTCTATTAGATGCTAGAGAAGGGCCCGAGGCCCCGGACAGTCACTGCCCTCAACCCAGGCGGCGAGGCATTTACGACCTACGTGACCTTGGGGAGAAAAACCCAGTTTGTACCCAGAGGATTTTTGCTGTTTTGTAAAATCAGTCACTGCTGTTAGTGTTACATCCATGCTTTATGATGGCCAGTAAGGACCTGGGTCTAATTTTATGATCGTATCCACTGCTGTATATTCTGTTTACTGAAGGCGAAACATTTCCAATTTATAGTTGACATTTTCCCTGGCTTCCTTGGCATAAATTGCAGACACATTTATGTGTGTATAAACCATATGCATCTCAGTTTTAATACATTTTAAAAAGTTGGATCTTTTAAAAGACAAATGCCTGTTTTTCTTGATAACCCATTAATGTCTTCATTTTGGCGAAGTCTTGGGGCTTCCCTACTGGCTTAGAGGTAAAGAATCTCCCTGCAATGGGATCCAGGTTCAATCCCTGGGGCTGGAAGATCCCCTGGAGGAGGGCATGGCAACCCACTCCAGTATTCTTGCCTGGAGAATCCCATGGACAGAGCTACAGTCCATGGGGTCACAGAGAGTCGGGCATGGCTGGAGTGACTGAGCATGCATGCACGCACCCTGGAGACCATGAGGAGGCTGTACTGACAAATGCTGAAAACTGGGAGGCCCCCACCTGGCAGGTTGGGTGGGAGCTGTCTGCCTTTGGACCCCAGGGTGGAAAGTCCTGATCAGCACAGTTGGGACATTCTTGCTCAAGTATTGTTCTGATGACAGTGCTAGTTAATTCTTAAAACCCAGGGCAGACTTTTAGGGACATTCTACAAATGTGAAAAAGTTTAATTTATATTTGTTACTTTAAGTATGTGAATGGGACTTCTGCCTTTAAACCAAGGAATAAATATATTATAGTGATTTTAATACCAAAACCTTGTTTACAGTTGATTCTCCAAGCACAGCTGAATGCTGAACAGCATAAACCCAGAACCCCCACAGCCCAGCTGGACTCTGGCAGCGTCAGTGAGTGCTGGTCTGGCGTGGCCGCATCCCTGTCCATAAACCACGGCCCCCAGCCTTCTCTGTGTGTCTCTGGGATGGTCCATCATACACCGTGTGGCCTGTTCAGCTCATCAGGCAGAATTTACGGTTGAGTTGTTAACCAGACTGTCAAAGGGGGAATTCCATGATAGTCCAGTGGGAACGAAGATCCCACAAAAACAAAACAAACAAACAAACAAAAAAACACATGCCCCAAACGCTAACAGGACCAGGTGTGGGGTCCAGCTCAGACCCACCAGCAGTGCTGGGATGTCAGCTGGTCCTAGAGCGCTGGCCCTGGCGAGGGGGTGGACGCAGCCCTTACTGGTACTTCATGAAGGAAGTGTGCTTTGAGCCTCACAGTCCGGAACCTTGCTGACGCGAGAGAGGCTAAGTTGCTGAAGTTCAAGAGAAGGTGTGCTGTTGACCCTAGAAGATGCCTGAAGCTGAAAAGCTGGATGCATCTGGAAATGGTCTGCGGAGGTTTCAGCTTTTAAAGATGGTGATGTAACCTTTAGATCAACCTTCTACAGACCAAATGGATGAAGCATCCTATCAATAGAAGCCCAGGTGAGCAGACCCTATAAAAATGTCTTGTTTGAACCAAGAGAAGCTCCAGTCCAGAGCAAATTCTATTTCTGCTTTTATCACTTACAGCAGCATAAAAGACAGGAACTCTGAAAACTTGGGAAAGTGCTAGATAGAGGTGGTGGATTACTGATGACTGCGATACCATCACCGATCAATGCGGAAGTCGCAATTCAATGAAGAGATTGGAAACTTCTCCTGCTCAGAGAAATCCCCAGCGCGCTCCTTTCTTGGTTGTAGCTCATGTACTGCAGACGTCTTTCATTACCCCTCCCCAGGGGCCGCTGGCAGGGGGACACGTCCCCGCCGTGATCGGCTTGACGGGTCTGGAGGGGGTCCTGCCTGGACCAAACATCACAGCAGAGAACTTCATTATTCAGCGGACGCCGTCTCAGGAGCCACACTCTGAAGCACTGTGTCCATTTAATCATTTTCCAATCTGCTCCTTTGTGAAATTCATTACTTTTCATGGAAACAAATATCTGTCAAAATATCAGATCAGGCTGGCACTTGAAGATTCTAATATCCTCAGCCTCAATGACTTCACATCCTTTGTTTTTTTTCCTTGAAAAGAGGCCTGGTGAGACGTCTCCGAGGACGTCTTCTTGATCTCTGGCCATTTTCGTGGCATCAGGTGGTAAACCCTCTTAATTGGTTTAGCTTGCCCAGGGGCTGGGTTCCAGCTGCCCTCATACAACCAAGAGGCCATTGCAGAGGAGCCGGGACAAGCCTGCGTGCACTTTTCAGGGCAGATAAATACTCCATGTGAGAGGCCAAATGCCGTATTACCTCTCATAAAAAGCGCAAGCCCTCTAATAGAGGGCTGCACCAGCATGTCCAGTAGAGGCCTGGCCGAGATGGAGAGTGTGGCGTTTCCTGCTGCAGTCTGATGTTTGTCTCAGGTTTTCATTAGCTGGAGAGCTCGAAGGAAATACAGGTCAGCGGGCAATCTGGAGACACTTCCCGCCTCTGAACTGGCTTTGCTCTACGCATGCCCTGGTGGCAGATGGATACAGGGCAGTTCGAAGCCGGGGTCCCGCCAGCTCCTTCCTCCTCTTCCTCCTTCCTTCCGTGCTCCATCTCCACCCGAGTCCTCCCACCCTTTCTTCCCCACGCACTCCCTGTGGGGCAGCAGGTGTGGGGGAGAGGTGCCCACAGGACCGGCAGTCTGGCGTCCTGCTTGGTTATCGCTGCGGCACCTGCCCCCGGAGGGAGGCTCAACTGTGGGAGGATGACTTCCGGCCATTCACGAAGATGAACAGGAGACACCTCAACTCTCTGGAGCCTTCATAATAAAAGCCCCGTGTCCCTGGGCTCAAAGCTGGCTTGCTGTGTCCGGACACCTTCCCTCCGCTACGATGACTGAATTCCTGGTTCCCCCCAGAGACACTCCCTGCTCCTCATTGCACCCCATGAAACCCACTCTCCCCTCCATCATTCGCTTCCCTCCTCCTAGACACTGAATCACTTTCAAGAAAACTGCAGTGACTTGTTTTTCGAGTCAGCGGCTCCTATGAAAACAATCGTGGACTTGATTTAACTAACCAGGATTTAGACTCAGCTACGGATTTACAGCCAAACTGTTTTCTCCCCTCATAAACACATTCCAGTGGAAAAACATGATTTCCAACTCGAGGTGAAGCAGACCATCAGCTGCAGGTAAATAGAAATAGAGGGAAACAAAGCATGAACACGCAGCGGCAACAGCAAGACATCTGCATCCATCTGGGTCCAGGGCGAAGACTGCAGTGTGCGCTCCGTGAAGGCAGGCGCCCTGCACGGTCCCCCTGGAGCCCCGGGGCCGGGGGCGGGGGATGGGGGGCGGGAAGGAGGAGGCGGGGGCTGGCTTCCCGGGAGGGGCCCCGACGGAGGCGGCCAGCCGCGGTCCTGCGGTGACGATGCTCCGTCACTTGGGTACCTGCGGAGCAGACAGCAGCAGCTTCACGCAGGGACGCTGCCCCGCTGCCTTTCCAGCGCCCCTGGGGCGTCTGGTGGGAACCTGCTCCAGCAAGCTTAGGTTTGGGTGAAACGTTGAAAATGACTAGCGGATCATTTGTTTGCAAGGATTTGGGGACCAGGTATCATGGCAGACACTGAGATAAACCATGCGCATCAGACGTTGTGAGCAGTGCAGTGGGTGAAGGCGGTCGGCAATCAGATCGTCGCCCAAACAGCTGTGCTGAGGGCTGTGCTCCTCCCGCAGACAGGCTGTGCGGTCCAGGGGGTGATGTCTGCTCGGGAGCCAGGAGCGTGTGCGGCGTCTCACAGGGAAGCGAGGGACTGTGGTCTTCACCCTAAGAGCAACGGGAGGGCATCGTAAGGGCTCACAAAATGGGGACGATTTTAGTCAGGGAAGTGGTAGGATCAGTTTTGACTTTTAAAAAACGATCTCTTCAGGAGGAAATCCAAAAGCGAAGGGACCCAGGACCCTGATCGCTTCCTTTCTTCTCTCTCTGAACTCCAAACGGGAAGGATGAGGTGGGGGTGCTGCTCTCCCGGGTTGGGAAGACAGTGCAGGTGCCCCCGAGGTCAGCCCTGGACTGTGACACAGGGACACCTGGCCCGGTTAACAGGTGCAGCTCAGCCTCCTCGCCTCTTACTATGCTTGACTCACTGCAACTTTCCATGGACATTCTCCACGGCCACCTCACGCAGGGCCTAAGCAGTTCCATGATGAACATGCTCTGCCCTGAAGCACAACACCCCTCAGTCCTTGGCTCTGCGGCTCAAGGACAACCCCAGGAATGCACACGGTTTATGAAGGCCGTCATGATCTCATCCCTTCAGAGTTCCGAGACTCTGCGCTTAATGACACATCCCGTGGCTTGTCCCCCGCATTAACAGGCGGTGCCAGCTCTTGAACACATTCTGCAAGTTTACTTGGTGTGACAGGAGTGAATATAAAACTATTTGCAACTGATGCACCAGTAAAAATAAAATCTTTATCTCTATCCAGAAAGCTCTCAGCCATGGCACCAGCTGTCACATGGAGATAGGGTCCTCGACTTTGGGGTGCCTACAGCACCAGCGTCCCCAGGACAAGCTGATGCAGGCAGCCAGTGGCCAGGGGGCGGTCCCCACTGCTTCCGGGCCTCTCCCTGGCTCTCTACTTCTTCTCCCCTGTCAGATGAGGGTGTTTCGGCTCTACGATGCTCTTCCTGGGATGTAGAAACCCTCTTCTGAATGCAGGGGATGCCGCCAGTCCAAGAAGTGGCAGAAAACAAATGCTTTTTGGAAAAAAAAAACAATGCTTCTTTGAACCCACCAGCCTTTCTCTTTTTTGTAGCTATAGGTCAGCATTGTGTTATGTATATTGTGTTAGGTCAAGTCTCCCCTGGGTAATGAGATGTCATAGTGAATGAGGGGGCTCTCCTGAGATAGGGTACCGCTTTCTACATCACTAAGGCACTGATGCTCAGATGCATTCCTTGATTCACCCAATGCCTATCTATCTCATCTCTCTCTGACTCTTTTGGTCTCTGTCTCCCTTTCTCTCTCCTTCTCTCCATCTCCCTCCGTACATGCTTTGTTTCTTATACATGATAAACAAAGCAGAGGCATGGGGTGAGGGTGGCCCTGGGTAGCGGGTAGCTCTAAGGAGCTAGCTGGATGGAAGATCTATGAGTGGGATGGAGACTTTTTTTTGAGGGGGAGGGGAGGTATATAAATTTTGATGTACAATTTTTCTGGTTAGTTATCAGTGCAAAAAAAGAAAGCCAACAAAATTTAATGGTGCAAAGACCTTTTATTAGGCTTGCAATTCTGTGGTTCTAGAATTCAGAGAGACCGGAGCCAGAGTCTTGCTGAGGGGCTTTCAGGGCTGGGGCTGGCGGGGTCTGCTCCTCGGGGCTCCTAATCCTGTGGCTTTGCTTCTTCTCCATGTGGTGTGGCTGCAGTCGGAATGTCCCACATGGCCCTGGGCTGGGGGCTGGCTGAAAGGGCTCTCTCTGCACATGGCCTCTCTTAGGCTGACAGGGACTCCTCTCAGGGGTAGGCAGGTGTTTAAGGGGGCAGCTGCTTTTCCGCTGAAGGGGCATCCCAAGAAACAGCAAGTGGAAACCTCAGGTTTCTTAAGTCCCGGGCTTGTCCCTCCTATCGTATTCTGCTGGTCACCGCAATGGGGCATCCAACCTAGATTCAGGGGGTGGGGAGCAAAGACCCGCTGGTGATGGAGTGAGCGTCAAAGAAAACACACCCTTTTCATCTGCGTGGCACCTCCTGCTGGGGACCACGTGACCCCCTGGCCTGCGCAGAGTTTGGGGAAATTGACTTGGGGGAAACTGAACAGGAAGGGGAGAGGGAGACGTGGCTGTGACCTGGCAGCTTCACTACTGGTGCAGAAAACCAAACCAACAAACCGGACGGGGTGAAGGGACAGCCCTTTCCTCAGGCCCACCATTCTGGGGCCTGGAATTCAGAGAGACCGTGGCCAGCTCCTCCCCAGTGGGCTTGCAGGGCTGGGCTGGGCTGGTCTCTGGGTTCCTGATTCTCTGGGGCCTTGAGAAACCTGGCGGAATCTCCAGGAAAAACCGCAGAGGGGTCAGGAGGAAGGGCACCTCGCTGACGTCAGGACGTCGTGTGGTAGCTGCCCAGACTTACACCCCACGCACCACATTTTCACCATTTCCTTTTTTCTTCAGTTCAGTTCAGTTCAGTCGCTCAGTCGACTGTCCGACTCTTTGCGGCCCCATGAATCGCAGCACGCCAGGCCTCCCTGTCCATCACCAACTCCCGGAGTTCACTCAGACTCACGTGCATCGAGTCGGTGATGCCATCCAGCCATCTCATCCTCTGTTGTCCCCTTCTCCTCCTGCTCCCAATCCCTCCCAGCATCAGGGTCTTTTCCAATGAGTCAACTCTTCACATGAGGTGGCCAAAGTACTGGAGTTTCAGCTTTAGCATCATTCCTTCCGAAGAAATCCCAGGGCTGATCTCCTTCAGAATGGACTGGTTAGATCTCCTTGCAGTCCAAGGGACTCTCAAGAGTCTTCTCCAACACCACATCACTTCATGGGAAATAGATGGGGAAACAATGGAAACAGTGTCATACTTTATTTTTCTGGGCTCCAAAATCACTGCAGATGGTGACTGCAGCCAAGAAATTAAAAGACACTTACTCCTTGGAAGAAAAGTTATGACCAAACTAGATAGCATATTCAAAAGCAGAGACATTACTTTGCCAACAAAGGTCGGTCTAGTCAAGGCTATGGTTTTTCCAGTGGTCATGTATGGATGTGAGAGTTGGACTGTGAAGAAAGCTGAGTGCCAAAGAATTGATGCTTTTGAACTGTGGATTAAATATGGTCTTATAGACCAGTCTGGAGAGGGCAATGGCACCCCACTCTAGTACTCTTGCCTGGAAAATCCCATGGACAGAGGAGCCTGGTAGGCTGCAGTCCATGGGGTCGCTAGGAGTTGGACACGACTGAGCGACTTCACTTTGACTTTTCACTTTCATGCACTGGAGAAGGAAATGGCAACCCACTCCAGTGTTCTTGCCTGGAGAATCCCAGGGACGGGGGAGCCTGGTGGGCTGCCATCTATGGGGTCGCACAGAATTGGACACGACTGAAGTGACTTAGCAGCAGCAGCAGCAGCAGCAGCAGCAGCAGCATAGACCAGTCTATGCCGTGAGAGCTTGAAGAAGAGTCCCGTCTGAGTTCCCTGTGGGGAAGGTGCCCTCTCAGCGCCCTCTGTGACCTGTTTGTCTTCCTCAGGCCGAGAGCCAGACAGTCTGGCCTGTGTCCCTGCTCTGGGCTGTCCAGAAGCTCATGGTCAGTGCTGGCCTGGCTGCAGCCTTGGGACACGGTCCTGGCTTCCCACCAGGCCTCTGGCTGCCCCACCCAAGGGCTCGTCTCTTTGCTTAAATGCATTTTCATTTTATAGCATCCGTGTTTTCAGTGCCACTTTTGGAAGCTACCTAGGTATACATAAACAAGCTGATGCTCAGTTGCTCAGTCGTGTCCGACTCTTTGAGACCCTGTGGACTATAGCCCTCCAGGCTTCTCTGTGCATGGGATTCTCCAGGTAACAATACTGGAATGGGTTACCATTTCCTTCTCCAGGGGATCTTCCCAACCAGATCGAACCCTCATTTCCTGCGTCTCCTGCATTGGCAGGGGGGTTCTTTACCACTGAGCCAGCAGGGAAGCCCTGCTAATAGTTCAAGTTTAAAAACTTCTTCGTGGAGGAAAAGTCTCTCAGACAAGGGCCGCTTATGGATTCCAGCGGGTGCTACGTCAGGCTGAGATTGGTGGTAAGAAACTGTCCCCTGTGAGGCCTTGGGATTGAACCAGGGGCTTTCTCTCCGCCCTCCCCTGGGAGGCATGCAGAACACATGAGGGGCGAGAGCCGATGAAGACAGCAGGCAGGCGCAAAACGGGACCGTTGCCGATGAAGATGGCAGGCAGGCACAAAACGGGACCATTTTCAAGGCAGGCCCCATGGGGAGCAGCTCCCGTGAACCTGTTCAGAATCCGTCAGGACCACCTGTCTAACCTACAAAGAGAATTTTATGGTTGTCGCCGCGGCAGCTGAAATGGGCCTGCAAACCGTCACGTTCAATCTCCGTCAGTGATTAAGTGGAGATCATAATCCAGAGGTTTTTCAAACACATTTCCTCAAATTTGCATCTAACTACTCTTAATTATGGATACTGTCACCATCCCATGCTTAATCAGATCAGAGAATTCCTCTCCCGGGAGAAATGATTCTTCCCTCAAAGCGGCGCGCCGGCCACGTGCGTATCAGATGAAGGCCTGCGATCATCAGAGGTGCTGCTCCTGAGGCAGGTGGGCATCTTCAGGGCCCCCTGTGCAAGGTGCAGGCTGCGGGCTTGGGGGGCGGCTCTGGGAGGTGGGGGCAGGCCCTGCAGAGCAGCCCAGCGGCAGGAGGGGACCCCTAGACATCGTCTCTCATTCTCTGTTCCCCAGTTCTTGCTCCAAGCCCTTGGAATATCTCAAAGCACAATAAGAAGCACAGATATATTAAAAACCTCCTTCACAGACAGGGAGTCTTAATTCAAAAGAAATAATTTGGCCCTTCATGTTGCCAGGTGAACAGTTTCCAGCGCCCCAGGCCAGGGGCAGCTGGCACTTTGGCTTCCCCGACCCACCCTGTTTGCCCAGCTCTGGGGCTTTACTCATATCCTAGAGCAGAGCCCCTCTGCCCCCTGCCGAGGAGGGGGCTGCAGGGGTCATGTCTGGAGGGGACCTGCACCCCATCCTTCTCTTCTGAGTTGCATCCTCCTCAACTTCAGACTAGCTTTGGTTTACTGTTGCTGTTGCTGAGTTGTGTTGCGTCTGACTCTTTGCGACCCCATGGACTGCAGCACACTGTCCTTCGCTGTCCTCCACTGTCTCCCAGAGTTTCCTCAAATTCATGTCCATTGAATCAGTGATGCTATCTAACCATCTCATCCTCTATCGACCCCTTCTTTTGCCGTAAATCTTTCCCAGCATCAGGATCTTTTCCAATGAGTTGGCTCCTCACATCAAGTGGCCAAAGTACTGCAGCTTCCGCTTTAGTATCAGTCCTTCCAAGGAATATTCAGGGTTGATTTCCTTTAGGATTGACTGGTTTGATCTCTGCAGTCCAAGGGACTCCCGAGAGTCTTCATCGTCTAGATTTAATATCTGATGAAATGGGAGAACTTGGAATCCCTAGTCTTTTTCATTTGGGATCCAACTGGTCCATCATCAATTCTGACCTTCTGAAATCTGAAACACCTTTTACAAACTTGCCTCCACCCACTTCTGTGCAGAGATGTTTCTTATCCCTCACCTGGACCACGTTCTCAGGACTAGTTTCTTTACCTCCTCCTCTCTCCACCCCTCTCCCCCACCCCCATGTCTGGTCTTCTTGACCTACTTCCTAATGACAACAAATATATATACATATATATATGTGCTGTGTCATATACATATTTAATTGGAATATATTCAGCTATACATCTTCAGCAAAAAGATACATGTATTCATCCAGGAGACAGAACCATGGGAGCGTCCAGACAAGGAGGTTGAGGCTCAGAGTGCATGACAGGCCAGCACGCCGCTGGGTCACCCCGCGGTGGGTCTGTTCCCGGGGCCTCTTAGGGGTGAGCATCTCATCACAGTGCACCTGCTGTTCAGGCTGTGGTAGGCAGCCGCTGGGATGGGCCCAGTGAGGCTGCTCTCCGGGGCTTCACTTCCTTGTAGAATCCCCTCTCCCAGGGTTTGGGCTGTGCCTGGTGAGCCACTTACAAAGCAGAAAATGGCAAAAGTGACTGCTCTGGGTCCCTTGGTACTGCTTCCTGGTGGCTTAGGTCAGGGGATCAGTGGTAGAAAATGGGGGGCAGCAGAGGGGAGAACGTGGGACATCCCCCCACTCTGGCCAGCACCACTGGGCATCCTACTTGCCACGTTCCCAGCTCCCACCGGGACCACCCACCCCAGGGGCTGGTTCCCTCCTGAGGGTCCAGGATGCTGGGCTCTGCAGGGCCGTTCAGCCCCTGGGAGGCGAGTGGCTCCTGCGGGGCTGTTTCCTGCTTTGCCTCATCGTCTTCGTCATGCCGTCATGCAGGCTCCAGGTCTCCCTGCTCAGAAGCCCAGAGTCTTCCCAGCTGCATCCCAACAACTAGATGCTGCACAAACACTCCAGCCTGCCCCTGGCCCCCGTGTGTCAGGACCCTTCCTGTGGCGGGGTAGGGCTGTGAGAGCTGTGGGGGACGGACCCCTGGCCCCCGTGTGTCAGGGTCCTTCCTGTGGCGGGGTAGGGTTGTGAGAGCTGTGGGGGACGGAGAGGGTACTTGCTGCAAATAGCACTTGATTAAGAAATACACTGTTCTTTCCATCCCCGGGAGCATGGGCTTTCTGGCTTTTTAAATTTTTTTAGCTGTGCTGAGCAGCTTGAGGGATCTCAGTTCTCTGACTAGAGATTGAACCCTGGTCACAGCTGTGACAGTATGAAAACCCAGAATCTTAACCACTAGGCCACCAGGGAACTCCTTGGTTTCTTGAAAACAGCAAAATAGACCTGGAGGAGGTAACTAACTCTTTAGATGATAACTTCAGACTAATGCTGACTAAGGTCCACACAGTCAAAGCTATGGTTTTACCAGTAGTCACGTATGGGTGTGAGAGTTGGATCATAAAGAAGGATGAGGGAACCGAAGAATTGATGCTTGTAAACTGTGGTGTTGAAGAAGACTCTTGAGGGTCCCTTGGACTGCAAGGAGATCCAACCAATCAATCCTAAAGGAAATCAACCCTGACTATTCATTGGAAGGAATGATGCTGAAGCTCTGATACTTTGGCCACCTGATAGGAAAAGCCGACTCATTGGAAAAGACTCTGATGCTGGGACAGATCAAGGGCAGGAGGAGAAGGGGGCGACAGAGGATGAGATGGCTGGATGGCATCACAGACTCAATGGACATGAGTTTGAACACATTCCAGGAGATGGTGAAGGGCAGGGAAGCCTAGTGTGCTGCAATCCACGGAATTGCAAAAAGTCGGACATGACTGAGTGACTGAGCAAGAAAAACTAACAAAACTTATGTTGTAACAAGAATCAGGACCCGTCACCACTAAGCCCCTTGTGACCTTGAGCTCAGGGCTGCCCTGGGCTATGCTGCTCCCTGTCTCCCAGGATAACCTGGAAACCAGAATGACTTCCCAGACCACCTTGCTGGGTCGGGGAGGGGCTCGGGCTCAGGGCTGTGCAGGGGCTTGAAAAGGCAGGCGCGTCCACTTCCTAAACTTGACCTGGATCGGGGCTGCCCATCTCCATTCCAAGTGAAATAGGCTCTTCATTTTCCATGAGAAAAGCGAAGCCGGGCAAAACCTAACTTCTTCGGAGGAGGGCTTCTTTTCTGTGAAATACCCACTCAGCGTGCAGACTTGGTGGTGGAGACTGTTTGTGGAAGTTCCTAGCACTAATAAAATTTAATTTAAAACAGTGAGCCCGCTGCCTTCCTGTGACATGTATATGGGACTTACACAATTACGGAACAAATGGCTTTTCCAGGGAGGTCATGAAAGTCAGTGATTTAGCACAGACGAGGCTGAGAGGAGCCAGGCTTACTTTTCCTTATTAAAGTCTGGCAATCTGCACACAGCGTTCTGTGGTACAGGAAGCCACCCCTTCCATCCAATGCCTGTTATCAGAGCGGCCAGGAAAAGCCCTGGCCTCGTCTGCTTGACAGATAAGAGATGCTGTTGGACAGCTTTCCCTTGTGTTGGACAGAAGCAATATCTCGAGCTCCAGGAGGGCACTGTCATTTAAGGCTTTATAGATGCAGGGATCGGGAAGCCTTTGTGTCTCAGAAGATGTGAGATGAATATTTCCCCATCACCTGGAACCTTTACACCAGTTTTCAATAAGAGTCAAGTGGTGTTTTCAGACTTTTCAAGACCTTCTTCCTTTTCTATTTTCCTGTCTTGGCTGTTTCATGAAGCCCATTCTTCATCAGAAAAATATCCATCCTACCCTCCCCACCCTCCACATGGGCTTTCGTGCTACGCACGAGTGGTCAGAGACGGTGACCCTCAGGGTGTCAAGACCACAGAGCTCTGCTGCCTGTCTTGCCTGTCTTAGTAGGAAGTTCTCTTTGGATCATCTCAGGAAAAATATAATAGCCCAAGCCTGTGCTGAGGGTCAGTCCTTATCTGGGACCACCTCTGTGACATGCCCCAGAAGGTCCCACTGGCCCCTTTTGATATCCAGCTTTTACAGCTGTTCTCAGGGGAAGGGTTGGCATCAAAGGCCATGTCTACCATGACTGGATGTGGTTTCCATGTTGATTTTGGTTAGAATGAGCCATCCTCTTTCTGTTCTTTCATAGACGTACCTCGGCTGTATTGGGATATTTGTTTTTCACACTAATTATAAATCTATTAGATGAAATCTTTAAACATATTTGCAAAAATTACAGGCGTAACCTGCTGGCATGCAGACTAGTCTTGTCTGTTCTGTGTTCTTTTCTCTCCGATTTTGCATTTCATTTATTTGTGTTATGCATTGATGTCAGAGGCATGGTCCCCCACAGATCCCTAGACGCGCCTTACACAGAATTCTCAGGGAAGTCCTCTCGCTAACGTCATCCTGTAGGAGGAAGCTTTTCACACATGCACCATGTCCGAAGCTCCTCAAGGGCAGAGACGTGGCTCCAGGGATCTCTGTAGCATCATTCTCTCCCATCACATGACCTTCTTCCATCACATCCTCCTCCTACGTGCTTCATTATTTTCCATCACACCCACAGTACAGGTACTTTCCGGCTGTGCTGGAGCAACCTCTGACCAGCTCATGGGAGCTGATACCACATGTCTATGCCCAGCTCTGTGGCCAGGGATGTTGGGTTGGTAGACTGAAATAAATCATGTTGGAAATATTTGCACAACACAACACTTACAAACACAAAAAATACATCACTTTTTCCCTCCAGGAGTTGGTATACCAGCACATCATGGCATTTTGTTGTTGTTCAGTCATTCAGTTGTGTCCAACCCTTTGCTACCCCATGAACTGCAGTACACCGGGTTTCCCTGTCCACCACTGACTCCTGGAGCTTGCTGAAATGCATGTCCATTGAGTTAGCGATGTCATCTAACTATCTCGTCCTCTGTTGTCCCCTTCTCCTCCCGCCTTCAATCTTTCCCAGCATCGGGACATTTTCCAGTGAGTCAGTTCTTGGCATCAGGTGGTCTAAGTATTGGAGCTTAAGCTTCAGCATCAGTCCTTCCAAAGAATATTCAGGATGGATTTCCTTTAGGATGGACTGGATGGATCTCCTTGCAGGCCGAGGGACTCTCAAGAATCTTTTCCAACTCCACAGTTCAAAAGCATCAGTTCTTCAGCACTCAGTTTTCTTTATGGCCCAACTCTCACACCCGTACATGACTACTGGACAAACCATAGCTTTGACTAGACAGATCTTTGTCAGCGAAGTAATGTCTCTGCTTTATAATTTGATGTCTAGGTTGGTCATAACTTTTCTTCCAAGGAGCAAAACTCTTGTAGTTTCATGGCTGCAATGATTTTGAAGCCCAAGAAAATAAAGTCTGTCACTGTTTCCATTGTTTCTCCATCTATTTGCCATGAAGTGATGGGACTGGATGCCATGATCTTCATTTTCTGAATGTTGAGTTTTAAGCCAGCTTTTTCACTCTCCTCTTTCATCTTCATCAAGAGGCTCTTTAGTTCCTCTTCACTTTCTGCCATAAGAGTGGTGTCATCTGCATATCTGAGGTTATTGATATTTCTCCCAGCAATCTTGATTCTAGCTTGTGCTTCATCCAGTCCAGCATTTCTCATGATGTACTCTGCATACAAGTTAAATAAGCAGGGTGACATTATACAGCCTTGATGTGCTCCTTTGCCAGTTTGGGACTGGTCCATTCTCCATGTCCGGTTCTAACTGTTGCTTCCTGACCTGGATGCAGGTCTTGTGGCAGGCGGGTAAGCTGGTCTGGTATTCCCATCTCTTTCAGAATTTCCCACAATTTGTTGTGATTCACGTTGTCAAAGACTTTAGCTTAGTCAATGAAACAGAAGTAGATGTGCTGTTGAATTCTCTTGCTTTTTCTATG
The DNA here is from genome assembly GCF_029378745.1 of Bos indicus. Taxonomy (NCBI): domain Eukaryota; kingdom Metazoa; phylum Chordata; class Mammalia; order Artiodactyla; family Bovidae; genus Bos; species Bos indicus. Next base: position 49,264,959 of record NC_091785.1, read on the forward strand.
ATGCTACATATGTTGGCAATTTGATCTCTGGTTCCTCTACCTTTTCTAAATCCAGCTTGAACGTCTGGAAGTTCTTGGTTCACGTACTTTTGAAGCCTGGCTTCAAGATTTTGAGCATACTTCTGACAGGGTTAACAGGTAGGAAGGCCAGAGGTCCCCAAGCAGCAGGAGGAAATAAACTGCTGGTGGCAGATGTTTTTCTTCTGTTCTCTGTTGAGGACGCCTGGTTTCACCTGAACTTAATTGTTCTCAAACCTTGAGCTAACCAACGCGCTTTTCTTAAGGAAATGTTTTGCTTAAGCTGTTAATGAAGCTGTGTGTTTGCTTTGGAATCCGCCTTTCTTCAAAGTGGTTCTGCCTAAGACTAACTTTGTTTTCTTTTCTCAGACTTTGGGCTTGTTGAAGGAAAGGGGACTCCTTTCAGGGCCTGAAACTGGGCTCTTGTCTAACACTCGGAAATGAGTTGTCCAAGGAGACACAGTGCTGGCAAAGCAAGAGATTTTGTTGGGAAGGGCTCCCGGGCGGGGAGCAGTGGGGTGAGGGAACCCAGGGGAACTGCTCTGCCAGGTGGCTCGCAGTCTCGGGGTTTACGGTGATGGGATTAGTTTCCGGGTTGGCTTTAGCCAATCGTTCTGACCCAGAATCCTTCCTGGTGGTGCGTGCCTTGTTCAGCCAAGATGGGTGCCAGTGAAAAGGATTCTGGGAGGAGGCTGGACACGTGGTGTCAGTTTTTGACTTTCCCTGAACTCTCCCAGTTGGTGGTGGCTTATTAGTTCCGTGTTCCCTACCAGGACCTCCTGTCGTAAAACAACTCATGCAAATGGTCACAGAGGCGCCTGGCCAGGGTGGGCAGTTTCGGTCTGTGTGCTGCCCCTAACAGGCTGATAATGGCTCAACAAACCAGTGTTCATGTCCCTTGTTTTATGGCCGGGGGATGGCACACTCTGTGCCGTCCTATCTCCAAAAATGCATATTGTGGGCGAGGGGCCTGGTGAGACTCCCTCAGCTGTGAGGCGTTTCTCTTATCTGATTGGAAGCTCGCTAACAGACACAGAACGGCCTGCTAAAAACTAGCAAGGGGCATTCTCTCTGTTCCCTTCCGATGTCTATGTCAGAAGTGTTCCATATCTCTTTAATGCTTTAATAAAATTCTGTTACACAAAATGCTCCAAGTGGTTAAGCCGCATCTCTGGCCCCAGATCAAAATCCTCTTCTCCAGAGGTCATGAATCCCAGTGTAGAACACGGCTCACAGCGGCAACCTCTCATTCCTTTGCGTATTCATTGGCGTACTTCTTGTATATTTGTATGTGAACGTAGATGCACAGCTTTTATCTCAAGACATGGAGGTCCTTTTCTGAGCAGGGCTGTGTGAAGGAAGGCTTTCTCTGCAGGTGGAAGAGGGCACCTTATCTGACAGTCCAGGTGAAGACCACAGGTGCAGAGAGCTGTGCCCACCCCATGCTCAGACCTACAGGACTTGCCTTACCTGACACCTGGCTAGGTTGGCAGGCACACCTGTGAGTCATCTTCTAAAGCAGCGCGAGCCCCTGAGGACAGCCCTCCACGCTGAGCAAGCCTTGGCTTCCCATGTGGACCTTGAATGGAGTTGGAAAGTGCATGATTAGCTTTCCGCACTCTTGCACTAACTGGCAATGTTCGCATTTGTTATTGTCACCAAACAAGTCTTGTGTTGAGTAAGTCTAAATTAAGATGTTAATTACTGCTCACATTAGGATCTTCTGGAAATTCCATCTTACACTGTTCAAAGCAGTATTGATTAAAGGTCTATTAAGGTCACAGAGAGAGAAAAATAAAGGCAATTCTTGGGGACCAGCAATGTTAATGGATTGCTCTTCTCTTCATGCAATTTAACCCTGCCACTAATTTCATCGTAAGAAGAGGTATATTATTCTAGAACTACAGCCCATGTGTATGAGGTTGCTCAGGAAAGAGAGCTAATGAGCCTCCAGAAATCCCTACATCTCACTAGGATTTTCCCGATCAGAGAAAGAATTCAGGTCAACGTGTTGAAAGTAAAATCATGCTTTGTTGATGCCTCACAGATTTACTTTTTAAGAGCTGTTAGAGAACGGTGACCCCTGGGAAAGACTTTTTCTGGCTTGTGAAGTGTGAGCATTTTCTTGGTGCCATTAAAGGGCTAGAGATAAAAATGCAGTACAGTGAGTGATTCCACAGTCATCTTGGTAAAAGGCAGCTAAAGGGATAAGACGTGAAACTGACAGCTTTGTCCACGTTATTAATATTCTGTGAATCTAGAAGGATGTAAAATTCCAACAGGTGGGAGCCAAATGCAGACAGAAATGGTTCTCAGATCAGCCTGAAGGGAAACATTGGCGATGAGGTGGGTTTAATGAGGTTGAAGCCCCAGGCTGAATTCTCAGTCCTGCGAACTAACTCCAAAATGATCGATATATTTTATTCAATCTCACGTGGCATCCAGTCTTGTCTGGAAGATGCAGGGTGGGTTAATTGCTGAACTGATCAGCTGTCTGGCTGTTTCCCCTGATTGTTTCATCAGGAAGCGAGCATGCTCTCTGCCTGCCCTCCTCCCCCACCTCACACTCCTGCTCTTAGTGTGATGAGCTCTGACACCAGAGTCCAGACAGATGTTTCAGTCCAGAGCGCGTGGGACCACAGAGGAATCAGCTGTAGCCCCGGGGTGTCAGCTGCATGGGCGTTTCCAAGCCTCAGTCTTGCTGGACCCGCAGTGGTGAGTGATGTGGCCTGGACACCTTGGTGGAGACATGGCTGGGGGTCTCCTCAGCTGCTCCTTCATTTCTGATGATGTGGGGTCTGCTCCCTGAGCATGCAGGCTGGCGTGGCCGCGAGGCTTTCAGATACAGTCCCTCTCTGTCTCCTGGGGTCCCCGAGAACCCTCCCTTGGGCTTAGAAAAGATCCGAGGACTTGGCCAAGCTCCGAAAGGAGTGACAACTGAATCCGCCCAGCTTCCCAAGATTCTGCCAGGTTTGTGGGACTGGAGCCTGGCCACCACGAGCATCTCCCAGGGACCCAGCCTCCCAGATGGCTGAGGCAGGACCAGGATCCCGGGAAATCCGCTCTCTCATCAGCAGATGGTCAAAGTGGGAGGCCAGGGAGAGAAGAGGTTCGAATGTGTGCGTGAATATTTACTGACTTAATGCACCGTAGGAGAGCGTGGCCCCAGTGTGACCACTGCACTCAGCACTTTGTGAATAGGAATGCCTCTGATCCTCCTGACAAAGACATCATGAAGCTTCAGAGCTGTTATTATCCCATTTTGCAGGTGGGGAGGGCAGGGCTCCTGGTCCCTGCTCTGCCTGCCGTGATGGAGTCCCCGGGACCGACAGAGGGGTGGCTTCTGGGGAGGGGCCTGCAGGGCTGGGACTGCAGACAGAGGGGGCATTTTGCTGCATATATTTGTTTTGCTTTGGGTTCCCTGGAAGGAGACTCTGGGATTTGGATCCATGTGAAAGGGGGTGGGGTGTGGGAAGCAGGGGTCAATCAGGGGCTAGTGTCCAGCCAACCCCAGGGGAAGGACAGAAGGGGTGACCAGCGCTGCTGGGCGCTGAGGTGGAGGCCCCCACCCCAGGCCTCAGACCTGCCGCTTGAGGGCGGGGCTCAGAATGATGATGCCCTGCGGCCCCCACCCCAGGCCTCAGACCTGCCGCTTGAGGGCGGGGCTCAGAATGATGATGCCCTGCGGCCCCCACCCCAGGCCTCAGACCTGCCGCTTGAGGGCGGGGCTCAGGATAATGATGCCCTGCGGCCCCCATCCTAGGACTCAGACCTGCCGCTTGAGGGCGGGGCTCAGAATGATGATGCCCTGCGGCCCCCATCCTAGGACTCAGACCCTGCTGCTTGAGGGCGGGGCTCAGGATGATGATGCCCTGCGGCCCCCATCCTAGGACTCAGACCTGCCGCTTGAGGGCGGGGCTCAGGATAATGATGCCCTGCGGCCCCCATCCTAGGACTCAGACCTGCCGCTTGAGGGCGGGGCTCAGAATGATGATGCCCTGCGGCCCCCACCCCAGGCCTCAGACCTGCCGCTTGAGGGCGGGGCTCAGGATAATGATGCCCTGCGGCCCCCATCCTAGGACTCAGACCTGCCGCTTGAGGGCGGGGCTCAGAATGATGATGCCCTGCGGCCCCCATCCTAGGACTCAGACCCTGCTGCTTGAGGGCGGGGCTCAGGATGATGATGCCCTGCGGCCCCCATCCTAGGACTCAGACCTGCCGCTTGAGGGCGGGGCTCAGGATAATGATGCCCTGCGGCCCCCATCCTAGGACTCAGACCTGCCGCTTGAGGGCGGGGCTCAGAATGATGATGCCCTGCGGCCCCCACCCCAGGCCTCAGACCTGCCGCTTGAGGGCGGGGCTCAGAATGATGATGCCCCGCGGCCACTGGGGAGGAGGCACCCGGACCCTGGGTAGCGGGACACGTGGACACTGCAGATGTCCTCAGCCAGGCTTTGTGCCATTTGAGTTTATGCCATGCACGTGTTTTGCTCCTTCTAAAGCTGGAACCCCCCCTGTTATGAATAAAGCATTTGCTGACACTGAACGCTGCTGGGAACAGGTCTGGGGGACAAAGGGCCCCTGAGGGCATCGCCTGGAGATGGAGCCATGGACGGGATGGACCGGGGGCTGGGGGTCCTGAGGACAAGCCTGTTGGCCATCCTGCTCACTCTCATCCGTGACTGAGACCCAGCAAGAGGAGGGTCTGGTGCAACTTGTGGCCTCTGCTCCCCCAGCTTGGGAGGAGGAGGCGAGGGAGAGGCGGGCAGAGGAGCCGGAGACGGAATCAAGAATGAGGGGAGACCTGGTTCTGGGGAAGAAGGAATGAAAAGGGGGAAAATGAGACAGAGCTCCAGAAAGACCTTGGCAGTCTGGGCCCCACAGGCCGAGTCTGCGCCTGCGCAGCCCACTGTCCCTTCGGCCTGGGGAGGGCAGGGTCATGACTGGGGAGTGAAGGCAGAAGACTGCGGGGTGCTGGCCGTGTCCACTGGGCGCACAGGTGGGGCATCCTCTGGGCAGGTAGCTGCAGAGTCCCCATCACCAGGGTTCGCCTGGCACACGGACGCCTCTGGGCCTTCCTTGCGGGGTCTCACTCTAGGGGCTTGGGGGGGGTCGAGTGCTGGGGGCCAGGCCCCAGCAGGTGGGCGGCTTTTATGAAGCAGAAGAGCCACAAAGCCCCAGAGGGGACAGACCCCACCTGGCTGAAGAGCTCACGAGGAGGACAGAACCAGTGATGACCGTGAGCAGGGGGCTTCCTGCTGGACATCCTCAGGCCCCGAGGCCCCAGAGGGTGCTGCTCACCCCCACACCTCCCTGCATCTCCGGGTGCCCCCCACCGTCCTCCCAGGCCGTCCCCAGTGCCTCCCAGCTGCCCGTTCTCTTCTGTGGTTTCTCAAGGCGACACCAAGGAAAACGAAAAGCCTTTCTGAAGAGAGAGCAAGCAGAGGGCGCTCAGAAGTGGGATGAAAGGACCGCGGGAAGGGGGTGTTTCTTTTGAAAGCAGATATGCAAGTGTCATTACCACACAAAGACTTTCAAAACGGACCAGATCAAACCAACACTTGTTTTCTCCAGCATCAAGGAATTCAGGGAGAGAAAGGCTGCGTGCGTCTCCCACTCAGGGCACCTCCCACTTCCCCGGACCTTCCGCCTGCACGCTGCGGGGTTCCGTTTACCGACCGAAACGGTGCCTGCAAATCGGCCGAACGAATCGAGGATCATTTCCCTTTGTAAATAAATGATGGTGATGAATTATTCAGGAGCTGGACGGGGTCATTTGCATGATTCATCACGTGCAGAGATGTGGAATATGGTGTGTCTCTCTCAAGATGTTTGCTAAGATGTATGAAAACAATTCACACGATTAGATCACATTAGTTCTAGATTAGCACTTGACATTCCTCAGATGGGGCGTCCCTGGTGGCCCAGCTGGTAAAGAACCCGCCTGACAATGCAGGAGACGCAGTAGACGCGCATTCGATCCCCAGGTAGGGAAGATCCCCTGGAGGAGGGAATGGGAACCCACTCCAGTATTCTTGCCTGGAAAATCCCATGGACAGAGGAGCCTGGCGGGCTACAGTCCATGGGGTCACAGGGTCAGACATGACTGAGTGAATAAACAAGAATAACAGTCCCTTCTGCTCACCCCAGATCGAGTGGCAGAGCTCCAAGTGGGGCCTGTGCCGGTTTCAGGGAAACTTCAGGACTATATACACAAGGTCTGCAGGGTCACCGTATCTGGGACTGTTTTCAGAACAAACACCCACCTGGGTCGGGCTATGTCCCAGGCAGCCAAGCTGATGCGGGCAGGTGGTCCCATTTGAGCCTTTCCATCTCTGAATCGTGGTGGCGTCTGAAATGTCATCAGCAGAAATTAGCTGATTTCTAACCAGATAGGAGTTTCGGGTTAGCGTCCTGTTTCTAAGCATAGAGTTCCCGAGACCTGCTGGTTTCAGTGCAGACCTCCTCCATGCAGATACCACGCTCGGCGCAGGGCGGGCGCCCTCACTGAGGGAGCAGAGGGCTTATCACAGCAGGGTCTCTGCTACCCGAAGGGACTGAGGCCACGGGATCCACCAGGTGACAGTGTCTGATGACTCGGGAAGAGGTCGGGGCTGGAAGACCCTGGGGAGTGTCTTGTTGAGATGGGACATGCGAGGCCCAGAAGGGTGTCCTGCAGAACAGGGCTGGCCCAGAGGCCGTGGCCCTCCAGGGAGCAGAGACTGCCCGGGGCAGAGGTCAGCTGGATGGCAAGGACCCAGAGCCTCTGCGTGGAGGTCAAGGTGGGGTGGGGGCACCTTATGTAAATGAGGGGGTCACGGCGGTCCAGGGAGAATGAGGAGAAGTAGGATGGGGCACAGGCCTGGGGTAGACAGGGCTCTTGGGGACGGGATTGGGGGAGGTCAGACCCTTGCGGGTAGCTGGTGGTGGTTTAGTCGCTAAGTCGTGTCCAACTCATGCGATCCCCTGGACTATAAGCCGCCAGGCTCCTCTGTCCACGGGATTCTCCAGGCAATAATACTCGAGTGGGTTGCCATTTCCTTCTCTAGGAGATCTTCCTGACCCAGGAATTGAACCTGGGTCTCCTACATTGCAGACAGATTCTTTACCACTTGAGCTACAAGGGAAGTCAGAGTGAAACAAACTTTACAACAAGGCAGAGAAATAGGGGGAGGGGCAGGCAAATAGGAGAAGGGGGGTGGGCCTCTAGGAGGCCGGCTCTGAGACTGGGTCCTCACAGGATGCTGACCGGGAGGGCCTTCAGTGGACCCGGGGCCCATCAGAGTTGTCCCTGGGCGGACACCAGTGGCTGGGCCATTTCTCACTTTGTCACGGGCGAGGCCACCGCTAAGGACATGGCCCAGTTGAGGGGGCTCCTGGCAGCGAGGCAAGCCTGCAGGTTGTCTCCTGACCCCTGCCCAGCCCCGGGCAGCAAGCCCTCCTGCAGAGGGACCCGGGGACATCACCAAGTCGGCCCCAAGGGGGTGTCGGCTTGTTCAGACACAGAAGGGCTGCCGTTGTTTGTCTGAGAGGCTCCTCACCCGCCCTTCTGCTGACTGTACGCCTGCAGGGATGGCGGCTCACCTGCGTGCTGCAGGTTCTCTGTGGGCAGAGCACACGCCTGCGCTCGTGACACGGGACCTCTGACGGCCCAGGGTGCCCACCGGGGGCCCGCCCGCGGGGACACTCAGCAGGCCTTCCCCGTGGGTGGGTTCCCAGGCTGCCCTGTCGGGTTCACGGTCTCAACTCAGCACTCGAATGCTGTCCTGACCTCGATGCGCAGATTCAGGAAAATCTGTTTTCAGATGCAGAACGTGGGCCTTCTGGCAGGTTCCCCCCAAAGGGAGGAGCCAGTGAGGCCCAAAACGGAACGTTTGTGCAAAATCAGAGCTAGAAGGACACGGAGCTGGCCTGGCCAGCTCTGCTCCGAATTACCCTTCTCAGCAGACCCTTTTCTAGGCACCAGCTGCTCGCCGTGCAGGCCGCTGGCCGGAGTCCCAGGGAAGGATCGGTGGAGACCCCGCCGCCTCCGAAGCGCAGGTGCAGAGGGCCACATGTGCCGCTGACTCTGCAGAATCCATCGATCTCTCTCCAATAGGATAATGCCTCCCGTGAAATATTTATTGGCTGTTAAGCGATGTGCCTCTCTTACAAAGCGGCAGCTCACCATCATCTGCGCTCCGGTTGTGCCTCGGCGTTCTTGGGCTTGGGCCATTTTTAAGTGCACCCAGGTCTTCGGCCTGGGTTTCCTCTCCCTGCAGGCTTCTCTGTTACAACCTTCCCGCATTAATCCGATTTTTAAAACTGTTAACAAAATTCACCTATTAGGGAAAAGTGGACTTCAGAGATCTGCTCACTGGAGGGTTTTGGAGCCCTCGGGCTCTCTGTGCTTCTCTCGTCCTTCCTGGTTAATCAGCCTCCAGGACCAAGGTCAAGCCTCGGAACCTCCATGGCGACTGTTCCCCCCTCGCCCTCGCCCTTGGGGACGTTCCTCTACCTGCCATCCAGGCAGTAGGGTCACCACCCTGCTCCTGCCTGACCACGCAGTCTCCTCCTTGCCTTCTCGGGGGACGCGTCCGGAGTCTCACTCCTCGGGACCTCCAGCTTCCGGTGTCCAGGTGATAATCGAGGGTGGACAGAAGGAGAAGCTGTTACTGCCTCACAGCAGCAAGCAGGGGTGTGCGCCGCTGGCCAGGGCAGAGGCAGGCGGGCGTCCCTGGGAGGGTCTGGTCGGTCTGTGGACCGCCCACTCTCATCTGGCAGGGGCTGCTTCTGGGGACTCGAGGCGGGGACCAGGGAGGCACCATGGCTTTGGGTGAGATCCCGTGTGTCTCCTCCACCATGGGCTGTCCCATGGCTGTGCAACCCTCTCTGGACACAGACGCCTGGGGTGACGTGGTTCTGTTCTGATCGGACCACACCAGCACATGCGCTCACACGGGCAGGGAGAGTCCTGCTTCAAACGAGCCAGGACCTGCCCCAGATGTCCCTGGGGCCGGAGGAAGAGGACTGTCAGGCTCTTGAAAGAGGAGGAAGCCGGGATGTCTCCCTGGAGAGGCTGCGTGGGCCAGAGCGTCCCCCTGGCCCCAGTGGCCATCGCCTTGAGGCAGAGTCAAGGTCACAGGACCCCGAGCCCCAGAGGGGCTCAGGTTTCCACTCGGCTTTGAAGGAGAATGGAACGAGAAGTCAAGTTAGCCCATCATCTGTGGACCCGGCCTGACCCCCGGGGTCAGAATTCCGTTCTCTCTTAACATTTTTTCCCAGGAAGCATCGTAAGCTGCTACAAACCCTGCAGAGTAGTAGGCGTTTGTTTCGCTTTGTTTATAGCACTGTAAAAAGCATCATGCTTTTTCTTAAGATAGAGAAAATGCAAGCAGAAGCCACCACAGGCCCTGGAGTGCCCTGGTCTGCCGAGCGCGCTGGTGGTCACTTCCCCTGGCCTGTCCACCCCCTGCCCCCCGCCTGTGTGAACTGCGTTATGAATTTTGACACTTTCACAGCTTCTTACCTGCCCCCAGTTGCTTGCTATTTAGGGCATGGTTGGTTGTGGTTTCCATCTTGGTAACTGAAAAACAACGTCAAAACAGAAGGCTCCGCTACTTTTTTCTTGTCAGTGTTGCAGCTCCTGATGCGGCTGGTTGATCGTGTAATTACTGCTCTGCAGATACTGGAGTCATGGGTACCCATCGCCTCGTTGTGTCGTTGTTACCTCGTTCGCACTGAGATGTGGAGAATCTGACAACTCACTGATGTGACGGAGCTCCTGGAAGGTGGAGCTGACGTTCCCGAAAGTGGGGTCTGGCTGCTGGAAAGCAGACACTTGAGAAGCAAGACTGGTGAAAAGGAAAGTTTGCTTTATTCCAGAGGGGAGGGCAGACTCATGCCCAAAGGCCAACTCCCCACCCCCCTCTCCCCCTCCCTGGCCTGACAATCGGCGGGAAGAGCTTATATAGGCAGAGAGGGGGGCTACTTGAAGGAACAGCAGAGACTCTGATGGTCATCTTGCAGCCGGTCATCAGGGGTCTGCCCGGGTCATCTTGATTGTCTGAAGCACAGAGAATCTTCAGTTCCAGGGTCAGTTTGTTTCCATTTCTTGAGGCCAGTTCTCAGAGTTCTGGCAGCTGCAATCTGGTGCTCATGTTGTTAACTTCTTCAGTCTCTATAAGGCAGGTCACAGCATATGGCTCAGAATATTATCCATCGCCCTTGAGGAGGGACTAAAGTCCTTGACTTTGCTTAACGACTAAGCTATGATTGTTTTGTCCTGGTTGACTGCTTTCCTTTGCTTCTGCATTTTCCCAGTCCTCTGATTAAGCTTATTCTTTGGCTTACGTTTTCCACAGTCAACAGGCCAGTGGAGGACCTGGGGGGCAGGGAGGACCACAGGGTCCCGGTTGCTTCACCCGCCACACGTCAGCCGCCCTGAGCCTCTGCTCCTCGCTGCAACCGCAGCATCCTCAGTCACTTTTCCTGAGGTTAATCCCAGGCTCCATCTACAAGGCAAGAGTGATTGGAACGGTGGGCACGCCTTCTAAAGAGATAACGGTGGCTGTTTGCAGCTGGCAGAGCAACACTGAAAGGCATCGAGCTTGTGCTCACACATCTGGAAAAGATGATCTGCCCCGAAGAGACGATCTCTGCCCCAACAGCCCCCGATTGGCCCTCGGGGTCAGACCTGTTAGCAAGTGGGGCGTCTGCACTCGAGTTAATCTCAGACTCAGCTTGTCCCCACTTGGGCAGCTGCAGCTTGGCCCCACAGGGAGTTTCTGTTTCGCTTTCCAGCTGATGTGGCCACCGGGGGCCCCAGGGGAACAGAAAAGAACAATCATTCCAAACTGCCTGCAAGTCCAGGAGGGGCACCTGGCTGGGTGGGCAGCTCCCCTGTGTTGTGGATCCATCCCCGCCTTGGGTCCAGGCTGGCGTTTTAAAAAGTATTTGTTTTAATTTCTATTTTTATAAGTAAGACTTGTTTTAAGTACGGTCTTTGATTCACAGGTAAATGAGCAGGTAGTATTAATACATACAGCTCCATGTCCCTCCCCAAGAGCTTCACCTCTTGTTAACACCTTGCCCTAGTGTGGCCTGGTTGTGACACTGATAACGGATTCTGACAGGGTAGGTTCACTACAGCACATAGCTTGCATCAGGGGCTTCTCTGGTGGCTCTGGCAGCAAAGAAGCCGCCTGCAATGTGGGAGACCTGGGTTCGATCCCTGGGTCGGGAAGATGCTCTGGAGAAGGGAATGGCAACCCACTCCAGTGTTCTTGCCTGCACAGTCCATGGGGTCGCAGAGTCGGACACGACTGAGCAACTAACACTTTTGACTTAGGTAGTTCGCATCAGGGTTCCCTCCTTGCGCTGTGTGGACTTGCAACCTTTGACGAGCGCACGATATCGTGTACTCACCATTCCGTGTGATACAGATTAGTACTGGTGCCCTGAAAATCCCGTGTCAGCAGCACTTTTTAAAACATTTCAGTAACATACTTTATTTCACCCAATATATCAAAATGATCATTTCAACATGCAAAAAAAGATTAAAATTAGTAATGAGGTGGCTCTTATTCTTCTGTGTGCTGAGCTTCTGACATCTAAATTACATCTATAGAGCCACAGTTTATGTGCTCACAGCCACGTGGCTACGGAGCTGTCGCGTGGGGCAGTGCCAGAAAATTTATTCTGCTGCTCCGCCAGCTACTGCTTAATTTCCCCTGCCTCCAACACTTTCTGTGTGTGTGTGTGAAAATTTTCAAACCTGTAGAAGAGGGTCACTATTAAGTAAAGTAAGGGTTAACATCACGAACTCAAGGGGCATGACTTTGAGCAAATGCTGGGAAATACTGGAGGACGGGGAAGCCTGGGGTGCTGCTGTCTGTGGGGTCGCAAAGAGTCAGGCAGGACTGAGTGACTGAACAACAGCAACGGGGGTCACTTGATGGACAGCACTGCCATCCCAGACGGCCAGGCTGATGACCCGGACAGGACACAGCTAGCCAGCCCAAGATCCCACCCTCTTAGAGCAGCATTCAATGTAAAACAGATGGATTGCTAATTTCTGGAACTTTCCATGTCATATTTTTGGACCCCTCATCTGATCACGTGTGACTGAAACCATGGAAAGCAATACCGCAGAGTCAACGGCACCTTTTGAGAGCTGGGTTCATGATGAGAGGCTGGCTGAGCCCATGCTGACCAAGCCACACACACAGTCTTAGAGAAGCCCAGTCACCTGTCACCCCAGAAAAAAGAGGGTGCATTAGTGCAGTGCCCCGTGCTGCCCGGATTTAAATATGCTGTGTGGATGGGGCCCCCTCTCGGCCCTGACCTCAGGAAGTGTCATGCATGTGGCAGGCATCTCTCCTTGGGGTGAGGGGGCTCCCCTCAGGAGGACCAGTCCCGAGGGGAGCACTGCATGGTGGACTGGCCTGAATTTAAGGTCAAAGGCCGCATTGATTCCTAGGAAACCAGGATGCCTCGTTCTCTCCCTACAAGATGCAAGTTCAGATCCAGTAACACGGGTGAGTATTTTAACCTGTAAAGCAGGCGTTTCCAACTGATCTAAAGTGACCCCGCACAGGTACACATGGAAGCTCGCTCCACAGGCTGAGACAGACAGGGGATGCTGTGGAGGAGCTCCAGCCGGGTCTGTGTGGACTGAAATCCCGGGGCAGTGCCACGGCCATGGTCAGTGGCAGGCGGCCTCTGGTCGGTTACGGACACTCTCTCTGGCTGTCTTCCTTCCTGAAAGGGGACCCTGCCTGTGAGTGCCATGTGGAACTGCTGTGGGGCTCGAGGAGGCTGGGGCAGAGCCCCGCACACCATGCGTCCCCCTCAGCTGTGGACGTGGAAGCCCTCCAGGGAGCTCTTGCTGCCGCCCCTTCTCTGGTTCTAGAATCTGGGAGCCCCGCTCAGGGCAGCCAACCCTCCTGACCATCAGAGCAAAGGGAGGGTTTTGCTTTTCCTTTCGAACATGATCATGAGCGTGCACTTGGTTTTCTCAATTTGTTGACATTGGAATTAGAATAAACACAGCAGAAAGTGGCATCAAGTACCAACCCAGTAGAGACCTCTTCTTCTTTTCCTTTTAAAAACATTAACAGATTTTACTTTCTTGACTCAATGAAACTATGAGCCATGCCCTGTAGGGCCCTCCAAGATGGACGGGTCATGGCAGAGAGCTCTGACAAAACATGGTCCACTGGAGAAGGGAACGGCAAACCACTTCAGCATTCTTGCCTGAGAACCCCATGAACCGTTTGTGAAGGCAAAAAGATATGATGGTTGGATGGCATCACCTGCTCGATGGACATGAGTTTGAGCAAGCTGCGGGAGTTGGGAGGCCTGGCATGCTACAGCCCATGGGGTTGCATAAAGTCAGACATGACTGAGTGACTGACCTGACTGATTCATTGCTGGTGTCCTCAGCTCTACCCACACGGTTGTGGCCTCACTCTGGAGTTGGAATGTTTCTGGTGACTTTGCAGGAAGCCCATCGCAGAGCCAAACCTCAGACAGGGCACTGCACGGGCTCTTGGCATCTCCCTAATGTGTGGAAAGAAAATCCCTCTTTAAGGTGCAAACAATTATTTAAGCAGGAGGTACAAATGGAGGGGTGTTACTACCTGCTACCTGCGAGCATCAGTGCAATCGATTGCTAACCGCTGTCTTCTGCTGAGCTGACTCGAAAGAGGGGTTCACCCACAGCGGCTGCAACAAAAAAGGCGTTTCACCGGCAGGCCTTTGGATTTTTTTTCCAGCTAAATAACCATCTGAAGCTACCCATGAGGCTTTAAATAGACACTTGCAAACTTTATTCTCAGGGCAACTAACTTCACCATGGTTGTTTCTTCTTTTTTCCCCCCACTGATCATATTCTTTAAAAAAAAAAGAGAGAGAGAGAGAAATTTGCTTTTAAGTGATATTCTCTTGAAAGACATGAATCCAGCAGCATTTATGTTGTCGCTGCTTGGAGAAGCCAAACATCCCCACAGAGACATTGCCACAACCCAGACCGCACTTCAGGGTCGCAAGGTGTGACGGAGGAGCTTATGAAAGGTGGCTGTATTTTTACAGAGAACTTCGAATGCCCATCGCGGGGCCCCCTCCGCCTGCGCTGGTTTCTCCCTTAAAAGAGGTAGGAAGTGAGCCCCTGGCTGTCCTGCCCTGCCTGCGTCCCGGGACCTGAGTCACTTCCTTTCAGGGGGAAGAGGTGCAGGGCAGAACGCCCCAGTGTGCCGTTGGTGTATGTGAACTGCAGGCAGCTGAACAGCAGCAGACACGTGGGGAGCTCTCTGCACCCCATCCCAAGGGCCTGGAGGAGAGCACATACACCCTTGTGACGGTGCCCCAGCCCGAGTGCTCCAGTACCAGGCAGCCCAGCGGCCCCGAGAGGGTCCACACAGACGCCCAGCCCTCCTCTACCCTTCATTCCCCACGCGTCTGACTGCCCAGGATGCCAGGTGCTTCCAAAAGCTTCAGGTCTTCTCCTCTGTTATGTTGCTTCTCTGCAATGCGCTGCTGTCCATGAAGATGCTGGGAAAGCCCGAGTCTCAGCCACTCTTTCCGTTACTCATCGCCTGCGCTCCCGAGTGTATGCGTGAGGCGCCTGCTAAAGGGCTTCTGTTTGTTGTCTCGGGTTGACCTGCCTTCTGTCAATCGAGTCTGCAAGACCTCGGCCGAGAATCTAGGAGGGTTGAAGAAAATATATTTTCTCCTCCTCTATGAGGGCTTGTGGGCTGACTTGACCTGCGGGTGAGGATCAAGGTTAGACCAAGAATCACTTACAGAAATCAGACAGAAAAGAAAGACAAACTGTACGGCCTCACTTACGTGTAGAATCTAAAAAAGCCAAATTCATAGAAGCAGAGAGTGGAGTGGTGGTGACTGGGCTGGGGTCGGGTGGGGGGGTGTCGGTCAGAGGGTACAGACTGACAGTGTCAGAGCCACGGGTTCTGGGAACCAGGGTAGAGCGGCAACTGTGGTTAATAACATTGTATTAGATACTTGAAAACTGTTGAGAGAGTGGATCTCAAATGTTTTCAGCACCAAAGGAAATGTTAGTTATGTGATGTGATTGGATGTCAGTGAAGGGAAGGGTGGAGGCCAGGATAGAGGTCACGATGGAGGCCAGGGTGGAGGTCAAGGTAGAGGCCAGGGTGAAGGTCAGAGTGGAGGTCAGGGTGGAGGCCAGGGTGGAAGCCAGGGTGAAAGTCAGGGTGGAAGTCAAAGTGGAGGTCAGGGTGGAGGCCCAGGTGGAGGTCAGGGTGAAGGCCAGGGTGAAGGTCAGCGTGGAGGCCAGGGTGAAGGTCAGGGTAGAGGTCACGATGGAGGCCAGGGTGGAGGTCAAGGTAGAGGCCAGGGTGAAGTTCAGAGTGCAGGTCAAGGTGGAGGCCAGGGTGAAGGTCAAGGTGGAGGCCAGAGTGGAGGTCAGGGTGAAGGCCAGGGTGAAGGTCAGGGTGGAAGCCAGAGTGGAGGTCAGGGTGGAAGTCAGAGTGGAGGTCAGGGTGGAGGCCCAGGTCGAGGTCAGGGTGGAAGTCAGAGTGGAGGTCAGGGTGGAGGCCCAGGTCGAGGTCAGGGTGGAAGTCAGAGTGGAGGTCAGGGTGGAGGCCCAGGTCGAGATCAGGGTAGAGATTAGGGTGGAGGCCAGGGTGAAGGTCAGGGTAGAGGCCAGGGTGAAGGTCAGGGTGGAGGCCAGGGTGGAGGCCAGGGTGGAGGTCAGGGTGGAGGTCAGGGTGGAGGCCAGGGTGGAGGTCAGGGTGGAGGCCAGGGTAGAGGCCAGGGTGGAGGTCAGGTTGGAGGACAGGGTGGAGGCCAGGGTGAAGGTCAGGGTGGAGGTCAGGGTGGAGGTCAGGGTGGAGGCCAGGGTGGTGGTCAGGGTGGAGGTCAGGGTGGAGGCCAGGGTGGAGATCAGGATGGAGGCCGGGGTGAAGGTCAGGGTGGAGGCCAGGGTGGAGGTCAGGGTAGAGGTCAGGGTGGAGGTCAGGGTGAACTTCAGGGTGCAGGTCAGGGTGGAAGCCAGGGTGAAGGTCAGGGTGGAGGCCAGGGTGAAGGTCAGAGTGGAGGTCAGGGTGGAGATCATTTTGCAATATATGAATGTATCATTTGAACACCCTGCATACCTTAACCTCACACAAGTTCTATGTCAGTTATGTCCCCTCTTCTCATCAGAGATGGGGTTTTGGAGTAAGAGCTCGAAGCCCAGCTCTATTCATCAGCAACTGTGACTCAGAGCTACTCAACCCCTTAGAGCCTCAGAATCTTGCTCTGTAAGCTGTAGGCACCTGTTGTCAGGTGCAGGAAGGGCGCAGATGAGGAGACAGAGTGGCGTCCTGGGAACGAGGGCCCGGCTGCCCCCGGGGTGCATGGAAGGACTCGATCCCATCGCCTCCCTGCAGGACCCCCGGGCTTGGGTGCTGCCCAGGCTCGGCGGCAGGTCTCTTTGGGGGGAGGGTGCAGAGGGCCTCACCCAGTCCTGGGGGCCCGAGCTGACCCAGGAGGCTCCCTGGGGGCTCGACCCAGCCTTCCTCACTTGCTGTCCCTATAGAAGGCGGTACAGGGGGGGCTTCTCCAGAGGGGAGGGGACCCGGCCGTGGTCTCCAGTGCTCTCCCACCGAGACCCGGGCCCAAGGGGTCCTTTGCTGCTGCTCCTGGGTGGCTGAGGTACCCTGCCCTCTGCTGGGGGGCAGGAGCAGGGATGGGCCTGGGGGTGCTGGTGAGCAGCTTCAGGATGCCAGCTCTCAGCCCCTCTCCCCCACTGGCTAGGGGTGTCTTCAAGCAGCAGAGGGGCCTGGGGGGAAATGACAAGACAGCCTGCCCTCAGGCTGTCACTGGGCTGGGCCATGAGAATGGCCATCGATGCTAACTGGGGAGTGCCAGAAGTCATCTCTCCGTTGATCCTCTCAGGGTCCACAGCTTCCTGATTGATTCTTCTTTAAAGTAATGGCAAGGTGTGGAATGAGGTCTCTTCCACAAGCCATGGTGCTCATTGCTGTTGCAAACAGCAAAGTCAGCTGGCCCTGGGGCGGGGAGGGCGGAGGTGTCTCGGGGAAGAGGACAGTGTCTGCCCTCACGGGTGGGTCTCAGGCATCTAAGGGCTGGTGTCCCCTGGTGGGAGAAGGTGCAGGGGCAGTCATGGGCACCTATGGGAGGGGGTTCTCTTGAGCCCAGGAGGCTATCGGGGGCAGTGGTGCTGGCCCAGGAGCCCAGCTGAGGTCAGCCTGTGATACCGCCCGGAGTACCCACCCGCCCCACCCACCACACTCCTGGAGACCCGCCCCTTCCACTCACACCATGGTGATCCTGGCTGTTCTGTCCTCTGAGTGGCCACTTGGCGGGCAGCTGGAGCCGGACCCCGGGCCCACCTGTCAGCCAGGCCCTTCTCAGCCTCCAGGGTGTGGGGTGAGGGGACATCTGAAACTTTGGCTGGAGGGGCCCCAGGTGGGTCCGTCCAGGGTTCGGGGAAGCAGCTGCTGCCGCCCAGGGGTCAGGACATGCAGACAGAGGCAGGGAGAGCAGACGCTCTTGGGGGTCTACCTGGGGGACTTGGGGTCCAGTCATCCAGCGTGTGTGATCCCACTCTCGCCCTGCACTTCCTGAACATTCTATCCTCGAGGGCCTCCCCTTGGGGCTCCCTGCCCGAGCCTGGAGTGACCCCCGGAGACACCAAGATGGAGCCCTGGGCGGTCTTGGGTCCACTGACGAGGGGCTCAGAGCACCCAGTGTGGGGCCCAAGGTGTGCTGGCCTTGAGAGCTTTGGGGTGACTCTCGACGCCTCCCGCTTTTGATTCCATCGGGTTAGACAAACACTGAGCTTCGTGGGCGTGTTTAATTGTTGTGATTTGTCTGGGATTTACTGAGCATCTCCTGTGCTCCAGGATGCCTGCAGACACTGAAGCAGCACAGCAGTGGGGCAACGTCTCTGCTCGTGGGGCTGACGGTCCAGACCCTCCGCCTGTGAGACGCGGAGCTCGGCTGAGGGCACCTGCTCCCAGCAACCCTGACGCTGGTCGCACGGTCAGTGTCAGAGCCGTGCAGGCCAGGGGTACAGGGCGTCCAGGGTATGGGCATTTTATCAGTCAAGGTCATCATCCATCCTCTGGTCATGCATCTGTGTTAGAGCCATTCACTTTATGTTCTAAACCTGACTTCATGCACACCTCCGTCTTTAGCCATGTCCCAGCGCCCAAGGGAGAAACTGAATGCTTAAGAAACAAGATCAACATCTGTGCCTTAAAAATGCCTCTGCAAAAACTCTCTGAAGACTTTATCCACAGGAACGCAGGTCCTCAGCTGGTGTAGGTAATCCGCTCTTTTTTAAGAACAAAGTGAATCGGAGCCAGCACGCCAGTTTACCAAAACAAACAGACTGCAAAGTTGAAAGTGTTCGATTGTTTCTAAATAAATTCTAGATTGGGGAGAAGCCATCTGTCTCCACCTTCCCTGAAACTCACTGATAAACTGTAAATCCATTAGACCAGGCTCTCCTCTGCCATTTAGAACCGAAGAGAGATAATATTTATATATAGGAAGCCTGATGGTTGGGGAGAGACGTTCCTGAGGACGTGATTCATGTGCCGTGTATCGTCAGAGGACAGCTGTCTTCAAGCTCCATTTTAATTTCCTTATGATCTTTGTAATATTTATTGTACAAACAGAAACCTGTGCATATTTATGGGAAATAGTGGAACTTTTCATAAGAGCAGGCGCATAAATCCACACACTTATGAAAGGATGGAGACAGGCGAGGTCCAGATAGGCAGGGATCTTCAACATAATTTTCAATTAAAATGGAGTTGAGCGGCACAGGATGACGATCATTCCTCATTTTTATATCGTCTCCCAGGTAGGTGGGGAGTTACAGCTCCACTTCGTCAGGCTGTTTTCTAAAGGGCTCAGCAGCAAGTCCGCTTGGGGAATTCAAGGGAAGCCTGTCTTTCCAGGTGCCTTTGTTTCCAGTGACTGTTTGACCCGGAAGGTGGCGTCACCTTGGGGCTCCTGTGGAGGTTTTGCTTCCGGGAGTTGATGCCCAGACTCTTCTAAGAGCGCAAAGGAGGAACCGCGGAGAGTAACCGAGAGAACACTCTCCCGAGTAATAATGCAGGAAGTGAGGGTGACCCCCGACCCGATCCGGTGAGGGCTTGATTGCCCCCCTGAAGACAAGAGAACGCTCTGGTGGAAATGATTTTGCCTTTTCCAAAGCTTTCACCTGCAGCGTTGCCCAGGTTTGAACCTGAAGAGGTGTGGCTTTGTGAACTCGAGGGCACGCTCTGAGCAGGGGCTGTGAATTTGCTCGTGGTCTCAGCGGAGAGGCAGGGGTGTTGGTCATGAGGGTCTCACCCCTCAGCGATGGGACGACTGTGGGAAAAGAGATTCGTCATCTGAGACTCAAGTGCCTCTGTCGTGAGGTGGAGGTGATACCACCCCCTTCAGGGATTCGGGAGGATAAACAGCCATCCGCAAAGTGGATTGTGTTAGTGGTCGCTTCCGCCTCCCATGACCTCCCTGCCTACGTCTGAGCCTCAGGAGGACGTGAGCTGGGCGGTCTGCTGCCCGCTGTGTTCCCGGGGCAGGCAGAGCAGTGGGGCTGAGTAGTGTGGACTGAAGTGGGTGCAATCACCCCAAGAGCTCAGGGGTCCCCGATGTGCAGGGGTGCTTGTATGGGGAGAAGGTCTGTGTCACCGAGGGGCTGGGGTGTGGGCAGGGTGGGAGAGCAAAGGCCTGGCCCTGCCCCAGTGTGGGGTCCCCAAATTCACACCACACACCCTGGCATGATGGTGTGAGGAGGTGAGAGTTCATGTGGGTGGAGCCCTGGAGAGGACACCTGCCCAGAGAACAGGCTCAGCCCTTGAGCAAACTCTGGGAGATGCTGAAGGACAGGGAAGCCTGGTGTGCTATAGTCCACGGGGTCACAGTCAGACGCGACTGAGCAGCCGAATGACATAGGTCACCTAGGCTGGGTTGTTTTGTTACAGTGGCCAGAATAGACTCAGATACCCCATGATTTCCATAACTGCCCCCAGCCTCCTGGACTGGGGTGTTAGCACATGGGCTCTGCCGGCCTGCGGTCAGTGCAGGGGGTGGTGTTTTTTGGTCTCCTCCCTTCAGCATCCCTCTGCCCCTAAACTTCAACAGGCAGGAGGAGGCTGTGAGTGTCCTGAGGAGACCCACGTGACCTTCGGAGGGCCCACCTCCTGGCAGTAACCCAGGTTGGGAACACGGTGGGCACTTAGTGAAGTCGCCCGTGGGTCTCTGCATGCTGTGGGTGGCAAGGCCCTCAGGTGCCCCCGCCTCAACCAGTGCAGGGCCATCCCCATGGGCATGAGCTGACGGCCTGGAGACCAGGACCAGGCGGAGCTGCAGAGCAGAGTCTGCAGGGAGCAATCAAAGCGCCTTGGGAGACACAGCCAGTGATGCGTTGGAAGACCCGGGGTTTGCCTCTCTGAAGGCAGAGTGTGGAGCATCCTTCGGGTGCGGGGTGGGGGTTATCCCGGGGCAGGAGCTCAGCTCGCTCAGCTATCAGTGATCAAGCCCCTGCCAGCACGGGGTAAATGCTGGGGGCTGTAACCACAGAGATGCTTCCTGCCCAGGGATTTCAACCAGGTGGCAGAGCAGGCTGGCTGCTGGAGGGGCTGAGCATCCTGCCTGACTCTTCCCAGGACCAGCCATCAACTCCCACTGCAGCCTGTCACCCCTGCAGAGCGTGCGGAGGTCTACACGCACACGGCGCTAAGGGCTAAGGGTAGCTCTTAGAATCCGGGAGGTCATCCAAGGTCAGAGCCCAGAGGAAAAGAGGAATCCCCGGTGCCTGAGCCATTCACTTACAGATCCAGGGGGACGGGACGTGGGCGGAAGTGATCCCACGAGGATCACTGACTTGGGGGGTGGCCTGAGCGGGTGCTTGTTCCATCATGTGTGGCTTGTGGTCCCCTTAACTCTCTCTCAGTGCTTTTCTCAGACAGAGGCAGACAACGAGACTGTGAGCTGCTCCCATCACAGCTCCGCTGGGAGAACTTACGAAATTACATATATATATATATATATATACATACATACATACATATATATACAACCTGAAGCATGCAGCCCCGAGTCCGTCCTGGATGCGAGGTGATTGGCATCAGCAGCACGGTGGGGGCCGAGCAGGACGGCCTCTTGTCACCGGCATCCGCCAGGCCCTCGGCCACTGACACGCTCCTGCAAGGCTGAGGCTGGTCCCCAGCATATGGAGGCATCCCTGGAGCCTTGTCAGACAGGCCCCGGGCAGATGGGGAAGGCAGCCGGGAGCTGATGGTTTCCTGGAAGCACAGGTGGTGGTGGGGGCCTCCAGGGGGTGCCCCCGGGAATGGTGGTCTGTCCAGGCCGAGGGAACGAGACCTGGCAGCTCCCACGGAAGCAGCCACAGTGTGAGCTCCTCCTGCCAGGAAAGTCTTCCCGGGCGGTCCGTGCTGGAGGAGGGCAAGTGGGGAGTCCGCAGCCTGCGGGTTTGTCGAAACCACCCTGGGGCTCGTGTCCTAGGCACCTGACCCTGGGCTCCCCTGTCCTTCCATTGCTCTGTTCGTGTGGGCTGGTGGAAATGCAGAGCTGGGAATAATGCCCTTCTGGGTCATCCCAGGGAAGACAGAGGGCCTGTCCAACTTCATCTTGGGGCCAGGAGCGCGTACTTGCCTCTTGACCCTACAGCTGGCCCAGCTCCCACCACGTTTCTCTGGGGGACGTTTCCTGCTGGGCGTCCTTGCACGGGGGCTGCACGGGGGCTGCACTTGGTGGGGGAGTGCAGCTCTGTGGTCTGCTCACCCCTCCGTCTGAGCACCTCCTGGGGGCCACAGTCTCACCTCGGGCTGCTCCCACCTTCCACGTGGGCTCAGGAGAAGCAGGTCACCCACGTCCTCCCCCAGGTCATGCAGTCTGGGTCAGAAACACAACCAGGCTCCGGGCTTCCTGGGATGGAGTCCTGTCAACACAGCCCCCTGGAGACGGCGCCCTGGGGACCCTCACGGGAAGCCCGCTGCTTGGGCTCCAAGTGGTCAAGAAATGATGCTAAAAAACTTGGAAGCTTACCCCACAGCCCATGGCTGGAGCTGAGGGGAAAGAGCAACAAATTACTTGAGTCTTTAAATATTGCCATGAGATGGGTGAGACCCGCCTCATGTCAGGAAAATTGAATAAAAAGAATATCAAAGTTTGACTCTAAGGAAAGAAAAAAAAACCACTGTGGAATAAGTGAAATAAAGTGGTACTTTTAATAAATAGTATGCCTGATTCACAGTTATTTCTGAGTGAAGGAACGGTGAGGACGGTCACCGTTGGCAGAGAGCAATCAGCACTCACCTTGTCTGAAGCAGGAGGGTTTATCTGTTGAGGAAATAAGCCGCTGTGTTCAGAGGTAATTAACTTAGTAATTAGGAACAGAAATCACCCGCTCCTAGCAATCAAGGATGCCTGTGCCTTAAGAGCCAATTTTGCGTTCTTACAGAAATGTGTCCCCCAAAAATGGAAAGATATGAGGGCAATTTCCTTTATGGTTATAACCAGGAGATATCTTTAAACTCTGGCAATCATGTGTAGAGCATAATGCTCTTTCCGCCTGACTGGTTTATCTGACTTCCTCTGATAGGAAAAAGAAAAATTGGTTACAAGGGAATTTGCGTTGATTTGTCTTTTTGAAACTACTGACTAGCATCGTTACCGAACCTCATGCGTCCTGGTGGGGAAGGAGGAAATTTGTCAGAAAGAGGGGACGGTGAGGGTGGAGCCCGTGAGCGGAGAGCCATCTGTTCAGGATGGAGAGCCTGTCCGTCCCCCCATCAGCCCACCTGGTTCCCTGTTCTTAGTACCCACAAACACACATTTGTCTGGGAAGGTCTTGCAGACACTGTCTCGGAGCCAAGTGCCAAACTCACGTGTCTACTGGCTCCTGATGAAATCCATTGAGTGAGCCATTCTCAGGCTGCATCAAATCCTCGCCTTGACACATCAAACGGGAGCGGCCACCAGACGGGTCCTTGTTTGCAGGTGACGGTGAGCCTCGTGCAGCCAACGGTTATCAAGCAGCCCTGAAAACCCAATAGAAGCACAGAGAAGAATGCGGACGCTTCCCTCCCTCAGCCTCAGCCTGCTCTGTCCACCTGGGTGATAGGCGTATTTGCTTTCGCATCAAAGATGTGCCAACGTCTGCAAAGTACCGAGAAGGGCTGGGTGGGGAATTCCTCGCATAATGTTGTGCTTTTTGACAGCAGGTTTTTTGTTTTTTTTTTTTAAATGAAGTAAAGTCTACAATGCTTTGCAGGTTGTATTAAAACATTGAGCCACCACTGGTATCTGCAAGGCATTATTTGATTATGTGATAAAGCACAGAACGGCCTCTTACAGCTGTCAACACGACCATTCCTGGGGAAATAATTACATGGTACCTGGGGGTGTGGGTGACTGCTCAACACAATACTTTTTCTAGGTCGTAAGGAAGAGTGTGACATCGATTTACTGCTCTCCCCCTTCATAGCCAAACGGCATTAAAAAGAAGTTTAAAAAGCATTTTCAAACATGAATTTTTAGACAGGAAATGCCACTTTTATATTATAATATATATTTGCTTCTGTTTGATCAGTATAGTGGAAGACCTAGTAACTAGGCTTAGAACCGTTTGGAGAAAAGGTGAAATTATTTTCCCATGGCGTGCTTTGTTCCATTACATTTTTGAGGCTGAGATCACTTTACCGTGCTCTGTTTTCCATGCTTCGGGAAGAAAAAGAAAATCAAAGTTATGCCCAAACACTCGGCGCTACCGTTTCTTATTCTCACGATGTTTATGGAGACAGCCTGCATCCTGGTGGCGGCGAGGGCTGGGCTCCTGCTCTGCTTGCGTGGCGGCCTGGCTCTGGGGCTGTGAGTGTGTCACACGACCACCCGCAGGTCACCTTCTCTCTTATCACATTGGAGTAATGAGGTGTTGCCTTGTAGAATGGTCGTTAGAATTAAGGGTTAATATGTGAGAAACACACACACGCAGAAAGCAACACTTCAAAGAAGGGCAGGAAGTGTTCGCTGTCATTATCCACTGTGGCAGCAAGTCCTGACTGAAGGCCCGCTGGGCTGGGCATTGATCTAGGTTGGAGGGATGTCGTATTCAACCTGACAGCCCGGTAGCTGCTCTCATGGACCTAACATCCAAGCAAGGACTCAAAAAAAAGAGTCAGGGAAAATAAACAAGGTATTTCAGATGGTGACTAGTGCTCTCAGGAAAAGGCAAGAGATGTAATGGATCCAATGGATGGTGATGGGTAGGGGTACCCACAGATGGGTGTGAAGGGAACCTCATGAAGTGGGGACGTTTAAGCCAAGACCTGAGTGAGGAGAGGGGAGGATGCAGGGGGCATGTGAGCGAGGGGCGTTCCAAACAGAGGGACACACAGATGCAGAGGGGCAGCCCTGGGGACAGGTTTGATTTGCTCTAGGAAAGGAGAGAAGGCTGGCAGAGGCCGGGGCGTCAGGTCTGGGGGTGCGCAGGACAGGGTGCGGCCGCAGAAGCAGGCAGAGGTCAGGCACATGGTGCACGGAGTTCAGTCCAGGTGTGGTGGGGAGGTGGCGTGGGGCTCTGACTCGTCTCCTGCTCATGTTAGTGCTGTCATTTTACAGCTCATGCCCATTCAGTCATCATTGTCCCAGGAAATCGGAACACGAGGGGACCAGACGAGGCATCGGGGAGGAGGCGGGTTTGGTGTGGGAGGTGGGTCCAGTGGAGGAGAGGAGGAGAGGGGGTGGGGTTTGTCACTGGGTGGGCAGAACCCACCTGAGCTGTTGGGGTGGAGCTGGTGCTGAGGAGGGAACCCAGCGTGACCCCTTGTTCGGCGTTGACGGACTTTCTGGTGTCGGGGAGCATCTGCTGCTATTGGGGCTTGGCATTTCCCTCAGCTTCATCTGGATGTATGTAGCATCCGCAGAGAGATGGTGGCCAAGCTATCTTGAGCTGAGCTCAGAAGAAAAGAGGCAGTGAGCTTCTTTTTTCTGAGCTTCGTGTTTCTGGAGAGGAGGCTGGACCTGGAGCTGCGGGAGGAGGTGCTGTGCTCTTGGTCTGCAGCGGGGGCGTCCCAGCCTGCTGGTGAGTCCCAGTCTGCTGGTGTGCTGGCGGTGGTCCGGGCAGAGGGCAGGTTTGATGGTGCTGGAGGGAGCGGGGAGAGTTGCTATAGTGATGTCCTTGAGTAGAAGAGAAGGGCAGGACCTCATGCAGGGGGGAAGGGGTTGAGCTTTGTATCGGGACGGAAGGTAAAGTCCATGGTCACATGCTCAGATGGATAGGTGGTTGTGATGGGAGGTGATGCAATTCTGTTCTGATTATTTCTACTTGGTGAGACAGGAAGTGAGGTTAGCTGAGGGCACACATGACAAAGGAGGTGTTGGATGTTTTAAGAGGCAGGAGGGGTTTTGGAGGCAGCATATGGGGGGAGAATAATACAGTATGAATACATATTGAGGCTTTCTGGGCAGCCCCCTGGAGTTTGCGGGTCCAGTTAGCATGGATGTGTGTTTTCTCCAGTCACGCAGGCAGTTGACATGAAATAGGTGGAGAACTGAATTTAACCTGAGTTGTAATTTAGCGCAGCAGAGACAGGCAGAGATGAGAGAGCCGAGAATATGCACAGAGTGATGGTAAAGATTAACCAGGAAGTGCAGTCCCTGTAAAGGGGGAAGTGGGGTGAGAGGTGGTGAGGCTGTGGCAAAGTCAGTGGCTGAAGACCCTGCAGCATGCAGGGTCCTCGGACCCTGGGTAATGCGGACAGCTGGGCACTGGGCAGAAACGCCTGAGCCTGAAGTTAGGGGGGACTGAAATGGTCAGCAATGACAGGCTGCAGGAGGGGACCGTGAGCATGAGCGTGAGGGCAGACAGTGCAGAGGACAAGATCTCTGGAGAGGAGATCCGGCAGACATGGGAGGTTCAGAATCCAATGGGAATATTGAAAAAGATATGACATCAGTCCACACTGGCAGCAATATCACAGAGCCCAGGGCCCCTGCAGAGTAGAAACAGGCTCGTGTGCACGGGAAACGGAGACCCAGCGTGGTCCTGGGGTTGCTGCCTAAACAGTCCACTTTCCCCGCTCATCCCAGCTCTTTACTCCCAACAGTCCTGCATAATTTTTCCCGGCCCCACCACATGCCTGCACATCCCTCTGTGAATACAACCAGCCCAGTACTGTCTTCTTCCTTGGAGTGATGTCACTGCTATGAGCCCTGGGGCAGTTTAGGACCTCAGATCCTGGGGGAGGCTGAGGACAAGCCCTCTGGTCCTTGCTCTGATATCAGCTCCCATCCAGCTGCAGCTAATTCTCCCCAGTGCTCGCTTCTGCTTCACCACCAGCCCTCCAATGGCTTTTTATCTTGTGACAACCTGCACATCAGAGCTTAGTTATCTCTTAATCACACGGCATTGCAGTGTATTCTCAAATAACACTGAGCATATTACCCCTGGAATGCATGCCACTGTCCATCATCCATAGCCCTTTTCACTCCTTAATGCCCCATTGTCGTGCTGAGGACACTGAAGCCTGGCGAGACCTCCAGTGGCTTAACTTGGACAACACGGGCAGTCAGTGTCTGACTTCAGGCTACAGCGTCAGCCTCCCTCGTTTACACCCTAACCCTCGCCCTCCTAGTGTACGCTGTGTGATCAGTGGCTCAGTCGTGTCCGACTCTGTGTTACCCCATGGGCTGTAACCTGCCAGGCTCCTCCGTCCATGGGCTTTTCCAGGCAAGAATGCTGGAGTGGGTTGCCATTACCTTCTCCAGGGGATCTTCCCTACCCAGGGATTGAACCCAGGTCTCTTGCCTCTCCTGCATTGACAGGCACCACCTGGAGGCCTGACCCTCCTTGTCAGGTGGCAGATTGAACGTTCAGTTACTTAACTGATGATAAGCATGACTCCTGATGCCCCAGCAGCATTTTCCTACGACTTTTCCACAACGATTCAGAGTTTCTGTGAGCAGGGTCATGACTCTCAGTATCTCACACTTAGAGTGAGAAAAATACAAGGGTATAATTTTTGCTAATGGATTATTACATTCCACTTACATACCTTTTTCTAATTATTTTATTCATAAAAAATATTGTTTTGACCAAATGGCATGCGGTTCTTTTCTGCGGAGGCTTGGGCAGCATGTAGAACCATCTGGGCAATTGACTTAATTAGCACTACAGTTCTTAGGTTGATGGGGGCTGGAAGACCAAGCACTTGTCAAGTTGCTTCCGCGTTCCAGTGATCTTTGCAGAAGGAGGGTTTCTAGAAGGAGAGGGAGAGACTCTTTGGAGGCTGGTTTATCAGGGAAGTAGCCTGGCCACTCAGTGATGTACTTGGGTGCACTGAACAGTCAGGATGGGAGAAAATAGGAGGGGAGAGCTGTGGATGGGCACCCTTTCAAAATCCAGGATTAAGGTCTCAAGGAGCTGAGAGTCTGAGTTTACCTATGGAGGCAGCAGTGCCTAATGGGAAAGGCCCCAGCTTTTGAGTTAGATAAACTTAAATCCAAAACCTAGCAGGTAGAAAGTGGAGCAGAATCATACTTTGTGTAAACAGCATTTGGAAGCACAGGGATCAGTTTCGAAAAGACACATCCCTTGGACTTCCCCGGCAGTCCAGTGGTTAAGACTCTGTACTTCCAGTCCCGTGGGCATGGGTTTGATCCCTGGTCAGGGAACTAAAATCCTTTATGCTGCATAGTACAGCCAAAAAATTAAGATACATAAATAAATAAAGATGATGGACTTTGGCAGCAAGGATTAAGGGTATTAGAATTTATCAATCAGTCATGTCTGACTCATTGCGACCCCATGGACTGTAGCCTACCAGGCTCCTCTGTCCATGGGATTTTCCAGGCAAGTGTACTGGAGTGGGTTGCCATTTCCTTCTCCGAAATAAATGAAACACCTATCCTGATCCGATGAGGGAAATGTGTTTCAGGACCATGGACAGAGGCCACAGCCTCTGGCCTTTCTCATAGCCCCATTCTACTATCCCTTGAAGCCAGTGTACTACTCTAGGGGGTCCAGGGACATCAATATTCTGGGAGCATCGTTTGTAGGATGGATGAATGGATGAGTTCAGTTCAGTTCAGTCGCTCAGTCGTGTCTGACTCTTTGCGACCCCATGAATCGCAGCACGCCAGGCCTCCCTGTCCATCACCATCTCCCAGAGTTCACTCAAACTCAGGTCCATCGAGTCAGTGATGCCATCCAGCCATCTCATCCTCTGTCGTCCCCTTCTCCTCTTGCTCCCAATCCCTCCCAGCATCAGAGTCTTTTCCAATGAGCCAACTCTTCGCATGAGGTGGCCAAAGTACTGGAGTTTCAGCTTTAGCATCATTCCTTCCGAAGAAATCCCAGGGCTGATCTCCTTCAGAATGGACTGGTTGGATCTCCTTGCAGTCCAAGGGACTCTCAAGAGTCTTCTCCAACACCACAGTTCAAAAGCATCAATTCTTCGGCACTCAGCTTTCTTCACAGTCCAACTCTCACATCCACACATGACCACAGGAAAAACCATAGCTTTGACTAGACAGACCTTTGTAGGCAATGTAATGTCTCTGCTTTTGAATATGCTATCTAGGTTGGTCATAACGTTTCTTCCAAGGAGTAAGCGTCTTTTAATTTCATGGCTGCGTCACCATCTGCAGTGATGAGTACATTGTATTAATAAAACATCTGTATCCAGCAAATTGTAACCTGAGAAATAGCTGTGCCTAAAATCTGCCCTTTATGATTGCAAACACCCATAGAAACTAGGTATATTTATTTGTTTATACACTCACTGTCCCAAGAATTATGTCCTGCGTGTTTATTATATTAAATCTGTGTTCCACGTGCTAAAAACATGGGTGAAACTGGAAGCCCAAGGCTCTGCTCCCAAGTGGCCCACGTGTTTATTGAGAGACAGACTAAATATACTGATGAAGTAATAAATATACAGTAGGCACTGCAAGCTGTTTAAAGGGACGATAAAGTGGGCTAGGCAGGTAGAGGAAGTGCTATTTTAAGTAGATGCTGTATCAGTCAGGGCCCCAGCAGGTCAGAGAGGGCAGCCTCAGAGGGTGGAAGTCAAGAGACCTGGTGAAGGAATTACTCACAGAGCCACATGAAGCCTTAAGGAAACCCAGAAATGGTGGTGGAGGCATCCAGTGGGGACAGCATCACGCATTTGCATCTTTAAGCTCAAGGAGGTGAGAGAAAGAGTCATGCTTCCAGAGCCTGCTGAGGGCTGTAGCCACAGAAGAAGGTCTGACTAAGGGAGCTGCAGCCACAGTCACTGCCGGAGCCGAGAGAGGAGCAAGGCCAGGGTCACAGAGGCCAGCGATCCCTCTCCTCCCTCCTCCAGCATCGCCTGGGTGCTTCCCACTGCTGAACCCAGCCAGAAGCCAGAGGGCTCGGGAGCCTGGAGGATAGAGTCTGGGCCTTCTGGGTTTGAGAAGGTGGAGAAGGGACACAGGGGCAAGCATGGGGCAGCCAGCATGGGGGTCAAGGAGGGCGAGTCTGATGAAGTCACAGGAGCAAGCCGCTGACTGACCCAGAGGCTGGGCCTCGTGGTTGTCTCGGGAAAAGTACGCGGCAGGAGTAAGCATCGTGCAAAGGGCCTGAGGCAGAAGTGCGCGAGGGAGAGCAGGGAGGCCAGAGCGCCAGGGGCAGTGTGAGCAGGACAGCAGGAGAGGCCGAGGCAGGGAGTCCAGGCGGCCGGGAAGGCCGGGCACGTGGGCACGCACAGGATGTCTGCGTCAGCCTGAGTGCGATGGGGAGGCACCAGAGGAGGACCCTGTGCAACTTCAAAAGCAGTCTCCCTGACGGTTCCAGGAAGAGCAGGTTAGAGAGGGATGGAGCCAGTTAGAAATCTGCACGTTTATTTGACAAATGCTTGTTTAGCACCTACTAATTCCCACACACTGCTCTAGTGCCTGGTGGCATAGCAGCAACAAACCAAAATAAAACCAAACAATAGCCCCTTTCTTTGTGAAAGTTTGTGTGATGATCCAGGCAAGAAATCAAAGTGGTTTCCACTAGGTCATCATGGAACAGACGGTATTAGGGATTGCATACACTTTTAACACAGAGTCATCACAATTTACTAATAGATTGGATGCCATGATATTCAGAAGAGAGAAGCCTTGAGTAGGACTCTGAGCCTTTTGACCTAAGTGAATGGAAGGATGGAGCTCCTATTTCTGGAGAGGGTTTTTTTTTTTTTTCAGGAGAGGGATGAGGACAAATCAAATGGTGGTCTAGTGGTTAAGACTCTTCATGTCCACTGCCAAGGGCTTAGGTTCGATTCCAGGTTGGGGAATTAAATCCCATAAGCTGTGCAGCATTGCAAAAACAAACAAATAGTTATTTAAAAACATCTGGGCATGTTTACCTTAGGCTGTCTATTGGGCACACGGGGGAAGTGTGGAGGGGCCCTGGGTTCGCGGGTGTAGTTTGAGAGGGGCAGAGGTGTTAGTCCAGAGATGGTCCACAGAGTCGCGGCACTGCCCCTACGAAGCCACCTGGGGAGGGGGCTGGGTGGGGAAGGGAAGAGGCCCCAGGACAGGGCCCAGGTCCGGGCACAAGAGTGAGGGGCTGTGGTGCTGGAGAAGGTCCAAGAGACGCCAGCACCTGGGAGCTGAGAGCAGAAGGGAGGAGCGGGCAGGAGGTGACCGAAGGCTGGATGTGAGGGTAGCAGGCTGATGAATCAGACGGGGGCTGAGGGGTGCCCGTGAATTCAGCAGCACTCACCTGAGGCTCTGACAGCAGCAGCTGGGCTGACGTTCCTCTGATGCCTACAATACCTGCATAAAAGAATACCCCCCTGAAGAGCATACTCCTGAGTCCAGAGTCTCTAGGGTGGGCTCCCTGGGCACCTTGTGGGCAGTACCCCTGCCACACTGCACTCACGGAGGAGGGCACACTGTGCCCAGGACATATAGGGCTCTGCTCGTGCTGGGTTGGGGGCTGCCAGCCCTCCTGGGTGCCGGCAAGGACCTTGCTGGTCTCTGCTTTGACCCTGCTGCTGGGCCCCATTCAGAGATGCCATCCTGCAGGCCAAGCCCCAAGGAGCCCAGGGCCACCTGGGAGGGAGACGCCCCAAATCCCCATTGAGGCCATGGCGGTGGAAGATTTAAGTGCAGATAATTTACAAGAGTGCCTAGTTGCTCCTCATGGAAGTTACTAGAACCTGCAGGCACAGAGACAAGAAGCTGCAGAATGTTCAGTGTGCCAAGCACTTCTATCTAAATTGCATTATCTCCTTTTACTAATTCATCTGCAAATACCTGCATGTCATACTCAGCTGGATACCAGGAGGTGGACGAGTGAGGGTCAAGGGAGGGGAGCCAGGGTCCCCAGGCAGGTTGTGAGGACCGGGGCAGCCCTCCTCCTAGACTTCTCCCAGGTCTGGCAGACGGTGGGCCAGGCCATTTCCTTCCTCAAGTCCGATCCCTCCCAAGTCTTAAATCCCAGTGCTAAAATATACAGCAGCTTTCCTCTCCTGCCTAATGAATGTGAAGCCATAACGTCGCCCAGGTAAAAGCCAGATGGCAAGTATTTCACCACCAGCCATTTCGTGGCCGATGATGGAGCAGAGCCAGCGGGGTGAGGGTCAGCTCTGAGAGGTGCAGGCCTCTGGAAGAGTCGGGGGAGAGCCAGCGTCTAGGCTGCCCCGGGGACAGCTACTCCCCTAGGGCCAGGTCATCCCTGGATGCAGGGGGGTGGATGCGCCGTGGCTGCCTGCGAAGGAGGCTGGATGGAGCGTGGGATGCGGCTCCATAGATGCTGGATGCCGGTTCCCCAGCTGCAGCTGAGTCCTGACCACACACACGTTAAAGCTCTCCCGAGCTCTGCTTTCTGAGCCCCCAGAGCTGGCCGTTGCGGGTGGAGAGGCAGCCTGGTGTCTCTTGATCTGGAACCGAGAGAGGAACGGGGCCTTGAGGGTGTTCTCATCTGCGCAGAATTCTAGAAGAACACGCAATAGTGTGTCCACTATTGAAGAAGGCAGCCTCTCTAACGGTTTCTGAAAAGTTCCCAAAGTCACCAGGCATAGCTGCATTTGGAGGTAAATACGGCCTCCGGCTGGCCTAGCCCACCCAGTCCACCCCAGTCACTGAGGACTGAGCCCCACCTGCCAGGGTAATGCCACACTCTCTATTTGAAATCATGTTCCCATGTAGAACTTCATAGAAAGAATTCCCCCAACTCACAGGTTTCTGAGGAGGACTGGGCCCCACCTCCCATCTCAGTTGGACACCATCCGACCCCTCGGCAGAGTTGGGGATGGAAGATCCTGCTCCCCTGTGCTGACGGCCAGCGTGGAGGTGGGACTCGCTGGGGCTCAGGGCCAAGTTGGTGTCTTGCTCTGAAGACAGCTGTGCTCTGCCTGTGCTGGGTGCGGGGGGCTGGCCCTGGGGCCCTTGGTGCCAGTGTCAGCCACACCTCTTTACTTTACCTTTTCCATCTTCCTGGTTTTCCTCCAATGCTACCTTCCTGTTACTTTGGAAGAGGCCACGCACTCTCTCCTGGCTCCTCCTGCAGAAAAGCCCCCAAAACCGAGGTCCAGGGGACAGGGTCGAGTGAGACACAGCAGGAGGTGAAACGCCAGGCCTTCATGGGTCCTTGAACCGCCCATATCGGTGAACTACTCCACCTCCTGTCTGGTGAGGCTGGGACGAGAGCGTGAGAGTCCCTGGCATCAGCCTTCATCCCCCCAAGACCCACTGTGAATCTCCCAGATCCCAGATCAACTCTTGAGTGCTCAATGGAGATACAAAGTACTTTGCATTTCTTTCCCGTAATCCAGCCTGTTTCTATCTTCTTCCCCTTGATATCTAGTCTAAAAGTACAATCAAAGCCCAAATGTTGGCATATCGTAAAGAGATGAACCACCCTCCCACAACTGGGCCCGCTGTAGGAGGGCTGCCAGGGACCCGCAGTCCCTGATCCATATGCGACCTGACAGGATAATAAACTGGCGTTCACTGTTGCCGTGATGACTCTCCAAGTGATGGAGCTCTTCCGCAGTTACAAATGATGTCGCTGTACCTGGATCCCAGGGCGGCGGGCTCCAACTCAGTGCCTGCAGTGCTTTCTCCTAAGAAGCTGTCGGCTATTATTTGGGAAGTTAAACCAACGATCACCAAATTGGTTAAAAGACACCCATCAGAGGACCCAGAAGCTTGTGGATGGGAAGCCCACGTGCATATATAAGGTGGCACCACGGATGTCCCACATGTGCCAGGAGTACGCTGGAACCGTGTGGAGAACAAGGTCACCTCACAAATCCCATTGTAAACACTCCCCATGACTGTCGGTCGGCAGTCTGCCTCTGTATCCTTCCCCGCCTTCTCTGGCGCTCCCTCCCCCGACGGAGCTGGGAGCCTGGCGGGCTGGGAGCCTGGCTATGTGGGGAGCGGGCGGCAGCCCCCACGCCGGCGCTGAGGAGCGTCTGCTTTGACCGTGGATGCACTGCCCCCAGACTCCAGGGCCGAGTCTGCTTCCGCTGCTGTCTTCCTTTCCCGGGTCCCGTGTTCACTTCCTGACTGCCTCATCCCCTGGGCACCAGCTGCCCAGCGCTCCAAGCACTGGTTCCCTAAAACCCCCATCACTCTAGAGACTGTCCAAAGGCCCCTCCCGTCTTCTGAGAGTCCACCCCAAGAGTTCGCAGCCACACGGCTCAGGCGGCACAGAGAGGCCGGGACAACCTGGGAAACGAGCCTGGGAGGTGCTTAGCTGAGAGAAGCAGGTGAGGGCGCCCCCAATCCCAGGCAAGGGTAGGATTGGATGCCGTCGAGTCCCCTCTGCCTGCCCCTGTGGCCAGCCTCCTTCGGGGCCCTGCCGGGAGGGGACCACAGTGTCTGCTGAGATTTACCACCTCTATGTGCTGGGACAGACAAGAATCACGTCGTCACATCCCTGCTGTGTGCAGAAGTCATCAGGGTGGTGGTGCCTCCATATTCAGGGCCAGTAAACCACAGCCCTTGGGCCACACTCACACTCGTCTTTGTGAACGAAGATCTCCTGGAGCTCAGTGCACCATCACTGACGCTCGCACGCCATCTATCTTAGCCCGCACACCACAAGGGCAGAGCTGAGAGGTTGCAAGGCCACCTTCACAGCCCTCGAGGCCTAGAGTCCCTGCTATCTGACCCTTTACAGATAAAGGTGGCCGACACCTGCTTAGGGCAATGCTTCTGGGACTTCACTGTGTGTGTGTTAGCATTGGGGCGGGGCTGGGGGGAGGGCGCCGGTGGGGGGCGGGGGAGTCTCTTCACATCTTAGGTCTGGGGTGGAGCCTGGGATTCTGCATTTTAATAAGCCACTCTTGTTAGTAACAAGCCCCTAAAGCAGTGGTTGCAGGTCACAGCTTCATATCTAAATCACACGATCAAGCTTCAACAAACCCTGTGTCCAGACCCAACTCAAACCAGTAAGGTCGACAAGAACGGGGTGACACTTGAGCCTGGGTTTCTGCCCGTCAATTGCTGGGGCACAGCGGAAGAGGCAGAAGCCTCGGGCCCCTGTGGCCACTGCCCAGGGGGTTCTACCCTCCGCCTTGGCTCTCTGTCGCCTTCTCTGCGGAGGACGGTGCCTGGACGTTCCAGGGAACCCTTTGGGAAGCTTTCTGAAGAGTGGGGCCACGTGTCTGACGTGACCTGGCTGTGCTGCACCTGGGAGTGTGTATGTAAGACATCACTGGGGGGGGGCATCGCGGGGCAGTGGGCAGCTGCTCCCTGCACTTCTCTGCCCCCTGCTCTGGGTCCTCTGCTGCAGATCTGTGTCTGGCCGGGACCCCGCCGTCCTGAACCTGGGCACGTGTGGGTGAGTCATGTTATTCCAGACGCGGTCCTGCAGCTGGACGAGCGCTAGCCTCAGCCACACTGGCCAGGCTGTGGGGACCTGGGGTCAGTTATGAACACACTCAGGAGGAAGAAGTCCTGCCTTGTTTCGTTCCCATTTTCTTAAAATGAACGCTCATCAGATAAACTGATAAAGTTTGAGGACAATTTCTGTGAGAGGTTTTTCCCCAGTGCCATGATGCTGGGCCTTGGACCTGGCTTCCTGGAACGTAGTGGGTGTGCCCACCCCACACACGGGCAGGAAAAGGGGCATTGCCTGTAGACGGTTGAAAAGCCAAGCCAGTGATGAAATACCCGCAGTACCTGGCCCCATCTTGGAACGCACAGGGCCTCTGTTCGGTCAGCTGAGTGTAGGGGACCAGAAATGATTGCTAAAATGGCCAAGGTGACAGTGAGCATGCTGACCGATCAAACCACCCTGTCTTTTTTGGTTCTGGGGCAAGGCTGGCTGCCAAGACCCACCCTGATCATTTGACCTCGATGAGACTCACAGAAGACCCCTGGTTACTACTACAAGCCTAGAACCAGATCCCAAATCCCCCTTCTTTGCCTCACCACTGGTTCTCTGGACTGTTTGTCTCCACTGACCGATCTGGAGGGAAGGCCTTCTTGGCCAGGTGTTGGTCAGTTGTGGGAACCCACTGGGAACCCCAGGATTGATAAGAAACTTATTGTAAGCTGAAAACATTTGAGGATAATAGATGCAGAAAGAAGCCTCTTGGGACTTCTCTTCTTTGCTGAAAAACAGCAACTTCTGGGAAATGAGGCTGCCATCAGTTTCCTCCTTAGGGTGGGTCTGCTTCCAGGAGAATGGTCAAGAGTAAACCTACGAGAAGACCCCTCTCTGTGGAAAGTCATAGCCTTGAAGAAGGACCACTTAAACCTACACAAACGAGCATTATTGCCAACTTTCTTATTTCTCATTTGTTCTCCTAAAAACCCAGTTTTCTTTCCTAAAGAAATCTTTTTGTTCTTCCCCTAAAGCTTTTTCTCCCCCATCCTTCTAACCTATTAAATGAGGTCTATGAACCCCAAATTCTAGCCTCCCTATTGAGTTACTCATCCCTGAGTATTCCCATATTGTATACATAATTAATCTGTACCTGGGTTTAATTCACATGTCCCAGAACCTAAGAAGGTAGACGAAAGTTCTGTTTCTCCCCAACATAGGCTCCTCTCTTTCCTCCAGCCCCTGAACTTTGACCAGTCCTTGAATATGGGAATGTGAACTGCTTGTTCCCAAGAACACCCCCTGATTAAGTGCCCCATCAAACCATGCCTCTATGCCCAGTTCTTTCTAGCCTTGATTATTCCCCTAATAAAAGAAAATCTCTTTCTTCCTGCCCTCAGAACTCGTGTGGATCTCAAGGTCTGAGATTCTCCCTCTGGAGTAATCCCCACTCCATGTAATAATCCTTCTGAAGAAAATCTCTCCTTCTCTAGGGTTTGTTTCTTGTTCCCACTGATTAGAGGCATGGTGGTGCCGTAGCCTGTCCTGACACCACACCAGTGACCCCTCCGAGGTGGCTGAGTGGCCATCTCATCTAGTCAAGATTGCTGAGATGTTCCTGCGACCTCTGAAAGCAACTGAACGGCAGTAGCTTAATTGAATTGTGTTTAAAAGAAAGAGAAAGCCTTGAAACAGGCAAGCCTGAATCTCACAGGGTAAGCATCATGCTCAATTGTGTTTTGTCATATCATCTTGCAGAAACCGGCCCATTTTGCCTCTGATCTAGAAAACTCCCCCCACGATGCTTCATTAACGTGACAGCCTCAACCACCTCAAGTCTGAGGAGGCAGGAAGACTCAGTGAGGCGCGTGCATCATTGAGAACACGCACGGTGGGGGCTGGCGTCTCTGAACGGCACGCGCTGAACGAGTGTGAAAGACCCCCGAACCACTTTGGTTTCCGCCGACACACACGCCCTGTCATCTTGTTCCCAGTTTCTCCAGGGAAAGCAGCTTTGATTCTGTTTCTTCTCATTCTCTGGTACTTCTCACTTTACGTTAGAAAACTCTCAGGGTT
The DNA here is from genome assembly GCF_029378745.1 of Bos indicus. Lineage (NCBI taxonomy): Eukaryota > Metazoa > Chordata > Mammalia > Artiodactyla > Bovidae > Bos > Bos indicus. The sequence continues at coordinate 49,301,860 of NC_091785.1, forward strand.
TGAACAGAAGGCTATCTGAACAGGAGCAGAGCAGGGTTTTGTGAATGCATTTTCCCAGTTTACATGTTCGAGTTGAAGAGGCCTTGAGGTCCCAGCCTCCCATGGGATCAAGGAACAGATGGGACTCAGTGGGCATGGAGGGTGAGCTCCTTTTCTAGCCCCTGGGATGCAGATCGAGCCCCAGGAGTCCTTCAACCCCCTGGAGCCTGGAGCACTCACCTCCTCCGGTGTATCTGCCTTCCCACACACCACAGGGCACTGAGGGGACATTTCCGGTTTTCTGTGGGGCTGATGGGAACACGAGCCGGGAACGGGAGCGTCTGGCAGCCATGGCTCTCAGGCAGTCATCCTCACTGAGGACACGCCGTGGTGACTGCCCCTCCATCGTCTGCCTAAAGAAAGATGGCAGTGGCGATGCTGGGCCCCCGGAGGCGTGCAGCCCCATCCCTGTGAGCCAGCCCCACACCCATCACTTTTCACCTGGCTCCCATGTCCTCTGCTGCCCTTGAAGTACTGACAATGTGACACTGAAGACAGAGCCAATCAACCAAAGTGATGCAATCTGACCTTTGCAAGACTGTTGTTCTGGCCTTGATTTGCTTGGGAGGGGAGAGCTATTTCTTCTTCGTTAAACATTAAATAGCAGATAAATAGCATCTGATGTATTTGAAGTTTGAGAGGTTTCAACATATGGGACCCGTCACCCTCATATTTGAAAAGCAGTGTTTGTACACACTTGAAACATGCACACCAACACAAAATTCTTTGACTTAAGAGGGAATTAGGTCTTTGTTCATCTCCTCTGATCCTAGACAGTGAGTGTCGGGAGCCCTTTTAAGGAACAAAGATGTTAGCCCAGGGGCTAAGTGAACTTCCAGATGTTCAAGCTGGTTTTAGAAAAGGCAGAGGAACCAGAGATCAAAAAGCAAGAGAGATCCAGAAAAGCATCTATTTCTTTTTTATTGACTATGCCAAAGCCTTTGACTGTGTGGATCACAATAAACTGTGGAAAATTCTGAAAGAGATGGGAATACCAGACCACCTGATCTGCCTCTTGAGAAACCTGTATGCAGGTCAGGAAGCAACAGTTAGAACTGGACATGGAACAACAGACTGGTTCCAAATAGGAAAAGGAGTACGTCAAGGCTGTATATTGTCACCCTGCTTATTTAACTTATATGCAGAGTGCATCACGAGAAACGCTGGGCTGGAGGAAGCACAAGCTGGAATCGAGATTGCCAGGAGAAATATCAATAACCTCAGATATGCAGATGACACCGCCCTTATGGCAGAAAGTGAAGAGGAACTAAAAAGCCTCTTGATGAAAGTGAAAGAGGACAGTGAAAAAGTTGGCTTAAAGCTCAACATTCAGAAAACGAAGATCATGGCATCCGGTCCCATCACTTCATGGGAAATAGATGGGGAAACAGTGGAAACAGTGTCAGACTTTATTTTGGGGGGCTCCAAAATCACTGCAGATGGTGACTGCAGCCATGAAATTAAAAGAGGCTTACTCCTTGGAAGAAAAGTTCTGACCAACCTAGATAGCATATTCAAAAGCAGAGACATTACTTTGCCAACAAAGGTTCATCTAGTCAAGGCTATGGTTTTTCCTGTGGTCATGTATGGATGTGAGAGTTGGACTGTGAAGAAGGCTGAGCAACGAAGAATTGTTGCTTTTGAAGTGTGGTGTTGGAGAAAACTCTTGAGAGTCCCTTGGACTGCAAGGAGATACAACCAGTCCATTCTGAAGGAGATCAGCCCTGGGATTTCTTTGGAAGGAATGATGCTAAAGCTGAAACTCCAGTACTTTGGCCACCTCATGCAAAGAGTTGACTCATTGGAAAAGACTCTGATGCTGGGAGGAATTGGGGGCAGGAGGAGAAGGGGACGACAGAGGATGAGATGGCTGGATGGCATCACTGACTCGATGGGCCTGAGTTTGAGTGAACTCCAGGAGATGGTGATGGACAGGGAGGCCTGGAGTGCTGCGATTCATGGGGTCGCAAAGAGTCGGACACGACTGAGCGACTGAACTGAAGTGAACTGAAGAGGGCTTTCTCACTGGCTGGCTCCAAGGTCAAGTCCCTTCTAGCCAAGCCTTCTTGAGCAGCCCCACAGGCCTTTGATCTACAGTTACAGGAAATCTTAATATCTGTCCTATTAAAGGTCTTCCTTGGTTGCTAAGAAGCAAAGAATCTGCTTGCAGTGCTAGAGAACCAGGTTCAATCCCTGGGTCTGAAAGGCCCTCTGGAAAAGGGACTGCAACTCATTCCAGCATTCTTGCCTGGAGAATCCCATGGACAAAGGAGCCTGGCGGGCTACAATTCATGGGGTTGCAAAGAGTCGGACACGACTGAGCGACTAGCACTTTCACTTTCCAGGAAAAGGCTGCCTTCTGTCCGCAGAGTCCAAGTGTTTACTGTTTATGAAGCATGTTATTCTGTCTCCAAACCAAGACAACGTTGGGCAGACACTCCTTGTTCCAGACTCGGAGAGGAGGAGGCCGGGGCAGACGTGAGTCCCCAGCAGCAGCTCCCTGGACACACTGCGGCTGGGAGGAAGGCAGGGCCAGACCCTGGGGACGGGTGGCCAGAAGCAGGTCTGAGCCCATCTGGGAACCCACAGAGGGACCCACCACTGCTCAGGCCTGTGTCTCAGCAGCAGAAACTTTGAGAGGTCCTCCAGAGGAGAGCCGGCTGCTGTCCCTGAAAGCAAGGCGGAGGAGGACGGTGTCAGAGGAGGCCAGACAGGGAGCCGGGCCTTCACCCAGCAGGGTGCTAATAGAACCCACCTCATGCAGCGCTGTGTGGACCCTGGGGCCTGGGGGAACCAGCTATCGGGTGATACGCACAGTATAAAGAGGACACACACAAGCCTGTCCTCACTGACATCCTTCTGATAGAAATAAGTGAAATGAATAAATAAACAGGGGACATGGGATGGGGACAAAGCTTCCACACAGAAGAACCTCAAGCACAAGACGGAAACGCTCCCTCCCCCTGGAGGTGGGGCTGAACTCCCTCCCCCAGGACTGTGGGCGGGACTCGCTGACTCCCTTCCCAAAGGACGGAAGGTGAGTAGGGGAAATGGTAACTTCCGGTGGAGACCCCAGCAGACCCCACCTGACCCTTGCCATCAGGGTTTGTGTCTCCTGGATAAGCCAGCTGTGTGAGTCACGTCCCCCCTGCTATGACATGTCAAGAGGGTTCCTCACCTCCCAGGACTCTTCCCCCAAACCCATGGGCCAGCGTCAGCATCAGATAGAAAACCAGACCAGCCCCAGGTGAGGGGCAAACGTCAGGAGGGTCTCTGCCAAATGCCGGAGTAAAAGACAAGCAGTGACTGAGAGCAGGTCGCAGATGGGAGGAGCTTGAGGTCACACAACGACAAAGTGCTTGGGGGCGGAGAGAGGGTGCTGGTGGGGTCCTGGGACAGACAAAGGGCGTTAGTGGAAAAGCTGGTGAATCCAAAGAGAGCCTTCAGTTTCGTTAGCTGTGTTGAATCCGTGTGGATTTCTTGAAGCGTGAACCTCTAAGTGTAGTATCTTGTCACAAAGGGAACAGTGGGGAGTGACAGGCGCTTCCTGAACTGTCTTGAAAATCTAAAATTATTCCATGAGAAAGACTTTCGTATTGCAAAATGTGATTAAATGAGTGAATGCCTCCACCAATGAATTTGATGAGGATTCATACATTAAGGGGCCTTAAAGAAATGGTACAATGAGCTTGTTTACAAAAGAGAAATAGACTTACAGACGCAGAAAACAAATTTATGGTTATCAGAGGGGGGAGGGGAAGGGGTAAACTAGGAGTTTGAGATTCAACATATAAGCGTGTATATATTATATGTAAGTACATATTATATTTATATATATATATATATCGATCTATATATCTAAATCACTTTGTTATACACCTGAAACTAACAACATTGAGCTCAGTTTTTCAGTCGTGTCTGACTCCTTGCGGCCCCATGGACTGTAGCCCACTAGGCTCCTCTGTCCATGGGATTTTCCAGGCAAGAATACTGGAGTAGGTTGCCATTTCCTTCTAAGGGACACAACATCGTAAATCAGCTATATTTCAATTGAAATAAAACTTTTAAGGAAAGAGGCTGTATTATGGGGGAGGAGGTGGATGGTGTGGAGCATATATGTGGAATTTGCTAAGCGTAACTTGTTCCTACTCACTAACCATGCCTACTTACCATCTCCAGTATCTACTGGTCATCAAGAAACTCTCTCTAAATATAATATTGAGTATAATCTTGCTGGCTGACCCTAGAAAACATTTGTGTGCTGGGTGATACAGATGGCTGCATCACTAACCAGTGTTCAGATGAACAGACTGATAAACAGTCTCTTCTAGCCCAGTCAGAAGAAGCAGCAGCAGGCTGCCCACTGCGCACATGGCTGGTCTAGGAAGGCTATTTCTCTGTTCCGAATAGAAATTGGAATTCACAATTCTGGAAAGACTGGGTGTAATACTTCTCAGGATTCCATTCAGCATGTGCAGTGAAAATCCCTGTTCATCACACACTGAACATGCATAGGAAGACCCTGAAGACAGGGAGAAGAAGACAGGCCAGTCAGAGACCCTCGAGACCCAAGGAATAGCTCGATGATGAGTTTCCTGGGTTCTCCTTCAGCCTCATGTGCCCCAGGCTGGACACAGGAGAAACCAGAAACCCCAAAATGCCAATAAGCACAGACTGAAAAAAAAAAAAAAAAAACCCGACCAGAGCCTACCCTTGAGCTAAAAGACCAGGAACTGGGTGGCCTTGAAGACAAAATTATGAGGCCAAATGCTGGTGAGGATGTAGGGGCCGGGTCTCTCAAGTCCTGGGAATTACTTTGGCAGCTTCTTTAAAAGCTGACATATGACACCCTTACATATGACTGAGCCTTTTCTCCCAGGAAAATAAAAATTATGACCACACAAAATCCTGTACTCAATAGTTTAGAGTGGTTTGGTTTGTGATAAGCAGAAAACTGGAAACAGTCAATGCCCCTCAGTAAATAATTATACCATATACTGCTTGGCCATAAAGGTGAATGAATCACTGATGGACATGTCGACTTGGGCGGGTCTCAAGGGCAACTTTATCCCAAGGAAGCAACCCTGAAAGGTCATGTGCTGCATGAGTCCACATAAGTAACACTCTCCAGATGACGGAACGTCAGGGAGGAGAAGACAGGAAGGACGCGGGCGTGATCGGAGGGGAGCACAGGGGGATCTGCGTGTTGGTGTGGTGCTCATGACCTTGATGGTGGCGGAGACGACATGCATTCACACACGTGATGCGATACGTTAGAGCCTCACCCTCGGGGCCCAGGCCAAGCTCCTGGGTTCGATGTTGTCCTGCCTTTGTGGAAGATGGAACTACTGCGGAAACTGCGTGAATAGTTCATGGGGCCTCTTAGTACTATCTCTGCAACTTCCGCCTTCAAACTAAAAGAAATGGGAGGAAATGGGTGGAGATTACATTTCACCATCAGACAAACTGCAGTCACCTCACACAAGGGAACGTGTGAGTCGCTCAGTCGTGTCCAACTCTTTGTGACCCCATGGACAATAGCCCTCCAGTCTCCTCCATTCATGGGATTCTCCAGGCAGGAATACTGGAGTGGGTAGCCATTCCCTTCTCCTGGGGATCTTCCCAACCCGGGGACTGAACCCAGATCTCTTGTGCCTCCTGCATTGCGGGCGGATTCTTTACCATCTGAGCCACTGGAGAAGTCTCAAACAAGGGAGGCATGTGGCAACTTGATTCGTGGGCTGCACAGTCCTGCTGCCTCTCAAGGTCACCTGAAGTCCATCTGCAGTTCACGGTCTCGTCCACAGCTCCTCAGGCCTGTTGCTGTTCAAGTAAGTGTTGCTTAGCACAAGGAAACAGCCCACATCTGTGCTGCCTGGAAGCAGAGTCCAGGGAGACTGTGGTCCTTTGTACAGAAAAACCGCAGAGCAAGAAAGAAACACATCCCTTAGTTGTCTCAAATTCTGGACAAATGAATAGTACTGTGCCTAGAAATGCAGCCTCTTGGAAGGATTTCTGGGAATAAAAGCTGTGTTTATATAAAGCAGCTATAATTCAGGAGGAAGCCAGCAATCCTAGCAGACTGGTGTGTCCTTTCAGGCTTGGGAAACTTGTGATTAACATCTGGGCTGAGCCCACACCCCAGCACGTGCGTGCTTGGAATTCAGACACCGAGCCTGGGGTGCTGGGTGCAGGCTCCCCAGCAGCGATGGGAAGGGCGAGGTGGGGAGGACCCGAGTCGGCTCTCATGGTGTGGGCTCCCCAGGGCAGCTTTGCAGGGCGCCAGGACGCAGGCTGTGGCTTCGCGCCATGGCTCGCTGTTCTGGGGTCGGAGTCCACAGCGGACATACTGGCGCTGGGTCAGTGGGCTTCCACCTGGAGGCGCCAAAGGAGAGCCCGGCTCCTTGAATTTTAGCTCAGAGAAGCTGCTGTGCTCCGTGGCTCTCGGGCCCTCCCTGCAGCGGTGGGTTGAGTCCTCACGCTGCCCTCTCTCTGGTTCCCCTTCTTCTGCCTCCTCCCCATTGATGATCCGGGACAATCCCTCCACATGAGACCCGCTAATCAGCCACCTACGTCCACCAGCATCCGTCCTTTCCCTTCGCCAGGTAAGGCGGGTATTCGCAGGCTCCAGGGATCAGGGCAAGAACATCCTCAGGGTAGTCGCTCTGCTGACCACACTGGCCTCGCCAATTACAGCTGCCCTGCACGTCCAGCTCCACCGGTTCAGGGCCCACCGCCTGCAGCTTCTGCTCCGTCAGGGTGTGGCTGCTGTGGGTGGGTGGACTCGGGTTTCTGTTTATTTCTGTAAATCACACGGAGCGCTCAGCACACACCCAGTAAGGCCTCTTGTGCCTTCCTTAAATGTCCCTGTGAAGGCTGCAAACGTCACCCCCATTTTACAGATGAAGATGGTGAGGCTCAGAGAGGGTACCTGGCTTATTCACGTGGCTGAGCTGGGACTCATGGGTGGGCCGGGCCCACTTCTGGGCTTCTTCTCCTCGCCTGCAAACTCGCTGGAGACACGGATGGAGCTGTGAGTGTGTGTCTGCCCTGCGAGGAGCAGGCCCTGAGGTGCGTCAGGCTCAGATCCTTCTCAATAGTGGAAATCTGTTGGGAGGAGTCAGCCAGCCCCACCAAGAGGTGCCCGGGGGGAGGGGGGTGGGTTGCGCCAGCCGGGCCAGAAGGGCGGCTCACTTGCCTGGCTCCATGTCACCGAGCCGCGGGCCCCACGTCCCATGTCGTGGGGGGCTGGAAAGTTGTATCACCTGCAGAAGGCTGTGCGTGGGGGGGCGCTGCCCGTGATCACTTGACCTCCGCAGGTGCCTCTGGGCCCTCTGCCCACGTGGTTGATCTGGAGTTGGGGTCAGAGGTTGGGCCGGGAGGCAGGATAGAGCGGATTTGGAGGGAGCGGGAGCTGGACTCTGAGTCGTGATGACTGAGGACAGTGAGTGGTGGTGACCGAGGACAGCGAGCGGATGTCCACCTCCTGAGACAAGTGTTCAGGGACCAGGGCATGGTCTCAAGGGCCCTTGTCTTGCTGGTCCCACAGCTCATCCAGGGCCTTGCTTAGGGGTTGGGGTTCCGTAGACACAGTGGTGGAAGTCTTTGGCTCTGGGTGCTGAGAATGAAGAGGAGTCACGTGCTTTGCCTGGATTTGCAAGGGCTGTAAGCAGAGGGCCTGCTTTGCTGGCCTGAAGATAAGGTGGGGGGGTGGTCAGGGAACACCTGGAGGGGCTGGAAAGGGTGCTGGGAAAGGGGTTCAGGGGCCCGGGGACAGCTCTGAGTTGGGGACGTGAGGGCCAGGGGGAGGCCTACGGGAGGAAGCGCCGGGGCTGGGCTGGGAGGAGGCTCCACTTTGGGTGGCCAGGATCTGAGACTCTGCTCCCCCAGGCTGACCCTGGGGGGCGGCTCCACTCTCTCACACCAGTGCCCACCCTCATCGGGCGGGTCCTCCACATGCGTGGGGGGTGGTGCAGAAGGGGCAGTGCTCCATCCAAGGCCACAGGGTCCCCACAGGGAGCAGGGTCCTCCCACTGGCTGGTCTGCTCTGGAGCTGGTCCTGGAGCTGGTCCCCCTTCCTCAGCCCCAGGCTGTAGGGCCAGGATGCTCGGGAGAAACAGCATCCAGGTAGATGCTGCAGGCCGCCCTGCAGGACCCACAGGCCCACTGTGGAGAAAGTGCGGCCTCCCTGGAAGGCGCTGGGGCACCAAGGGGTGGTCACCCCATTCCTGCCAGCGAGGGGGCTCCGGGAGCGCCGCGCCCTGTGGAACGGAGCCAGACGTGCTCTTGTCTGGCTGCGGAGTCTTCCCACCCCGGACACCAGGGTGCGAGGAGTCCACAGCATCTTCTCGATGCTCACAGGGTAGGCCCTTCTTGCTGATTTGGGGGCCTTGCTACTGATTCGGGGGACCCTGGCACTGATCGGGGGACCCTGCCGCTGATTCAGGGGGCCTTATCACTGATTCAGGGGGCCTTGCCGCTGATTCGGGGGCTTGTCACTGATTCAGGGGCCCTGCTGCTGATTTGGGGGGCCCTGCTGCTGATTGGGGGCCCTGCCCCTGATTTGAGGGCCCTGCTGCTGATTCGGGGGACCCTGGCACTGAGTCAGGGGACCCTGCCGCTGATTCAGGGGGCCTTATCACTGATTCAGGGGGCCTTGCCGCTGATTCGGGGGCTTGTCACTGATTCAGGGGCCCTGCTGCTGATTTGGGGGGCCCTGCTGCTGATTGGGGGCCCTGCCCCTGATTTGAGGGCCCTGCTGCTGATTCGGGGGGCCCTGGCACTGAGTCGGGGGACCCTGCCGCTGATTCAGGGGGCCTTATCACTGATTCAGGGGGCCCTGCTGCTGATTCGGGGGGCCCTGCCACAGAAGCTCAGGGCACCCCACAAGGAGGACGCTGAAGGAGGCGGATGGTCTGCCCCAGGAGGACGCGCCCAGAGGTGAGTACTGAGTCTACACCGCATCCTCAAGGGCGATGCCGAGACCCAGCGGGAGACAGCCAGCCGCCTCGGGCTGACTACGGCCCGCTCTGTCTCCTGGCCCATCAGCACCATCTCTGTGGGGACGTGGCCCCGACCTCAGCCTCATCTGTCCGGGGCTGGAGGAGTCTTCCCTCTGTTCCTGACAACAGAGCACACGGAGCAGGACTCGCGGCTGAGCTTGGCTCCGGCCTCCTCTCCCCGGAGCCTGCGTGGAGATGTGGGCACTGCCTTCGGGATGTGCTGGTAGAATCCCCCTCCACACCGGCCCTGGTTGTGGACCACGCTGCCAGCATGCGTGCTCACCGGTTCAGTCTCTTGGCTGTGTTGCCACCTTTCAGTAATATGCAAACCACAGGTTCACACGGATTGTTTGTGCTGCCGTGTGAAATATATTGTCAAGACAGGAAGATGGACTTCAGTTCAGTTCAGTTGCTCAGTCGTGTCCGACTCTGCGACCCCTGAACCACAGCACGCCAGGCCTCCCTGTCTATCACCAACTCCTGGAGTTCACCCAAACTCACGTCCATTGAGTCGGTGATGCCATCCAACCATGTCATCCTCTGTCATCCCCTTCTCCTCCTGCCCTCAATCTTTCCCAGCATCAGGGTTTTTTCAAATGAGTCAGTTCTTCGCATCAGGTGGCCAAAGTATTGGAGTTTCAGCTTCAACATCAGTGCTTCCAATGAACACCCAGGACTGGTCTCCTTTAGGATGGACTGGTTGGATCTCCTTGCTGTTCAAGGGACTCTCAAGAGTCTTCTCCAACACCACAGTTCAAAAGCAAGTCTTTGGGGCTCAGCTCAGCTTTCTTTACAGTCCAACTCTCACATCCGTCCGTGACCACACATAGCCTAGTATACTTTGTTAGGTTAAGGTTTAACTTCCAAATGCTTAGAATATGGTTTGTGGCCTCTGTCTGTCCCAGCAGACTTGCCCTGTGGCCGTCCTTGGGCTGATTATTGTCCTGGCCCTTTACCTCTCCCAGTAATCAGGAGGCTTGCAGGAGGGCAGCCATGAACTTGGATCCTAGCCATGTGGCCTGTCAGAACACCCGGCCCAGAGCAGGGCCACCCACATGGGACAAGGCAGGGTGTCTGCGAGCCTCCTCTGCTTTGCGTCCTCCTCCCTGAGGAGAGCTGGAAATGGTCACAGCAGCCAGACACACCCCGGGGGTGTGTGTGCACATGTCCTAACACGTCCCAGGAATTCACCGGCTCTGGAGCTGACAGAGTGTTCGGTCTAACTGGAGGCCTGCACGCTGAACCCCGAGTTTTCAGGCAGGTGTTTCCTCCTCCAGCGATGCGGCCAGCACAGAAACGGTCCCGTGTGCATCCCCAAGCTGGGCTGGGCGGAGACAGGCCAGCCACCAGGAGGAGAAGCTGAGATGGAGAGACGGGCATTCCCAGGCTTCAGGATGGAGCTTCAGGACATCAGGCCTGTCTTTAGAGACTCGGTGCCCTTGGTCCAAATTAGAAGCGCCATCTGAGACAGTCGCAGCCCCTCGGAGCGTGCAGCCAGGCTGACGGCAGGGGCGGGTGGCGACCTTGCTGACTGGGTAACGGCAGTGTTGGGAGCACCTTGTCATCATTCCTGCTCCCAAGCCTTCCCTCCAGCCTCACTCCCCCTCCTTCCACAGGGCCTGCCGGGGGCTGGGAACACAGCCTTCCACGGGGAGCCGGAGCGGGGCAGGAGCCGCCTCAGCAACGCGCTGACACCGGAGCTAAGGTCGGGGGGAGGTGGTTCTGGGGACCCTGGTTCCCTGGCGGCATCTGCAGTCTCCAGGGCTGGGGGCCAGCGTCCGTGCTGGCCGGAGGGTCTCTGAATCCAGAGTACCAGAGCGGCCCCGTGGTCCCTGCCGCGGATGCAGATGGCCAGGCCAGGGATGCTCTGGACACTGCGGGACCACACGCGCCTGATAGAGGGGCCTCTGCCGGCTACAGACGAGCAGCTTAGCCTGAGAATCCCGGGGGTCCGGGAGCTTAACGGCAGCTTCCTCTTCACTTGGGTTCCCCCACCTTCTCTCCTGCTCTGTGCCCAGGGGTCTGCTGCTGGGCCTCAGAGCCCTTTGCTCTCTGCCCTTCTCTCGGGGGGATGGGGGCAGGACAAGCAGGGGACGGTGTCATCCGGGATGACCTCTGGGATGACCTCTAGTGCAGCGGCAGGGTGCTGGGGGAGGGCTCAGGGTCCCAGGGGATGGGGGTCGGCCGGGCAGAAGGGTGCCCCCTCCACCCTCCTCACCCTCCCCCGAGGCATCAGTCAGGGCTCCGGCCCCCGCTCCGCCCGCAAGGGGCCCCGATGCCCGGGTCTGGCTCCCTGCTCCTGTCTCCGCTTTCGTTCCGTTGGTTTGCACCATTTCTTGGGTAACTGAGTTTACCCGTGAATGTAACGATGGAATCTGTGTTTGTGCATTGTAAATATTGTAGCTTTAGAGCCGGCTGCATAAAATATGAGAAATGTGTTTATAAGGGAGCTTGCGTATTACCAGAAGAGTTTCATCGAGGGAAAAAGGTTTAAACATTATCATCATGGAAAAAAATGGATTTCATTTCTCCTTATTTTCAATGCACAGTTCATTGGATTTTTTTTTTTTTTTTAAAGGAGAAATGAAAAGAGTCCCTGCTGAAAATTCAGAATGAATTCAGATCCACTTAGCTCTAGAGACGTACCTTGGACAAAAAGGAAAAACAAAGCGGGGTTTGGGGAAGACAGGTTGAGGAATCGCAGCGTCACTTAAGCCGGTGGGAAGTGAGTAAGGAACGGGATGTCCTCACGTTTGTTTACAGCTCACGAGGTCAATTCAGACCCTTAAAAACTGTTCTTAGGGATTTCACAGGACCGACTGGTAAAGTGCCCAGGGAAGGAACTGCTTTGCATGCAGCCGGCGCTCTGACCTCCCAGGTCTGGGCTCCACAGCGAGAGGCCTGGCCTGAGTGCGCCACGCAGACCCGCCCCCGCACGGTCCCTGCCGTAGCCACGTCCTATCAAAGAGACGGGGACTCCGGCCAAAATGAGCGGGTGCTGAGCAGTGGGGAGACCGCGTTCCTGCCTGGCATGCCTGTCCCCTTACTCAGTCACCTCCTCCGACCCGGGGCCACAAGCCGGCAAAGGGTGATGAGAAAATAGCTCATGCAGAGCGATCCGGTGCAGGCTCCTTGCTTTCCCCATTTCCCCCAAAGCCTCCAGGCCTGTGGGCCCGCAAGGCTGAGCGTGTCAGCCTGCCTGCACCTGCCTAGCCTGCGTCTAGTGGTACCCCGGGCAGCAGAGGTCTCGTCGTGACATCGGCTTTTCCCCGGTGATGCCCAGCATCCTCCTAGAAGACACAGGTGTCGACAAGCACACATTGTCTTTTGAAATATTCTGGACTGCAGTCTGGTCTCTGCCCTCAGCTCACTCTCCTGCTCCATTTAGATCATCTTGATGCCGTTGTCGGACAAGACATGTTTAGCGGGAAGGTGATGTCATAACATCACTTTTATGTCCCTCTGTGTAACTCCTCTGGCGAGGGAAACAAGCCCCTTTCACTTTATTACACCTAAATGCATTTTCATAACAGCTTATTCTCTCGAGCATGTCAGTAATTCCTGCGATGGCTGCTTCCCTGATGAGGGTAGAAATTGCAGGAGGGAGTGCTCAGGCAGTGCCATCCTTCTTTTTTTCCTATTTTGGCTCATATTACAGAGTCCACAGTCCTGAAAGGACGACAGCAAACACTTTCCAGCTCGGAATCCATCAAAGCAATTGCAAACCTCAGTGGGGATCTGGCTCACTGGGGCTTTGTGAAGCCACACTGTGGAGGAGAGGGACAGGGGTCGTCTCCAACGAACAGGGCCTGTACATCCCTTAATCGCAGCATCGTTGCAGCTTGCTTTCTGCCCAAAGCTCAGTGTGATTTGGTGGGAGTGAGTGTGAGCCTTATTTAAGGGCAGAATCTCCTTAGGTTGTCAGAGCATGGCCCAGATGCTCACGAGGTGGTCTCGCCCAGAGGTCGACGCCCCCATGAAACCTCAGGGTTTCCTGGGCTGTGCTGTGCTCAGATGGATGTGTCTCTGCTGGTCAGCCCCCTGCCCAGGACACGGCCTGCCATCCATGCCACTCCAACCCTGATCAGCCCGCTACAAACTCTCGCTGGTGACCCCCCATCCTGGGGCCACCAGTCAGAGGCCAAACCCAGCAGCTCTGGCTGAGGACTGCCCGGCAGACTTGGCACAGAGCGGCCAGGGGCACGGCCTGCCTCCCCTTGCCACAGCTCTCTGGGTGCCCAGTCACCCCAGCCTGCTGGCCCCCGGCTCTGAATTTCAGGGCAAGGCTGCTTCCACCTGGGACGTGCTGAGAAGTCAGGGTCCTTCCGGCCATGCCGCCTGCCTCCAGGCCTTTCAGCAGGCCCTGCCCTGGGCAATGGTGCATGCAGCGTCCGCCTTTCTGCCCGTCTGGGGGCTCCTGCGCGCATGTCCAGTGCCAGATCCCTCAAAGGTCAGAGTCACCATGGCCGAGGACTCCCCAGGGCAGGGTGTCCACAGGAATACACTGTGGCATAATTGACTGCTTGATTTTCCAGGAAAAAAAAATATATGTATATGTATATATGTATATGTGAAGTAAAGTTGCTCAGTCATGTCTGACTCTTTGCGACCCCATGGACTGTAGGCTACCAGCCTTCTCTGTCTGTGGAATTTTCCAGGCAAGAATACTGGAGTGGGTTGCCATTTCCTTCTCTGAACGTCCCTTGGGGCAAGATCAGAGTCCTTGTCTTAGAGTTCAGTGGTTTTTTTCAAATTGCATTTAGGGCGGAGGCTGAGGGCTGTGAATGCTCTCAGGGCTGAGGGCTCCTCAGGGTCATCATCTGACCCCACACTTACCCCGTGTGGATTTGCACATTTCGGATTTGCTGTGCTGCCTAAGAGAAACCCCTGACATCATGGCCACTTAGGCCATCGGGCCACCGTGGGGAGAGC